>NC_086319.1:86240405-86974155 GCF_036172605.1 Pelobates fuscus | reverse complement strand
AAATTTAGTATACTTTCTTCATGCTTCATGGTTCATTCATTAGCTTTTGCCAGTTATTTTAGTTAGTTAGTTAAGGGAGCTTCAAGATGGAATAAATCAACATTTTCTCATCTTGCCACTTCAGATATAGAAATTACAGCTAAGTTGCAGGAAGAAAGATTTTTTTTCCAGACAAACATAATATTAATTTAATTAAAAAAGTAAATCAAATCTACTGACAGAATACAGGATGTGTATTTTAGACGTTAGATTGGCTGTTTATGCCATGGGAAAGAGAGCCAATGTTCCTTGTTTTTGGGGAACAAACAACATAAGCGGAAAGGCTTGCCAGTATTTTTTCCTTAGCAAAATCAAACCTATTAAATTCTAAAGACATAGACTTAGGTTATAGAAGTGCAGTTATGTTTCATAGGGCTTATAAAAGCATGCAATTTTTTTCAACATCCAGGCAACTTGCCATGTAATTCAGAAAACGCAGCTTTGGATTTTTTACTGCTTCTATCAATCATGGAAAATAAAACAAGAGAACACTGACCACTAAAAGCACATATAAAGCAAACATACTAAATCGTGTGCCCTCTAGAACACCAAAAAACAGTGAAACATACAGGTAAGTAGGAATGCACAAGGATGAATACAACCTTATAATATGGAAACGTAGTAGGCAGTGTCTAAAAAAAATATATAAACCGCACATAGTGTGATCAATGTATATACAGAGAGACACGCAATATTAATAAGAAAAACCCACAAAACGTAAGTGAATAACAGGCACATCATCCTAATCCTGATATTCACTTATGTCGTGTGAGTTTTCCTTATTAATATTGCGTGTCTCTCTGTATATACATTGATCACACTATGTGCGGTTTATATATTTTTTTGTAGACACTGCCTACTACGCTTCCATATTATAAGGTTGTATTTGTTTACCTTATTTACACCTCGGAAGTCACCATTCATCCTTGTGCATTCCTACTTACCTGTATGTTTCTCTATCCATCATGGGGCTGATTTTGGTTATTTGACCACCTAAAGGCAGAAAATCATATGGACTAACAAATATTAAAGGATCACGTCTACCTCCACAACAACATCAGTTCATTTACGTTATTATAGAGGCAAAAATGACTAGACACCTTCTTACCTTCAGGATTTAAGCTGCATGTTCCTGAAGGCATTAGGCCTTATGTTGTAAAGGGAGTCAAATTAATCTTAAAAGCCTTCCTTGATGGCCATAGAGGTTGAGTGGACATGATTATCAGAATGAATTTGTTTAATAATATGTTCAGTCTCCTAGCCCTCAGTGGCTATTCTAGGAGTCTGCTACTTGTATTGCCTGCAGATGTCAAATTCTGTGCTGGTAGGTTCAGTCCAGATATTAATCTGCTTCCATTATATCCGACTAAATATATACAGTTGCAAGAAAAAGTATGTGAACCCTTTGGAATGATTGGGATTTCTGCACAAATTGGTCATAAAATGTTATCTGATGATCATCTAAGTCACAAAAATAGACAATCACAGACTGCTTAAACTAATAACACACAAAGAATGAAATGTTGCCATGTTTTTATTGAACACACCATGTAAACAGTCACAGTGCAGGTGGAAAAAGTATGTGAACCCCTAGACTAATGACATCTCCAAGAGCTAATTGGAGTGAGATGTCAGCCAACTGGAGTCCAATCAATAAATTGAGATTGGAGGTGTTGGTTACAGCTACCCTGCCCTATAAAAAACACACACCAGTTCTGGGTTTGCTTTTCACAAGAAGCATTGCCTGATGTGAATGATGCCTCACACAAAAGAGCTCTCAGAAGACCTACGATTAAGAATTGTTGACTTGCATAAAGCTGGAAAGGGTTATAAAAGTATCTCCAAAAGCCTTGCTGTTCATCAGTCCATGGTAAGACAAATTGTCTATAAATGGAGAAAGTTCAGCACTCCCTAGGAGTGGCCACCCTGTAAAGATGACTGCAAGAGCACAGCGCAGACTGCTCAATGAGGTGAAGAAGAATCCTAGAGTGTCAGCTAAAGACTTACAAAAGTCACTGGCAAATACTAACATCCCTGTTAGCGAATATACAATACGTAAAACACTAAACAAGAATGGATTTCATGGAAGGATACCACAGAGGAAGCCACTGCTGTCCAAACAAAACATTGCTGCACGTTTACAGTTTGCACAAGAGCACCTGGATGTTCCACAGCAGTACTGGCAAAATATTCTGTGGACAGATGAAACCAAAGTTGAGTTGTTTGGAAGAAACACACAACACTGTGTGGCAAAAAAGAGGCACAGCACACCAACATCAAAAACTCATCCCAACTGTGAAGTATGGTGGTGGGGGCATCATGGTTTGGGACTGCTTTGCTGCATCAGGGCCTGGATGGATTGCTATCATCGAAGGAAAAATGAATTCCCAAGTTTATCAATACATTTTGCAGGAGAACTTAATGCCATCTGTCTACCAGCTGAAGCTCAACAGAAAATGGGTGTTGCAACAGGACAATGACCCAAAGCATAGAAGTAAATCAACAACAGAATGGCTTAAACAGAAGAAAATACGCCTTCTGAAGTGGCCCAGTCAGAGTCCTGACCTCAACCCGATTGAGATGCTGTGGCATGACCTCAAGAAAGTGATTCACACCAGACATCCCAAGAATATTGCTGAACTGAAACAGTTCTGTAAAGAGGATTGGTCAAGAATTACTCCTGACCGTTGTGCACGTCTGATCTGCAACTACAGGAAACGCTTGGTTGAAGTTATTGCTGCCAAAGGACGTTCAACCAGTTATTAAATCCAAGGGTTCACATACTTTTTCCACCTGCACTGTGAATGTTTACATGGTGTGTTCAATAAAAACATGGCAACATTTCATTCTTTGTGTGTTATTAGTTTAAGCAGACTGTGATTGTCTATTGTTGTGACTTAGATGATGATTAGATCACATTTTATGACCAATTTGTGCAGAAATCCATATCATTCCAAAGGGTTCACATACTTTTTCTTGCAACTGTATGTGATTGTTCCTACAGATTTTATTGTAAAGCGCTGTGGAATAGGCTGGCGCTCTGTAAATACTACTAATAATAATAATATTCAGTTTCAATGGATGTCACAACTTGTAACATAAATTGTGTTGAGACACTAGCAATATCAGGGAGTACAAGACCCTTCTTCTTGTCAGAGTGACCTGCTATAGGAATCATGTTATGGAAACATAAATGTACTCTATGAGCACATTATGCAACCTTATAAGCTATGGAAAGTTACAGGGTCATATATACGGCTTGTCCATTTAAGTTTATACACTGTGAAATTTGTCAGATTAGTTTGCTGTGCCTAGGCTGCCTTTGAGACTGTATGGCAGCCAAGAAATGAAAATTACCCACATCATGGCATACCATTTGAAAAAGTAGACATCCCAGGGTATTCAAAATGGGGTATTCCCAGTATTTGTAATAACCACTTGGGCACAAACCTTAGCCAAAGTTAGTGTTTTTTTGCATTTTTTACATAAAAACTGTACTTTCACTGATAATATTATTGTCAGTATATATATTTTACTGCCCCGAAACACTCCTAGTTCTGTTCAGTGATGTATTACAAGCACCACGGTATCCCCCATGTATAGGTTTTATGGGGTTTTGGAGAGTTACAGTGTCAAATTTACAGCTTGTCCATTTATGTTTTTACACATTGAAATTTGGCAAAGTGATTTTCTAGGCCTATCTCGCCATTGAGAGAGTATGGTAGCCTGGGTAATAACATTTCCACCATTATGGCATACCATTTTCAAAAGTAGGCAACCCAGAGTATTCCAAATGGTGCATTTTAAGATGTTTGGTCTAACCACTTTATCAGAAACAAATGGCCCACATAGTGGTTATAATTTTATTTGTGCTTTTTCATACACATGAACTCACTTTTCACCGGGCAGACAGAGTAGTCAGTGAGAGAAGCCAATAGGTCGGTACAGGCAGCTAACAAAGCATAATCAGGACAAGCCGAGGTCATAAATCCAGGCAAAAAAGCAAACAAACTGCCAAAGTCGCATACAGAGTTATTTAGTAGTTCAGCTCTGTATGGTAGACTTTAAAACCATCTGTTATGCAGAGGGCGGGTAGAGATGGGTAGGTTGGGCAATAATAACTGGAGTCCTTTTGGACTCCTTTCTTGTAGCAAACACAGCACTTTCTTTGGGGAGCTTTTTTACTGGGGGTGGGTGGTATTTGGGAAGGGAAGTGTTTGCCACAAAGTCTTTGGAGATCTACTGATTCCAAAGTGGGATTGGGGGTCTGAGTAAATAGCATATGGGATAAAAGGCTTAGCATGAATTCTAGGAAAGGGCAACCTATGACCTCTTTTTTTTATAGAGGACATAGGCATTGAAAATTGCAATCTGGCTCACGTAGATTGCAATTTTCTTGTACCAGGTCCAAGTTTTTTTCAGTTCACCAGATAGAGCTGTATGCATTGGTCAGCCAAGTCTACTCCCCTCATGAACTTGCTGTAGTCTACAATGCACTTCAGCTTTTCCAGATGCTCAGTGCTACCTCTCACAGACATTGGCATTGTACTTTGTGCATTGTAGACAGCATGTATACATCCTTCCTATCTGTGAAGCGAAGGGCAAGCAACTCATCCTGGGGGACAGCTACTTCTGCCTCTTCCCAGGGTTTGGGGGAAAACCCCTGTGATTCTTCCTCACTGTGCCACAGGCTAGGGTTTCAAAGCAATATACATTTTTAAATAATTCTGTACTGGTATAGTAATTGTCAACCCATAGCCTGTATCTCTTATTTAACAAGGGAAGGATTAGATCCCAAACAATCTTGCCACTTATACCCACAGAAGGGCATCCTGGTGGGTCAAGATGGCTATCCTTCCCCTGGTAAATGCAAAATGCCCATGTGTACCCAGTAGAGGATTCACATAATTTATAAAATTTAACTCCATGTCAGGATGGTATTGTTTAAATAGCAGTCGACCTTTGAATTTCATTAGCGATTTGTCAATTGAAATTTTTTTTGTCGAGGACATAATTTTCAGAAAATTTGTCTGACAGAAGTTGGATAAAATGCCGAATTTTATAGAGCCTGTCAAACAGTGGGTCGTTTCTAGGGGGGGACAGTGAGTTATTAAATTTATGTAATCGCAGCAGTTTAAGGTAGTGATCCCTCTGCATAACCTCAGGGAAAAGAGGGGTAGCCAGGATGCGTTGCTTGTTCCAATAGGACCTGATACTGGATTTTTAACTATACCCATCACTAGGGTTAATGCCCAAAACCGCTTCATCTCTGCAACATCCGTGGGTCGCCACATATTCCTACGACTATAATGGGACCCCGGATGTGCAGAGAGATACCGCATGGCAAACGAATTAGTTTGCTGAGCCATGAGCTCAAATACGCCGTCCGACATAAAGAGCTCAAAAAAAAAGAATTAGATTGCAGTCATACACTGTTACAGTGATGCCAGGTGTAACAATGAGCGGCAGTATTTCTGGGGCCATCATGTTTTATTTTATAAAAATAACCCTAAAAAAAGGTCAGTGTGATCAGAGAGCCGTCTGATCACAGTGATCATTGATACATTACTGTACAGCAGATATACTGTACAGTACAGTGATCACAGCAGCAGGGAAGGGGTTAAGGGAGATTTGGGTTGCTGCAACTGACACAAAGGGTCAAAAAAAGTTTTTTTTACGGGTTTTTTTTTACCCCCCAAAAAATAATAATGTAGTACAAGAGTACTAAATGACCTAATCAGGCTGATCACAGAGTTAATGCTGTGATAAGCACTGGAAGGGTTAAAAAAAATCACTTTTTTTTTTACTTTGAAAAGGTTTTAAAACTTTTCTCAACAGGAGCTGCTATCAGCAACGATCTCTCTCAGATTGAAGTGAGGTGAGGAGAGGGGCAGAGACAAAGTATCAGCCAGTGATTTAAAATCATTGGCTGACACATTGTAACAGTGATCACAGTGACTGGCTGTCACTGTGATCACATGCTGCAGATCGCGTACATTGGCCACGGGGGGACTGCCTGGGTTGCCAGGCAGATCCCCTGACCGCGATCTGCAATGAGCAAATGGCGGCGGCCACGTGGGCAGCAAGAATGGTGAGAACACTCTATGCCTCCCACTGGCGTTTAGAGCCAGCCCCTTAAGGACAGCATAGAACGCCCACTGTCCTTAAGGGGTTAATATTTACGTATTTTTCTTTCTTATAACTTCAAATGAGTCCTAGTGAGTCTGTATAGCCTGATTTAAATTATGTATTACTGTTACTATCTACTGACGTAACTCTAATTAGCCAAAACACCCTTACCTTCCCAATATTGGCATCCCAAAAGGCATTGGCTGAGTCACTTTTTAAGACAAAGCAACACATACCTCCCCTTGTATAGCCTATATAGCCTCCCTATCTGGCAGATGTTTTACTGTGTCCTATGCTACGTGTATAGCTAACACATTCTTTTGTCAATGCGCCCTCTTATAGGGTCCTCTGCAAGAGATTCCAGTATTACTTAACTTGTGCAAATCCCCACAGTTCTATTCTAAAGCTTTCTTTTTTTATTCTTTGAATAACCACATAGAATTGTGAATATGATGATGTTTTCTTTCTCATTTCCTATAAAATGTGTTGCAATCTCACCATTTCATGTTGCATTTACACTCTTTTTATGTCAAATACTTGAGAAATGACCATGCAAACATGTATGTTGTAATATGTACATCAAAAATAAAGAATTGATAAAAAAGAATTGACAAACTATTTCAATGAAATCAAAAAATAAATACAACTATTTAATCCTAATATCCAGTAAAATCAGGAAAAAATGTAATCAACCAAAAATGATACGACCAAAAAACAAGATAAACAGGAGAATACAAACAAGAAATTAATAGAGATGAAAAAAAATTGCAGTTCTCGAAGAAAGATCAAGAAAAAATAACTTGAGAATAAGAGGAGTACCAGAAGAAATAAAAAGTGATGAAATAAAGTACTATTTATATGAATTTTCTTAAAAAGTGGTAGGAGACTTAGGAGAAAAGGAATTACTTGTGGCAGGAGCCCACAGAACAAACCATCAACACTATCCCCACAATCACCAAGAGATATCATAGTTTGTTTTCACAACTATATATATAAAGAAAGAATCTAGAAGGCAAGAAATCTAATCTCACTCAACAACAGAGATGGGAATTAAAATCATTGACTGATCGGTTGTTTAAGGAAAATATGCGGTACACCTGGATATATCCTGCAAAAATTTTACTAAACTACATAGAAGAAAGACATATAATAACTAAAGAAGAAGGAAACCAACTACTAAAAAAATAGAATTTTGAAATGGTTAATTAAAAAGAAATATACATGGAGAGTATAGGGGAGAGAGGAGTTAGGAATGTGGAAGAGAGGCAGTATATGAGGATCACTTTGAGATATGAGAAGAGAGATAAGTAGAATGTAGTAACATAATTAAGTGCAAAAAATCCAATATCTAACTTGATTTTTTTAAATATTTGAGTGATATATTGATATTTTGAAGATCACTTCTAGGGTTGCTTGCTGCTGCCTTCTCTCCATTGACAGGTTCTCCTATGTCCCTCCTCCACCTACCACTTAGTTGGCGCCCCCTCTCATACACTCTCATACTAGACACTTAATTAAATAGACTTCCTCCCAAACATGAATAAGCGACGCACTTTAAAAACAATTGAGCGCAAAAAAAAATCCTTCTTCACCCTTCTTCACCCAAGTCTCTACATTTACCTGTCACAGCTCTCTGAATGGTTGGCTTGAAATCTACCAATCAGAGTGCTCTGTGTCATTTTACACAGCGTGGGAAAGTTCTTTGGAATTTTCCCACGCTGTGTAATTTGTCTCATAACACTCTGATTGGTTACTTAATCCACCAATCAGAGTGCTCTGTGTCATCAAAATAGCAGATTAACAAAATCACCCTTATTGCCCAGCTGATCACTGTAGTGAAAGCTTCCTTTTCTATGAAAGAAGAAGAGCTCTTTATGCAGCTACGACAGGCCATTGCTTCCAAAAATGTTAGGTAAAAACAAGGCTGGCTAGGGCTGTAGGTCAGTCAGTACAGTTCACCATAGATTTCTGAAGTGCACTTAGTGACCAGCATTCATACCTTTCCTTTACAGTACATTGGTGGCAGCTCCTGGTGCCTGGGTGTCGGGGTGGTAGTGGAGGATGCTCAAAATTTGAAGCATATCAAGCTGGGGATGGATCTGCATGGCAGCAGGTCTATCAATCTCTCCTGCTACATGCTCTTGTAATGGATAAAAAGCACACTTTAGAAAACATCTGGCAGGCAATCAGATGACAAATTGGTTGGGAGAGCTGGCAGACATAAAGTGTACATTGGGTTTGAGGTCATTGACAAAACTACTAACTTGTTAAAACATCTTCTAGTAAAGAGTGCAATTCACAATGACAAAACAAAGGTGCAAACCATACTTTAGTGTCAGGGCTAGTCGACTCTTGAAGGAGGTGCAAGAGATAATAGGGCACACATCATTTATGGCAGGATGTAAGCATGTAATGTGATTCCAACATCCACTTTTGTTTTAATAGATGTGATTGTATAATATAATATGGATTGTTGCACTCGCATTCACTTTTGTAAATTGTTTATATGGTGATTATATCACATGACTGGTCATGCAATGTATCAGGTGAATCTGAAGTGTTTTTGAGAGTCCATCTCCTATTTTCTGTTTTCAACATTTTATTTAGCTCACTGTGTGTCATATGTTAGCTTGATAAAGACTGGTTTATCAGTTAAAACATTGCTATTTTGTACACTTTGGACACTTTAATAAATAGGTTAGGGTTGTTAAAGAGTGCCAGAATGCCTTTTCATTTATTTTTATTTTTTGTACTGGTTGTTGTTGTTCCCTTGTTCTGTATTTTATTTTAAATGATCTTTGATTTGCAGTGCAAGAGAGGCATGGAAGTTTTTTTAGGTTTAACTTAACAACATGTTGTCATTGTCTGCCAGTTCCAGCAGCAGTGGCAGCAGCATTATCCCAACACAGCATCTGTGATGTGGACTGAGGCCGTTGGCAATTTGCAGGGAGAAAATGTATCAGCAAGTGGTCAAAAGGAGACTAATGCCTCTAAAATGGTCATAGCTTACCTGTCAATATGTGCTATGCCTCCTAGTGATGACCTTTCAGCTACTAGGATTAGAAGAAGAGTGTGTGTCTTTCTTTCCTTCTCTCTGTCTGGATTCCCAAACCTTTTGTCATCCACTGTCCAAATGAGCGAGTGTTTTCTCTTGTAGTTAACATTCCTAATCTACAATGCTCACAGATAGCTTCTCAGCTGATGGAGCAAATAACATTTGTTAAATTCAAGCTCCTCAAATTGGGTTACCCTGCTCTTGGGTTTCATACCAGAGGCATCATAAATTGTTATCTGAGATCCAGCTGGCAACTCAACCCTCCCTTAAAAGCGGTTTCTAAATTTATAAATATTTTCTAAAATGAATAAATAAAGGAAATCTCCTGGATCCATAATTGGAATGATGTTATGGTGCCACAAGGTCCTTGGGTTTACCTTCCGAGGTTAAACTGTTAATGAATGGTTTAATCCTAAATAGTGATGTCCCGAACGGTTCGCTGGCGAATAGTTCCTGGCGAACATAGCGTGCTCGCGTTCGCCATGGATGGCGAACATATGCGATGTTCGGCCCGCCCCCTATTTTTTTTTGTGGTCTTTCAGCCAAATTTACTAATACTAAGTAAAAATTACTTAGTATTGGTAAATTGTGCCCTTACTCACAATACCGCATGTAGGGGCATGTCTATTAAACAGTGAGCAGCCTGTGGCTGCTCACTGTTAAAAAAAAAAAAACACCCTGAGCGGGTGGGGGCCCTAATGTAAAAAAAAGGGGGAGGACCTATTGTCCTCCCCCCTGGCCCCCACCCCTGAGCGATGGGTGGGGGCCCTAAATACCATTAGAAAGGGGAACCTATTGTCCCCCCCGGCCCCCACCCTTGAGCGGTGGGTGGGGGCCTTTAATACCAATGGGGGACCTATTGTCCTCCCCCCGGCCTCCACCCCTGAGCGGCGGGTGGGGGCCCTAAATACCAATAGGGGGGGACCTATTGTCCTGCCCCCCGGCCCCCACCCCTGAGCAGCGGTTGGGGGCCTTAAATACCAATAGGGGGGACCTATTGTCCTCCCCCCGGCCCTCACCCCTGAGCGGCGGGTGGGGGCCCTAAAAAAAACAATAAGGGGGACCTACTGTCCCCACCCCGGCCCCCACCCCTGAGCGGTGGGTGGGGGCCCTAAAAATAACAATAAGGGGGGACCTACTGTCCCCCCTCCGGCCCCCACCCCTGAGCGGTGGGTGGGGGCCCTAAATACTAATAAGGGGGGGACCTAATGTCCTCCCTCCTGGCCCCCACCCCTGAGCGGTGGGTGGGGGCCCTAAATACAAATTGGGGGGATCCTAGTCACCCCCTCCCCCCAAAAATTTTTTTATCTGCCTACCTACCCCCCTCACCCTAAAAATAATGAGGGGGGGTAAAAAAATTTAGATAAAAACAACTTACCATTCGATGTTTTCTTTCTTCTAAAATCTTCTTTTTTCAGCCCCAAAAAAGGCCAAATAAAAAACCATAATAACCGACGCAATAAAAAAATAAAAAATAAAAAAAATAATCCATCTTCACCCATGGAGGGCTCCATGCAGACTGAGCTCTGCAGGGCGGGGAAGGCTTATAAAGCCTTGCCACGGCCTGCAATTAGGCTAAGAACAATCTGATTGGCTGGTTTAAGTGCGCTTTGTCATTTTACACAGCGTGGGGAAATTCCAAAGAACTTTCCCACGCTGTGTAAAATGACACAGAGCACTGTGATTGGATGGCTTGAAATCCATCCAATCACAGTGCTCTGTGTCATTTTACAGCATGGGAAAGTTCTTTGGAATTTTCCCACGCTGTGTAAAATTACACAGAGCACTGTGATTGGATTGATTTCAAGCTCACCAATCAGAGTGCTCTTTGTCATTTTACACAGCGTGGGGAAATTCCAAAGAACCTGCCCACGCTGTGTAAAATGACACAGAGCACTGTGATTGGATGTCTTGATATCTATCCAATCACAGTGCTCTGTGTCATTTTACACAGCGTGGGAAAGTTCTTTGGAATATTCACACGCTGTGTAAAATGACAAAGAGCACTGTGATTGGATGGATTTCAAGCCATCCAATCACAGTGCTCTGTGTCATTTTACACAGCTTGGGAATGTTCTTTGGAATTTTCCCACGCTGTGTAAAATGACAAAGAGCACTCTGATTGGCTTAAACCAGCCAATCAGAGTGTTCTTAGCCTAATTGCAGGGCGTGACAAGGCTTTATAAGCCTTCCCCCGCCCTGCAGAGCTCAGTCTGCGCGGAACCCTCCATGGGTGAAGATGGATTATTATTTTTTTTGTTTAATTTTTTTTAATTGCGGTTATTATGGTTTTTTATTTGGCCATTTCTGGGGCTGAAAAAAGAAGATTTTAAAAGAAAGAAAACATCGAATGGTAAGTTGTTTTTATCTAATTTTTTTTACAGGTTTTTAGTTAAAGGTCCCCCCTCATTATTTTTATGGTCCCCCCCATTTGTATTTAGGGCCTCCACCCACCGGTCAGGGGTGGGGGCCGGGGGGGCAGTAGGTCCCCCCCTTATTGTTTTTTTTATGGCCCCCACCCACTGCTCAGGGGTGGGGGCCATGGGGGGACAGTAGGTCCCCCCTTATTGTTATTTTTAGGGCCCCCACCCACTGCTCAGGGGTGGGGGCAAGGGGGGACAGTTGGTCCCCCCTTATTGTTATTTTTAGGGCCCCCACCCACCGCTCTGGGGGGGCCGGGGGGGACAGTAGATCCCCCTTATTGTTATTTTTAGGGCCCCCACCTGCCGCACAGGGGTGAGGGCTGGAGAGGGGGAGGACAGTAGGTCCCCCCCTCATTATCTTTATGGCCCCCACCCGCTGCCCAGGGGTGGGGGCTGGAGGGAGGACAGTAGGTCCCCCCCCCTCATTATCATTATGGCCCTCAACCGCCGCCCAGGGGTGGGGGCCGGAGAGGGGGAGGACAGTAGGTCCCCCCCTCATTATCTTTATGGCCCCCACCCGACGCCCAGGGGTGGGGCCGGGAGTGGGAGAACAGTAGGTCCCCCCCCTCATTATCATTATGGCCCCCACCCGCCACCCAGGGGTGGGGGCCGGAGAGGGGGAGGACAATAGGTCCCCCCCTCATTATCTTTATGGTCCCCACCCGCCGCCCAGGGGTGGGGGCCAGGGGGGGAGGACAGTAGGTCCCCCCCCTCATTATGATTATGGCCCCCACCCGCCGCCCAGGGGTGGGGGCCGGAGAGGGGGAGGACAGTAGGTCCCCCCCCTCATTATCTTTATGGCCCCCACCCGCTGCCCAGGGGTGGGGGCCTTGCGGGGGAAGGAGAGTAGGTCTCCCCCCCCTTCAATCACTATTGTGGCCAGAAAGAGTCCCTGTGGGTTTTAAAATTCGCCTGCCTATTGAAGTCTATGGCAGTTCGCCCGGTTCGCCCGGTTCGCGAACATTTGCGGAAGTTCGCGTTCGCGGTTCGCGAACCGAAAATGTTATGTTCGCGACATCACTAATCCTAAACACTGTATAGCTCTGTCTCCTTCACATCTATTTGAGTCTGTGACCTCTAACAGCCTCAAACTGTTCTCAATTAATTTGCTGACAGTGTCAGTAGCTCCCCATTCACAAATAAATAATATAATTTTAGAATAATTCTATATAATTGCTATGCTTGGATTAGTACATATATACATACATCTGTGATGGCACTATACGTTTCACAAATAAGAACATTGTAAGTACTAATAATATAACAATCCATAACATGGAAAAGTTATATGCACTCTTGCCCTGGAAGTTTCACCATATATTTGCAATATTGTGCACCTTATTTTTCATATGATATTGCTTCCAGCTTTTCACTCTCTAGTTTCCCCTTCCTAGAAAACCACAGTATGGACACCTCCTTGGAAATAAAGCTTAAGTTAATCCTTTACCTGCTACACATGGTTGAGTGGTGTAAGAGGTAGTCCACCTCTGTGCAGTGGCGGATCCAGAAGCTAATCTCAGGAGGGTCACTGGCAGACCATTTTAAGAAACTATCCAGGCACAATAACCACTACAGCTCTCTGCAGTAGTTTTGATGCCAGGAGTTGCTGTGGCGCCCTCCCAGAGTAAGTAGTCAAACTGTTTAAAAAAACATTGGATAACTTACCTAGGGTCTGCCGTGATAGGGGCTGTAGTGTGTATGTGTGTAAGGGGTGCAGTGTGTGTGAGGGTCGCAGTATGTGTATGGAGGGGTAGTGCGTGTGTGAGAGGGGTGCAGTGTATGTATGGGGTAGCAATTTGTATATTGGGAGCAGTGTGTTTGGGTGTAAATGGTGCAGTGTGTGTATTGGGTGCAATGTGTTTGTGTGTGTGGTGCAGTGTGTGTATGGGGGCAGTGTGTGTATAGGGGCCATGTGTGTATTGGGGCTATGTGTTTAAGGAGGGCAGTGTGTGTATTGGGGCTATGTGTTTAAGGGGGCAGTGTGTGTATTGGGGGGCTATGTGTGTTTATGGGGGGCAGTGTGTTTATGGGGGGGGCTGTGTGTGTAAGGGGGAGCTATGTGTGTAAGGGGGGGCTGTGTGTGTAAGGGGAGGGCTGTGTGGGTAAGGGGGCCTGTGTGTGTAAGGGGGGGCTGTATGTGTAAGGGGAGGGCTGTGTGTGTAAGGGGAGCCTGTGCGTATAAGGGGAGGGCTGTGTGTATAAGGGGAGGGCTGTGTGTGTAAGGGGGGCTGTGTGTGTAATGGGGGGCTGTGTGTTATAGTTTGTGTGAGGGGATGGGGGGCAGATTAAAGATATAGATTTTTTAAATAATTAAATAATTACTAAAAATATATTTAATGTCCCCCCTCCCTTCTTACCTTTGCTGAGGGAGGGGGAGACATTGCTTTCTTTCCAGTCCCTGGTGGTTCTAGTGGGGGAGGGAACTCTAACCTGCAGCTCAGGCTAGAGTTCACTCTCGCCAGAACGGAGCGTTGCCATGGTAACCGCGGCAACGCTCTGTGATCGCGGGAGGACAACCCGGCGGAGCAGCAGGTAAGAGCTCCCCCGGGTTCTCTCTCTCCCTCCCCTGCCGGCCATCCAGCAATGTGCCTGTGGGCCAGGGAGGGAGATAACTGATCTCTCAACCGGTCCGTGATTGCAAACAGCAGGGCTGGCGCTTGGATAGCGCCAGCCCTGCATGGGCCGGCAGAGGAGAGCCTCGGACTATTTTCTCGGGGGGGGGTGTGAGGGGGGACAATTGCCCTGTTGCCTCCCCCGGATCTGCCAATGCCTCTGTGTCAGTTGAGTTCTAGTTTGGGCTGTGATTAAGAGCTGAAACGCTTTACATTAAATATGCTTATTTCATATCATAACTAAATTGACAGAATTGGAATCAAAAAAATATCTGAAATAATGCGGTATGCTTTAGCGAATAGCAAAACAATTTCTTTAGGCTTTACCAGTTGAATTTGCCAATTTCGCACACAATGAATCAAACTGTAGGCCAAAACAGCAAAACTCAAAACATAGATGACTTAGAGATTTTTTTTACAATTTGACTTTTTTTTTGTTTAATTTAAAATTTACATTGAATTACTTGCAACTGCTTTTTATCGTTTTCACTTGTAGCATAGACATTGTGCTAAATATAAATAGAAGCATGCCCCTCTACTTCCCTGCACACTGGCCTCGCTTGCCTATATTTTACACTGTGTTCAGTTTCTCAATAAGACTGCAGAATACCTTAATTAAGTAATGTTTACATTGAGTCTGTGATGCGGATACACAATGTTTTCTTCATGGCAGCTATTTAAATAATATGTATACATTTTTTTGACATTAGAGAGGTTTGTGGTTTGGATGGATTACAAAAAATGTGCTCCCATGTTTAATATCTGATGATGTAATTGTATCTGAACAATATAAAAAGAAGCAGCCTTTCGAGGTGTTTATGTTGCTCTAATAGTCATAGACTCTGAGGCAGTTGCAGACTTTGAAAACTCTTAACACAATGAAAATATTATTGACTGTCTTCTTATGTGGGCTTGCCCTCTGCTATGCTGGCGATGATACACTAGGTTTGTAACTTGTTAAGTATTTATAATAAATTATTAATGTTCCAGTTAATTGTATTTGTATTTGAAATTAATGCTTATTTTATGTGCAATATATATGTATATAATCTTACTTCCTTATTTTTTCTATACAGTGACCTGTTTGGTAGGCGCATTTGAGGTAACAATAATATAAAATGTTTAAAAGTTTGTTTGTCTTTTTTTTCCTTCTTATATATAAAACTGTTATATATTTGCTGTCGATCTGTCAATGTGCATCTTAATTCATTTGTAAAAATAATGTAATATTTACACATTTTAAAGATTTCGATAGAGGTTGGTATCATGGAAACAATTGTTTGAATTGATCCCTTTTACAGTTTCTTAATATTATTTTCTGTTTTCAGTTCAGATAGCACAACCATGATCAATTGAAGTCTAGTGAGAACAGTAATGTTTATTTCCAAAAAAATACCTACAGCTGAATTAAATCTATCTTTTCCTTTATAGAATATACATTTGTCAAATATTGTTGCCACATGTAAAGGTTTCATATGTGCTAGTAATTACATTTGTTTTAAAATAGACAAAAGTATAAAAAAAGTTCAAATGATATGTCACCCACAAACAATGATTGTTTTATGCCAAACTTATATTCAAGGATGGGCAGTGTCAGGGAAATCCTGACTTCTGTGTGATTTACGTTTCCAGATTAGCATGCTTAGGTTACTGGTCCAGAGAAATCATTTAACACACAGACAGCAAGTCGGTATAAAGATGATTCTGAGACTTTATTGGGAGAGTAAAGTTTTTTATGCAGTTCAGACAAACAAAAAAGGCTTTATGTCAAAATAGAATTTCTAACTAGTTTGATATAGTATTCCTGTGATCACATAATCTTCTGAGCGTTATCTCTTGGCAGGGTTCCCAAGTTTCTGCGGGAACACATCCTGCAACATGCATTATTTTGACCAAATTTGATATCTGCTGCATATACATAATAACTAAAACTAGCGTAGTGAGACAAGAAGCAGGTTATTAGTGAGACAAGATGGAGGGACATAGACTCCTATCCTTCACAGGAGAAGGTTGGCTCCATCTGTTATTGAACACTCTTGAAGCTTTTTCTGGAGAGCTACTCTTTGACCAACCTGGACACTCCTGACCCTTAGTTACACTCATTCTTCCATAATTGAGATTTGTTACAAAGAGTATCACAAAGGCATTTATGCTAATTCACATCCTACATCATTATACATTAAACATATCAAACTTGTAAGGTAATACTACTAACAGCAAATTAGTAAATGAATCTTATAACTCTATTTTGGGATACAATTAACAAATACTAGCATTCTTAATAGCTGTAATAAAACAGACTAACTCATTGAAAATATTTTCCACTTTTCAATATTACATATATGTGTTTGAAATTGGCACTTTAACACAATATAAACAAATAGTCAGCACTACAAAACGATCATATATGTAACTTGTGATTTATCAACTAAATATTTTCATAATCTTCAACTATCGCGACTCTCATAAGATGTTTTACTAAACAAGTTTTAAATTGACAATACTAATTAGTTGTGTTAAAATTGAAAACCTCTACAAATTATCATTCATGTAAACTTAAGACTTGTGAAATACATTTATTCATGATTTTTCTCTCTTTTTTTTTTAAAGATGTCACCGCCTCTTGCTGATTCTGCGATTAATCTTTTTTGTCTCTACGGAGAAAGTGTAAGAAATTATATGTTTCTGTAAAAATTATACCTAAATAGGAATGCACCATAAAATACATTCTCAAATATTGGATAAGGAGTGACTTCAAGCTCTACTACTACTTCAGGGATTTGAAGTGGTCATGGTGTTTGGAGTCTGTAAACCCAGCGTTTTGCTTTGATGCACATATGGAGTTTTGTAGGAATAATTGTGGGACAACATAATAAAAATAATATTCTGTGAAAATCATGAAACATTAAAATCTTATTAATATTAATAATATTCTAACGAGAGATGTTGTGATCTGGACTTTGAGTCCTTCACCATGAGATGGAAGCCCTTCATTGTTTGAATAGCACATACTAGATTTTATAGCTCGGCAGAATCAACAAATCTATTTGTTTGCTGTCTTAGTTAAAGTGGTTAGACCATGGTCTAATAATGATCCCATTTTCTTAATTGTTAATTGTGAGCTGTAGTGTGTGTAATACTCACAGTACAGGTCACAATAATATTCACGTTTTCTGGCATAACATGTATGACACTTCAACTCCTTTGCTTCCAGAGGTGTAACTCCACCTCCGCAACATTATTAGGGCATCGTCATCCAGACCTAGAACAAAAGTCCCAGGCAGACTACAGTCAATTCAGTGCGCATTTATTTGTTGAGTGGTCAGCTGACACTTGTGATGACAAAATATATGAATAATCCATTTGTTGTGTAGAGAATTTGTTATCCAAATGTTGCATCTTTGAGAACATATGATCCCTGTCCTCCTCAAGATGTCTTACTGTATGGTAAATATTGGGAATCTCCATGCTTAAGGCCTGGAATTTGTTCTGAAATGAAGCAGCAATATAGCCATCATTGATACAATGTTGATTTATGATGAAAAGTTATGCAGCATTTCTTAAGATCCAAAGTGCTGGAGTATAAAAAATAAAACATAAGCCTCAATTAATATTGTTGGATATGCTTTCTAAGCGACAATATTTTTGGATAAACTTTTGAAATTATTTTGTAATATGCTGATATTGTTTGACATTTTAAAAATAGTTTTTATAGCATGTAAAAAAACAAACAATTAATTGGGGGAATTATCCAATAATAGTAAATCGAGGTTATAGGCTGGCTGTGTTGAGGAAGACTTTGGATAGAGGGCATAAATGCCATGTTGTCCTTCTAGCTTAGCAAGTCTTCAAACAATTGCAAAAATGTCTAGTCAAGTCGCCCAATTTTCTCCCAAGGCCTGAGTCAGATGGGTCCAGAGATGTCTTCCTATTGTCCATAAAAGCAACTGGTGCATCAATGACACTGGATTTTCTCAGTAAGTTGGGAGCTATCTGAAAACTGGTCTACTTATTCAAAACTGAAATACATAAAAACACCAATGTAAATTTTACTGTGTATGAAGTGAGCGGTGGTTAAAAATGAAAAAAATAAAAAGTAGCTTTATCTTATCTGCAAGAATATATCATATAAATACAGGACTGCATAAAGGATTATTAAAAAAAAGTATTTGTGACCAAAACCAATTTGAATGACATATACTGTATTCAGTGTTTTAAAGTTAGTTTACTAAACCATTTATGTGGTTCTACAGCCTGAAAAGGATCGGGACTTACTTAATGGTCTCAATGATGCTTGGATACCAGTTGTGGTAAGAAGACAGTTTTTTTCAATAAATATGTGTTAACATTTCAAGAAAAGCACATAAATGTTCAGTTTTATGATAAAACTAAACTGCTGATTGTAGAAAGTTTCCATTTGATTCCATGTAAATTCTGTTTTCGGTGGGATTTTGGATATGTAATATATAGGGTTATTTACTAAAGTGAGACTTCAAAGTGAATTCAAAGTGCCTTTCAAATTTAAGGCCAGAGTAGTCAAACTGAAAGGATAGCTGACATTTAGAAATGATAACACTAACTTTGCAATGTGTGTGTACATTTAAATGTTTTCTGTTTGAACTGATTTTAACTTACATAACCTTATTTATTATACTTGTGCTGCTTAGAAAGAAGGTGTCTGTAACATAATTATAGCTGGGAAGTTTTTTACCTTCTGTAAAGCAAGTACTAGAATTGTTGATGTGTTGTGCACCAAGATCTAACTGTAGTAAGATTAATATTATATTCTATAGCTCTAATGTACTAACACTTAGTTTGATCTTCAGAGACTTAATGAAAATTGTTGTCAGGACAAAAACATGTGCTGTTCTGGGACAAAGAGTTAAACAACCACTTTAAAACAATATTTAGAACTTTACACTTAAAATAACATTTATTATGCTTTAATAAATGTCCCCCATAGCATGAAAGCTCTATTCAATGTGACTGATAACAGATAGGTTCATCACAAAACAGTAAGCACTATGCAACAACTCAACCTTAATTCAGCACAATATGGCACTTCCCACGAGTCAAAACACTTACTAGACATTATGCTATGTTAGGTTTGTATTCAATGATTGTGGAAAATGAGTCTAACGTTTGAAATAGTTTACCATGGATTGAGTCTCATTGAAAATATATTTAACAAACACACAAACCCATTTATCACTCCTCTATTTTCTTCAAACATTTTTAATTTTCATATTCACATTAATCAATTATATTCTATTCTATATTCTCCTTACAGAAGCAGCTTGGTTGTGGTGTTAATTCAATTGCAAATATAAATGCGGTAAGTATATAGACTATACATAGACAAATCATTACATATCAAGGCTGTTGAGATTTGTTTTCCCCTAAGTGCTAACAATGTACATATATATTTTTTAATTCACTAAGTTGTTTCAGTTATGCAGATATATATTTAAGCTAAATGTTTTCTACTATTTGATTAACTGCTCTATGAACTACCATACCAATGCTCATACACATTAAAATGTGATTTCTAAATTAATTATAATAGAAGCAACCTCCAACTTGGCGCTATATAAATTGCAATAATAATAACTTTAACTCATTTAAAAAATGGCTCTTCTTAATTTTAGTCTTCAACTCTTTAGTAGATAGATTCCTAATGTGGTACCTTTATGAGGAAATGTCATTGTGAAAATACCTTTTTAGGGAGCTATGTACTAAACGTAACAGCTCCCTGATTTAGTTCTACTTTTTAGGATTGTCGTGTTTAAGAGTACCAAATTAGACAGCTGTTTCGTAGATAGTTACCAAACACAACAGCTCCCTAATTCTTTCTTTATGTATACGTTTAAAAATACATAATTATGTGGGGGAGTAGTGTGAGATCTACTCTAAAGAGCAATCTTATCAATATATCCCTTACAGCTTAGTGTCGTGCAATGTTGCTTAGAGTGTTTAGATATTGTAATAGTGCAGTCTGGGATCAGGATGGTGATAATTGGCTGAGAGTGCCAGTAGGAGTGTCCAGGTTGGATGGACTTCACGTTGATAATGCAAAAGTGTACACTTTGCTTTTCCACTACTGCTTAGGAGGGAAAGTCTCCATGGTTTGACATAGAACTGTACTGGTTATGTTGTTTACAGTGTCCCTTTAATAATATGATTTGTAACACATTTTATGTTAACAAGCTACATAAATGTAATAAAGCTGGCTTTTATATAAAAAAAAAAAAACTTTAGTATTCAGCATAAATATTATTTTAGGATTCAACTCTTGAAGAAATTACTAAAGAGGCTGTACGTGTTGTTGACTTAGTTCTCCGTGTTTTTGTAAGTATACTATTACTATAATACTACTGTAATTCCTTTGTTGCAATTGAAAATGATTACTAATTATTGTGGTTGTGGGGTGATTAGGGCATAACCCAACACAGAACTCAATAAGAAGATTAGTACAAACTACTGAAAAACAAGCCCAATACCAATCCTATTACCCTTATTAAAGTACTAGTCCAACATTGGAATGAGAAAACTCTTAACCTAGTCTGTTCCAAGCTGATCATTCTGACTATCTATATAGGATCCATCTGCTTATCCAATTTTATTTATTTTCTATTTTTTAACTTCATCACATTTTTCTGGCAATGTTTTTTTGTGTGTGTTTTTGTATCATCCTTATAGGGATTTTGTTAAGTTTTAATTATCCATTTTTAAGATTTTCTCATTCCACTGTTGGACTAGTACTTTAATAGTACTTTAATAGGGGTAATATGATTGGTATTGGGCTTGTTTGCACTAGTCTGTACTAATCCTCTTATTAAGATATTTTTTGAATGACAAATAGAATTATGCACAATGGGAAAGTTTAGTTTTGCTGAATTATTTTACCAGAATCAGAGATTTTGTTTAGGATTTTTGGTGTGATGGTTAACTTCACGTAATGGTTCATTTCGGCATATTTTTGTCCTTGAAAAAAATATTCTGGGAAAACAAAAAAGGTGCACAAATATACAGTATCTCACAAAAGTGAGTACACCCCTCACATTATTGTAAATATTTTATTATATCTTTTCATGTGACACCACTGAAGAAATGACACTGTCCTACAATGTAAAGTAGTAAGCGTACAGTCTGTATGACAGTGTAAATTTGCCGTCCCCTCAAAATAACTCAACACAGAGCCATAAATGTCTAAACCGTTGGCAACAAAAGTACATCCCTAAGTGGAAATGTCCAAATTGGTCCCAATTAGTAATTTTCCCTCCCCAGTGTCATGTGACTCATTAGTGTTACAAGGTCTCAGGTGTGAATGGGGAGCAGGTGTGTTAAATTTTGTGTTATCGCTCTCACACTCTCTCATACTGGTCACTGGAAGTTCAACATGGCACTTCATGGCAAATAACTCTGAGGATCTGAAAAAAAGAATTGTTGCACTACATAAATATGGACTAGGCTATAAGAAGATAGATTGCCAATACCCTGAAACTGAGCTGCAACATGATGGGCAAGACCATACCAGTGGCGAATCCAGACAAAATAACCACTACAGCCCAGTGTAGTGGTTATTGTGCCAATAGTGCCGAGACCCCCTCCCAGAGTAAGTAGTCAAACTGTTTAAGACAGTTTGACAACTTACCTGAGGTCCTCTGGGAAATGGGGCTGTAGTAGGGCAGAGGAGCAGTGGTATGTGTGAGTGGTGCAATGTGTAAGGGGTGCAGTGTGTGTGTGTGAGGGGGACAGTGTGTTAGCAGTGTGTGTGTGAAGGTTGCAGTGTGTAAGTGAGGGCGGCAGTATATGTCAGGGTTGCTGTGTGTGTGTAGGTCAGTATGTGTGTGTGACAGTTACAGTGTGTTTGTATTGCAGTGTATGTGTGTATGGGGGGCAGTGTATGTGTGGGGCTATGTGTGGGGCAATGTATGTGTATGGGGGGCAATGTGTGTGTATGGGGGCAGTGTGTGTGTACGGGGGCAGTGTATGTGGGTGGGGGCAATGTGTGTATGGGGGCCAGTGTGTGTGGGGGCAGTGTGTGTGTGTGGGGGCAGTGTATGTGTATGGGGGTAGTGTGTGTATGGGGTGCAGTTTGTGTGTGTGTGGGGGGCATTGTATGTGTGTGGGGGCAGTGTGTGTATGGGGGGCAGTTTATGTGTGTGTGGGGGCAGTGTATGTGTGTGGGGGCAGTGTGTGTATGGGGGGCAGTTTATGTGTGTGTGGGGAACAATGTATATGGGCAGTATGTATATGGGGCAGTGTGTGCATAGGAGCAATGTGTGTGTATATGGGGCAGTGTGTGTATGGGGGCAGGGGCAATGTGTGTGTGTATATGGGGGCAGGGACAATGTGTGTGTATGGGGGGCAGGGGCAATGTGTGTGTATGGGGGCAGTGTGTGTATGGGGGGCAGGGGCAATGTGTGTGTATATGGGGACAGGTGCAATGTGTGAGTATATGGGGCAATGTGTGTATGGGGGGCAGGGGCAGGGGAAGATATGGTGGCTGTGTGTATGGAGGGCAGGGCAATGTGTGTGTATATGGGGGCAGTGTGTGTATAGGTGGCAGGGGCAATGTGTGTGTATATGGGGGCAGTGTGTGTATGGAGGGCAGGGGCAATGTGTGTGTATGATAAGAAGGATGGGGGGCTTTTTTATGTGTGTGTTTTTTTTATTTATTTAATTAAAATAAATATATTTTGTTCCCTGGTGGTCCCAGTGGGATTCATTGGTGGTTCCAGTGGTAGGAGTGAACTCTAGCCCGCGCTCCAGGGCTAGAGTTCACTCTCGCGAGATTTGGAGCGTTGCCGTGGTAACTGCGGCAACGCTCCAAATCTCGCGAGAGGAGGACCCGGAGGAGCTGCAGGCTGAGCTCCCGTGTCCTCACTCTCTCCCTTGTCATCTGCCGGCACAGTGCCTGCGGACTGGGGAGGGAGATCTCTGATCTCTGATCTCCCTCCCCGGTCCGCAGGCACATTGCAGGGCTGGCACTTGGGCAATGCCAGCCCTGCATTAGCCGGCAGGGGAGAATCTCGGGGGGGGCAATTGCCCCGTTGTCCCCCCTTGGATCCGCCACTGGACCATACAGCGGTTTCACAGGACAGGTTCCACTCAGAACAGGCCTCGCCATGGTTGACCAAAGAAGTTGAGTGCACGTGCTCAGCGTCATATCCAGAGGTTGTCTTTGGAAAATAGACGTATGAGTGCTTCCAGCATTGCTGCAGATGTTGAGGGGGTGGGGGGTCAGCCTGTCAGTGCTTAGACCATATCCCGCAGACTGCATCAAATTGGTCTGCATGGCTATCGTCCCAGAAGGAATCCTCTTCTAAAGATGATGCACAAGAAAGCCCGCAAACAGTTTGCTGAAGACAAGCAGACTAAGGACATGGATTACATGAATGTCCTGAGGTCTGATTAGACCAAGACAAACTTATTTGGTTCAGATGGTGTCAAGCATGTGCGGCAGCAACCAGGTGAGGAGTACAAAGACAAGTGTGCTTGCCTACAGTCACGCATGGTGGTGGGAGTGTCACGGTCTGGGCCTGCATGAGTGATGCTGGCACTGGGGAGCTACAGTTAATTGAGGGAAACATGAATGCCAACATGTACTGTGACACACTGAAGCAAAGCATGATCCCCTCCCTTCAGAGACTTGGCTGCAAGGAAGTATTCCAACATGATAACGAACCCAAACACACCTCCAAGATGACCACTCCCTTGCTAAAGAAGCTGAAGGTTAAGGTGATGGACTGGCCAAGCATGTCTCCAGTACTAAACCCTATTAAGCATATGTGGGGCATCCTCAAATGGAAGATGGGGGAGTGCAAGGTCTCTAACATCCACCAGCTCCGTAATGTTGTCATGTCATGGAGGAGTGAAAAAGGACTCGAGTGGCAACCTGTGAAGCTCTGGTGAACTCCATACCCATGAGGGTTAAGGCTGTGCTGGAGAATAATTGTGGCCATACAAAATATTGACACTTTGGGCCCAATTTGGACATTTCCACCTAGGAATGTACTCACTTTTGTTGCCAATGGTTTAGACATTAATGGCTGTGTGTTGAGTTATTTTGAGGGGACAGCAAATTTACACTGTAATACAGGCTGTACACGTACTACTTTACATTGTAGCAGAGTGTCATTTCTTCAGTGTTGTTACATGAAAAGATATCATAAAATATTTACAAAAATGTGGGGGTGTAATCACTTTTGTGAGATACTGTATATAGTAAATATATTTAGTAGTACACTGTACATTTTCCTGCCATGTGCTTCACAGATCATGTGAGAAAAAGTAACCAATAGAGTAAAAAAGAAGAGAAGCAGCAATATATATATATATATATATATATATATATATATATATATATAGTTATACATTTTTAAAGGGACACTATGGTCACCAGAACAACTACAACTACAGCTTATGTAGTTGTTCTGGTATGTATAATAGCTCCCTTCAGGTATTTTCATGTAAACACTGCCTTTTCAGAGAAAATGCAATGTTTACATTGCCCCTATGGCCACTTCCAAGTGGCCACTCCTTAGATGGCCACTGGAGGGGCTTCCTGGCTCAAGGCTGCACAGTAAGTAGCCCTGCCGTTCAGCATCCCCACGCTCTGCATGGAAACGCTGAATTTTCCTCATAGAGATGCATTGTTTCAATGCATCTCTATGAGGAGGTGCTGATTGGCCAAAACTTGGTTGGCCCTGCCCCCTTGCCGGTTTTAAACATTTCAATTCTTTCCCCATGGAATTCAAGGGGGCGGGGCCTGAGAGCTGAAATTAAGGTGAGTTTTAACCCATTCTAAGGTGTCTAAGGGGGGGGCAAGCCACCTAAATAGTGGGTTTTCACTATAGGGTCAGGAATACATGTTTGTGTTCCTGACCCTATAGTGATCCTTTAATATATTTTTATATATATATATATATATATATATATATATATATATATATATATATAATATGTAAATACCGATTTTCTTACTGTTCCACTTTTTTCCCTCCATTGGTCAAACCTCGTTTGATCTGTGAATAAAAACAACAGTTAGTTGCTGTCCCGTAGCCATCAATCATCTTTGTTCCATCAATCATCTTTTTTTAATAATTATTTTTCCGCCATGGTTGGAATTCAGAATAACAACTCAAATTAACATATCTGCCCATCATGCTAGTTGTTTGGTAAGTTAAGTCTGCATGGTGTTTCAGAGATACGGAATTCAGCTGCACAGCATAAGTCTAACAATAAGTCAAAAGCAACAATAAATGTAATATATTCTTTCAAATCCAAATATTTGTTGTACTTGGTAATTGCTATCTATTGTAAGTTCTTTACTTGATATTTTGCAGGATGGAATAGGAATTGGGAAACCTGTTCTAGATGCGTTATGTCATTCTGTAAGTTGTTAATGTTTCCTTAATGTTTGTGTTAAAGTTAATGTTACTATCCCCCTCCTGCTTATAAAGACAGATAATGTACTCTTTTATGATAGTATATGCTACGTGTTGAATATTCACTAAGTAATGACTTTTGTGAGTTTTAAAACTTTGTGCAAAAATGCTGAAAAACCCCAGAAAATATGTATTTTTTTGCTACTTTGCTTTTTTTGTCATAATTGTCAAGTTACATTGCAAATCACAAGTTTAAAACATTTATTGGAAAAAAAAACAACATAGTATGAGAAATACCCCTGTTTAGAGATGTAAAATTTCTTTACATTTAGAAAGCCATTAGAGAAAACACCGATAATAAATTGAAAGTTATTTTGCTATATAGGGAACATAATCTGCAGTGTGTATAAAAGTATTATGTCTGAAATAAAAAGTAGCTTATTTAGTAAATAATAAACTAAATTTGCTTTATAAAATTTTTTTGTTTTTCTCGATTAGACAGGGCTCTATTCACATGCAGAATTATTTGTTTGTCTTGATTTACCTATTATACAATGCTGCAGCATATGTTATTGTTATATACATAATTGTAACTGTTACAAATAGAATTACAATGTCTGACTGTGTTAAAATCACATGAATCATAAGGTCCCTCTGATGCCAGTACGCAAGTACATGCCCTTCCCCTCCTTAAAAAAAACATGAAGAAACTATGAACATAATAAAAAAAACTAAGAACATTTTGTCTCCTCTAACCCTCCTTCTAATTTATAGTATCAAAAAAAGATAGCACTCTTCAATTAAAGAGACCATACAGACACCTAGCGCACATAAGCTTGCTGATTTGCTTTAGGATTTTATAAAGTTACCTTGTGCCCTGTTTTATTAAAGTGCCTGTTTCATCAGAAGGCACGTTAATAAAACAGGATGAGAATGACCCACTGACGCCCCACTGACTATAAAACTGACACCCATGAGGGCTTTCTCTGGGTATGAAACTGTGTAGTTCAAGCAGCCGTCACGTCTCTGTCTATAGCTACTAACTCCACATCTCCTATTTAGATGCATGCACAAATACAGTCACAAAACACCAAACTGCTTGAATATAAGTATATATGAAGTGAAGGGGGTGTATTTTGGAAGCTGGCCTTTGGGTAGAAAGTAATGTAAATCTGGCCCTGCACATGTAATTACTGTACATCTGTCTGTCTCACTGTTTTTCACCTGTAATATACATAGCAGTGGTGAAGGTGATCAGTGGTGGCTCTAGACTTAGGCATTAGGCAAAACTTAAACATGAGGCCCCCACTAACAACCAAAGTGAAAATAAATAGGGGTTGCATTGTGTGTATAAGGTGGGTAGTCAAACATACTTTTTATCCCAGATTTATTCCCCTGGTGGTCCTGTGGATTCCTATCTGGTCTGCAGCTCCGTCGGGTGCAGAGCTGCAGACAAGGAGGTACATATCTCCAGAAGTTTAAGAGCCTTCTGCGGTAACCTGCAGCAATGCTCTGATTTGCTGGAGGTCGCGAGACACCTCAGTCTGCAGCTCTGCACCCGGAGGAGCTGCAGACCGGAGGGTGTACAAGGTGCTTTCCTCCCATGGCAGACTGAATGGAGGGGCCTTCCACCTGGTGGCATATTGGGCAAGCCGCCGGGCCCCCTCTTGTTTCGGGTCCTTGGTCACAGACTGAGGACCCAACATGTCAGTTTGCCCTAAGGTGATTTAGGCGGCCGTGAGGCCCCAGTTTGCAGAGAGCCTCCTCTGAAGGTTATTACTACTTGGCCATAGATCTGCGCATTGTTTTAATGTGCTCAGAGGATCCTTGTCTGTATCTGCTGCATATTCCAAACTGGTGACGGACAGTCATGTGATACACACACACACATAATTATTTAAACACACATAATTATTTAAACACACATTCACACATACTCATCGGCACTACATATTGCAAAAGACATGGCAATAATAGAGATGAACAAATAGCTAATCAACTGTGGATGATGTGCACAGGACCCTGTCAGTACCCAGCATCATACGGGAAACCTGCAACTAGCAATTTCCTAGAGCCCTGGAGGATTTTAATCTACATACTTTTCTAATATAACTGATTAAAAAAAAAAAAAGCCTGTGTATGTATGCATTATGCCTACATACAGACATCATTTTTGATAATCTGGTGGGATTTTAAGAAATGTGTATTTCCACAGGGCTATTTACTAAATGATAATTCTAAATGTTATCAAATTCACTGCAAAAGTAGCTGTACAGAGGCCCTAGGTCAGCTATGGCGAACCTATGTCACGCATGCCAGAGCTGGCATGCCAAGCCCTCTCTGTGGGCATGCAGCCATAGCTGAGGGGAAAGGAGTGACCACTTAAGGAGGGGGGGAGGAGAGACCACTAAGGGAAGAGGGGAGGGGAGAGGAGAGACAACAATGAGACGGGGCAGGGGAGAGTACTAAGGATGGAGGGGACAGCTTTAAGGGAGGGGAAGAGAGAGAGCACTATGGGACAGAGGGGTAGGGGAGAACACTAAGGGACAATGGGGCAGGTGAGAGAACTAAGGGACAGAAGAGGATGGGAGAGAACTAAGGACAGGAGGAGAATGGAGAGCACTAAGTGTGTCTGTGTATCTCTGAGTGTCTGTGTATCTGTGAGTATGTGTATCTGTGAGTTTGTATCTGTGAGTGTGTGTGTATCTGAGAGTGTGTGTGTGTGTGTGTGTGTGTGTGTGTCTGTGAGCAGGGGAGGGCTGGCAGCCTTAGGCCTGGGGGGCATTGCACCACCAAATCAGTTCACCATCCATGCCCACCTTTTCCTGGTTTTATAACAAATATTGAGGTTATGCTAATCAGTAGCTCTTTGTCATACCCGCTCCTTCACGGCTCTGACTTTCAATGTTGTCAGAGCGCAGGCTGAGAATCTCTGAGCCTGTGCTCTGACTTACTAACTGAGCGCCGGAACCACGAGGGAGAGGATATGATCTGACTGCACCTACTGCTGGTGCGCACCTGTGGACCACCGGGTGCCTCTGTTGTCATGGCACCCTGCGTGACCGCACAGCGTGCACACCCCAACGGCTGGCCCTGCTGACACACACTGACGTTACTACTTAGACATCCCTCAATATTAATACAGTCATCAGAGTAAACACCAATAAACTGTGGAAACAGAGCTGATCCCCCCAAATTTATAAAGATTTGCTTAGAGGATTTATTGTAAGATTAAATTATGCCTCCTACTCTCTCTCTCCCATGCGCTGCTCTGTAGGCTGGGAGGAAGTGAAGAGTAATCACATTCTCCCAGCACAGCGCCACCTGTGGCTGCATGGGGAACAGCTGTTTAATGTAATGCTTGCAGGACGGCCAGCTGCCGCAGAACCTCTTTGTTCCCGTCTCTGCAAAGGGCTCCAGGCACTGCTTGTTGTGAGTGTGAGTCACTGTAAATTAGGGGCAGAGGGCACTTGCACTGCAGTAAAGACGGGTCTGGGCAGGAGGAGAGTGCAGTGCAATCAGTGCACTCCCCTCCTGTGGGTCACCTGCCCAGGATCAGAGCCGGTGCAAGGATTTTTGCCGCACTAGACAAAATAAAAATTTGCCGCCCCCATGTGACATCACAATGCCCCACCCATATGATCTGCCATATGAACTAACGCAAGTGCTGCACACAGTGTGTGTTTACATTAAAAAGCCTACAGGGACCAGCTATAGACACCAGAACCACTTCATTAAGCTATAGTGTCCTTTTAATGTGAGGTAAATTATAGATTAGTGTCACTAATAATATACTAGATTGCCTACTTACAACCAGATGAGGATGATGATGGGCTGCAATTTCGCTCCACTGGTCTGGTGTAGAACAGGATCTCTGGAGGCTGTTTGCAACTGTGGTCACAAAATTCAATGTTCTGGGAGAATTTAAAGCAGGTCCATTTTTTGGGGGCCCCTTACACAGCTCAAGGTCTGGGCCCCAGGGCCTGACGGTGAGTATGCCCATAAGGCCCACTCGTAAGTCCACTTATATGTTCCACCCACTCATGAGTTCGTTCTCAGGGAGTGGAGTGTGTAGGGGTGTGTTATGTGTTATTGTAGAGGATCTAATATGTGTGCTTATGTTATTTAGTGTATAGGGATACCAGTTTGTGTAGGTGATGCAGTGTGTTTGTGTGTAGTGGAAGCAGTGCGTATTTGTGCATAAGGGATGTATTGTGTGTTTCTGGTTGCGTGTAAGGGATGCATTGTGTGAATCTGTGTTTGTATGCATAAGGGATGCAAGGTGTGTGTCTGTATGTGTGTGCTTTGAGTGTAAGAGATGCATTGTGTTTCTGTATGTATGTAAGAAAAGCAGTGTGTGTGTGTTTGCATGTGTGTGTAAGGGTTTGCATTGTCTGTTTCTGTGAATGTGTACAAAGGATGCATTGTCTTTGTGTGTAAGGGTTGCATTGTGTGTGTGTGTAATGGATGCATTGTGTGTTTCTCTGTGTGTAAGGGAAGCATGTTGTGTTTCTGTGTATGTATAGGGATGCATTGTGTGTTTCTGTGTATGTATAGGGATGCATTGTGTGTGTGTGTGTGTGTGCGCGTAGTGTGAAAGTGCTCCCTGTCTTGCCCCCTGTCCTATAGAGCTGTCCCATCTGTCCCTTAGAGCGCTCCCCTGCCCCTTAGTGGTCTCTCCTCTCCCCCACCCTCCCCTAGCGGTCTCTTCTAACACCCACCCACCCTCCATGTGCTCTTCTCATTCCCCCCTCCCTCTGTTCTTCTCACTCCTCCCCCTCTATGTGTTCTCCTCACCCCCCCTGTGTTCTTCTTACCCCCTCCTCCCTGTGTTCTTCTTACTCCCCACTTGTTCTTCTTACTCCCCCACCTGTTCTTCTTACCCCCTTCTTCTTATTACTCCCCCTTCTTCTTATTGCTCCCCCTTCTTCTTACTCCCCCTTCTTCTTATTACTCCCCCCTTCTTCTTACCCCCTCTTCTTCTTCTTAACCCTCCTACTTCTTCTTACTCCCCCTTCTTCCTTCTTCTTCTTCTTACCCCTTCTTCTTACCCCCACTTCTTCTTCTTACCCCCTTCTTCTTCTTACCCCATCTTACTCCCCTTCTTCTTCTTACTCCCCCCTCTTCTTCTTACTCCCCCTTCTTCTTACCCCCTTCTTCTTCTTACCCCCCTCTTCTTCTTACTCCCCACTCTTTTTCTTACTCCCCCTTCTTCTTCTTACCCCCTCTTTTTTCTTATCTCCCCTCCTTCTTACTCCCCCCTTCTTCTTACTCCCCCTTCTTACCCCCACTCTTCTTCTTACCCCCTTCTTTTTATTACTCCCCCCTCTTTTTCTTACTCCTCCTTCTTTTTCTTACTCACCCCTTCTTCTTCTTACCCCCCTCTTTTTCTTATCTCCCCTCCTTCTTACTCCCCCCTCTTCTTATTCCCCCCTCTTCTTATTCTCCCCTCCCCTCTTCTTACTCCCCCCTCTCTTCTTACTCTCCCCTCCCCCTACTCCCCCCCTCCCCTATTCTTGCTCCCCTCCCCTGTAGCGTGGCCGAGCTCCTCTCCGGTCCGCGGTGCCCGGCCGGAGTGATAGGAAGGTGCACGCTCAGTGTGCCCTTCCTGTCAGTCCGGCCGGTTACAGGAAACCTTGACTCTGCGCGGAACAGGAGTTTCTGTTTCCTGTAACCGGCCGGACTGACAGGAAGTGCACACTGAGCGTGCGCCTTCCTATCACTCCGGCCGGGCACCGCGGACCGGAGAGGAGCTCGGCCACACTACAGGGGAGGGGAGGGGAGAAGATGTGCTGCAGCTGCCTGAGGCTCTTAACAGAGCGCTCAGGCGGCTGCAGCATTCGGACCGGCCCGCCGCGACCGGTCTTAAAAGAATTTAGGGCGGCCTGGGGGCAGTTGCCTCCCTGCCTCCCTGCCTCTCTGCCCCCCGGCCCAGCCCACCCCTGTCTGTGAGTGTCTGTGTATCTGTGAGTGTCAGTGTGTATAATTGCCATGTTGGCACTTTGAAGGAAAAAAAGTTGGTTTGTAGTGTGGTTTGGGCACTCAGGCTCCAAAATGTTTCCCATCACTGCCCTAGGTTATCTAGCAACCAGTGAGGAATGTATATTGGCACCAGGAGCATAAATATATATTATTTATGAGGGAAATTATCAATACACACACTCACATTTACAAACACACATTCATACAGACACTTGTATACTGACACATACACACTCAGATTCATATGCACTTACTCAAATGAATAAATAAACACATGCATATTCACACACACTCACATTCATATGCATATACACACATACATAATCATTTAAACACACATATTCATACACACATACTCATATTCAAACACACACATTTGATTTTTATGGAAATCGGTATATCTACTGTTTGGTGATTTTCAGTTGGGATCAATATTTGAACTGATTCTACAGCTCCATGCAGCTCTATACTAATGCTAGGGCTGGGGTGTTAGATCCCAGCTCACCGCATTGGCACAGGATGGTTAGGGAGCTATGCAAGCAAGGTACAGATTGATTCCATCAACTCCCTTATCTCCCACAAGGTCCACCTGCAAGATCTTAATTTGCAGAGCAGGAATTTTCCATTCTGCAACCACCACTGGTAGGTACCAGCCTGCTCTGGCATGAGGGGGGTACTCCATGAACAACCTTAACATCTGTCAACTGGAGGTGGACTGCCCCACGATTAATACACTCAAGGAAACATCACAGCCATATCATATTTCCAGTTTTACTGTTTTGTTTCCAAACTTAAATCCTGCATTTAGCATTTTCATGCTAGTAACGTGATTACCACAAAGCATTTAATAAAATGCATGTTACAATAAATTACTGTAGAAAATACAAAGGGACAAACTAATAATTAGATTTATCAGTCTTTCCGTGGATAGTGAAGCTGTAGTACTGGTAATCACATAAAAAAAAACTAAAAGTTATAAAATACGACCTTAAAAAATGTCACCAAGTATTACCAGGTAAGGACCAAATGAATGGGCAGCAGGGTGAAAATTCATTATAATTTAATTCTGCTGCACTATTCTCTCACTTACAGTTTATAGAGTACATTAATTGTATAACCTCTATGAAGATTCAGATTCATATTGACATTAATTTGTACACCATGTTTAGAAAATAATGCATATTTACTACTATTTTTTTAAGTGATTGACACTGCACATAAACACGAGTCTTGTTTTGAGATGTTCATTCATTAATACAATTTATTTCTCCAAAAAAAAAAAAAAAAAAAAAAGTGAGACTTCAAATGATTAGAAAAAAAAAATTACAGCATTTATTTAATTGCTTAACTTTTATTGAGAACAGATGATTACTTTACTTTTACTTATTTCAATTGCAGCTCGAAGGTCTCTTAACGTCCGACTGTCTCAAGGATCTTGCGGGTGTATGTATCACATTTTTCAATATAAATTGTCTTCTTTTAATATGTTTGTATCTCTGTATCATGGCCATAATTTTTAGGGTCCAGGTGGTTTCATTAAATGCAGAGGGTGCTTTATTGTGGGACACCTTTTACCACCCTATTTGGGGTTTATTCCCTTACCATAATAGTCTTTTGGGAAATTTGCTAATTATAATAACAATCATGTTTTCAAGCCATGTTAATATGCCTGTGCTTCTAAACGAGCCTCCAAGTGCAATCTGAATTTCCTGACAGTTGTGTTTTTTTTTGTTTTTTAACAACAGCTTTTTTGCCTTTACAGAATATGAATGTGTTTGACATGCCATTCTATTATAATGCATGCTATGGGTTTGAGTAAGGCAGTTGCTGCAAGTAATGAAATGTGCAGTATCAACATGCATTGTATTACATTTTTGTACACTGATACTAAACTCTTGTAAAATGATTTGAAAGAGCAAATCATTTCAGATTCCCTTCCCCTCCCCCCCCCCCCCCCCCCCCACACACACACACACAGTGTATGAATATCAGAACTATGCACAGATAAAACATTTGATTCATATGATTCAATTTGTTGGTGAAAAAAATATGAATCTCAGCCGAATTTAACCTATGAACCTTTTTTCAGACAATTTGATTTTTCCTACCTTTCCCATTCTTCTTTTTTTGCCCCTAGTGCTGCTGGCAGGCAAGTAGTACAAATCACAAAACTAACAAAATGTTCATCGAGTTTTTTGTTTCGTGATATGTTGATTGGCCGTTTCAGATTTTGAAATTTCATACACATTGATGATCTCCTAAAATTTCAATGAGTGCACGTTTAAGAAACATACATGCATTACATGTATAAATAAATAAAAAATGGTGTATGTGCTATTATAAAGGCAAATCAGAGCCTTAGCAAATATTTATTGACATGTTACCGATATTAAAGCAATCACAATCTCAGAATTCTAAAACTTTTTGACACAATTTACAATTTTTTTATCAGTTAATGTGCCATATAAATTATGTTCAATACCTAAGTCTCAGTAATCATAACTCCTGGAGAAGAGTTATCAAATTGTTAATGGGTACTATAACACCCATGACCACTTCTGCTTTTGGTAATGGTCATGGTGGTAGGAATCTGCATGTGCAGCATTTTTGAAATACGGCACACCATACAGAGATATTTGCACTTTGTGCGGGGACTAGTTAAACCCTTTATGCACGTGACTGCTCAATATCAATTATGTGCAAAAAATATGTCTGTCGTCACACTGTAATGAACATATCATTAGATGAGTTTTCAGTTTGCAGCACTAGGACCATGTAGGGAGCACTTCAACAATGCTCCCTGCATGGTCCTAAAGTCTGGGAGCTGTCAAAAAAGCCTGCCAGTTTATGAGCCCTCCATTAAAAGTAACATCAGTCTGTAATTCAGTCATTGATGGATGAAATTCTGTGGTTTAGAAACAGTCGCTACTCACAAAGGTTAACAACAGCCACTTTAGTGATAAATGAGAATGTTTGTAATGAGTCCATAGTGGGAGCAAGAAATAGTCAGTAGTAAATGTTTTTTTTAAAACATTTAACATTTCAGGAATGATAGTTATGCTCCAGGAAATGAGCTGATCTTGAAAAGTTCCCACATTTTTTGTATTCCGTACTTGATTAATGCCTCATGATATGAGCATCAAAATGTATAGATTATTCTTTCTTTCTTTTAACTTAAAGTATATATGAAGTTTTAAAAAATAAAACAAAATTTTCTTTTATTTGTTTAGAAAAATATTCCAGATGCTCTTACAAATTTATTTTGCAAGGTAAGCTTGAAACTGTAAATGTAAACGTTGAAATATTGATAAACAGGTGCCTTATATACATATCAAAAAAAGAGTTTACAAAGAAAAAAAGATTAAGCCATTAGTTTGCAAAGATAGAGATTAGCTATGGAAATTAATATTCCTTAATTCCTTCTCTGCACATGTATATAGCGATGATTGCTGTGAAGAAAATAGACTTATTTTCTGCATTTTCTTCTGTTTATTCATGACTTTCAGCTGTATTCGTTTATTTGGGCATAATGGATTTTTATTGTGCTGCTGCTGGCCCTTTAACTCCCAGAGAAAGGATTTGTACTTTTAAAATGGCACTTCGGATGCAGTCGAAGTGCCGAAGTAGTCGAAGTGGCCGCCATTCGAAAATCGAACAAGTGGCGGCGGCCATTTTAACTAATTTGAACGCGGTCAGCGGTGTGTGCAGCCAAATCTATGGAACTGTTTTCGGCTACCAATTGCATGAACACCGCTGACCCTTACCTTCTCCTTCGCTTCAACACTGCGGCTGGAGACTAAGATTCAAACGCTCATTCGAATGGGACTTAGTCATTTTCTCAGTGTAAAATAGACTGACCACACAGTCCAAATCCATGGACCTCTTTTGGGCATGAAAACGTGCTTGCGGTCGGTCAAATAAGACTTTCCCTTAACTTTTTAACCCCTGAACCGATTGCCCTGATTTTTGAGTATGTGTATATTCCAAGTATGCTGATTCTGAAAATGTATGTTTTATGTGAATGGCATGTATATTTTGGAAGTTATTAATATTTTGTAAAAACTGTATATTTTCTGCCTGTGATAAGTAAGTTATTTTTTTGTGTTGAGATAATTGTACCACAGGCAAAGGGGAGGGTTTGTGTGTAATTGCTGGGAGTGTCTGAGTGTATTGTACATACTGATTGGTTGTTCCTTTTGTTTACTGTGGGCTCTCTGGCAGGAGGAATTCCATAAAAGCCAGTGTGGCGTCAATAAAGTTAATTCCTGTTATACCCTTCATGAAGTCTAGGCTCATGCTTGGGGGATATTTTACATGCTGGGGAGAATCGTCTTGGAAACTGCATTAATCTACACTATTCCTCTACACCCTACCTGCAGTTATAATCACTTATGCTCAGCTATTGGGAAAGGAATAGAAGACTGCAGTACCATAACAACTGCAGGTCTTAATCACTACAAATATGTGCAGCCGTGGGCCCCCCGGCTCCCCATACATGCAGAGGGGGGCCAGCAGGCTGCAGGAACACATTACAGCTCTTCCCTCTCTCTAACTCCCGCGAGACGTGTGGCCATCAGAGAGTTGCCACGGGTTACCATGGCAACGCTCCGCACGGCACGCACGCGGGAGTTAGAGAGAGGGAAGAGCTGTAATGTGCTCCTGCAGTCTGCTGGGCTCCCTCTGCAAGTACAGGGAGCCAGGGGGGCCCCACCATGCCACCGGACCACCAGGGATGGAATCTCCCACCTCCCTGGACCAGGTAAAAAACAGGGAGGGGGAATAAGAGTTATTAGATTTAATGTTGGGGATTTAATGTGGGGGTAGGGGAAAAAGCATACACTAGTAAACACACACACACACACACTGCATTCACTACACTAACACACACTCTTCATTCACTACACTAACACTGTAACACACACACTGCATTCACTACACTGATACACACACTGCATTTACTACACTAACACACACTCTGCATTCACTACACTGACACACACTCTGCATTCACTACACTGACACACACTCTGCATTCACTACACTGACACACACTCTGCATTCACTATACACACAGCATCCCCTACATAAACATCCTGTATTTACAGTACACACAATACATCCACCACACATTCAAACACTCTGCATTCACTATACAGAGACACTGTGTCTAATACACACACTACATCCACTACAGACACTGCATCCAATAAACACATTGCATCTAGTACACACAAACACTACATCCATTGGACAAACATATCCTACATCACTGTACACACACTACATCCACTACTCAAACACACTCTGTGTTCACTATACACACACTTTGCATTCACTGCACAAACAGTATCTAATACACACAAACACTACATCCATTACACATTTTTTAATTCATTTCCACTATACACACCACTCGTGGGCAGGCCAGAGGGTTAGGGGGTGTGCGGGGGTGGCTCAGACCTTGTGCTTTGTCAGGGGCCCCAAAATTTCTGGTGCCACCCCTGTTCACTATGCAGTGACTTGGTGAGCTGACAATTAAGAGAATAAATGTATGTTGAGAACTTAGTCCTTTATTTTGCCAATTGGTTTTCAAATAATCAACATGTTCTTATTAATAAATAATAAATACTGTCATCATTAACAAGGCCATGGTTGAGAAGGAGATTTGTAATTTTGGCTGTAAGCACAATACACAAAAATACATCAATTTATACATAGTCTGTTAGCTTGGAGTGTATATTGTAATGGTTGGGTACAATATCATACATAATATAAGGAAGGACACGTTTTAAAAAATTATGAAACACTTGTAGGAAGCAGAGCTTGTGTAAAGAGAGGCTGAAGACATGGAATAAAGTTGGGAATCAAGATCGCAGTCAGAAATGTGAAAAGGTGCTAAGAATGAATAACTTTGAAGATACAATATTTTTTTTGTTTTTTTGTTGTGAAGCAAACAACAAACGGGACAAAATAACAGAAAAGGTCAATGTGCATAACTATTCACCCCCCTAAAGGCAATACTTTGTAAAGCCACCTTTTGCGGCAATCACAGCTCCAAGTCGCTTTGGATAAGTCTCTATGAGCTTGTCACATCTTACCACTTGGATTTTTGCCCATTCCTCTTTGCAAAACTGCTCCAGCTCCTTCAGGTTGGATGGTTTGCGCTTGTGAACAGCAATCTTTAAGTCTGACCACAGATTTTCTATTGGATTGAGGTCTGGGCTTTGACTAGGCCATTCCAACACATTTACATGTTTCCCCTTAAACCACTCAAGTGTTGCTTTAGCAGTGTGTTTGGGGTCATTGTCGTGCAGGAAGGTGAACCTCCATCCTAACCTCAAATCACGCAGAGTGGTACAGGTTTTGCTCAAGAATATCCCTGTATTTAGCACCATCCATGTTTTTCCCTCAACTCTGACCAGTTTGATAGTCCCGGCTGCTGAAAAACATCCCCACAGCATGATGCTGCCACCACCATGTTTCACTGTGGGGATGATGTTCTTTGGGTGATGTGAGGTGTTAGGTTTGCGCCAGACATAGCATTTTCTTTAATGGCCAAAAAGTTCAATTTTAGTCTCATCAGACCAGAGCACCTTCCTCGATACATTTTGGGAATCTCCCACATGCCTTTTCACAAACTCAAAATGTGCCATTTCGTTTTTTACTGAAAGTAATGGCTTTCTTCTGGCCACACTGCCATAAAGCCCAACTCTATGGAGCATACGGCTTATTGTCGTCCTATGTACAGATACTCCAGCTCCTCCAGGGTTACCTTAGGTCTCTGTGCTGCCTCTCTGATTAGTACCCTCCTTGACTGGTCAGTGAGTTTTGGTGGGCGGCCGTCTCTTGGCAGGTTTGCTGTTGTGCCATATTCTTTCCATTTGGTTATGATAGATTTGATGGTGCTCCTGGGGATTATCAAAGATTTGGATTTTTTTTTATAACCTAACCCTGACTTGTACTTCTGTACAACATTGTCCCTTACTTGTTTGGCGAGTTCCTTGGTCTTCATGGCGGTGTTTGGTTAGTGGTGCCTCTTGCTTATGTGTTGCAGTTGCAGCCTCTCGGGCCTTTCAAAAAAGGTGTGTATATGTAATGACAGATCATGTGATACTTAGATTGCACACCAGTGGACATCATTCCACTAATTATGTGACTTCTGAAAGTAATTGGATGCACCAGAGCTTTTTATGGGCTTCATAACAAAGGGGGTGAATACATACGCACATGCCAATTTTCTGTTTTCTATTTCTAAAATATAGTTTTATGTATATATTTTTCTCATTTCACTATTGTGTTCTGGCTCATCACATAAAATTCAGATTAATAAAACATGAAATAGGTAAAAAGCCAAGGAGCGGGGGGGGGGGGGGGGGGGATACTTTTGCAAGGCACTGTAGTTTTATGGTTAGTATAGATTACATTTAGGAAGGTTTTAGGATTTGTAAATTCAAATTTTAGGTCTAGATTTTTAAGGTTCTGATTAGAATTTCTGTATACTATAATTTTATCATTTCAATGTGAACACACATTACTACTATATACATTTAAATCATCATGTAGTTAGGCTTGTTATACAGATAATTGTAGTGTGTGTTAAAATCCACTATAAGTCCCCTTTTATAGAAAATAATTGAAAAAAATAACAGGGAACATTTATCAATACAAGCAGACACCATAAATGTGCTTCAAGTATAACTTTTTACTTGTTTATTAGGTATACGTTTTGATAAATAAAACAATATTTCATTTAACACATTCATTTTAATGATATAAACAAATTATGGTTTTCAGCTATCAGATCCGGATTCCACTATGGATGATGTCATTGAAGTTATGGTAAATGAAAAAAATCTGCAATTAATATTAAAATGGAAAATATGTAAAAATGTCCCAATTTATGTGAACGTTTATTAAATCTTAAAATCATATTTACTCTTAAAGAGGCTCTATCACATTCTGGGGTATTTAGATATTTTACAAAGTGTTACTTACCTCTTTATTTACACTTTCAGTGCCACAAGGAACAAGGATAAGCAGAACTGGTGGCGCTCAACTAGTGCCTGGTCTCACTAAGCACAGTTTCACCAGAAAAAAAGCTGTCCTTAAAGTCCTTACAACAGAGAATCAGGTTCATGTAATATAAAATGGTATTGTGGTTTCTGTGGTTCCTTATGAAATGTTAATGCATAATTGCAAAGGTGCTACAGAAAATACATTTTAATTTTGAAATGACTTTTCAACAACCCCAAAATAAAGCTAGTTTGGCTCTAATCAATCAAACCAGAGTTTTTATTCTTTTGCCTTAAAACATACGTATTCCATTTCATGTTTGTACATGTTTTAAAACGTGCATTTTCAGATTTTACTAAAAGAACATTTTATAATTTTGATATAGAAAAACTTGGAATGCACAGTAGAGGATACTTTGGAGCTTGAGACAGCTTTGGTAAGAACCTATTTTGAAAAGCCATAGCATGTATGTTTTTCATATTATCTTTCTTTATAGTACTTTACATGTATGTAATTGTGCTTAGGGAGCAAGGCCAAGTATGATCATTTGTATATTCCCAATATAACAACTGCCATGCAAGTAAGCTTGAAAGAAAACAGGGTTAATCTAAAGAAGTAGGTAGATTGATTACTTAGAAATTATGCCAATCTATCACTCAGCCTAATGTTCTAATAAAGGATAACCAAAGAACAGGAGAGGGAAAAATTCACTGCACTTTTGAAGACCTCCAGTGAAATAATTGTCATTTATCATAAAATTGCTTATTTATTATATGAAAAAATAGGACACTAGGCAGAACATACAACATTGAATATGATGTAAAAGAAAAATAAATTCTGAAATTAAGTCATGTCACTTTAAGTTGGGGATTTTAGGTTTTATGCTCCTGCTAGAACAATAAAAAAGGACAAAAACCTACATGTGAGTTTTAATGTCTATGTTGTTCTGGTCAAAAAACAGTCCAGACAAACTAAAATTGAGTGAAATGTGGTCAATCAATGTACAGCAAAATATAGAATATAATTATTATGTAAATATTTAGCAGTACACTGATAGGTGTATTTTCCTGCCATTTGGTTCACAGACCAAGTGAGAAGAAGTAATCAAAAGAGATTTTCACGGCTTCCCTTTTTTACAAGTATACTTTTCACATGCCATCATTTTTATCTTTAATTCCAAACCAACATGAAAAATTATCCTTTTTTCAGTCCCATCTGAACAGTTTAGGTTACCTTTTGGTACAAACTCTAATAACAGCTCACAGCACTGACATCAAATTCAATGTGACATTAATTCAGATCCTGTCAGTTTCTTGATTTGACCTGATGGGGATGCTGGTCAGAATGAACCTGAAAATAGGATGTTTCTGGGTCTTTGGTCTTTAAACTACCTGTCTTTGAAATGACTTCTTCATAGTATTTATCAGTTTTTCAGAATTCACGTATGGATATTATTAACAAATTAATATAATTATATTTTAATGTAATATCGATATAAAATTTTAATTTTGTTACATAATCACTTTAGTCACTATACCTGTCTGTCTAATTATCTATCATTTTGAAGAATATGGTTTTCAACAGAATGCACGTTTTTATATGTCATTTTAAAAATATTTTGGGAATTTTGATAATAAAAAATTATTAAAAATAGTCTAATTTGAAGTCACAGGATGCATTCACTTGACATTATTGACTTTTTTGTTGATACTTTTTAGAGATCTCTCACAGATTCAGCTGCGAAAATTGTAACAGATGCATTTAAGAGTGAACTGGTAAGGATTTTTGTAATTATTTATTAAAGTTAGAGTATACAGATTTAGCCAAAGCCAGTGGTTACAGGGTTAGGGGTCTCTATCCAACCATATCTGAAGTTATTCTAGCTTGCCAAAATTTTAAAAAAATATTAGTTTAAAATCAGATCTGTCATAAACATAATTTTGTAAAACTGTGGCTGCAATAACCCCACACAATTTGAATATTGACCTATTTGGGTTGCTGGACAGAAATTGTCTGTCATGTGAGTCTTACCCTTAACACACAATGGAAAATATCCTTCTTGTACTAAAATTAGCATCAGATCACCACAGTTGTGGTGATCGTGGGGTTAATGCTGTTTCTGGGTGCCTTAGTATCGAAGGCAGACCAGCAGCAGCATATAGCGATGTGAGCAATGAGACAGCCAGTCACAGTGATCACAGTGCTGCTGATATATACCATACACCTCCCTCCACCTCTTTATGAGTTATGAAGTAGAGAGAGACAAATAGTTGTGATACTTTGTCTCCCTGTAAAAAACAAAATTGTTTTAAACTATCTTTACCCTATTGTTTTTTTTTTTTTTAAATAACCCATTCCCTGTCCTTTGATCACTGCTTATACTGATCAGAATACAGATCACAGAATTTTACTGTGATCTGTTTTTTTTATTTATTTTTTGTATTGTTTTTTTAAACTTCAGGGGTCACATTTATTTAATGTTAATTTAATATTTTTAAACTGGTTATTTAGTTAGCCGGTGTGGTTGGAAGTTAGTGGGAAACTAACAGGTTAGTAATGCTAGTTATGGATGAAAAGAAAAGAAAAAAACAAAAAAGCTATTTTTTTTTTAAGTTGAAATTTATTTGCAGACCATACTTTAGTTTAGTCCTGAAGAGGCCTATAGAATTGTATCGACAATTTCAGAGGCAACAGACACTGCCTCAGAGAGTGCCTCTGAGAGTAACACAGGTGCCACCTCTTTGCCAGATATTGAAGGCCCTCAGTAGAAATTGCTGATTTCCCTGGCGCTGCTCATGCCGCTGATAACAGGGTACCCCCTAATGATTTTACACCTGATTTCACTGCCAACCCTGGAATTCAGGCTGACTAGTTTCACCATAGCTCTTGGTGGATGAAAACTCAGGGGAGGTTGTCACGCACACCAAGATCAAGATTCAGCAGAATCTGGCACAAAACCAAGAGAGTCTAATTGACAGAAAAGGGAAATGGTATCCCACCAGTGTACCAGAATTAAACCAATTCTGGGCACTAACTATGCTATTGGAAATAATTAAAAAGCCCTGCATTAGGTGGTACTGATGCAAATCCCAGTATGTAGTACACCCAATTTTTCCCACACCATGAGTGAGTTGGCCCATGTACTCTAGTGACAATTCAAAGTGCCCCCAAAAGGTCACCTGCAGTATAATCATCTATTCAAATACCCCTCAATGTCTTACTTTAACAAACAATTGGAAACAATTTGCACCCCCAAAAAATATATTTGCATCGACGAGTCCCTTATGAAATATAAGGGAAAACTGGAGCTTAAACATTGTATCCCAGCCAAAAAGATCCCTGTATGGGATAAAATTGGACAAACTGTATAAAAGTGGTAGTTGCTATATTTACATCTTGCATGTCTTTGAAGGAAAAGATAGCCACAGGGTTACCCTGATATAGTTGGGACTAGTGGGACAATTGTCTGGGACTTAATTAACCCTTTACTAAACAAGCAGATAGATAGACAGGTATTAGTGCTTATATAAAAAAAGTAGATTAAAATAAATGTAATATTACAAAAACAATATAAAATAATAGCATCTAAACATTAATATGAGACTTGTCCAGATAAATAATACAATAGATAAAAAAGTAGCGCTTATACAGACAGAAATTATTAAAGTAATAATAACCTTTATAAATTATGCCAATATTGTAGCTAACACCATAGGTACCTATAAATAACAATACAACATAGTGCAGATTGTACAGAGCCAAGATGTATATATATATATATATATATATATATATATATATATATATATATATAATAATGTGTATTATTTTAAACTCACAAACAGAGAGCTATAAACCTAGCTCTGGTGTAGATAACGTCCTGTTCTGTATAGGCGACCGACTCCTATAGGAAACATAAAGCCTTTTCCTGGGGACAATATGTAAGGCGAAAAATAGCCCAGTATCTGGTACCTTAATAAAACCAAATGCTAAATGGGTACTTACATACGTGGAGCCCCTATGGCTCTATGTTCGTGCATTGTGCAGTTGGGGACTGAACTCCCTGGATGAGTAATAAGGATGAATATAAACTGGGAACTAGGATATAAATTGAACAATTTATTGATATACTTTAGAAATAAAAACGGAAGTATGTCCAAAAGTTATACCAGAAAACGTTTCACTACTAGAATGTAGCTTCCTCAGCCGGATACAATGATGAATGATTTAAAGCTACATATCTGTATGTCAAAAAAGCAGAAAAAATAAATAAATAAAATACCCTTAGGTAAATAACATATGCTGTCTCTTTTATATAAACAGACTTTTGTGTGGTAATTTTGTTTTGACAATAATGTGTGAATAATAAGTGTAAGAGAAGTAATTCAAAATAAATGTCTAGGAGCTCAGTTTATTTTGATAGTTACAGAGCAAAAAATAACATTTCAACGTGGAAAAATTTTAGAAGTTGATATGTTTGTCTAGAAAGCTTAATAGCCATCACAGTAAACCATTTTGTTTTTGTCCTTAAAAATATATATATATAATATTTGTTAGTGCAATAAATGAGACCATGTATATTGCAGCTGAACACAAACCGTAAAAAAATGCACAAATTGCTTGTGTCCTTAAGTGCAAGACAGGCTTCTGAAGCTGTGTCCTTAAGGAGATAAGGATAAACTTAAAGTCTGCTTTTTTTCACTTTTCCTCCAAGATGGCTGTTAAAATGGATCTGCTGGTTATACAGGCAATCATCCTGAGTGTAGCCAGTATGTGTAGCTCAAATTACACACTCACCATCAAAATTGAATTCTATATTTGTAGTATTTTAACTATATGGTGATAGCATTGTTAATAAAATGTTATTTTGTAAATAAAATGTAATCAACTGTATTGGAGTTTGAGTGCCTGTGAGAGGCACAATTTTTAACAAACTGCTCGGAAATTGTTTGACAGTAAACCAGGGGAATGGTTTAAACTGACTTTAGAATAAACATTTTTTTCAGATTTTAGAATTTATTTTAAGTAAACCGCAATAGATACCATGGTTAGCCAGTGCTCTAATATATCTTTGTAGACATGTGCATGTGAGTAAGTTCTGCTCATTATAATATTCTTGCAATTTTATACATTTCTATTTCATCTTTCTTTTTGTTACTAGTTGGATATTGTTAAAGCCGATCTAGGAAACATCGATCTACCATTATGCGACGTGGTGAGTGTCTTACACTGGTCTTTTTTCACATACAATATAAAATATGTTAATATAGACCAAATAATGACTCACTTTGAGATAGTATGACAAAATGGCAGTAAGTGTCTGTAAACAGTGCAATCCTTTAAAGGTGCTCAATGTCTAATTAATACAATAACAATTGGTGCATTATTAAATCAAATACATACATTGAATTGTATATAGATCTGGTCATATATGAAATCACATTCACAATAATATATAGTTCTTTTACCGACAAATGAATTAAATATCTGTAAGTGCAGACTTATGGAAGGACATGCAGACCAACAGACAGTTTGTTTAGAATCTGATACATTCACTCGGGTATGAATGTACAGCCAATGTTAAAGTGTTACTTGTAACTACAGTAGTGGGAGAATCCTAATCTAGGAATAAAGTCATGGAGAAGCATATTAGAATAGACTCAGAAATAAACTACAGCGTTGTACACATGACAAATATTCATTTTAAATGCAATTCTAGCTTTGCTTTAATTATTTGGGGTACTAGTTACATATGTTTGCATAATTGTTCTTTGTTCATTTGGAATAATAGAAACAATGGTGCAATTAAAGTTTTTTAAAAATCACTCAATGGTAAAAAAATATTATTGAACAAGCGGTGGAGTTTGGTGAAAAGGATTAGGAATAAAGGTGCCATTAACAATCATTAACAATCTTCCTGGTAGCTAACAGCTTAAAGGAACAGCCCAAGCACATAGTCAAACAGTGGAGCTAACACCAAGACACTCCTGCATATAATTAAAAATAAATAACTATATTCATTCCTTTTTATTTATTATTTTTTGGTTGCTTCACCATGCCTGTACTTCAGATGCATATTTTAACTCCCACCAGCCATTGCTGGATTCTGTTTGGACATTATAGGAGTTATAGTTCAACAGGGGCAGGCAACCCCTTGCACGACTGCATGAATCTCTATATGCTGTCATTACTAGCCCTGAACTACTTCAGGCTGTGTGACAACCACAGGGGGAAAATAACTGTCAACCTGGGGGTTAGCACTCTGTGTGTCTTCATGCCTTAAACCTGCCTTAAAAGGACACTCTAGGCCAGGGCTGCCATCAGAAATTTTGGGGCCCCTGACACAGCTCAAGGTCTGGGTCCCCCGGCGCCTGCACCCTCCCCCCCCCTCCCCCCCGGGTCCGCCTACAGGGATGCAGTGTCTGCAGGGCCGGTGCAAGGATTTTTGCCGCCCTAGGCAAAAGTAAAGTTTGCTGCCCCCCATGTGACATCACAGTGCCCCACCCATATGATCTGCCATGTTAACTAACACAATGCTGCAGTGCCGCCGTGTTTACAATAAAAGACCTGCAGGGACAGGCTATAGACACCAGAACCACTACATTAAGCTGCAGTGGTTCTGGGGACTATAGTGTCCCTTTAATGTGAGGTAAATTAGAGATTAGTGCCACGAATAATATACTAGATTGCTTACTTACAACCAGATGAGGATGATGATGGGCTTCAGCTGCCGTCTGGCTCCACTGGTCTGGTGTAGAACAGGCTCTCTGGAGGCGTTTTGTAACTGTGGTCACAAAAATCAATGTTCTGGGAGAACGGGAAGCAGCTCCATTTTTGGAGGGCCCTATACACAGCTCAAGGTCTGGGTCCCAGGGTCCACCTTCATGTTCCACCAATGAGTTTGTTCACAGGGGAGTGTGTGTGAGTGGGGGGGGGGGGGGGGGGGGATGTCCTGATGTGTGTAAGGAATGCATTGTGTGAATCTGTGTTTGTATGTGTAAGGGCTGCAAGGTGAGTTTGTGTATGTATGGGATGCAGTGTGTGTGTCTGTAAAGGATGCACTGAGTGTGTGGAAGGGGTGCATTGTGTGTTGCTGTGTGTAAGGGATGAATTGCTTGTGTATGTGTGTCTGTGTGTAATGCATTGTGTGTTTTTCTGTGTGCAAGGGGTGCATTGTGTGTGTGTTTGTGTGTGATGGATGTCAATCTCTCCCCCTTCCCCGTCAATTTCCTTCTTCTCCCCCCTCTCCAATTTCCTTCTTCTCCCCCTCCCTCTCATTGCCTTCTCCCCCTCCAATTTCCTTCCTTCTCCCCCTCCCTCTCATTTCCTTCCTTCTCCCCCTCCCTCTCATTTCCTTCCTTCTCCCCCTCCCTCTCATTTCCTTCCTTCTCCCCCTCCCTCTCATTTCCTTCCTTCTCCCCCTCCCTCTCATTTCCTTCCTTCTCCCCCTCCCTCTCATTTCCTTCCTTCTCCCCCTCCCTCTCATTTCCTTCCTTCTCCCCCTCCCTCTCATTTCCTTCCTTCTCCCCCTCCCTCTCATTTCCTTCCTTCTCCCCCTCCCTCTCATTTCCTTCCTTCTCCCCCTCCCTCTCATTTCCTTCCTTCCCCCCCTCCCTCTCATTTCCTTCCTTCTCCCCCTCCCTCTCATTTCCTTCCTTCTCCCCCACTCCAATTTCCTTCCTTCTCCCCCACTCCAATTTCCTTCCTTCTCCCCCACTCCAATTTCCTTCCTTCTCCCCCACTCCAATTTCCTTCCTTCTCCCCCACTCCAATTTCCTTCCTTCTCCCCCACTCCAATTTCCTTCCTTCCTCCCCCCTCCAATTTCCTTCCTCCCTCTCTCAAATTTCCTTCCTCCCTCCCCCCTCAAATTACCTTCCAACCTCCCCCCTCAAATTTCCTTCCACCCTCCCCCCTCAAATTTCCTCCCTTCCTCTCCCCCCTCCCTCAAATTTCCTTCCTCTCCCCCTCAAATTTCCTCCCTTCCTCTCCCCCCTCCCTCAAATTTCCTCCCTTCCTCTCCCCCTCCCTTAAATTTCCTTCCTCCCTCCCTCAAATGTCCTCCCTTCCTCTCCCCCTCCCTCAAATTTACTCCCTTCCTCTCCCCCTCCCTCAAATTTCCTCCCTTCCTCACCCCCTCCCTCAAATTTCCTCCCTTCCTATCCCCCCTCCCTCAAATTTCCTCCCTTCCTATCCCCCTCCCTCAAATTTCCTCCCTTCCTATCCCCCCTCCCTCAAATTTCCTCCCTTCCTCTCCCCCTCCCTCAAATTTCCTTCCTCTCCCCCCTTCAAATTTCCTCCCTTCCTCTCCACCCCCAATTTCTTCCCTCTCCCCCTTCAAATTTCCTACCTTCCTCTCCCCCCCAAATTTCCTTCCTCTCCCCCCTTCAAATTTCCTCCCTTCCTCTCCCCCCCAAATTTCCTCCCTCCCTCTCCCCCCCAAAATTTCCTCCCTCCCTCTCCCCCCACTCCCTCAAATTTCCTCCCTTCCCTCCCTCTCCCCCCCACTCATTCAAATTTCCTCCCTCCCTCTCCCCCCCACCCCCACTCACTCAAATTTCCTCCCTCTCCCCCCCTACCCCCACTCACTCAAATTTCCTCCCTCTCCCTCTCCCCCCCACCCCCACTCACTCAAATTTCCTCCCTCCCTCTCCCCCACCCCCACTCACTCAAATTTCCTCCCTGACACCCTGGCTGAGTGCTTCCTCTTCAGCTCCCTCGCGTGCCGCGTACTGATGCCGGAGCCGGAAGATGACTTCATCTTCCGGCTCCAGCATCAGTATGGTGCGCCAGGGAGAGTGCTCCCTCGCGCGCCCGCCGGTTGTCAGCAGGGCCAGCCTCTGTGGGGCCCTAAGGTGACCAGCTGCTGGGCCCCCCAGGAGAAGAGGCTGGCCCAGTGGGTACATACCGGGCACGCAGGGCCCCCTGCGACCCGGTATGTACCCACTAAATGTGGGGCCCGGACGACCTGAGCAGTCCTGGCCCCCCAGGACCGCCGGGCCCAGACAACCGTTGCGGTTGTCATGCCCTGATGGCGGCCCTGCTCTAGGCACCCGAACCACTACAGCTTAATGTTGTGGTTCTGGTACAAATAGACTGTCCCTTGAGTCTCAGCAATGTAAAAGAAAACATAATACTTACATTCAGGGGTCAAGTCCTGGGGGGAAAAAGCATGGAACTCACCCAAGATCCACCCTCCCTCTCCCCCAAAAATTGAAATCTACATACTGGGTTGCACTCCTGTAGCACTATAACTAAATGCACGTTTTCTCTTATTAAATCAACAAATCTATACATGCTCTTGCTATTTAGCTAGCACTATGTATTTGTGAGATGATTTGCAGTTCACATGGGATTCACATGGGAGCCCTGTTACTGCTAAAGTATAGAGGCAGCTTATTACTAATTACCCCGGGCACCTGCCCCGCAAACACTATTCAATGAGCTGTGATACAGTCTGTGCTGGGAAGAGCTTGCAGTAACTCCACAGATTAGAGCTACTGCAAGGTTAGACTTCACACACCCCAATAAACACACAAACCCTGCAATACACATTACATGTATGTTCTCTGTGGGTATTGTGTACACAGATTGCTGCTTTTATTGAGTTCTTTCTTTCCACTAAACTCACATACCTTCACACCTGCCGCCAGTAAGCTGCAATGGCTGAGGTCAGAACCCGACTCTAAATTATAAGCGAGCATTGATTGGATGAACGCCCATGACGTAACGCATAAAGTCTGCTACAGCCGCAGTGACTGGCTTCCACATCTTTGCGGGAGAAGTTGTCGGTGACAGACGCGGTTCCATGCGGGCAGGGATGCTGAGCTCCGCCGCATACTTCCAGCACTTGCAATGCTCCTTCTGGCAGGACTCCGGGGCTGTCAGCAGCCATACTGCCACTTCCGCCATGTCCCCCCCAGCAGGGGCTGGAGACAGGGCATGTGCTCCCTGCCAGGTGTCTTCCTGCCCTTCCAATGAAGTCCTGGGTAAAGATGGATGTGGCAGCTGCACAAAGTATGCAGGGCTTAGTATGGCGGCTGTCTGGGGAAGGTGTCCTGATATCTAACTAATGTGTAGCATACCAGAGTATTATTTTATTTACGTCTGTCCTACATGCTTGAGGTTAATTTATTTTGGTGCTTATTTTTTTAATATCCCTTTTATGGCATGGTCGACAAGATATAAATTTGTGCTTAAAGCACAAATGGGCCCGCAGTGCTAGTATTGCGGCTGCAACAGGGCCCGCACACTTAGGACCACCCAGTGAATTTCAGCAGGGGTCCAGGCGGCGCTGTGGCCCTTAAACAGCATGACCGGGCCCCTTGCTTAACGGCTGCATGGGAGGAAGTGACGTCCGCAAATCACTTCCTCCCACCTCAAAGACATCGGGCCGCGCAGGAGGCAGTTGAGCCAAGATCCAGTGAGGGGGGAGCAAGGAGAGTCAGACCCCCAACTCCCAACTACCCCAGCCAGCACACTGGAGAAACTGAAGTGTCTGTCTGTGTGTGTGCCAGTATGTTTTTCTGTGTGTGTCTCAGTATGTCTGTGTGTGTCTCAGTATGTCTGTGTGTGTCTCAGTGTGTCTGTGTGTGTCTCAGTGTGTCTGTGTGTGTGTCCCAGTATGTGTCTGTCTGTGTGTGTGTCCCAGTATGTGTCTGTCTGTGTGTGTCCCAGTATGTCTGTCTGTGTGTGTCCCAGTGTGTGTGTGTGTCCCAGTGTGTGTGTGTGTCCCAGTGTGTGCGTGTGTGTGTCCCAGTGTGTGTGTGTGTCCCAGTGTGTGTGTGTGTCCCAGTATGTGTGTGTGTCCCAGTATGTGTGTGTGTCCCAGTATGTGTGTGTGTGTCCCAGTATGTGTGTGTGTGTCCCAGTATGTGTGTGTGTCCCAGTATGTGTGTGTGTGTCCCAGTATGTGTGTGTGTGTCCCAGTATGTGTGTGTGTGTCCCTGTATGTGTGTGTGTCTCCCAGTATGTGTGTGTGTGTGTCTCCCAGTATGTGTGTGTGTGTCCCAGTATGTGTGTGTGTGTCCCAGTATGTGTGTGTGTGTCCCAGTATGTGTGTGTGTCCCAGTATGTGTGTGTGTGTGTCCCAGTATGTGTGTGTCCCAGTATGTGTGTGTGTGTGTCCCAGTATGTGTGTGTGTCCCAGTATGTGTGTGTGTGTCCCAGTATGTGTGTGTGTCCCAGTATGTGTGTGTCCCATTATGTGTGTGTGTCCCAGTCTATGCGTGTCAGTCAGTATGTATGTATCTGTGTGTATATCTGTGCATGTATGTGTATGTAGCCAATGTGTGTATCTGCATGCATGTCAGTGTTTGTAACTGCATTTGTCAGGTTATGTATCTTTGTCTGTATGTTGTCATTGTATGTTGTCAGTGTATCTGCATGTGTGTCAGTGTGTGTAAATGTGTCTGTATAGCTGCATCTGTATGATTGTGTATATCTGTGTATTTGTGGCAGTGCATGTGTATTTGTGCATACATCTCAGCATTCAACACTACACGCAAATACACACCTGCATTCAAACTTCAGCACTACATATAAACACACCTTTTTTTTAAACAACAATTATATATAAACACACCAGTGCATTCATAAACCAACACTACACATAAATGAATACTTGCATTCAAATGCTATCTCTACATACAAACACACCTCTTCATTCACACAAACATACTCCTTACAAAAACATGCTTACACTCAAACACACAAATACTGTTCAGTGCTAAATACAACCCTGCATGCATGGGAAAATGGTAGCGCCCCAGCTGTCAAAGCATTGTTGGAGTTGCACGACAGATGGGGATCTACCTTTTGCCCCCTCTTGCCCAAAATAATGAATGCACTCGAGCCCTCTCTACTTTACGTCCGCCTCTGCGTTGGGGTGGGAGACATGATTGCATGCCAGGGAGGGGATGAAAAGGTCCAGGGGGCCCAAGCAAATGTTTGCCCAGAGTCCAATCCATATTAAAGACGGCTCTGGTCTGTGGTAATAACAATATCTCTCTCTCAAAACCCATACCTTTATAATCATATCTCAGATATGTTATAATTAGCCATCTTGGACTGAAAAGTTATAAATACACACAGATTAGTCACATACATATAACAAAGATCAATTCATTTTTTTTTTTTTTGTTTAAAGGTTAGTTTTAGATAAGGTTGTAACATTTTTTTAAATGAAATATGTATTGGTTTATATGTATTTTTTACATTCATTATTTTTTTAATAAATATTTTTATTGGTAGAGGTAGTATCTTTGAATCGGCACATTTTTTTATAGCATATCATGATGCTCTCTGTTGTATAAAGTATTTAGAAACATTTGTAATTTAATTTGTTTTAATGTATTTTTTTTTAATCTTTTCTATTTAGCCTTTAATTGGATAACAATACAAGACAATTTAAAGTAAGATTATTTACAAAACTTATTTACCTAGAAAATGTATTTTGCATTTGTATCACTTTTTGACTCCTGGCTTGACTCTTTACACTGGGGAGATGGCATACTGCCCAGATACTGCCCTCTACTTGGCACATTATAAGAAAGAATTAACACTTCTGAATTATCAGTGTTAGTTGTGTAAATCCTTGAAGGGATGGAGTGCAGAGGGCTAATCCGCCTCCAGAACAGTTAACCTATCAACACAATCCAGATTGGCCAAAATTGACAATGTTTATACATAAGTGTTAATTCCTTGTTTTCAATGCAGGGAAGGATGGGGCTGGTTGCTGAGGAGATTCCAGGTATATGTCAACTATATCTTTGATTGCAAACTGGAGAATAATGCTCTAATCTAGCCAACAAAACCATTACAGTAAAACTTAGTTGTATAATTCAGTTTGGGTGATATATTTCACCAACAACATTCTCACATTCTCATACATTTCATAATTTTTTTTAATTTTTTTTTTAAGAAATGTTATTAAGTTATTTTTTATCTTGGCAGATCTTGGGCACCTTAGTTTTTGCCCAGACTGTCACAATATATGGGTTTGGAGTACCAATGTTACTGCAATCCTCAGGTTAAAATTTTGTGAATATCCCTTATTTTTGGAACAAAGATTATCCCTATATTCACTAACTCTCCTACAATATCTATTCCTCTTGATTCTTTCTGTACGATTGACTATGACTATGTCACCAACATTGTTTTATATACTCTTATCCTCATTTAGTCAATACGTTATATTTTTGGTTTTCTACTCCACCTTCTATTTCTCTATATAGTGTTATCATTAGTTAAGACAAAAGGTGAAACTACTATTTTTATCACTTTTATTGTTTTCTTAATCAAGAATATAACATTTAATTCATTTTGTTTTGTTAGTGCAAATATATATCATAGTAGTCACTTATTAGTTGATATATCTTATTAGGACTATAAAAAATATACCCTCCCCTCTCCCCCCACCTCCCCCCCCACTCTTAATCAGGGGATCAGGGAATTCCGCAGTCTTTACCGTAAAAGTTCATATCTATATTATTAGCATCTACTGCTGTTGCCCAACTTCTCTAAATATGAACTCAATAAGTTGGATTTCTTTACTGGTTTCCAAAAGCCTCTCTCCATTCTTAATTGGTGTATCCACTGCCTCTACACTACTTGCCATAGAGGGGTATAGGTTGTCCTACAATATCTGGCAATTACACTTTTAGCCGCCATCAAAACAAGTATGGCACAGTCACAATTATATTTCTGCCATGTGTCCATTCCTATGTGTAACAAAAATAGTTATGGATCCATGGCAAGGTTTTTACTGCCATAATATCCAATATTTTAGCCCTTATTATTTCCCAAAATGCCTGTATCGGTGGTCATAGTCACCAGATATGCATATAATCACCATTAGTCAGACCACATCTCCAACAATTATTTGTTAGAGCAGACTATGTCTTAGATAAAACTGTAGGTACTCTATACCACCTATTCTTGATATAGTGTGTTTTGACTATATTTAAAGGGACACTATAGTCACCAGAACAACTACAGCTTATTGAATTTGTTCTGGTGAGTAGAATTATTACTTTCAGGCTTTTTGCTGTAAACACTGTCTTTTCAGAGAAAATGCAGTGTTTACATTACAGCCTAGTGATTACTTCACTGGCCACTCCTCTGATGGCTGTTAGAGATCCTTCCTGGGTCATGGCTGCCTAAAATGCATTCAAACATTCAGTGTCTCCTCCCTCTGCATGCAGACACTGAACTTTCCTCGTGGGGATTCATTGACTCAATTAATTTCTATGAGGAGATGCTGATTGGCCAGGGCTGTGTTTGATTGTGCTGGCTCTGTCCCTGATCTGCCTCCTTGTCAGTCTTAGCCAATCCTATGGGGAAGCATTGTGATTGGATCAGGCCACCACTTCTGATGATGTCAGAGGTCAGAGGAAGTTCACAGGCAGAGGCAGCAGCTTTATACTTGAATACAAGTAAGATTTTACTATTTTTAGGCAGGCAAAGCTAGCCAAGGGGGCTAGATAGTGGTTTTAACACTTTAGGGTCAGGAATACATGTTTGTGTTCCTGACCCTATAGTGCTCCTTTAAATTATGTATTACTTTATTGATATAACTTAATGAGTACATCCATTCTTCTTTCTCAATTGATATATTTAGATCTATTTGCCATTTATCAAGGACTTTTATTTTAACAGTTTTCCCATGCCTTCTATTAGCCTAGTAATAGGTTAAACTACTAGTTTTCTTTTCATGTTTTGTTATAATATCATTTGGGGGGCATATTTCACTACGGATATATCTATATATGTATTTTTTAAATATTTTAATTTTGGTAATTTATGATATTTGCTACTAACTCTCCTCTATTTTTTTGTATAGTTTGTTACTAGGTGTTACCCCCCCCCCCACCCCCCCCCATTTTTCAGTGTTTCTTAAGTTGACATATTAACTTGGTGAAAGGGCAGTTTATTTGTGAAAAATGCAAAAAAACTAATACGAACGCTATGTTTGGCCAGGGTTTGTGACTATGTGGTTACTAAAAAAAGACTGGACATATGCCATTTTCAATACTCTAGGTTCTACTTTTGCAAATGGTATGCCATGATAGGGCATAATTTTCATGCCTGGGCTGCCATACAGTCTCAAAGAAACATAGGTCCTGAGAACCATTATGGCAAATTTTTAAAAACTGAAAAGGGGGAAAGCCCTATATGTGGCCCTTTAATCTTACAATACCGCATAAAATCTGTAGGTAAGGGTACTGTTATATTTGTGAGACATCACTGAACACAAATATATGTATGTTATTGCAGTTAATGCTAAAAGTATTATGACATTCACAGTTAAAATGCTATACAGAACTAGGCATTAAACAACATTTCTTAATTTCTCAATTATTTTTTAGATTGTATTCATATTAAATTGGGTTGCATATAGAAATATTTGAAATGAAAGCCCTATTTCCCCTGAATAACATGATTTCTAATAAGTGTGGGTGCACTTAATATGAAAGGGGTAAATTATGATTGAACAGACATATATCTCAAACTTCAGGTTTTGTTTTGATTAGAACTTTTACAACTGGCTTCGTCCTTAACCCCTTAAGGACAGAGTCAATTGTACATGTTTGATCCAAACAAAATGTAAACAAAACCTTAAATTTGAGCTATGTCTGTTTAACCGTAATAAACCCCTTTCATATTAAGTGCACCCACACTTCACACTTATTATATATAATTTTGTTCAGGAGAAACAGAGCTTTCATGTTACATCAAACATACACATATATATGTATATATATATATATATATAAATAGTGTAAAGATAGCACTCCTAGGAATTCAGAAATATGGTGAAAAAAAATATCTTTATTCAGGCATCAGCCTAGGGATCAATGTTTCAGTTCACTAATGGAACCTTCGTCAGGATACAGTGCTGTACAATAAACAGTGCTTAAATAACATATAACCGTAATGAATACATTGTATACAGCCTGTGTACTTACAATTAACCCCTGGAATGTAGCCAGCTGGTGTGTGAAAATCATGATTAAAATTTACCCTGTTCAGCTGAAACCACTGTTGAAACAAGCTAGAATGATTTGTTTGTGTTCCACTAGTTGGCATGGTTGGAACACAAGGGGGTGTGTGTATAGAGCAAAGCGATCGCGTGTTGCCGGCTGTGTGGGGACTAGTAGTACTGAGCACTATGTATATCGTGCTGGGGATAGGGCTAGACTGGGAAGGTCTAGGTGAATATTAAAGTATAGTGGTCCCCACGAGCAAAGAAACAATCATATAGGGGATAAAGACAATTGGCATATGGAGTGTTAAATTCTGCTGGGGTACCGTTGTAAAAGCGGTGCGGTGGACAGATATGTTGAAAGCATAGCAGTCAGTATGGGCATATCGATAGCAATACATTTCGTAAAAGCAGACACGTAAATATGTGGCATATATTGAAAGAATGCAATGTCAGTGTGTAGACAGAGCTTGGACGAGCAGAGCTAAGGGGGCATGTGGGATAAAAGGAGGGAGGACCAAAACAGCTGTTTAGCAGAGGGGCCACTAGGTGGGTAATAGCAAAGAAGTGTACAGAGAAAAATATAGATACACAGTAGCCTAGTACTAAAGTAAAAATTAAACATAAACATCCACATTTAGTACACAATTGAATAAGTGTATAGAGACCATCCTGCAAGGGGAAAACGAACACAGGGGTAGTACTGCTAGGCTAACTGTGTATATTTCAGAGTATACAAGTAAATGTGTAGCTGATACGGGATATATGTAGTATGTTTAAGCCAGACAAATAACCAAAGAAAAAGAACAGTAGTAGCTAAGTAGCTGGAGCTGCATTTAAATTAAATTGGTAATGCAAATAGGCATTCAACACATGAAATAATACATGAAATAATACAAAAAATCATCGTAGATATTAGAAGTGTACTGCATTAGATATCTTAGCCATATAGACAATATTCAATAAGAAACATTAACAAGCAGAGTATATATTATACTGCCAGAGAGAGATTAGCTCGCTCCATCTGGTGATATATTGATAGTCCATATATATAGATCAAGTTCAAAAGGCCAAATATACAGTAGTCATATTGGTCTTAGTGAGATGATCATAGAAATATCATTAAGTCTTCTAGAGAAAATGGTGTTGAGAGTCTTAATCCAGTATAGTTCTTTCTGAAGTAGAAGTTTCTTAGTGGCAATGGTATGTGGTCGATTGCCATGAATTTCATGGTGGGTAATGGATGATTAAGTTCAAGAAAGTGTTTGGCCACAGGTAGGTCAGAGCTTTTAGATACCAGAAAGTTGGAGTGTGCTAGCAACTGCACTGGAGTCAGGGTCTTCTCTGAGTACTCTGAAAAAATATATACAGTATATAGTGCAGACTATCTGTATACACAGGGTATACAAGATTAAAAGTATATCTGGGGATCAACTCACATGGACCAGAGCCCTATCACCCCTGGCTCTGGGTTTGAATTGCTCCAATGGAGAGGGATAAACCCACAGTATAGCAAAACAGGATACTTTTCTGAATCAGATGTAATATCAATATAAACAAGCAATTCAGAGCCAGGGGTGATAGGGCTCTGGTCCATGTGAGTTGATCCCCAGATATACTTTTATACTGTAGTAAAAGTCATTGGAAAGATGAGTCTTTCATATATATATATATATATATATATATATATATATATATATATATATATATATATATATATATATATATATATATATATATATATATATATATCTCAATTAAGTATGAATAAAAACTAAAGTGTGTGAAATAAATATTTTTTTCTAATGTTTTTCGTTTTGTGTGGCATTTTAACTGTGATGGCCATAATACTGTTAGGTATTACTGCAATAAAATACACATATTTGTATCCAGCGATGTCACATGAGTACACCAGTACCCCCCATGAACAGGTTTTATGGTGATTGGAAAGTTACAGGATCAAATATAGCACTTTTCATTTTTCAGTTTATACACATTAAAATCTGCCAGATTAGTAATGTTGCCTTTTAGACCGTATAGTAGCCCAGGAATGAGAATTACCCCCATGATGGCATACCATGTGCAAAAAGTAGAGAATCCAGAGTATTCAATATGGGGTATGCCCAGTTTATTCTAAAAGCCATTTAGTCACAAACAGGGGCCAAAGTTAGTATTCATATTTGTTTTTGTGTGAAAAATGTAAAAATAACAAATATAAACGCAAACTGTGGCCAGTGTTTGTAAATAAGTGGCTGCTAAAAAAAGACTGGACATACCCCACTTGCCATACATTGGGTTGTCTACTTTTGCAAATGGTATGCCATCATGGGGTAATTCTCATTCCTTGGCTACCATATGGTCTTGTAGGCAACATTACCAATCTGGCAAATTTCAATGTGAAAAAACAAAAATACTAAATAATGTAATTTGCAAGCCTTATATTTGACTCTCTAACTTTCCAGAACACCATAAAACATGTACATGTGGGGTACTGTGATACTCAGGAGACTTCACTGAACCCAAATATTAGTGTTCCAAAACAGTAAAACTTATTAAAATAATAATATTTTCAGTGAAAGTGCTGTTGGTGTGCAAAATGCAAAAAAAAAGTAACTTTCACTGACAATATCATAGTTGTAATACTATTTACCACTTTGAAACACTAATATTTGTGTTCAGCGAAGTCTCCTGAGTAAATCAGTACCTCCATGTATAGGTTTTATGGTGTCTTGGAAAGCTACAGGGTTAAATATAGTGCTTGTGAATTAAATTCTTTGGACTTTCTACCTGCAGGCACGTCCCTCAAAATTTTAATTAATAAAATAACATAATTATGTTGAAAGATTATACACGTATATACATAGAATTTTAATATAAATACATATATGTATTTAAATTTTACGTGTATACTTATGTAATATATATTTATGGTCGTGACAGCAAAAGCCGTAATGAGCATATTAGAAGCAGTTATGTAAGGTCCCTATGTGAGACCTATAGTAATATGAAAAAGTCAGTTGTGGTGTGCCAGAACCAACGATGCGGTGGGCCTGGAATAAAGAGGGCCCACCCTAGATAAATATATTATAAAAGGGAGTGGTGGGAGGGGCAAATCACCAGACTGAATGATAATGGGGAGTGGTCTGGCATCCTTAAGAAGGGAAATCAAGCCCCTCCTATAACTACAGGCCTAGCCTTCCATTTATGGTCATGGCATCAAATGCCATAATGAACATATTAGAAGTAGGTATGTAAGGTCCCTATATTAGACCTATATTAATATGAAAAAGTTGGTGGTGGTGTGCCGGAACCGACGATACAGTGGGCCTGTAATAAAAAGAGGGCAAAAAGAGTATACCATACAAAATTAAACAGCCTACAAATCAAGCATACAATACAATACATTACATATACATCTTCCGGTAGACTTAGTGTATTTAAGGACAGGTTGATGTGTGTATATATATATATATATATATATATATATATATATATATATATATATATATATAGAGAGAGAGAGAGAGAGAGAGAGAGAGAGTAAGCAGATGCCTCCATTGTCTCAAAGTCCCATTAAAATGTACCGAATATTCCTGGAGGTATGGTTGTCAGCAAAGATGTGGAAGGAGTTACCTGCTTAATTACGTGAATTTAGACCTCACCTGACCATGCATTCAAAACCTGAGAAAGTCTGAATTTACTTGTCCTTAGAGTATTGTTGTGTAAAGCTAGTAGGAGCAGATCAGGGGAACCTTGAACAGAGGTTAGGTTGTTATCCAGAATTATTACTGACAGAATTGTAAAATATCGTTAGCAGTGTTAAGGGGTTAAAGGGTTAAAGTGCCAGGAGGTTAACACTAAGAAACAGACAAAGCTATGGGGAGAATGTGGTAAATCATCCATGACAGACAATCAGTGAGAGAAATTGGATGATAATTATAAAAGTACTCTGAAAACCTAATCTGTGCATGGCCCACCCCCTCAGACTGAAAGCAGCGATATACAGGAGAGAGACGGGAGACAACTGGCCAGGGGAAGTGACAGAATTGGGACAACTAAGAAATCCAAGGAACACAGTTACACATAATGCAACTAATCATGCAAAAATGAAACAAAAAGAAAAATGATAAGGAAGGGAATGGGATCACTATTTAGATAAAATGCCTCTTTTACATATTGACGGCTCTGTCTGTCATACACACACTCTACACAAACTGACCCACATACTGAGAAATTAACTGCCTACAGCTGCCCTGGATGTAAAAAATACTTTCGAAAGGATGAAAGCTGAGAAAAAAAAACTCCTTTTCATGAGCTCAAAAATAACACATGATAATCAATAACAGGGAGTAAAAAACAGCAACACGTGAAAAAAAATGACAGATTTCATAACGTATACCAAAATTTTACCAAACAGTAGACAGGAAAATCTTGATGACACGTTTCTAGCATTTCATGATGGTGCAACATGGCAACCTGGCATACAAGAAGGGTAAGGGTAAGAGGATAAAGAAGAAGGGTAAATGGATAAAAATGGGGATAAGTTACAAAGGGATAATAAAATATGGTGGGGACAATAAAATAAAGAGGAGTAGAGAAAAAAGGAGGGCAACACAAGGTGAAAAAGCAAAAAAATAAAGGAAAAAAGCAAACTAGATAAGAAAAGGAAAATAGACAAAGAATGATGAGAATAATCATGATGAGGGGGAAAAAAGCCCATAGATTGAGAATAAAAGGTTAAAAGGAAGATTGAAATAAGGGAGGAGGATAAAAAAGGGACTATGTAAAAGGTGTAGGAGAAAAACTTGTAGCAAATGAAATCGGTGAAAAAAAAATAGAATAAAAAAATGATGTGTTAGTAGGAACTATATCCAAATTTTCAAACCTGAAAACTGACATAAGTAAAGAGAACCGAGCTTAACTAAATATACATTCTAAGAGCTATTATAAAAATATATGTAATGAGCCTATAGCAGTACTTATTCCATGGCCCATCATCAAGGTACTTGCTTTGAAAAATATTAATTGCAAATAAATCCAGTTCTATCATATAGAATTCAGGATGTAGTTGAAGCTCAGAATATATGATATGGTAGCAGGAATAGTACTTAAGTTCACCTAGAACACCATAAACACTAGGAAACTCAGTCTGTAATGAACACATACTATGTTGCAGAAATACACATATTTTAACATGTTTTTTAAAAGTAATGTTGTATTCATATTTAATGTTATAAGATATATCTTTTATTATAAAGCAATTTGTAAAAAGGAATATAGAAGAACTAGTTATGCTTTCATTGTGTAGCTGAACATTTTACATTTAAATGTGTTGAATATTTTAATATAATAATCAATATGTCCTTGTAGTAGTACAACTGTAAAAATAATTTAGTGCTGATTATATTGTATTTTGTATTACAGAGACACCCGACTTAAAATCTTGCAGAAGTCTTTGGAAGCATATAAATGCAATATATATGCTGTTTGATTAAATTTCCCTGTGATTCCAATGATTCAAATATGTTGATTTCTCTTCTTTCAGCTAGACTGAAATGTCAGATTAATCCAATGAAAAGGAAAACTAATCTTCTTTAATTATGTCTAATAAACATATTTTGTGCAAACTGAAATAATATGTCCTGTCTTTATTTATCACAATGGAATTTGGTGACATTTCAAGTTGGTGGGGCCCCAGCATGGACACATGGATTTTTCTCTGTCTCATTTGTTCCTGAATTTTTAATTAGTAAAATAAATAGGGCATGCTGTGTTGAGGCGAAACTCTCCATTACATGTGTAATATAGTGTAAAATGGTTTGAATGCACATGGCTGGTGTATTTGTAAGTAGTGATGTCGCGAACATAACATTTTGGTTCGCGAACGACGAACGCGAACTTCCGCAAACGTTCGCGAACCGGCGAACTGGGCGAACCTCCATAGACTTCAATGGGCAGGCGAATTTTAAAACCCACAGGGACTCTTTCTGGCCACAATAGTGATGGGAAAGTTGTTTCAAGGGGACTAACACATGGACTGTGGCATGCCGGAGGGGGATGCATGGCAAAACTCCCATGGAAAATTACACACTTGATGCAGAGTCTGGTTTTAATCCATAAAGGGCAGAAATCACCTAACATTCCTAAATCACAATGGATATGGATTGACACCTGACATATGACATATTGACACCTTGACATATGGATTGACACCTGTCCTCAGAGATCCTGATACACACTAACACAGAGCAGAATAGGGACTGTTCCCCCTACATAGGGTCACTTGGCAGATATGGATTGACACCTGTCCTCAGAGACCCTGATACACACTGACACAGAGCAGAATAGGGACTGTTCCCCCTACATAGGGTCACTTGGCAGATATGTATTGACATCTGTCCTCAAAGAACCTGATACACACTGACACAGAGCAGAATATGGACTGTTCCCCCTACATAGGGTCACTTGGCAGATATGGATTGACACCTGTCTTCAGAGACCCTGATACACACTGACACAGAGCAGAATAGGGAATGTTCCCCCTACATAGGGTCACTTGGCAGATATGGATTGACACCTGTCCTCAGAGACCCTGATACACACTGGACACAGAGCAGAATAGAGACTGTTCCTTCTACATAGAGTCACTTGGTAGGTATGGATTGACACCTGTCCTCAGAGACCCTGATACACACTGACACAGAGCAGAATAGGGACTGTTCCCCCTACATAGGGTCACTTGGCAGATATGGATTGACACCTGTCCTCAGAGACCATGATACACACTGACACAGAGCAGAATAGAGACTGTTCCCCCTACATAGGGTCACTTGGCAGATATGGATTGACACCTGTCCTCAGAGACCATGATACACACTGACACAAAGCAGAATAGGGAATATTCACTAAATGCCAAACATTGTTATACACGGGAATATTCAGTAAATAAGGATAAGGGGGGGGGGGACCTACTGTCCTCCCCCAGCCCCCACCCCTGCGTGGTAGGTGGGGGCCATAAATCACAATGGGGGGACCTACTGTCTTCCCCCACCCCCACCCGAGAGCGGTGGGTGGGGGCCAAAAAATAATGAGGGGGGACCTACTGTATGATGTTGTATCGATCAGGTAGTGTAAGGGTTACGCCCGCTTCACAGTGACAGACCAAACTCCCCGTTTAACGCACCCCAAACAACCGCAAACAGTCCATTTGCACAGCCTCACACTCCCCATTTGCACAAGGTTGGATACCAAGCTAGCCATGTCCCGTTTCTTGTCCTCACTGATGTCATTGAAGGTCTCTTCCTCCACCCAGCCACGTACAACACCAAGGGTCCCCGAAAGGTGACAACAAGCCCCCTGGGACGCCTGCTGTGTTTGGTCTTCCACCTCCTCAAAGCCACCTTCCTCCTCTGACTCCTCTTCTTCGGACTTCGCTCTCTGCGTTGCCTCTCTCTGCGTTATTATAATGTGTGTTAAGTAGTACTATTCTGATCAGTTTAATCCCTGTTACGAGTAGAGGACTATTTCCTTGTTTCGCCAAACCCCTTCAAAGATGGAAAAAGCGGTATGAGTGGAAGAAACAAGGAAATGTGGTCAGGTGGTGGTGCCAGCCCCACCGAGGGCTTGTACGTAGGTATGCTAATAAACTGAAAAAAGAAAAAAATCTCCCAAGAAGGAGATCTAAAACTGGCATAGGAAAAGGTTAGACAACTATAATAAAGTGATACCTACAAATCCTTGTGAGCATAGGTGTATAATAGAGGGAGAAAGGGAAAACAGAGTAATGCTTCCTAATACCGTGGTTAGTACCCTTTGTTAAAGTAAATTGAGTAATGGACAAACGTCTTTATTGTATCATTTATAAATAACAAAGGGATACTATACTCAGTCCCCTATAGTGGCTAATTGTGTAATAATGGTAATACTATTACCTATTATATAATATTGCCTGGGGCAAGGAAATTCCCTCTAAATAGATGGGTATAGGCAGAGAGTATGGAGACCGGAGTGATGCTATCATAAAAAGTGTCAATAAGGTGATATATTAAGTTAAATGTATCACAGACACACAGCCACCCTTTCTCTTAGCTAGTTTCCAGAAATGATGGATAGGTAGAAGGGCTATAAAGATTCAGAGAGGTCTAAGAAGAATCCTCTAAACTAGCCCTAATCTCCTTAAACACCTTCAAGGGTGTTCTAAGCTAAAGCTCAATCTAAATGTTTAGATGACTGCCTAATTTCCCATCACAGATACTGGCTAGAAATAACACTGTGCAAGACAAAGAGTGGGTCTAAGTGCCCATAGTGCAGTAAAGTGTCCCTAGTGAAGTGAAAAAGAGAATAACAAGCTGGCGCCCTATCAGGGGACGTATATATGGCATCGATTTTAGGAACCGGGAGATGGAAGAAGATGCTTGGTCGGTCCTCCTACTTCAAATTTGGGGCACTGCGCGTGCAATCTAATGTGCCACCAGATAGGAGTGGTGTGTTAAGAAGTACTATTCCTATCAGTTTAATCCCTGTTATGTGCCTTTTTTTTTGGTTTGGTTTTTGAAGCCACAGTGCATCACCAGAGGCCCGAAAAATTAGGCATGTACACATGCCTGAAAAATTAGGTATTGTTGCTGCAGCTGAAATTTGATGTTTGTTTCCCAGGCAGAAAGTGCCCTAAAACATTGGGGCTTGAACCCTAGTAGGTGGCGGATAAGTCACGCAAGTCAACCTGCATTCAGAGCTAAAATACAGCAGCGTGTGTACCATTTTTAGCCCAAGGCAACTCATCTCATCAGGCCTTTTTTAGTCAAATGTATCGCCCACTGTCAGTCCCTTCGGGATCCATCCCTCATTCATCTTAATAAAGGTGAGGTAATCTAGACTTTATTGACCTAGGCGACTTCTCTTCTCAGTGACAATACCTCCTTCTGCACTAAAGGTCTTTTCTGACAGGACACTTGAAGCGGGGCAGGCCAGAAGTTCTATCACAAATTGGGATAGCTCAGGCCACAGGTCAAGCCTGCACACCCAGTAGTGAAGGGGTTCATCGCTCCTCAGAGTGTCGATATCTGCAGTTAAGGCGAGGTAGTCTGCTACCTGTCAGTCGAGTCGTTCTCTGAGGGTGGATCCCGAAGGGCTGTGGCGATGCAAAGGACTTAAAAAGCTCCGCATGTCCTCCATCAACAACACGTCTGTAAAGCATCCTTTCCTTGCCGGCGTGGTCGTGGGAGGAGGAGGATGACTTTCACCTCTTCCCCTGTTATATTCCCGTTGTGCTGTGACATCACCCTTATATGCTGTGTAAAGCATACTTTTTAATTTATTTTGCAAATGATGCATCCTTTCTGACTTGTTGTAATTTGGTAACATTTCCGACACTGTCTGCTTATACCGGGGGTCTAGTAGTGTGACCCTATGTAGGGGGAACAGTCCCCAGTACAGGTCGTTCTCCTTCAGCCTTTTTATACGAGGGTCCCTCAACAGGCACGACAGCATGAAAGACCCCATTTGCACAAGGTTGGATGCCGAGCTACTCATTTCCCGTTCCTCCTCCTCAGTGATCTCAATGAAGGGATGTTCTTCCCCCCAGCCACGTACAACACCACGGGTACCAGATAGGTGACAACGAGCACCCTGGGATGCCTGTTGTGGTTGGTCTTCCTCCTCCTCCTCAAAGCCACATTCCTCCTCTGACTCCTCTTCCTCACAATCCTCTTCCAGCGTTGCCGCAGGTCCAGCAAGCGATGCTGATAAGGCTGTTTCTGGTGGTGATGGTGACCACAACTCTTCCTCTTCCTCTTCACGCTTATCTACGGCCTGATCCAGCACTCTTCGCAGGGCACGCTCCAGGAAGAAAACAAATGGTATGATGTCGCTGATGGTGCCTTCAGTGCGAATGACTAGGTTTGTCAGCTCCTCAAAAGGACGCATGACCCTACAGGCATTGCGCATGAGCGTCCAGTAACGTGGCAAAAAAAATCCCAGCTCCCCAGAGGCTGTACTAGCACCCCGGTCATACAAATATTCATTAACGGCTTTTTCTTGTTGGAGCAGGCGGTCGAACATTAGGAGTGTTGAATTCCAACGTGTCGGGCTGTCGCAAATCAAGAGCCTCACTGGCATGTTGTTTCGCCGCTGGATATCTGCAAAGTGCGCCATGGCCGTGTAGGACGCCTGACATGACCACACACCTTCCTGGCCTGCTTCAGGACATCCTGTAAGCCTGTGTACTTATGCACAAAGTGTTGTACGATCAGATTACACACATGTGCCATGCACGGCAATGTGTCAACTAGTGATGTACCGAACGGTTCGCTGGAGAATAGTTCCTGGCGAACACATGCGCGGTTCGATCCGCCCCCTATTCGTCATCATTGAGTAAACTTTGACCCTGTACCTCACAGTCAGCAGACACATTCCAGCCAATCAGCAGCACACCCTCCCTAGCAGACCCTCCCACCTCCTGGACAGCATCCATTTTAGATTTATTTGGAAGCTGCATACATTTTTTTTTACAGTAGGTCCCCCTTTATTGTTTTTTAGTGCCCCCACCCACCGCGCAGGCGTGGGGGCCAGGGGGGAGGACAGTAGGTCCCCCCCCATTATTCTTTTATAGGGCCCCCACCCGCAGCTCAGGGTTGAGGGCCGGGGGGAGGACAGCAGGTCCCCCCCTCTTATTGTAACCTAGGACCCCCACCCGCCGCTCAGGGGTGGGGGCGTGGGGGAGAGCAGTAGGTCCCCCCATTATTATTTTATAGGGCCCCCACCCGCACTCTGTATATAGAGGGAGCCATGTTTACACTGTATATAGAGGGGAGCCATGTTACTCTGTATATAGAGAGGAGCCATGTTTACACTGTATATAGAGGGAGCCATGTTACTCTGTATATAGAGAGGAGCCATGTTTACACTGTATATAGAGGGGAGCCATGTTACTCTGTATATAGAGGGAGCCATGTTTACACGGTATATAGAGGGAGCCATGTTTACACGGTATATAGAGGGAAGCCATGTTACTCTGTATATAGAGGGAGCCATGTTACTCTGTATATAGAGGGAGCCATGTTGCACTGCATATAGAGGGGAGCCATGTTACACTGTATATAGAGGGAGCCATGTTATTCTGTATATAGAGGGAGCCATGTTTACACGGTATATAGAGGGAAGCCATGTTACTCTGTATATAGAAGGAGCCATGTTACTCTGTATATAGAGGCAGTGGCGTACTAAGGGGGGCTGGCGGGGGCGGTCCGCCCCTGGTACCACTCACTAGGCGGGTGCCCGGGGCGAACTTTCGCAGGGGCAGCGAAATGCCGCCCTGTGTCTTGTGTAAAGGGACCGGCCACTAATAAGACTATCTACCCGATTTTCCCATCCAGCAGCAGCAGGGTCCTCTGTTCTCGCAATCCGCGAGAGCGTTGCCGTGGGTTGCCATAGCAACTCTCTTGCGGATCGCGAGAACAGAGGACCCTGCTGCTGCTGGATGGGAAACTCGGGTAGATAGTCTTATTAACGAGCATGGAGAATACTGGGCCCCTCTAAACTGCCCAGTGATGCTGTGTCACCGGACCACCAGCCGAGGAGGACAGGAGGGACAGGTAAGTGGCAGCACTTATTCCACACAACATATACACTGCATATGCATACACTCTACACAAACTGCATACAATGCACACACTCTACAGACACTGCATACACTCTACACACACTCTACATACACTACATACACACTGCATACACACTGCATACACTCTACACACACTGCATACACACTACACACACTGCATACGCTCTACACACACTGCATACACACTACACACACTGCATACACTCTACACACACTTCATACACACTGCACACACTGCATAAACTCTACACACACTGCACACACTCTACATACACTGCACACACTCTACACACACTACACACACTGCATGCACTCTACACACACTGCATACACACTACACACACTGCATACACACTGCACACACTATACACACACTGCATACACACTATACACACTGCATACACTGCACACACACTGCATACACACACTATACACACACTGCATACACTCTACACACACTCTACACACACTGCATACACACTACACACACTATACACACACTGCATACACACTGCGCACACACACTATACACACGCTGCATACACACTACACACACTGCACACACACACTATACACACACTGCATACACACTGCATACACACAATACACACTGCATACACACTACAAATACTGCATACACTCTACACACACTGCATACACACTACACACACTGCATACACACTACACACATTATACACACACTGCATACACACTACACACACTGCATACACTCTACACACACTGAATACACACTGCACACACTGCATACACTCTACACACACTGAACACACTCTACACACACTGCATACACTCTACACACACTGCATACACACTACACACGCTGCATGCACTCTACACACACTGCATGCACTCTACACACACTGCATACACACTACACACACTATACACAAACTGCATACACATTACACACACTGCATACACTGCACACACACTGCATACACTTAACACACACAGTGCATACACACACTATACACACACTGCATACACACTACACACACTATACACACACTGCATACACACTACACACACTGCACACACACACTATACACACACTGCATACACACTGCACACACTATACACACACTGAATACACTCTACACACACTGCATACACTCTACACACACTATACAAACTCTACAGACACAATACACACTCTACAGACACTGCATACACTGCACACAAACTGCACACACTGCACACACACTGCATACACTGCACACACTGCACACACACTGCATGCACACTACACACACTATACACACACTGCATACACTCTACACACACTATACACACTCTACAGACACTGCAAACACTCCACACACACTGCAAACACTGCACACACACTATTCACACACTGCACACACTCTACACAGACTGCATACACTATACACACTCTATACACACTGCATACACACTGCACACACTGCATACACTATACACACACTGCACTAACTATACACACACTGCATACACACTGCACACACTGCATACACACTATATACACACGGCATACACACTATACACACATTGCATACACACTATACACACACTGCACACACTATATGTGGCGAAACTGACCTCGCCACGTGTCCTTGGAGGGGGCTGATTGCCCGCCTCTTGCCTTTGGACTATGGACCAGACTTTATGGGAATGTGATACACCAGATAACTATACCATGGAGCCTATTCATATAATGAAAGACTATGGGAAAGACTTTAGCTCCATGGCAATTGTACTGTGTGAGTAGGATCTGCGCGCTATTCGGTAGTTTTGTGCGCGCAGATCCCAGCTATCTGGGGATAGGTGAAATGTCTGTGTGTTATGTGTAAAAGGTGAATTTATGTATTTTAAAGTGTTTTACTGTCTTTGTGTCCCCATGTGCTTAATGGAGTCTGTCTCTGTGCTGGGAGATAATTGGATTACTTCTCCAGCACAGAGAAGGCCCTGTAAACCTGGAAAGCTAGGGGTTTTAAAAGATACTTTACTAACTTTTGAACCCCTGGTCTGATCCATGCCATTTTTTAATATGTTGTTCCCCTGAATGGATTGATTGTGGATATGTAATTTTGTGTGAATGTGATGTATGGTTTTGTAGTTATAAATATTGTGTAAAAAGTATATTTTAAACTGTATGCATAATGGGATTATGTGTCACACTAAGGGGAGGGGATGTGTGGGAGGTAACATCTATGTCATTGGTTATTTTATGCCTCCCCCTGGGTGTGGCCTGTATGTGTGAGTTGGAAATAAAAGCCAGGCTGGATGAGCCAGTCCAGAGTTCCTGTTTTAACCCTCAAAGTGAAGTGTCGTCTCATTATTGGGGGAAGGATTGATTGCATGCTGTTCCAGTTGACTGCTAGGAGTGTAAGCCTATTCGTATGGTTCCTATTCAACTGTCTACAGCATTCAGAGGCTTGAGAGCATTCATATGCTTCTTAGATTCGGTGATTGTGGTGTCTGCCAGAGTGCTTGGAGTCCTCAGGAAGCGCTAGGAGCATCCTTTAACGGAGGTACCCAGTCGGGGTGCCAGGTGATCCATTACACTATACACACACTATACACAGTCATACACACACTGCACACTTTATACACACACTATACACACACTATGCACACAATATACACACACTGTACACACTATACACAGGGTGTACACACTATGCACACACTGCATACACATTATACACACACTGCATACACACTATATACACACTATACACACTGCTTACACACTATACACACACTGCATACACACTATACACACATTGCATACACACTATACACACACTGCACACACTATACACACTGCATACACACACTGCAAACTTTATACACACACTATACACACACACTATGCACACAATATACACACACACTGTACACACTATACACAGACTGTACACACTATGCACACACTGCATACACTATGCACACACTATACACACACTGCATACACACTGCACACAATATACACACACTACACACTATACACACTGCACACACTACATGCACTACACACACTATACACACGCACTATACACACACTACATACACTATGCACACACTATACCCACACACTACACACACTGCATACACTATGCACACACTGCACACTCTATACACACACTGCACACTCTATACACACACTGCACACAGTATACACACACTGCATACACTTCATACATTATACACACACTGCATACACATACATTTAAAAAAAATGCAGTTGTTTTTTACATTTCAAAGTTGGGAAGGGTGGTGCCAAATAAACGATCCGCCCTGGGTGCCAAATGCTCCAGGTACGCCCCTGTATAGAGGGGAGCCATGTTACGCTGTATATAGAGAGGAGCCATGTTTACACTGTATATAGAGGGAGCCATGTTTACACTGTATATAGAGGGGAGCCATGTTACTCTGTATATAGAGGGAGCCATGTTATTCTGTATATAGAGGGAGCCATGTTTACACGGTAAATAGAGGGAAGCCATGTTACTCTGTATATAGAGGGAGCCATGTTACTCTGTATATAGAGGGAGCCATGTTATTCTGTATATAGAGGGAGTCATGTTTACATGGTATATAGAGGGAAGCCATGTTACTCTGTATATAGAGAGGAGCCGTGTTTACACTGTATATAGAGGGGAGCCATGTTACTCTGTATATAGAGGGAGCCATGTTATTCTGTATATAGAGGGAGCCATGTTTACACGGTAAATAGAGGGAAGCCATGTTACTCTGTATATAGAGGGAGCCATGTTACTCTGTATATAGAGGGAGCCATGTTATTCTGTATATAGAGGGAGTCATGTTTACATGGTATATAGAGGGAAGCCATGTTACTCTGTATATAGAGAGGAGCCATGTTTACACTGTATATAGAGGGAGCCATGTTACTCTGTTTATAGAGAGGAGCCATGTTTACACTGTATATAGAGGGGAGCCATGTTACTTAGCGGCCACTAGGTGGCGGTGTTCTGGAGCTCCCCGGGCAGCCAGCGCTTTTCTGCCCGTCTTTCATGAACCATACCCGGACACTTTTACGTGCAGGCACCGCTGAACCTCCAGCCCCTGGTTCTAATTCGTATGGATTAAACAAATGCATGCAAATTCGGTATTTTGTGTTGGAGGAATGTTTTAACCCAGATAGCCATGCCATGGAGCATATTAGTGTAATTAAAGACTTAATTACTTAGGCAATTAAACTGTATTCGTGTGGTCTGAGTGCCATTCACCTAATAATGTGCACTCAGACCTGAGCTATCTGGGGATATATTACATGTCTGTGTTTTATGTATAAAATGTGTCTTTATGTATTTTAAAGTGATAGTCTGTCTTTGTGTCCCCACGTGTGTAATGGAGTTTTGCCTTTGTCCTGGGAGATAATTGAATTACTTCTCCAGGGCAGAGGGGAGGAAGCCAGGATGCATTGTGGGGATGTTTTACTGCTGTATGTCTGTAATTGGTACTTGTCTGTCCATTGTTACAGTCTTCCATCTGGTCCCTTAGGGGAGTGTCCACCAGGTGGGAGACCTGCATAAATTCAGAGGCAGGTAGCCCTCAATAAACAGACCACTGCTTGACCCTCAACATGGAGCCTTGTCTCGTTCTTGGGGGGATTCACTGTATGCTGATGGGGACTGACTGCCAGGAGTGTAAGCCGCTTGGGAGCTTTTCCTGTTCGTCTGCTAGCAGCTATTCGTGAGGTTCCAGTTCGGGAGTTTGGAGTGCTACCTTATTCCCTTGTATGCAGTTTGGGAGTTTGGTGCATTCACTTATATCCAATTCGTGATTCTACAGTAGCTGTGCGTGTCTGTGAAAAGGGGATTATCGCCTAAACGGATTTTAACCCCTTGTCTGCTGAAACGGTCCGTTACAATTGGTGGCAAGCGGCGGGATCGTTCCTACAGCCAGAAGGACAGCTACAGAACACAATTTCTTTGGATTTACAATTTGAGGGCAACGCATGTCTGAGTACAGCAACCCTGACAGCACCAGGATGGAACCAGCAGTGGAGTACGATGAGGGTGACATGGATTACCGGGATGCATTAAGGAAAGGCATCTGGTACCAGGCCCTGGATAATGTACAATACCAGCGGGGTGAGAGTCTCCCCAGTGAAGAGCAGCGGTTGCAGAAGCAAGTTGCCCTTCCTGGGAGAGCAGCCCCTGGAGGAATGGGTGAAGGAACTAGAGCACCGGGTATGGCAGGAGCTATGGTTGGAGGATGCCTACCAGGCGCTCTGGTGGTATATGGCACAGTATATACCCTGGACAGCCGAACATGACAAGCCAGAGGGAGAGGAGTTTGATGGTCCTGGCTTGTTATGGGAGTCCTTTGCAGAGCCTGGCTTCGGGAGCCCTGTGCAAATCAGACTTCAGGACATTTTCTATGAGAGGGAGGCTAGGCATGAGTGGGATGACCCCCATGAGGTAGAGCAAGACCTGGCTCACCTAGCAACCCTGGAGTGGGAACTGGAGCAGGACTACCGAGATCTCTTCCACTCCATTGGGAAGGCTCAGCAGGACAGTAAGGTGACAGACCCAGTCTCCATTCCCCAGCAGCCGTGTGAATTATTGAGAATCGGGAGCCCAATCTCCATTCCTCAGCGGTAGTGTAATATGCAGGGAATTGGGAGCCCAGTCTCCATTCCCCAGCGGCCGCGTGATTTATTGGGAATTGGGAGCCCAGTCTCCATTCCCCAGCGGCAGTGTGAATTGCAGGGAATTGGGAGCCCAGTCTCCATTCCCCAGCGGCAGGCTGAGTTACAGGGGGCAGAGGTCGTTGTTCCTGCCCCCCAGCAGCAGAGTGATATGCCGGGAAGGCAGTGTGAAGTGCAGGGAGAGGAGAGAGCAGCGTCCTCCCTCCCCAGCGGCAGGCTGAGTTACAGGGGCAGAGGTAGTTGTTCCTGCCCCCCAGCAGCAGAGTGATATGCCGGGAAGGCAGTGTGAAGTCCAGGGAGAGGAGAGCAGTGTCCTCCCTCCCCAGCGGCAGCGTGATTTTTTGGGAATTGGGAGCCCAGTCTCCATTCCCAAGCGGCAGTGTGATGTGCCAGGAATTGGGAGCCTAGTCTCCATTCTCCAGCGGCAGTGTTATTTGTTGGGAATTGGGAGCCCATTCTCCATTCCCCAGCGGCAGAGTATCCAGCAGGGAATAGAGAGCCCAGTCTCCTTTCCCCAGCAGCAGAACTCTGTATTTGGAGGAGAGACAGTTGGTCTCCCTCCGCAAAGACTGGAAGTATGCATGGGAGAGGAGCTTGTTACCACCTCTCCCCAGCAGCGGATCATTAATGGGCAGGGAATAGAGAGCTCAGTCTCCATTCCCCAGCGGTAGAGTGTTCTATCGGGAGAGGAGCTTGTTACCCCCTCTCCCCAGCAACAACTTAATGTACCAGGGGGAGGCTGTAAGCCCCACAGCTGTGCAGATGGGACCATGGTCTCTGCACTTACCACACAGGGGGTAAGGACGGTCGGTCCTACCCCCCCCACGACAGGGCTGTTTAGCCAAAGGGGAGACAGTCGGTCTCCCCCTTCTGAAGCAGAGCTATGCACCAAAGGGGGAGACAGTCAGTCTCCAGCAACCAGGCTCCAACCAGACTACTCCGGTGGTAGTGCTGGCACCAGGACAGAGTACCGCTGGTATCTGCCCACTCAGCAACCCACCAAGGCAGCCTACCAGTCCCCCACACAGCCGTGGTGAGGCATCTGGACATGGACAAGATTCTCCCTTACCCAGGTGTGGTGACCATTTATTGTGGGTGGGCTGTACTGTTTTTTCTGCTTTGTGGGTGGGCTGCTGGACTAACAAGGGCACTGACCGGCAGGAGGTCAGGTACCCTGTTAGTCTGTTTGGAAAGGGGGAGAGATGTGACGAGACCAATCTCGCCACATTGCATTGGAGGAGCCTGGTTGCCCGCCTGCTGGATTATGGACCGGCAGCTAAAAGGTTAATTTTACTGTGCAGAAGGATTTATTTCTCCCTTTCTGCACAGCCGTTCGGTAGATTCTATCTACCGAACAAACAGCCTGTTTGCAACCTCCCCAGAGCCGTTAATTGGCCACCCAGGAGCTGGAGTGTGCTGCCAATTTACCTCCCTGAAGCTGCGGTTAACCGCAGCTTAATTGATTGTTACTGGGTGGCCGCTGTTACACTTAGCGGCCGCTAGGTGGCGGTGTTCTGGAGCTCCCCGGGCAGCCAGCGCTTTTCTGCCTGTCTTTCATGCACCAAACCCGGACACTTTTATGTGCAGGCACCGCTGAACCTCCAGCCCCTGGTTCTAATTCGTATGGATTAAACGAATGCATGCAAATTCGGTATTTTGTGTTGGAGGAATGTTTTAACCCAGATAGCCATGCCATGGAGCATATTAGTGTAATGAAAGACTTTGGCTCCATGGCAATTAAACTGTATTCGTGTGGTCTGAGTGCCATTCACCTAATAATGTGCACTCAGACGTGAGCTATCTGGGGATATATTACATGTCTTTGTTTTATGTATAAAATGTGTCTTTATGTATTTTAAAGTGATAGTCTGTCTTTGTGTCCCCACGTGTGTAATGGAGTTTTGCCTTTGTCCTGGGAGATAATTGAATTACTTCTCCAGGGCAGAGGGGAGGAAGCCAGGATGCATTGTGGGGATGTTTTACTGCTGTATGTCTGTAATTGGTACTTGTCTGTCCGTTGTTACAGTCTTCCATTTGGTCCCCTAGGGGAGTGTCCACCAGGTGGGAGACCTGCATAAATACAGGGCCGGTAGCCCTCAATAAACAGACCACTGCTTGACCATCAACACGGAGCCTTGTCTCGTTCTTGGGGGGATTCACTGTATGCTGATAGGAACTGACTGCCAGGAGTGTAAGCTGCTTGGGAGCTTTTCCTGTTCGTCTGCTAGCAGCTATTCGTGAGGTTCCAGTTCGGGAGTTTGGAGTGCTACCTTATTCCCTTGTATGCAGTTCAGGAGTTTGCTGCATTTACTTATATCCAATTCGTGAGTTTTGGTGGTTTTACAGTAGCTGTGCCTGTCTGTGAAAAGGGGATTATCGCCTAGACGGATTTAACCCCTTGTCTGCTGAAACGGTTCGTTACACTCTGTGTATGGAGGGAGCCATGTTTACTCTGTATATAGAGGGAGCCATGTTTACTCTGTATATAGAGGGAGCCATGTTACTATCTGAGGTGGTTAACTATGATTGGCCCTGGCATGTTTGTTAGTCTGGCCTGCATGATTGTCTGTCATGAATAAAAGTAGCATGTTTCAACTATATTAGTAGTTAGACTAGTTTGCACTAAAACATGTGCAAATGGGGAGTTTGTGGTTGTGCAAATGGACTGTTTGCGGTTGTTTGCGGTGCGTTAAACGGGTTTGGTCTGTCACTGTGAAGCGGGTGTAACCCTTACACTACCTGATCGATACAACATCCTATCTGATGTTTTTAAAGCACGTTATTCCAAACAATTTAGGAATGTTAGGTGATTTATGCCCTTTATGGATTAAAACCAGACTCTGCATCAACTGCGTAATTTTCCATGGGAGTTTTGCCATGGATCCCCCTTCGGCATGCCACAGTCCAGGTGTTAGTCCCCTTGAAACAACTTTTCCATCACTTTTGTGGCCAGAAAGAGTCCCTGTGGGTTTTAAAATTCGCCTGCCCATTGAAGTCAACGGTTCGCCGGTTCGCAAACGTTTGCGGAAGTTCCCATTCGCCGTTCGCGAACCGAAAATTTCGTGTTCACGACATCACTAGTGTCAACTTGCCCAACTTCAATGCCGCCAACAAATTTGTTCCGTTGTAACAAACCACTTTGCCGATCTCCAGTTGGTGCGGAGTCAGCAACTTTTCCACCTGTGCGTTTAGGGCAGACAGGAGTGCTGGTCCGGTGTGACTCTCTGCTTTCAAGCAAGTCAAACACAAGATGCAGTGACACTGCCGTATCCGGGATGTGGAATAGTACCTGGGGAGTTGGGGGGGGTGCCGTTGATGCAGAGCAAGGCGCAGCAGCAGAAGAGGACTCAGCCGAGGAGGTTATGGAAGAGAATGGAGTAGGAGGAGTAGAGGAGGTGGCAGCAGGCCTGCCTGCAAGTCGTGGCGATGTCACCAACTCCTCAGAGAGGTCTAAGAAGAATCGTCTAAACTAGCCCTAATCTCCTTAAACACCTTCAAGGGTGTTCTAAGCTAAAGCTTAATCTAAACGTTTAGATGAATGCCTGATTTCCCATCACAGATGCTGGCTAGGAATAACAGTGTGCAAGACAAAGAGTGGGTCTAAGTGCCCATAGTGCAGTAAAGTTTCCCTAGTAAAGTGAAAAAGAGAATAACGAGCTGGCGCCCAAGAGAATAACGAGCTGGCGCCCTATCAGGGGATGTGTATATGGCATCGATTTTAGGAACCGTGAGATGGAAAAAGATGCTTGGTCGGTCCTCCTACTTTAAATTTGGGACACTGTGCGTGCAATCTAATGTGCCACCAGATAGGAGTGGTGTGTTAAGTAGTACTATTCCTATCAGTTTAATCCCTGTTATGTGCCTTTTTTTTGGTTTGGTTTTTGAAGCCACAGTGCAGCACCAGAGGGCCGAAAAATTAGGCATGTACACATGCCTGAAAAATTAGGTATTGTTGCAGCCGCTAAAATGTGATTTTTGTTTCCCAGGCAGAAAGTGCCCTAAAACAGTGTGGCTTGAACCCTAGTTGGTGGCAGATAAGTCACGCAAGTCAACCACTCTAGATATGCTAGTGACTTAGTGTGTGATCAGAAGCCCATGCTGCAAGACATAAGACTGCATTTCTGTGTTTGTCTGTTATCATACAGATTCATTATTACAGATAGTGATACAGTGTAGCTGGAACGTATATACATGTCGTTGCTGGAAGTCTGTATCCACTGTTACACTCATTTATACTAGTTTGAACTTCACCTTTATATTTTAAGGATTTTTGGCTTGTTTAACCTATTACTAATTCCAGAGACTACAATTTGTAATTGGGAGACGTTTAGATATTTTACATTTACCAGTGTGTGTTTTACATATTGGATACATTTTGGACTAGTACTGTTGTTTCTCTCTTTATAGTTAGAAAATCTCCTGGTACGTTTAGGGTTAATTCCCCCTATACTCAGTTTCATTGTTCCAGAACTCTAATGGGGAGCTCTTTTACCAGTTGAGAATTTCTTCCTACTATATACTATTTGTATTTATTCTGTTTTTAGACATCAATTTAATTTACCATTTTCTCCACTCATCCAGGGTAGATTTTTCCACCCACATTTATATGTTGTACCCGGTTGGGCCATGCATCTCCAGCATTTACCTGTAGATTGGGGGTTTATGTGTTTTAGTTTGGTTGGGACAATGTGCCATCGATATAGTAGCTTCCTGGAGATTTCCACATGTGAGGTACACATCGATACATTTTTATTAGCTGAGAATATATGGAGCCACTGTGTATCGGTTAGTTCCATATTTAGGTCTAATTCCCAGGCTGAGATAAATGAGGATTTAGTGAGATATGACTTGTGGATGATTTTGTGGTACATTTGGGACATAGGTTTGATTGGCAACATGTTTTGCAGACACATACGTTCAGCAGTGGACAATTGCCTGGGTTGCCCGGGTTGGGCACTTGGAGGATGGTGTTTATAAAACCATGATTTTATTTGCATGTGTGAGAAGAGTAGTGACCTCGGCACTTGGTGTTCGATTTGTAGGCGTTCAAATGAGATCAATTTGCCTTTACCAATTACCGTATATACTCGAGTATAAGCCGACCCGAATATAAGCCGAGGCCCCTAATTTTACCCCCAAAAAATGGGAAAACTTATTGACTCGAGTATAAGACTAGGGTGGGAAATGCAGCAGCTACTGGTAAATTTCTAAATAAAATTAGATCCCCCAAAAATTATATTAATTGCATATTTATTTACAATGTGTGTATAATTAATGCAGTGTGTGTGTATGAATGCAGTGTGTGTATGAGTGCAGCGTGTGTATGAGTGCAGCGTGTGTATGAGTGCAGCGTGTGTATGAGTGCAGCGTGTGTATGAGTACAGTGTGTGTGTATGAGTGCAGTGTGTGTGTGAATGCAGTGTGTGTGTGTATGAGTGCAGTGTGTTTATGAGTGCAGTGTGTATGAATGCAGTGTGTATGTGTATGTGTGCAGTGTGTGTATAAGTATGTGTGCAGTATGTGTATGAATGTAGTGTGTGTGTGTATGAGTGCAGTGTGTGTATATGAGTGCAGTGTGTATGAATGCAGTGTGTGTATGAGTATATGTGCAGTGTGTGTATGTGTGTGTGTGTGTGTTGCAGGGCCTTGAATGGGGGTGGGCAATTTTTATTTATTTATTATTTTAATATTTTTTTATTATTTTTTATTATTTTATTTTATTTAATTATTATTTTTTTAATTATTTTAATATTTTTTTTATTATTATTTTGTATTATTTAATTTTATTTGTACTATTATTATTTTTTTTAATTATTAATATTTTATTATTTATATTTATTTTTTTTCGTCCCCCCTCCCTGCTTGCTAGCTGGCCAGGGAGGGGGGCTCTCTCTCCCTGGTGGTCCAGTGGCATTGGTAGTTCAGTGGGGGGAGAAGTGGGGCTGGCAGGGAGCACTTACCTCTCCTGCAGCTCCTGTCAGCTCCCTTCTCCTCCGCGCCGGTCCGTGCAGCTCCCTCTGTCAGCTCACACTGTAAGTCTCGCGAGAGCCGCACTATGACCCCGCGGCTCTCGCGAGATTTACACTGGGAGCTGACCGAGGTGCTGAACGGACCACCGCGGAGGAGAAGGGAGCTGGCAGGAGCTGCAGGAGAGGTAAGTAAGATCTCTGCAGCCCCCACAGCCCCATTGTCTGTATTATGGCAATGTAAATTGCCATAATACAGACACTGACTCGAGTATAAGCCGAGTTGGGGTTTTTCAGCACAAAAAATGTGCTGAAAAACTCGGCTTATACTCGAGTATATACGGTAACTGGTGGAGGTATGTTATTCCATGAGAGGTCCACTCTTTTACGTTAAAGTAGGGTATGAGTGTTGTGAGGGCCTGTAGCTTCATAGCTGGCGACGGATGCACTGACGGCCACGATTTGGCTTGGTGTGTGTCCCATATGGACAAGGATAACCTGGTTGTTGGTAGCATGGTTTTGTATTTGGGTCTAAGGGAGCGCGGTATCCACGCCAATGTAGTTATGTCATGTCCTTCTGTGTAAGTGGACTCAATCACAGCAGTGGTTCCTGATGGAATGCTGTGATTAGTGGGCTAAGAAGTGATGCCGAATAATACGTGTTTAGGTGTGGGATCCCCAGACCCCCTTGTTTGAAAGGTTTGTGTAACGTGGATGCTGCCACTCTCGATTTTTTTATTGTTCCATATGAATGTGTTCATGAGAGTCTGCGTTTCTCCGAGGAAAGTGCGTGGGAGCTTGATGTGTAGCGTGCGGAATAAATACTGGAGTTTGGGTAGAAGTATCATTTTTGTTGCAGCAATTCGCCCTAACCAGGAGACATATTTGCCCGTCCAACTCATAATTTGGCCTTTCAACTTATTTACTAATTTGGTGTAATTTGCCTGTAACATGGCATGCGACGTGGCTGTAAATGCAACTCCTAAAAAGGTGAGATGATCTGTTCGCCAATCATATGTGTGGGCTTTTTCTAATTCTTGTAGGGTGAAGGGTGGTATGTGCATGCCCATCACTTGCGTTTTGGAAATATTAAGTTTATAGTATGAGCATGCACTATAATCGGCTAGGATGTCATGTAGATGCGGGAGAGATGTATGTGGGGATTCTATGGATAGCATGATGTCATCTGCGAACATTGTGAGTTTGTATTCCATGGACCCTATTTGTATGCCTTTGACATTGTGATTCATTCTTATATGTTGCGCTAGTGGTTCCAGGATCAGGATGTACAGCAGTGGGGATAACGGGCATCCCTGGCGTGATCCGTTTGTAATACTAAATCTTTTTGATATAAATCCACTATTGGCTACATGAGCAGACGGTGTGGAGTATAGTGCTGTCAGTAGGGACATGAAGCCCTAAGGAAAGCCAAATTCTGTCAGCGTAGCCTCAAGGAATCCCCAGTGCACCCTGTCAAACGCTTTTTCGGCATCCAATGAAAGGAACACACTGGGTCTTCCCGAGGCCCGCGCGCCTGACACCAGGTCTAGCAGTTTTCTAGTACCATCCGAGCCCTGTCTCCCCCTGACAAACCCCACTTGATTTGTATGTATTACCGAAGGGATTATGGAGGCAAGTCTGTTTGCATAAATTTTTGCTAACAACTTCGTGTCAGTGTTCAGTAGCGAGATAGGTCTCAAGTTTTGGGGCTTGGTACGTGGCTTCCCCGGCTTAGGTAACGTTGCAATATGAGCTATCAACATTTCTGAGGGCATATAGCTTGTTGCTATAATGGCATTAAACGTTTTCTCTATTTGCGGGGCTAAGGTGGATTTGAAGCATCTGTAATACATGTTTGTGAAGCCGTCTGGGCCTGGTGTTTTCCCCTGTGGTAGGGCGTCAATAGATTTTTCTATCTCAGTGATGGTGATCGGTTGCTGGATCATTTCCTGTTGAGCTGGGCTAAGTGAAGGAAGATGAGCATGTGTTAAGAAGTTGTGTATTTCTTGTGTTGTGGGTTGATGTGTCTTGGTGTCCTGTGTAAGATTATAAAGTTTGTCATAGAACTCTGCCATAGTGTCGTTTATTTGCTGTGGGTTTGTAATTTTAGTGCCTGCAGGGTTAAATATATGTGGTATTTTTGATCGAGTCTGATGTTGTCATAAGAGGGAAGCCAGTGCCTTTTGCACTTGTGACACACCTGTTAGCCTTTACTATCAATGTGGCCATACTGGGGTTGGATATGGATGTAATTTTAACTAATTGTTTGATGGGATCTTGTTAATCACTTGTATTCCTATAAAAATGAATGTATACATGCACTTAGTAGCAGGGCCGGCGCGTCCATAAGGCGGCACAGGCGGCCGCCTTAGGGCGCCAGAGGAGGGGGGTGCAAAAATCCGAATCCCCTGCCTCTGGCTGGAGACTCGGATTTTTAATCTCACCTCTCTCCCTGCAGCCAGCACACAGCAGGAGCCTGGCAGTGAAGTCAGCCGTCCTCCTCTGATGATGTCAGAAGGGGGCGGGACTTCTACTGCTCCCAGACTCCCCAGCGGTCCTGACTCTATCTGCAGCTCCAGCCTCCAGTACAGCCAGTCCCAGCCGACCACCAGGGATAAGGTTCTCCCTCCTGGCCCAAGGTAAGCCCCTGGGAGGGGAAGGGGAATAACTTTTAGTATGTTTACTTTTATTTTATTTTTTTAAATCAAAATGTGTTTTTGTGGGGGTTTTTTTGCAGCCTCTCTCCTGCCCCTGCCCCCACTATACTACCCCTGCCCCCACTATACTACCCCTGCCCCCACTATACTGCCCCTGCCCCACCATACACTATACTGCCCCTGCCCCCACCATACTGCCCCTGCCCCCGCCATACTACCCCTGCCCCCACTATACTACCCCTGCCCCCGCCATACACTATACTGCCCCTGCCCCCGCCATACTCTCCCTGCCCCCGCCATACTGCCCCCTCTACAGCACTTATATTTCCCTCTATAGCCCCTGCCCCCACCATACTGCCCCCTTTACAGCCCCTCTATAGCCCCTGCCCCACCATACTGCCCCTGCCCCCTCTACAGCCCCTCTATGCGTCTGCCCCAACTATACTGCCCCTGCCCCCTCCCCCTCTATAGCCCCTTCCCCACCATACTACCCCTGCCCCCTCTATAGCCCCTGCCCCACCATCCTGCCCCCTCTATAGCCCCTGCCCCACCATACTGCCCCTCCCCCCTCTATAGCCCCTGCCCCACCTTACTACCCCTGCCCCCTCTACAGCCCCTGCCCCACCATACTACCCCTGCCCCTTAACAGCCCCTCTATAGCCTCTGTCCCCACCATACTGCCCCAGCCCCCCCTCTACTGCCCCATGTGCCCCTCTCCAGCACTTCTACTTCCCTCTATAGCCCCTGCCCCCACCATTCTGCCCATGCCCCCTCTACGTCCCTCTATAGCGCTTGCCCCCACCATACTGCCCTATGTGCCCCTCTACAGCACCTCTATAGCCCCTGCCCCCACCATACTGACCCTGTCCTCCTCTACTGCCCCATGTGCCACTCTACAGCATCTCTATTTCCCTCCATAACCCCTGCCCCACCATACTGCCCCTCTACAGTCCCTCTATTTCCATCTACAGCCCCTGCCCTGTCTACAGCCCCTCTATTTCCCTCTAAAGCCTCTACCCCACCATACTGCCCATGCCCCCCCTATACAGCCCCTGTCCCCCCTCTACAGCCCCTGTCCCCCCTCTACAGCCCCTGTCCCCACTATACTGCCCATGCCCCCATCTATTGCTTCTGTGACCCCCTCTTTATCCCCTGTGCCTCCTCTATTTCCGTCTACAGACCCTGCCCCCTGCCTCTGCCCCCCTTTCACACGCCTCTACTGCCCCTGTCTCCCCCCTCTACTTCCCCTACCCCCTATACAGCCCCTTTCCCCCCCGTTCCCCCCTCTACTTCCCATTTACCCCCACCATACTGTTCCTGTGACACCACTTTATTGCCTCAGTGTCCCTCGTTACAGCCTGTGCCCACACCATACTGCCCCTGTGTCCCCCTCTACTGCCAGTTTCCAACCACATTGCCCATTTGCCCCCACCACAGCCCCTATACTCCCTTCTACAGCCCCTAACTCCCTTACTTCACATCCCTTCCACTCGCTTGTACAGCCCCTATTCCCTTACTACAGTCCTTACCCCCACTACAGCCCCTCTCCCCCAATTGCTGCCCATATCCCCCACACTACAGCCCCTGTTCCCACTTGCAGCCATCAACCTACTTCAGTCCCTAACCCCCTACTACAGCCCCAATTCCCCACTACATTTACTAAGCCCCCAATTACAGACCCTAACTCTCAACTACAGCCCCTAACTACTCAATTACAGCCCCTAACTCTCAACTACAGCCCCTGTCCCTCCCTACCACAGCCCCTAACTCCTCAATTAGAGCCCCTATTACCCCACTAAAACTCACTACCAGCCCCCCCACCCACGATTAGGTTCTGGATCTGCCCCTGCTTTGTATACCTGTGTCTGCATGTCTCTATATGACTATGTCTGTCTGTGTATGAAAGTGTATGTATGCCTGTGTCTGTATGTCTCTATATGACCGTATCCATATGTCTCTTTATGCCTTGTTCTGTGTATATATGTCCCTGCATGCCTGTGTAAGTATGTCTCTGCATGCCTGTATGCTTTGTTCTGTATGTATCTGTATGCCTGCATCTTCATGTCTCTGTATGTCTGTGTTTGTATAACTGTCTTTATTTATCTATATGTGTGTGTCTGTGTACCTGTATGTGTTGATTGTATGACTGTGTTTGATTGTGTGCCTGCATATTTCTGTGAATATGTGCCTGTATGTGTGTGTGTGTAGCTATATATCTATGTCTATATGGCTTGGGAGAGAAAAGTTACACAAAGGGCCCTGAGGGGAAGAGGGACACACAAAAAACAGAATGAGGGGAGAGACCCACAGAAAAGGGCTGTGGGAAGGAAAGACACACAGAGGGGCTGGGGGGGAGATACACATGGGGTTGTAAGAGACATACAAGGGGGTGTAAGACACACTAATATATACAATACACTAAATGGGGATTTTAAAAGGCTGGATACGGGACACCGCTAAAGATAAATCTTATTTGTGGGGCGGGGGGGAGGGGCGGCAAAATTCATCTTCGCCTGTGTAGCCAAAAATCTTTGCACCGGCCCTGCTTAGTAGCTTGACAAAGACCGTGTAGGTCGAAACGTTGCGTTGGAGTGGGTTCAATAAAATTGCCTGATTTGTACCTTGGAGTGCCTCGACTTTCCTACTATTTTGTTATTCAGCATTTTGGTCTCTGGTACTGAGACTGTCTGAGTTGCACCCAGCTACATACTGCTTAAAGGGATAGAGTGCAGTTCCACACCCTACCATAACTACTCATATCTGGTGTCACAATAGCATGCATTTTAACCCCTTAAGGACCAAACTTCTGGAATAAAAGGGAATCATGACATGTCACACATGTCATGTGTCCTTAAGGGGTTAAACCAAAACACTTTTTTCACTGTTATAGATTGAATAGCAGTTAGTTGTCTTCAAGCGGTTGTGTCAGGCCTGCAGCGTGTGCTCTGCCAACCTCTGCCACTGCACGGTGCCACTCATATCTGGTCTATGTCTCAGGCAGGCAGCATTACACACATGGACATACGGTGTGATGATGATGTTGTACCCGCTGCTGCTTCCTTTGCTGAGTTGTCAGTTACAAGTGAAGCGGTTAATGATGACGATGCGTCCATGGATGTCACGTGGGTGCCCGCTAGAAGAGAAGAAGAACAGGGGGAAAGTTCATATGGGGAGACAGAGAGGAGGAGACGAGTTGGAACAGGGGGAGGTCGTCGCAAGGAGCTAGTGGCATAGTCAGACAGCATGCATCGGCACCCGGGGTCAGCCCGACAGCACGCCAATCAACGCATGCTGTGTCCACCACCAGAATGCTGTCATTGCAGAGCTCAGCAGTGTGGCATTTTTTTGTGTGTCTGCCTCTGACAACAGCGATGCCATTTGCAACCTGTGCCAAAGGAAACTGAGTCGTGGGAGGTCCAACACCCACCTAGGTACAACTGCTTTGTGTAGGCACATGATCGCACATCACAAACGCCTATGGGATCAACACATGAGTACAAGCAGCACACAAACTCAAAGCCGCCATCCTCCTCCTGGTCCAGCATCTTCAGCCATGTCAACCACTGCTGTCCTCCTTGCCCCCTCTCAACCATCCGCCACTCCGTCTCTCACCTTGAGCAGTTCCCGCCCATCTGCCCACAGTCAGGTGTCTGTCAAGGACATGTTTGAGCGTAAGAAGCCAATGTCACAAAGTCACCCCCTTGCCCAGCGTGTGACAGTTGGCTTGTCCAAACTATTAGCCCGCCAGCATTTTTCGTTGATATGCATTTTTATTTCTTCTTAGATAACCAAAAAATTGTGAGACGACATTGGCAGGGCTATTCACTTGTGTGATCTGACATGAATTGTCATTTGAATGTTAATTTGAACTGTGGGGCACAAGAACTTGAATCGAAAACATCTTTAAGCCAGCTATGTTTTCACTAAGCTTAGTGAATAACTAACATTAACGTGTGGGATTACACGCACTCTGCACTCGAGGTATGATCTGTTTAAATTACCCCACTCGGGCCCTAAATGGTAAAACGTTTCACATGGGCATACGAAAGGTACATATGGCAATTAAAATCAGAAAATATGTAAAACATTTTTAGATATACTGGAAATTAGTACACCAATATGATTAAGCACTGTACTTTCCGGATTCATGTTTGCACGTTATTCTTAAGAATTTGCCAGGAATCTTTATGAAGTTGTTCCCCTCCTCTTGACACGATCAATGACCTGAGAGTCTCCGTAAGCAGGGTTGACCTGTTAGTCCCCTTTTCCATTCAAGTTGTGCATGATGTCCCGGCTAGGTTTCGAGGGACAAATGTTGAAGCCTCGGCGTTGCCCCAATATGGAGGGAGCGTGGAGTTTGTTGGAGGCTTCGATGTGAGTAGCGAGTCCGGGGGGAGACCCAGTTGCCCCAGGATTCCCTCTGCCTCCTGCATGTTGCGAACGGTATGCCTGGCGTACGCATGGCGACTTCTCGCTTCAGTAGTTAGGACACGCCCCCCTATCCCGCCAGCTTTAACCATACAAGCTGGTGGAGTCTGAGGCGTTCAAAAAATTTGTAGCTATTGGGACACCGCAGTGGAAGGTACCCGGACGAAATTTCTTTTCAAAAAAGGCAATCCCCAACCTGTACTCGATTGTGCAAAAGGAAGTAATGGCATGTCTGGCACACAGTGTTGGGGCAAGGGTCCATCTGACCACTGATACCTGGTCTGCAAAGCATGGTCAGGGCAGGTATATCACCTACACTGCGCATTGGGTAAACCTGCTGACGGCTGCCAAGCATGGAATGCGTGGCTCTGCAGAGGAGTTGGTGACACCGCCACGACTTGCAGTCAGGCCTGCTGCCATCTCCTCTACTCCATCCTCTTCCATAACCTCCTCGGCTGAGTCCTCTTCTACTGCTGCGTCTTGCTCCACATCAACGGCACCCCCCCAGCTCCCCAGGTGCTATTCCACATCCCTATTCTGCTGTGTGTCAGTGTGTATCATGGGCTTTGAGGACAGGTGTCAATCCATACCTGCCAAGTGACAATCCATACCTGCCAAGGGGAACAGTCCATATTCTGCTCTGTGTCAATGTGTGTGACGAGACCAATCTCGCCACATTGCATTGGAGGAGCCTGGTCGCCCGCCTGCTGCCTTTGGATTATGGACCGGCAGCTAAAGGGTTAATTTTACTGTGCAGAAGGATTTATTTCTCCCTTTCTGCACAGCCATTCGGTAGATTCTATCTACCGAACAAACAGCCTGTTTGCAACCTTCCCAGAGCTGGCCGGCGCCGTTAATTGGCCACCCAGGAGCTGGAGTGTGCTGCCAATTTACCTCCCTGAAGCTGCGGTTAACCGAAGCTTAATTGATTGTTACTGGGTGGTCGCTGTTACACTTAGCGGCCGCTAGGTGGTGGTGTTCTGGAGCTCCCCGGGCAGCCAGCGCTTTTCTGCCCGGCTTTCATGCACCAAAATCGGACACTGGTTCTAATTCGTATGGATTTGGTGAATGCATGGAAATTCGGTATTTTGTGTTGGAGGAATGTTTTAACCCAGATAGCCATGCCATGGAGCATATTAGTGTAATTAAAGACTTTGGCTCCATGGCAATTAAACTGTATTCGTGTGGTCTGAGTGCCATTCACCTAATAATGTGCACTCAGACCTGAGCTATCTGGGCATATGTTACATGTCTGTGTTTTATGTATTAAATGTGTCTTTATGTATTTTAAAGTGATAGTCTGTCTTTGTGTCCCCACGTGTGTAATGGAGTTTTGCCTTTGTCCTGGGAGATAATTGAATTACTTCTCCAGGGCAGAGGGGAGGAAGCCAGGATGCATTGTGGGGATGTCTTACTGCTGTATGTCTGTAATTGGTACTTGTCTGTCCATTGTTAGTCTTCCATTTGGTCCCCTAGGGAAGTGTCCACCAGGTGGGAGACCTGCATAAATACAGGGGCAGGTAGCCCTCAATAAACAGACCACTACTTGACCCTCAACACGGAGTATCAGGGTCTCTGAGGACAGGTGTCAATCCATATGTGTCAGGGTACCTGAAGTCTCTACCTCGGAGGAGGTTAGACTTCCCGACGGCCGTTCTCTCAGCGGGGCTGATTCATCCAATCCTCACAGCTCTCATAGTTATTCCCACGCCGGGCGCGAGAGTCCCGCTTCCTTTTATGACACGACGCTCAGGAGTCGACGTCATGACGGCAATCACATCCCGACCTGTCAATCTAGTTCGGAACAACCAATCAGGGCTCGGCAAGGGCGGAGTCATCAATTAAAGAACCGGGGTATAAAAGAGGGATGTGTGTAATGGTTCATTGCCCTGTCGTGGTTCTAGCTTGTCTGGTTCCTCAGTGCTCTTATGTTTATTGTTCTATTCGGTTTTGACTCGGCTTGTACTATCGTTCCTGTTTACCTCTCGTGTCCTTTGACCTCGGCTTGTCTCTCGCTTACCTGTTCTCTCGTTCCCTCGACCCCGGCTTGTCTCTGACTATTCTCTGCTCTCTCCTTACGTTAGTCCGGCCATTCTAAGGTCCGGTATACGTACATCTCTCCTGTTCGTACTCTGCGTGTTGGATCCCTGTCCCGATCCTGACATTACGACAGGGCCATGGATCCTGCAGGTACAAATGCTCAGCTTGGTTCACCTGACTCGAGGTTTGAAGCCATGGACCATAGAATGGACCAAATGGCTCTAGCACTGCAAGCATTACTATCCCATCCAAGTAATCAAGCAGAGGAGATGCGTACTCCATCTATCTCTCTTGCTAACAAAGGCCTAGAGGTAGCCACAGGGGGAACTTCTTCCCGTGTTACTTCCCCTTTACGGTATGGCGGTGCTCCGGATACTTGTCGTGGTTTCCTAAACCAGATAGGAATTCATTTTGAATTACAACCCCGCGCCTACCCTACAGACAGGGCGAAGGTTGGATTCATAATATCGCTACTCATTGACAAAGCTCTTAGATGGGCTAACCCTCTGTGGGAGAATGATAATCCAGTAGTCTTTAACTATAATGCTTTCATTACTACTTTTAGGAGGACTTTTGATCCTCCAGGGAGAAAGGCCAGTGCTGCTAGATTACTATTACGTCTTAGACAGCATAGTCTAACCCTTGTGGATTATGCGCTAGAGTTCAGATCCTTGGCGGCAGAGGTCAAGTGGAATGAACAAGCCTATATGGACGTATTTCTGAACGGATTGTCAGATGCGATCTTAGACGAGGTTGCCACAAGGGATCTTCCTGAAAATTTAGAGGAATTAATTTAATTTATTTCTCGTATAGATGAACGCATGAGACAGAGGCAGAACACTCGTGATAATGGTTATAGATCTTCCTTAAGACTAACTCCCGCATTTCAGAATTCTGAATCTACTATTCTAGCTCTCCCAGAACCTATGCAGATTGGTAACACTCACCTTTCAGAGAATGAAAGACAATATAGGATAAGGGAGGGTCGGTGTATGTGTTGTGGAGTAGGAGGCCACCTACGCCTTAATTGCCCTAACCGTCCGGGAAACGCTCGCACCTAAGTTTCTCCAGAGGACAGGCCTTGAGTGTTTCTATTTTGTCCTCTACTTATGATTACAGGGATCATAGGCTACTATTACAGGTTTCTTTAACTTGGGAAAGGGAGTACTTAAAGCTATGGCATTAATAGATTCCGGAGCAGCTGAAAGCTTTATTGATCAAACCTTTGTCAAGAAACATTCTATCCCATCTCAGTTAAAGGAGACTCCCTTGGCCGTTGAGGCCATAGATGGTAGACCGTTATTAGATCCAGTTATTTCTCGTGAAACTTTACCAGTTAAACTAACCATTGGTATTTTACACGAGGAGGAGATTTCTCTCATGCTTATCTCATCCCCTTCAGTTCCTATAGTTTTGGGGTACCCCTGGCTTAAAAAGCATAACCCTACTATTGATTGGGAACAAGGTGAAATAGTCTCTTGGGGTCAAGGTTGCCAGAAAGGTTGTGTACAGAAAGTCTCACCGTTGTGCCTAGTGAACACACCTAGTAACTCTAACAAGCCCACAGATTTACAGATACCTTCCCAATACCAGGATTTAAAGGCAGTCTTTGATAAGAGGAAGGCTGATACTTTACCCCCACACAGGTCCTTTGATTGTAAGATTAATCTCCTACCTGGTACTATGCCCCCGAGGGGCAATGTATATCCTCTATCCACTAAAGAGAATGTGGCGAAACCAACCTCGCCACTGGGCCCTGGAGAAGCCTGTTTGCTAGCCTCCTACCTACTGACTATGGCCCCTGGGTTATTTGGGGCATATTGTACTGTATATTGCTGCTACTGGCCCTTTTAACAGCATCTATGGACATATTGGGACTTTTGGGACTACTGTCCCTTTAAGACTGTGATACATATTCTAGTGTACTGCCTGTAATATTATATGTGTATTAAGTTTAACCTGGGATATGTATGCAGCATTCATCTGATTGTTCGGTAGAATCACTCCATTTATTATATTGAGTGAAACTACCGAACAACCAGACCACCCAGGAATAAGTGTGCCTCCAATTACAGTTTGCAACAATGTTGCAAACGGGTAATTGGCAATCAGTGTAATGTATTCTTTGTCCTCTGGGTGGCCGCCATTCGGGAAACAAACACGTGGCGGCGGCCATCTTAAACTACCGAACAGCGGTGTTTTGCCGTCGAGTGTCTGGAACTAAAATCGGACACTTGACTAGGCAAACACCGCTGAGACCTCCATACTTCCAGAAATTCGTATGGAAACTACCGAATGACCCGCCGTTCGGTAGAAAGAACCCCATAAAAAAGGGAATTCATTCAAACCCTCTCCAGGCTCTATAACACAGGCAATTCGCCTGTTTTCATTCCCTTGTTTGTGACCGACCGCAGGGCCAAAATGCATGGAACTGTTTTCGGATACTTTACCCATGCGGTCGGTCAAATCTTTGGAACCCCATATCTCACGAACCATTCATCCGAATTACTTGAAAAATAATTGGGTTTAATGTTATCTGAGGGGAGGGGATGTGTGGGCTGAATCATGTATGTGATTGGTTATTTTATGCCTCCCCCTGGGTGTGGCCTGTATGTGTATTATTGTAATAAAAGCCAGGCTGGATGAGACAGTCCAGAGTTCCTGTTTTACCCTCAAAGTGATGTCGTCTCATTATTGGGGGGGAAGGATTTATTGCATGCTGTTCCAGTTGACTGCTAGGAGTACAAGCCTATTCGTATGGTTCCTATTCAATGGTCTACAGCATTCATATGCTTGGGAGAATTTAAAAGGTTTCTCGGATTCGGTGATTGCGGTGTCTGCCAGAGTGCTTGGAGTCCTCAGGAAGCGCTAGGAGCATCCATTAACGGAGGTACCAAGTCGGGGTGCCAGGTGATCCGTTACAGAGAACTTAGTCTTAGAGGAGTTCATTCAGGAGAATCTAGACAAAGGCTTTATTAGGAGATCCTCTTCTCCAGCCGGAGCCGGTTTCTTTTTTGTAGATAAAAAAGACGGCACACTACGGCCTTGCATTGATTATCGGGGCTTGAACAAAATAACAATCAGAAATGCTTATCCGATCCCCCTAATTACTGAGCTATTTGATCGCCTGAAAGGTTCTAAGATTTTTACCAAGTTAGATCTGAGGGGAGCTTATAACTTGGTGAGAATTCAGCAGGGTGATGAATGGAAAACGGCTTTCAATACCCGGTATGGCCACTATGAGTACACGGCTTTGCAATGCCCCTGCTGTATTCCAGGACTTGATTAATGAGGTTCTTAGGGAATTTCAACATGAATGTGTTATAGTTTATTTGGATGATATACTAATACATTCTAAAGAGTCTGAGATTCATCACAAACAAGTCAGAAGGGTATTGCATAAACTTCTACAGCATGGGTTGTACTGCAAATTGGAGAAGTGTAGCTTTGACCAATCTCAGGTAAATTTTCTTGGTTACGTTATTTCTGGAGAGGGGTTTAAGATGGACTCGTTAAACTCCAATCTATCTTGGATTGGCCATTGCCCAAGGGACTCAAGGCCATTCAGAGGTTTATCGGTTTCTCGAATTACTATAGGCGCTTCATTAAGGGGTACTCGTCTATTATCGCTCCTATTACCAACATGACTAAACAGGGTGCTGATACTAAGACATGGTCTCCAGAAGCGCTTGTTGCTTTCAGTACTCTCAAGGAACAGTTTGCCTCAGCACCGATATTAGTTCATCCAGACACTTCCTTGCCTTTCTTACTCGAGGTAGACGCCTCAGAGACAGGTGTAGGCGCTATTCTGTCCCAAAGGTTAAGTTTGAATAAACCACTGCATCCATGTGGTTTTTTTTCCAGGAAATTGTCTGGGCCTGAGAGCAGGTATGATATTGGTGACAGGGAACTGTTAGCGGTAATTTTGGCTTTGAAGGAGTGGAGACATTTGTTGGAAGGGACTTTACACCCGGTTACTATTTTGACGGATCACAAGAATTTGTCATATATAGGGGAAGCCAAGCGATTATCTGCCAGGCAGGCTCGTTGGTCTTTGTTCCTTACTCATTTCAACTATGTTCTCACTTATAGACCTGGTTCTAAGAATTCTAAGGCCGATGCATTGTCCCGCCAACACGAACCTTCTACTATGCCTGATATGTTTTTTTCTTCTATAGTTCCCAAGCGTAATATTGTTGCCAGCACTAGCATTAAGATTCACTCTCCGTTGCTGGATGAGATCAAGAAGTTACAACATCTGGCACCCGGACCTATTCCGGGGGACTGTTACTTCGTTCCTCCTAAACTCCAACTGGAACTTATGCAGTGTTTTCATAACAGTAAATTTGCCGGACATCCTGGCATACACAAGTCATGTTCTTTGATTTCTAAAGATTTCTGGTGGCCTTCATTACGTAAGGATCTTAAGGAATTCGTCGGGGCATGTGATGTCTGTATGAGGACTAAACAACCTCATACGCTTCCATGTGGGCTTTTGCACCCCCTAGAAATTCCTGTGAAACCATGGTTTTGTCTGGCTATGGACTTCATCGTTGATTTACCGGTTTCTAAAAAACATACGGTTATCCTCACAGTAATTGACAGGTTTACCAAAATGGCTCATTTTTTACCTCTGCTCAAATTGCCCTCTTCTCCCGAATTGGCTGAAATTTTCGCGAGGGAGATTTTTCGTTTACATGGGATTCCTTCTGAAATCGTTTCTGATAGAGGTTCCCAATTTGTTTCCCGGTTTTGGAGATCCTTCTGTTCCCAGCTTGGTATCAAATTAAATATTTCCTCTGCCTATCATCCCCAGTCCAATGGGGCTGCCGAACGCACCAACCCAAAGGTTGAACAGTTCTTGCGCTGTTTTGTTTCTGAACACCAGGACGATTGGGTCGGTCTGATTCCTTGGGCGGAGTTTGCGCACAACAACAGTGTTTGCGATTCTACTCGTTCTAGCCCCTTTTTCATGAATTATGGCTTTCATCCTTCCGTTCTCCGACGGCCTCCCCCTCCCAGGGGATACCGTCGGTTGATATTCATGTTGCCAATCTGAGGAAGTTGTGGGATCAGACTCGACAAATCCTTATTCATAATTCCATGGTGTCCAAACGACACGCTGACAAACGCAGAAGGATGGCTCCTGTATTCTCTCCGGGTGATAGGGTATGGTTGAGTACCAGAAACATCCGCTTGAAATTTCCTTCCATGAAATTTGCTCCTCGTTACATAGGCCCTTACAGGGTTCTGTCTCGGATAAATCCTGTTGCATATCGTCTGGCTCTTCCGCCTGCTTTACGCATCCCGAACTCCTTTCATGTTTCTTTATTGAAGCCTTTGGCATGTAACAGGTTTTCCTCCACTGTGCCTTCCCCTGGTTCTGTCCAGGTTGAGGGTCAGGAGGAGTATGAGATCAATTCCATCCTCGATTCTCGGATTTCTCGGGGGAAGGTGCAATATCTTGATGACTGGAAAGGATATGGTCCTGAGGAGAGGTCTTGGGTGGTCCAGGAGGATGTGCATGCTCCTCGCCTTCTCAGGGCTTTTCATGCTCGCTTTCCGTCTCGCCCCGGTTCCTTCCGCCCGGTGGGCGTTTCTGAGGGGGGGGGGTACTGTCAGGATACCTGAAGTCTCTACCTCGGAGGAGGTTAGACTTCCCGACGGCCGTTCTCTCAGCGGGGCTGATTCATCCAATCCTCACAGCTCTCATAGTTATTCCCACGCCGGCCGCGAGAGTCCCGCTTCCTTTTATGACACGACGCTCAGGAGTCGACGTCATGACGGCAATCACATCCCGACCTGTCAATCTAGTTCGGAACAACCAATCAGGGCTCGGCAAGGGCGGAGTCATCAATTAAAGAACCGGGGTATAAAAGAGGGATGTGTGTAATGGTTCATTGCCCTGTCGTGGTTCTAGCTTGTCTGGTTCCTCAGTGCTCTTATGTTTATTGTTCTATTTGGTTTTGACTCGGCTTGTACTATCGTTCCTGTTTACCTCTCGTGTCCTTTGACCTCGGCTTGTCTCTCGCTTACCTGTTCTCTCGTTCCCTCGACCCCGGCTTGTCTCTGACTATTCTCTGCTCTCTCCTTACGTTAGTCCGGCCATTCTAAGGTCCGGTATACGTACATCTCTCCTGTTCGTACTCTGCGTGTTGGATCTCTGTCCCGATCCTGACAATATGTCAAGGTGATATGTCAGGTGTCAATCCATATCCAATGCGATTTAGGAATGATAGTTGATTTCTGCCCTTTATGTATTAAAACCAGACTCAACTGAATCAACTGTGCAATTTTCCATGGGAGTTTTGCCATGGATCCCCCTCTGGCATGCCGCAGTCAAGGTGTTAGTCCCCTTGAAACAACTTTTCCATCACTTTTGTGGCCAGAAACAGTCCCTGTGGGTTTTAAAATTCGCCTGTCCATTGATGTCAATGGCGGTTCGCCCGGTTCGCCGGTTCGCGAACGTTTCTTGAAGTTCCCGTTCGCCGTTCGCGAACCGAATATTTCGTCTTTGCGACATCACTAGTTAGGTGTTAAGTGGTTCATCTATTGCTTTTCCTACCGGGTGTGATGTCACTGCATCATGGAGCTCTCCTCAGGATTTCAACGCCATCTTATTAATTGAGGGTGTTAGTCGACAACAAGGCAAACTCCATGGTGGCCATCTTAAGTAACTTCTGAATAGTATTGATTATAGTTATGCAGAGTAAATAGGCATTTTACTAAAATTAATACAGTTAATATTCTGTCCACAGCAGAATAGTAGTGCTAAACCACCTTTAGACCCAGAACTAGCCATAGCGTGCCTTCAAGAAATGTAGTTGTCAAACCGTGACACTTCATCGCTGTGAGAAACTGCCATTTGCCACTGGGCATTGGAGAGGACTGATTGCCAGCCTCCTGCCACATGACTATGGCCCTGGGGTGTATGGCCCTTTAAAAACAGTGTATAGACATTGAATCTTTGGGACACTTTTTCTGTCCTTTTGAATCCATGGGAAGGTGTGCCTCTTCCCCTCCCCCTGTCCCATTGTTCTCCAGCAGGGCGTTGTCCCAGGGACTCTGCCAAACCAGTTGGAACTGTCTGTTTTGTCTCTCCTTGGTCAAAATATGACTTACGTCTATCTCCTGAGCCACTTAACCGATTCAAGTGAATTTTGGATATGTTTGTCCCCAAATTATGCTGGTTATACAAATATAAGTTTATTGATATCGCATGTAAACTCACAAAGTTATGAAAATATATAAAAAGTGTAACTTTTCAGCTTGGAGATATTTAAGTAGATACAGTTAATTAACTCAATTATCTACTAAGCAGAGGGGATGAATTCACTGTAACTGCTGGGTGTGCTCTATTGTCATCTTGTGTATGATTGGTTGCTGCAACTGTATTGTCGGTGCCCCACAAGGTTCAGTGGGTGGTGTCTAACCTGTAAAATCCTGCATAAAAGCAGCAGTAAACGCTCAGTGGAGTCAGTTCAATTTAGCCTCGTCTCGTTATTGGAGGGAACTGCTATAATCACACTGGGGATTGCTATGCTCTGCATACTCCCTTGAGCTTTAATCACTTAGCTCTTTTAAGAGCTTGTTCCTGATACACTCTCCGGGAGGAGAGGTCTTCCCCACATGGTCCTGGAGGACAGAAGCCGATCCAGGGTGGACAGAAGACGGCAAGATTCCAGTTAAGCTATGGCGGTTGTGGATTCTGCGTTGGTTGTGGTGTCCAGTGCAGTGCTTGTGGTCCTTGGCGCAGGCTAGGAAGCGTCCATCAATGGAAGGTACTCAGTCGGAGTACGGGGAGTTTCGTTACAGTGGTGGCAGCGGTGGGATGGCTTCCCTAGTGCGAGGAGCAGCATCCTGGGAAGACCAAGCAAGCCTGGAGTATTGGTACAGTCACGTACGGTTTGACACTTTACTGAAGGGGCTGTTGACTCTCTATGGACCCAACCCAACAGAGCAACGTATACAGAAACTGAGGAGAGTCGTGGCCGAGGAGATGCAGAAGGAAGCAGAATGGCGGGCAGAGATGGCGAAGTATTCTGTCCCTGTGCCCCAACAACAGCGTATCCTTCAGGGAGAGGAGATAACCGGTCTCTCCCCCCAGCAGTGGTGTGTTCTGCAGGGAGAGGAGGCAGCCGGCCTCTCTCCACAATGGCAGTGTTCCCTACAGGGAGTGAAGGTAATCGGCCTCCTTCCCCAGTGGCAGAGGGAGTCCCAGGGAGTTTCTCTCCCCAACAGCAGTGTGTTCTGCAGGGAGAGGTGGCAGCCGGCCTCTCTCTCCAGCGGCAGTGTTCCCTACATGGAGTGGAGACAGCTGGTCTCACGCCCCAGTGGCAGGAGGAGTTTCAGGGAGAGGAGACAACCGGTCTCTCTCCCCAGCAGCAGTGTGTTCTGCAGGAAGAGGAGGCAGCCGGCCTCTCTCCACAGCAGCAGTGTTCCCTACCGGGAGTGGAGGTAATCGGCCTTGCTCCCCAGCGGCAGAGTGAGGCCCAGGGAGAGGAGACAACCGATCTCTCTCCCCAGCAGCAGTGTGTCCTGCAGGGAGAGGAGGCAGCCGGCCTCCCTCCCCAGCAGCAGTGTGTTACTCAGGGAGAGGAGGCCAGCACCCTCTCTCCCCAGTGGCAGCTTCTCCTACTAAGGGGAGACATCAATCTCCCAGATGGCGCAGATGGGTCAGTGGTCTCTGTGCCTGACCCACAGGGATGCTGGACAGCCTGTCCAGATCCCCAGCTACCATCGCCGGAGTACCAGGAGGAGGGGGTAAGTGACGTCTCTCCTCCCCAGCCAAGTCCCCACCAGGCTACCCCAGCAGAAGCGCTGGCATCGAGGCAGAGTGCAGCTGGCCTCTGCCCCCCAAGTCCCCACAGCATGTTTCCCCATCACCCCAGATGGATACCCATGTGCAGTAACTGTTTTTTGTGGGTGGGCTTCTCTTGTAACTGTTTTTTGTGGGTGAGCTACTCTGGCACTTGCGTATTGTGGGTGGGTGGATCGACTAACGTAGGCACTGACTAACAGAAGGTCAGGTGCCTGGTTAGTCTTTCCCCAAAGGGGAGATATGTGACAAACTGCCATTTGCCACTGGGAATTGGAGAGGAATGATTGCCAGCCTCCTGCCACGTGACTATGGCCCTGGGGTGTTTGGCCCTGTAAAAACAGTGTATAGACATTAAATCTTTTGGGACACGTTTTCTGTCCTTTGAATCCATGGGAAGGTGTGCCTCAGCTTGGAGATATTTAAGTAGATACAGTTAATTAACTCAATTATCTCCTAAGCAGAGGAATTCACTGTAACTGCTGGGTGTGCTCTATTGTCATCTTGTGTATGATTGGTTGCTGCAGCTGTATTGTCGGTGCCCCACAAGGTCCAGTGGGTGGTGTCTAACCTGTAAAATCCTGCATAAAAGCAGCAACAAACGCTCAGTGGAGTCAGTTCAATTTAGCCTCGTCTCGTTATTGGAGGGAACTGCTATAATCACACTGGGGATTGCTATTGTGGCGAAACCGACCTGGCCACGTGTCCTTGGAGGGGGCTCCTTGCCCGCCTCTTGCCTTTGGACTATGGCCCTGGGAGATTGGGCCCTTTTACAAAACGTATTCGGCCCTAACAGAGTGCATGTCACTCATTCTGGCCCTTTAAACACAGTGGGGCCATTCGGTACTTGCCCTGTGTGAGCAGTGATACCCCCAGATAGCTATGCCATGGAGCCTATTCATATAATGAAAGACTATGGGAAAAACTTTGGCTCCATGGCAATTAAACTGTATTGGTGTGGTCTGCGTGCCATTCACCTAATGTGCACGCAGACCTGAGCTATCTGGGGATATGTTACATGTCTGTGTTCAATGTATAAAAAGTAACTTTATATATTTTAAAACATAATCCTGTATTTAGGTCCCCACATGTGTAATGGAGTTTTGTCTTTGACCTGGGAGATAATTGGATTACTTCTCCAATTATCTCCAGGGCAGAAGGGAGGAAGCCAGGATGCATTGTGGGGATGTTTTACTTTTACTGATTGAGCCAGATTAAAATACTGCCAGCCAGGGGGAACAAAATATACTTTTACTAACTTTTGAACCCCTGGTCTGATTCATGCCATTTTTTAATATGTTGTTCCCCTGAATGGATTGATTGTGGATATGTATTTTTATGTGAATGTGATGTATGGTTTTAAAGTTACAGAGTATGTGTGGAAACTGTATTTTTACTGTATGTAATAAATTATGTTAACTGCTTATCTGAGGGGAGGGGATGCGTGGGTTGTACTGTTGCTTGATTGGTTATTTTATGCCTCCCCCTGGGTGTGTCGTGTATGTGCACAACCGTAATAAAAACCAGGCTGGGTGTGCCAGGACCTCAGATTCTGCTTGACCCTCAAACCTGTGTCGTCTCGTTTTTGGGGGAATTGGATTGTATGCTGACTGCCAGGAGTGTAAGCGGATTGTATGCTTTTCCTGTTCGGCTGATTCCAGGGTTCGTACAGTTTGCAGTTCGGGAGATTGGTGATTGCTGTAGCTGCTGGTCTATGAAAAAGGGGGATATCGCCTAAACTGGGTTTTATCCTTTTGAGCGAAACGGTCCGTTACAATTGGTGTCAAGTGGCAGGATCGTTCCTACAGCCAGAAGGACAGCTACAGACAACACCAATTCCTTGGAGTTACAAATTGAGGGCAACGTTAGCACTCGTGCAGCGCCCCTGGCAGCAGAGGTATCCAGCGACTTGGAGCAGACAAGTATGGAAGGCTCTGACGCTGAAGATTATGGGCTGGCCGAGGTGAGGCAGCGAGTGGCCCAGTATGGGGGTTATGTATCCATGGAGATATTCCAGGGGATCTGGAACCAGGTCATGGCTAAGCGAAAATCAAGGATGGACGGAGAGTATGCTCAGCGGAAAGAGTGTTACAGCAGCAGAGTAGAGGCTACATCCGAGGAGGTTAGTCGTCTTCCCCTGAAGCGGCAGAGTAAGTCCCAGGGAACTAAAGGTGCCGTCCTTCCTCCCCAGTGGCAGATTGTATCACAGGGAGCTAAAGGTTCCGTCCTTCCTCCCCAGCGGCAGATTGTATCTCAGGGAGCTGAAGGTCCTTCCTCCCCAGCGGCAATGTGTACCCCAAGGAGGTGATGGTGCAATCCTTCCTCCCCAGCGGCAGTGTGTACCCCAGGGAGCTGAAGGTGCAATCCTTCCTCCCCAGCAGCAGTGTGTATCCCAGGGAGCCGAAGGTGCCGTCCTTCCTCCCCAGCAGCAGTGTGTACCCCAGGGAGCTGAAGGTGCCGTCCTTCCTCCCCAGCGGCAGTGTGTACCCCAGGGAGCTGATGGTGTCATCCGTCCTCCCCAGCGGCAGTGTGTACCCCAGGGAGCCGAAGGTGTCGTCCTTCCTCCCCAGCGGCAGTGTGTACCCCAGGGAGCTGAGGGTGCAATCCTTCCTCCCCGGCAGCAGTATGTACCCCAGGGAGCTGAGGGTGCAATCCTTCCTCCCCAGCGACAGTGTGTACCCCAGGGAGCTGAAGGTGTCGTCCTTCCTCCCCAGCGGCAGTGTGTCCTGCAGGGAGCAGAGGCAGTCAGTCTCACACACCAGCAGCAGGACAAAATAATGAAAGGGGAGACAGCTGGTCCCCCTCTCCACCAGCAGAGAGAGTGTCAGGGAGAGGAGCCTGTTAACCCCTCTCCCCAGCGGCAGTTGACAGTCCAGAGAGAGGAGCTTGTTACACCCTCTCTCCAGCGGCAGCCTAACCCATCAAGGGGAGATGTGGAGCCCCGCAACTGTGCAGATGGGACCGTAGTCTCTGCACTTACAGCCCAAGGGGTAGGGACGGTCAGTCCTGTCCCCCAGCCCCAGAGCTGTGTACCCAGAGGGGAGACGGTCGGTCTCCCCCTCCCACAACCAGGCTCCAATCAGGCTACTTCAGTGGTAGCGCTGGCACCAGGGCAGAGTACCGCTGGTATCTGCCCACTCAGCAACCCACCAAGGTAGTCTACCAGCTCCCCGCACAGCCGTGGTGAGGAACCTGAACCTGGACAAGCTGCTACTTTATCCAGGTGGAGTAAACATTTATTGTGGGTGGGAGGTACTGCTGTTTGTGCTTCGTGGGTGGGTTGCTGGACTAACCAGGGCACTGACCGGCAGGAGGTCAAATACCCTGTTAGTCTGAGGGGTAAAGGGGAAAAGTGTGGCGAAACCGACCTCGCCACGTGTCCTTGGAGGGGGCTGCTTGCCCACCTCTTGCCTTTGGAGTATGGCCCTGGGAGATTGGGTCCTTTTACAAAACGTATTCAGCCCTAACAGAGTGCATGTCACTCATTCTGGCCCTTTAAACACAGTGGGGCCATTCGGTACTTGCCCTGTGTGAGCAGTGATACCCCCAGATAGCTATTCCATGGAGCCTATTCATATAATGAAATACTTTGGCTCCATGGCAATTAAACTGTATTTGTGTGGTCTGCGTGCCATTCACCTAATGTGCACGCAGACCTGAGCTATCTGGGGATATGTTACATGTCTGTGTTCAATGTATAAAAAGTAACTTTATATATTTTAAAACATAATCCTGTATTTAGGTCCCACATGTGTAATGGAGTTTTGTCTTTGACCTGGGAGATAATTGGATTACTTCTCCAATTATCTCCAGGGCAGAAGGGAGGAAGCCAGGATGCATTGTGGGGATGTTTTACTTTTACTGTTTGAGCCAGATTAAAATACTGCCAGCCAGGGGGAACAAAAGATACTTTTACTAACTTTTGAATCCCTGGTCTGATTCATGCCATTTTTTAATATGTTGTTCCCCTGAATGGATTGATTGTGGATATGTATTTTTATGTGAATGTGATGTATGGTTTTAAAGTTACAGAGTATGTGTGGAAACTGTATTTTTACTGTATGTAATAAATTATGTTAACTGCTTATCTGAAGGGAGGGGATGCGTGGGTTGTACTGTTACTTGATTGGTTATTTTATGCCTCCCCCTGGGTGTATGTGCACAACCGTAATAAAAACCAGGCTGGGTGTGCCAGGACCTCAGATTCTGCTTGACCCTCAAACCGATGTGTCGTCTCGTTTTTGGGGGAATTGGATTGTATGCTGACTGCCAGGAGTGTAAGCGGATTGTATGCTCTTCCTGTTCGGCTGATTCCAGGGTTCGTACAGTTTGCAGTTCGGGAGATTGGTGATTGCTGTAACTGCTGGTCTATGAAAAAGGTCCCCCTTATATCGCCTAAACTGGGTTTTATCCTTTTGAGCGAAACGGTCCGTTACAGCTATGCTCTGCATACTCCCTTGAGCTTTAATCACTTAGCTCTTTTAAGAGTTTGTTGCTGATACACTCTCCCGGAGGAGAGGTCTTCCCCACATGGTCCTGGAGGACAGAAGCCGATCCAGGATGGACAGAAGACGTCGAGATTCCAGTTAAGCTACGGCGGTTGTGGAGTCTGCGGTGGTTGTGGTGTCCAGTGCGGTGCTTGTGGTTCTCGGCGCTATCTAGGAATTATCACAGGTGTACCATGCACAAGCCAATAAAACCAGGGGTCTCACTGTCAGTATACTCTTTCACAAAAAATTGGGATTTACAGTGCGATGTGGAATACTCGGACAGGGAAGGGAGGATACTTATTTTAGTGGGTTCTCTGAATGAAATACCTATTGTGGTAGAATCTCAGTAAAAATAAATTTACTAGGACAAGATTGCCACGTGGTATGTTCACTTGCATATGTTGATGTACCAGTTAAGTCAGTTATACGTAGCTAAGATACAATCAGTAGTGTAAGGAGCATAAGTAGGAATACAGGATATACGAGTATTTCCCCTCCTCCATTGTGCTGGGCAAGCCATGTGGTCAAACAGGATTTTAGTCTCTATTCGGTTGATTAGATAAGAGTACACTGTATGATCAGGACTCAGACTTTGCTGTTTTTTGGTGACATTAGTCCCTCTGAGTCCCGGTCGGTGAATCGAATAAAGAATCTCTGCCTTCCTGAAGAAACCTGTGTCCATCTCTCTGTGCTTGGCTTCCGTCAGTTTCTCCGGTATCATTTGGTGCATTGAGCCGGGAAGCTCATCGTTCAACGGTAGCTGAGAAGCAGAGGCGTGAGACGGTCTATCTTTGCCCACGTTCTCTACGGCTGCACCCCTGAACTTCTGCGTGGACCTCCCTTCGTCTCGGCGCCACTGGTCTGTTGTCCAGGAGATCATCGGCCTCTACGTAGTAAGTGCTGGGGTGCCCCCGTCAATGAGTGTGAACTCAGGTTCAGGAACGAGGAGGTAAGACGACCGCTGTTTTAGACGGCGGACCCACTAGGGGTATTGGATACCGATTGTGCGGTAGGCCCATAAGGGGTTATTTTGAATCTGCCCCCTCCAGTGGAGGGAAGGAGCGAAGGCGCACCGCTCAATTAAACGCCCTTTAGTATGCCTGTTTAATTTTGGTTTGGTTCAGGCGGGGTTCTGGTGTAAATAGCCCTAGCCGGACACCGGTGTCTTGTCTAGACTAGCGTTCTAGGGTGTATATTTTGTTCGCTAGGTCGGAGGGACCGGGAGACTAAGCGGCGTCTGTGTAAATTTGGTCCGCTAGATCTCAACCTATCTTGGCTAAGTGGAAAGGCATGTAAATTTGGAACCCACTAGACTTTTGATAGAGTAAATAGACTAAAAGGGTGCTGTTGTAAATTCCGCCCTCTAGTTCGCTATATGTGGTGCTTGGGAAGTGTGGCTAACCAAAACGTATGTAGATAGTTTTAGGTAGTCCATCAAGGTACTGGCCAATAGATTAGTTGGGAATTGGATATGTGTTAGATTGTTGTAGTAGCGTGTATATCTTGCTAGATAGCGTGAGCTCTGCCGTCTAGCGAGAGTGTGAATAGTGTGTAACTGTATTATAGCGCACGGTACCATAACATGTATAATTACTGATACTGTAAATAAGTACTAATAATTGTCGTCTATTTTGCATGTTTTAACACCATAACCACTACTAATTGTACTGTGACTTTAAATTGTACTTTAACCTATGCTAACCGTACTGTAACTACTGTTTGTAAAGACGATGTTACTGGGGTATGTTATAGACGGGTAATTCAAATATAGGGAATTATAGCGTGGGTGACCGTATAGTTTCGCCAAAGGGCACAGTATTAGTTACTTAGTGACTGGTGTAACAGCTGTGTGTGTACGGGAATTCCCTGAGTGTTTTGTTGTGTGCGTTTCACTTAGTAACTGTACCACGTGGTGCTGTTGCCGAGGGAACGGGTGTGACCGTTGGTAGAGTGTTTGTATAGTTTCTGTTGGAAACAACGCTCCATTGTTAAGTATGGGCGCGTCAGATTCAACGATTTTGGATCCCTTAGGATGTATGATAAAGAATTTTAAAAAGGGATATACAGTATGTGATTTTGGGGTAAAGATGTCTCCAGCACGCTTGATTACATTGTGTAGTAGGGAATGGCCTACTTTGGTTGCCGCATGGCCGCCACGTGGCAGTTTGGATCCTAATCTGGTACAGCGTGTACACGTGGCTGTATCAGGTAGGCCTGAACTTTACGGCCAGTTTCCATATATTGATTGTTGGAGGCAGGCCGTAAAAGACTCGCCAAAATGGATCCGAGTATGCCACGAGGAACAATGTTGCCTCATGGTGGCCAGGACTCGTTTGTCCACTAAGGCCGTAATTACGCCCATTTTGGACACGCCTCCTGAGTCTGAGATCCCTATGCCGCCCCCTTACTCCTCCTCCACCGGAAGAGGAAGAGGAGGTGCTGCTGGAAACGCTCCTCCCCTTGCCCAGTTGTCCCCACCTACTTCCTCCTCTAGCTCAGAGCCTAGCCCTCTTGTTTTAAACCCTCCCCTCTCAGTACCTGCCTCTGTCAACTGGCGCCATTTCTAGTTCCTGGTCAGGCTCCTCCTAGCCCGGCCCGGAATATTTTACTCACCGACCTCCCACTCAGTAAAGCGTACCCATCCCCTTGTCTTACTACCCCTCGACTGGAACCCCTAGCTGACGCACCTCAACGAAGCCCCATACTAACCCGACAACTGACCGGTACCCTCCAACCCCGACATTATCAAATGCCACTTCGATTGACTCCTGGTTCGACACACCTTAACGATGACGGCCAGATACAATTCGCTGACCCAGTCTTTGTCTACGTCCCTTTCACGACTACCGATCTCTTTAACTGGAAGACCCATAACTCCTCTTACACTGAGAAGCCTCAAGCCATGACTGATCTGTTCACCTCGATAGTCCAGACACACAATCCCACTTGGGCTTAATGCCAGCAATTATTAATGACATTGTTTAATAACGAGGAAAGGACAAGGATAAACCAAGCGTCAATTAAAGCGCTGGAAGAAGAGGCCCGTACACAAAATCAAGCCAACCCATCAGCATGGGCCGCAACTCATTATCCGAACACCGATCCAGAGTGGAATGTCCATGGTGCAGACATGGTTCATTTAAAAGCTTATAGAGACGCTATTATTGCTGGCATGAAAGCCGGAGGAAAGAAGGCGATTAACATGTCTGAGACAGCTGAGGTGTTACAGAAAAGTGATGAATCGCCCAGTGTCTTTTATGACCGATTTATTGGAGGCATACCGTTTGTATACCCCCTTTAATCCGGAGGCCACTGAGAATTCCCGGATGGTTAACTCTGCCTTTGTCAGCCAAGCCTACGGAGATATAAAGCGCAAGCTACAAAAGCTAGAAGGGTTTGTAGGGATGTCCATAACCCAACTAATGGAGGTAGCGAATAAAGTATATATGAACAGGGAAACAGAGACAAAGGAAGAGGAAGAGCGCAAGATGCGTAAAAAGGCAGATATGCTAGCGGTAGCGATCGCAGGCGTAGATAGAAGGGAAAAGGAAGTATATAGGGGAACAGATAGAGGCGATAGTAAGTGGAATAGGGAACCCCTGAGTAGGAATCAGTGCGCATACTGTAAGGAAGAAGGGCATTGGAGAAGTGAGTGTCCACAAAGGGAACAGTATGAGAGAGACAGACCTAGGGCAGGATATGGTAATTATAGAGGCAGAGCGAGAGGTAGAGGAGGTCCTGGAGGGAATAATGGTAGCAATAGAGGAAGTGTTAGAGAAGACGGGTATTATCCAGCAGCGCAGAGATCCCGCGATAGAGAAGATAGGGACTTTGTAGGATTGGCTGACACGGTCATGGAGGACTATTGATACCGACCGGGCTCCATCCCCCTTGGCCGAGCGGAGCCTATGGTCGATGTATCAATAGGGGGAAAAAGGAGTGCGTTCATGATCGATACTGGTGCTGAACATTCGGTGGTGACTGACCTAGTTGCTCCTCCATCTGGAAGAACTATCACCGTAATAGGAGCAACTGGAAGGAGTGCTGCTAAACCGGTTCTTAAAAGTCGACTCTGTACATTGGGAGGCCACGTAGTAAAACCTCAATTCCTTTATATGCCTGAATGTCCAGTCCAACTGTTAGGACGTGATTTGTTGTCAAAACAGATAACGTTTCTACCAAATGGAACAACATCTTTAAAGTTCAATGGACCTTCAGATATAATGACAATATCTGTACCAAAGGAAGAAGAGTGGCGACTTTATACAGCGTTGACTAGCCAAAACCCTAAGAGTGTTGAATCCTTGTTCAATATACCAGGAGTGTGGGCAGAGAACAACCCACCAGGACTTGCTCGCAATATTCCACCAATTCGAATCGAACTGAAACTTGGGGTCTATCCAGTGAGCTTACGACAATATCACATCCCACAAAAGGCCAAGAAGAATATACAATCGTATCTGGATAAGTTCATACGGTATGGTATCCTAAAATTCTGTACTTCCCCCTGGAACACCCCATTGCTGCCTGTTAAAAAGCCTGGTACAGATGAGTATCGCCCTGTGCAGGACTTGAGAGCAGTCAATGATGCGGTCGTAAGTATACACCCAGTTGTGCCCAATCCATATAACCTGCTTGCTTTAATTCCGGGCGGGGCTACCTATTTCACTGTCTTAGATCTCAAAGATGCCTTCTTTTGCCTTCGAATTGCTGCGGAAAGCCAGTGTATCTTCGCATTCCAATGGGAAAATGCTGTAACGGGCTCGAAACGCCAGATGACTTGGACAAGACTGCCCCAAGGGTTTAAAAATTCACCCACCCTATTTGGATCAGCTTTAAGTCAAGACTTACTGGAATTCAAGTCCATCCCAGGAGAGTGTGTACTATTGCAATATGTAGATGATTTGTTGATAGCGGCAGTTACAAGAGAAATATGTCAGCAAGCAACACATGATCTACTACACATTCTCTGGAAGGCAGGATACAAGGTGTCCAGGAAGAAAGCTCAGTTGTGTCAGCCAACTGTCAAATATCTGGGATTCCATATCTCTGAAGGTCAAAGGATAATGGGGCCAGAGAGAAAAGAAGCTGTATGCCAAATACCAATACCCAAGAATAGAAGACAAGTGTGGGAATTCTTGGGGGCAGCAGGCTTCTGTAGGCTATGGATTCCCAGTTATGCGATATTGGCAAAACCTCTTTATGCAGCTATAAAAGGTACAGAACACGATCCCTTCCTGTGGACCCCTGAACAGCAAAAGGCATTTGAAGATGTGAAGAAGGCTTTGATGAGTGCCCAAGCATTAGGTCTACCTGATCATACACGTTCATTCTATTTATATGTACACGAGCAAAGAAGAATGGCTGTGGGAGTATTGACACAGTACTTGGGATCATGGCAAAGACCTGTTGCATATATGTCCAAACAACTGGATGCAGTGGCCAGTGGTCTTCCACCTTGTCTAAGAGCTGTAGCTGCCGCCGCCCTGCTGGTAGCCGAAGCTGATAAGCTCACTCTGGGTCAGGAACTCTACGTGCGAGTCCCGCACGCAGTACAAATGTTGCTAGACTATAAAGGCAATCATTGGTTTAGTAATAGCCGCATGACTAAGTATCAAGCTATGTTGTGTGAAAACCCAAGAGTGCATTTAGAGACTGTTAATACCTTGAATCCAGCTACCCTTTTGCCACAACCTACTGAGAGTCAACATGATTGCCTGGAGGTGATGGATGAAGTGTTCTCAAGTAGACCGGTCCTTCGTGATTTTCCTATCCAGAACCCTGATGTCCAGTATTATACGGATGGCAGTAGTTATGTGAAAGAAGGGATTCGCTATGCAGGATATGCAGTGACTACCATAGACAAGGTGATAGAAGCTCGGCCATTGTCAAAAGGAACATCGGCACAGAAGGCAGAATTAATTGCACTAACACGAGCGTTACAATTGGCAGAAGGTTTAAGAGTAAACATCTACACGGATTCCAAGTATGCGTTTTTAACCACTCAAGCCCACGGAGCTTTGTATAAAGAAAGAGGATTATTGAACTCAGAGGGTAAAGAAATCAAGTACGCAGCTGAAATATTACAACTACTGGAAGCCGTATGGGAACCAAAAGAAGTTGGTATTATACATTGTCGGGCGCATCTGAAAGGAGATGGTGATGTAACCAAAGGAAATCGGATGGCAGATAATGCAGCTAAGCGTGCCGCTGAATCAGGAAGACAGGAATATGTGGAACATATAGCTGCACTTATACCGACTCCACTGTCTCAATGGACTCCAGTTTATACAGCTCAAGAAGAAGAGTGGTTAAAGACAGAAGCTGGGAAATACCTGGAGAACAAATGGTATCAGTTAGAAGATGGAAGAATAGTCATTCCAGCATCACTAGCTGTAGAAATTGTCCAGAACTATCACAACGGGACACATTCTGGAAGAGAGAGTATGGAAGAATCTCTCAGGAAACATTTCTATATACCAAGATTGTCCAACTTGACTCAAGCCATTGTACGAAGATGTGTAATATGTGCTAAGAATAACGCAAAGCAAGGACCAGTGAAACCACCGGGAGTCCAGTATATGGGGGGGACTCCCTATGTCCGATCTTCAAATAGACTATACAGTAATGCCTAAATCCGGTGGACATCGCTACCTACTAGTAGTTGTGTGTACCTACTCAGGTTGGGTAGAAGCATGTCCCACTCGTACAGAGAAAGCAGGAGAAGTTGTGCGATTCCTGTTGCAAGAAATAATACCCCGATATGGACTACCATGTTCTATAGGATCGGATAATGGTCCAGCCTTTGTTCACCAGTGCCTACAACAACTGACTCATATGCTTGGTATTAAGTGGAAGCTTCATACGGCATATAGGCCTCAGAGCTATGGGAAAGTGGAAAGGATGAACAGAACTATTAAGAACCAATTGGCAAAGATGTGTCAAGAAACTCAACTTAAGTGGAATGTTCTTTTGCCTATAGCTCTGTTGCGTATTCGTAGTACACCTACCAGAAGGATGGGTCTCTCACCTTTTGAAATCATGTATGGGCGTCCACCTCCCATACTTGGTAACTTAAGGGGGGTTTTGAGTCAGTTGGGAGAAGGAATTACCTGGCAGCAGGTTGTAGAGTTGGGTAAAACTATGGAGGAGGTACAGAAATGGGTACAAGATAGATTACCTGTGAATATTTATCCCCCTGTTCATAGCTATCATCCAGGAGATCAAGTGTGGATTAAAGAGTGGAACAGTATACCGTTAGGGCCTAAGTGGAGGGGTCCTTATGTTGTTCTTTTGTCTACCCCTACAGCAATAAAGGTGGCTGAAGTGACTCCGTGGATTCATCACTCCAGGGTTAAACCAGCAGCAGTAGATTCTTGGCAAGCTACACCAGATCCAGAGAATCCCTGCAAGATCCGGTTAAAGCGCATGACTCAGTCGGAGTAACGAGGAGATATTGGGATTACAAGTGTGTTTAAAGAGATCAGTAAGTGAGTGTTTTGTCGGCCATAAAAAAAGCCAGACCACTCACCCACGTGACATAGCCAGGGTGTCTCAAAGGGACCTCTGTGAAGGGAACAGAGGACCTGCAGAACTCCATTCCTTGCAGCCCTTACATCCTGGAAGCTGAGGTGATGAAGACGTCGATGAAGATGTCGAAAGAAGTGCTCTTGATAATGTGTATTTTTATGTTTTTTATTACTCAGGAAGGTAGAGGTACCGACACACCTAGCTGTGAGGTTTGCATTAAGACTACTATAACAGGTAATCATATTTCCCAGACCCTAATTTGGCATTCAAAATATGAATGTAAAGGGATATGTGTCTAGGTGTAGATACCTAGGTATAGAATATAGTGTTTGTCATTTAGGAGTAGGAGAATCTAAGTGCTTCAATCCGGAGTATCAACCCCGTACAATTTGGTTGACCCTCAGGAATGGAGATCCACAGGGGACCCTAATAAATAAAACTGTATTAGAAACCGTACATTCTTCGGGTGTTCTGCTATTTGATGCATGTAAAGCGATATCAAGTGGTAGAAAGCCGTGGAATGTATGTGGGGATCTTAAGTGGGAGAGAACGTATGGGTCTAACGATAAGTATATTTGTCCCAGTAGTAAAAATAAGTACGTAAGTCCAAAATGCCCATATAGGGATTATAATTATTGCCCATATTGGTCTTGTGTGGGGTGGGCAACTTGGGGACAGACAGTAGATAAGGATATGATTGTTACTAAGTTGCCTACCAAACCGTATTGTAAGTCTATGGAGTGTAACCCAGTCCATATACTTATTAATAATCCTGAACAATTTTTAGATAGGTTTGGTAACTTATTTGGGTTCCAGATATATGGGACGGGTTTGGATCCTGGGACAATATTATTTATAGGGATAGAGACCGATACCGTAGCATCCCAAACTCATCAGGTTTTCCATTCTTTTTATGAAGAGATGAGTATAGAAAATAAGATCCCCCATAATGCGAAGAACCTGTTTATTGATCTAGTCGAGAGTATTGCTGGTAGTCTTAGTGTGACCAACTGCTATGTGTGTGGAGGTACTAATATGGGAGACCAATGGCCTTGGGAAGCAAAGGAGGTAATGTATTCTGGTTCTGAGACAATTGAACAGATAATAGATTCTCAAACTGATTATCAAATGAGTGTTAGAGGTAAATCTGAGTGGCGATTAAAGACCTCCATTATAGGTTATGTTTGCATAGCAAGAAAAGGAATAATGTATAACACATCTGTAGGAGAACTAACTTGTCTAGGGCAAAAAGCTTATTATGATACTACAAAGAATACAACCTGGTGGTCGGCTTCAAATGTCTCAGAACCAGCTAACCCGTTTGCAAGTTATGCCAATTTAAAGGACGTGTGGTTTGTTCTATCTATCACATCTAGTTGGAAAGCCCCAGCAAATTTGTACTGGATCTGTGGTAAGAAGGCCTATTCGGAGTTACCACAGGACTGGGAAGGGGCATGTGTGTTAGGTATGCTCAAACCATCCTTTTTCTTGTTGCCTATTGAAACAGGAGAGACTTTGGGAGTTAAAGTGTATGATGTGAATCATAGGAAGAAAAGGGTACCCCTAGAGATAGGTACCTGGGAAGATAATGAATGGCCTCCCTAGCGTATCATAGATTATTATGGGCCAGCCACTTGGGCAGAAGATGGTACTTTCGGATATAGAACCCCAATATATATGCTCAACCACATTATAAGGTTACAGGCAGTGGTTGAGATAATTACCAATGAGACATCACAAGCGCTCAATCTCCTAGCGAAACATAATACTAGGATGAGGACAGCCGTTTACCAAAATAGATTAGCCTTGGATTACCTATTGGCAGTAGAGGGAGGTGTATGTGGGAAGTTTAACCTAAGCAATTGTTGTCTTCAAATAGATGATGAAGGGCAAGCAATAGCTGAGCTTACTAGCCCTATTGTTAAACTAGCGCATGTGCCTACCCAGGTATGGAAAGGGTATAATCCAAGTAGTTGGTTTGGTAATTGGTATGAGCAGTTTGGAGGACTTAAGGCATTGGTAGGTGGAGTCCTGCTAATCTTAATGCTGTGTCTTCTCCTACCATGTCTGATTCCTTTGGTAGTTAGGTCTGTGCAGAGCATTATAGAAAATATAGGAGAGAGAAAGGCTGCTGCACAAATAATGGCCATATATACATATAAAGGCTCTAAATCAGGGAGAACTAGTACAAGAAGAGGAATATTGAGGGATTCACATCATTAGTAGCAAAGTCTGGTCTGGTTCATAGCAACCTGAGGTGTAAGCAAACTATGGTTAAGTGATGCATCTGGAATTGTGGAATATCAGAAGCATCAAAGGGGGGAATGTGGTGGAATCTCTGTGAAAATAAATTTACTAGGACAAGATTGCCACGTGGTATGTGCACTTGCATATGTTGATGTACCAGTTAAGTCAGTTACACGTAGCTAAGATACAATCAGTAGTGTAAGGAGCATAAGTAGGAATACAGGATACATGAGTATTTCCCCTCCTCCATTGTGCTGGGCAAGCCATGTGGTCAAACAGGATTTTAGTCTCTATTCGGTTGATTAGATAAGAGTATGTGTAGGTTGAACTGATTATGGGAGGAGCTACATGCCTATATAAGGGACCTACACTGTATGATCAGGACTCAGACTTTGCTGTTTTTTGGTGACATTAGTCCCTCTGAGTCCCGGTTGGTGAATCGAATAAAGAATCTCTTCCTTCCTGAAGAAACCTGTGTCCATCTCTCTGTGCTTGGCTTCCGTCAGTTTCTCCGGTATCACTATCACAATTGCCAATCTATATGTCCCAAACTCGAATCAATTAGATTTTATAAAGAAGATGCACATTGCATGGGGATTCCAACTGCACATTAGATCCCGAGTTAGATACTAACACAGGACTGCCGTTGCAAGCGAGGAAACGTCGCTTAAGTACACAATTCAGCTCACTACTCTCTAAATATGACCTATTTGATACATGGTGCACTTTATACCCTAAGACCAAAGACTACACGCACTTCTCACATGTGCACACTTTCTTTTCTAGGTTTGACCTTTGCCTGACGGACAGAACCAACCTGCATAAACTAAGGGAGGTGACCATAGACCCAATCACATGGTTGGAACACGCCCTGGTAACTATTCATGTTCATACATTGCACCCTGGGAGGAGCAGAGGGGTGTGGCGACTCAATTACTCACTTTTGCACAATGAGACAGACGTACATAACCTAAGCAAAGCCATGACACATTATTTTGTAGACAACTCGCGAAGCACCACTCCACTAGCCACAAAATGGGTAGCCCACAAGGCAGTCATGCAAGGTGTAATAATAGAACTGGGAGCTAACAAAAAGAAAAAGCAGGAGTCAGAGCTGAGCAGACTGACTCAAAAGTGAGGATAGAAGCGCATAACAAGGCTAACCCATCAAAACAACTGGGCAAACAATTAAGCAAGATACATACAAGTGTGCACGACAGCACGTTACATGCTGAAACTCAAACAGCATCAGTACCATCAGGGCATCAAAGCGGATAAACTGCTGGCAGCTAAACTTAAACAAAGATATGCTCAAACCAAAATCACCTCAATTGTTAATCCACAGGGGGTGAAACTAACAAACCCATCCAGTATACTGGATGCATTTGCATAATACTATGAAAAACTATATAACCTCACCGGGCATAACACAGTACCACAATCCACTAGTACTGATAAACTACAGTTCCTAGAGCAAGTGCAGCTGCCACACTTGTCACAAGTGGAGGATGCGGAATTAGATGCCCCTTTCACACAAGATGAGGTACACAAGGGGATATTGTCCCTACCAAAGCACTAAGCACCGGGGCCGGACGGCTTTACCAATATGTACTACAACACATTTGCAGACATACTGACACCTCACCTGATGGACGTCTTCAATCATATAATGGAAACCAGGCCGGTGCCCCTTGAAATGCTGGAGGCAAACATTATAACCATACCCAAACCAAGAAAACCTCCCAATACATGCAAAATTTTTCGCCCAGTTTCTTTGCTCAATGAAACTTTTTGCCAAAACCATTGGCAACCGCATAAAGCCGATGCTGCCCGAACAGTTTTTCCGAGAACAGGCAGGGTTTGGACTAGGCCGTCAGGCGGGAGATAATACAAGAAGGTTCATGGACCTTGTTGAAATAATGAAAAATTAAAAGGTGAAAAATGAAAGGTCAGGGCTTTTGCTGGCATTAGATGCTGAAAAGGCCTTCAACCGCTTACATTGGGGGTACATGACAGAGGTCCTTAAAAAATACGGGTTCCTAGCTAACTTCTTAAGAACAATATTGACACTATACATGGCACCATCCGCCAAAATATTAAATACCGGCTTTTTATCTAAAAAGTTTTTATTATCAAGCGGTACACGCCATGGCTGCCCCTTATCACCATACATTTTTATATTAGCGTTAGAACCATTGGTAAAACACATACAAAGGCACGATAGGATCACGGAACTTGACACAACAGTAGCAGAACACAAGATAGCACTATTCGCAGATGATATTCTTCTCTTGCTAACAAACCCTTCAGAATCACTCCCTCAACTTATGTGCTGATTAGAAGCATATGGAGCTGTCTCCTAATATAAAAATAATATCAACAAGACACAGGTGTTGCCCATTAATATGAGAAAAACAACAAAAAATACACTAAAGGAACAATTCTCCTTCGACTGTAGAGAGAACTCGTTAACATACCTAGGGGTTCAACTAGCAACCACAAAACAAAAACTATTACGGTTCACACAAAACTGCTTACTAAACTGCAACACACAACACAATCCTGGGAAAACAAAATTATTTCATGGTTTGGTAGAATCAGCTCCCTGAAAAAGTGCTCCCTCAGATACTGTTTCTATTCCGCACTCTCCCAATAGAAATACCGAACAGTATTCTTACTAACTTCCAAAAGGCCCTAAACACCCATGTGTGGAAATGCAGAGCATATCGGCTCTCACACTACAATTTTGATTACATGAGGGAGGTTTGGGAGTGCCAGACGTCCACAAATACTTTTCGGCCACTATATTGGCACAGAGAGGACACTTCCAAGGCAAAACGGATTATCCCCTTTGATACACAATAGAGAACTCAGTGATCGCCCCACACACTATTTAGACCCTATTGTGAATCCCGGCCCAACTCCAGCCCAAAAAGATACAGCCTCTAGCTACCACGTCATTATCAGTCTATTCGTGGAATAAGTGGGCTAAAGCTCTGTTGGCTTCAAAATACCCACTGTTTACAATGCCTGCAATACCACAATGCCTGCAATACCACACCAAGGACCTGATGCTCCAACCATGGATCACTGCAGATATCCAGAAAATTGCCCAATTATTTGGGGAGGCCGGGCTACAAGCATTCCCCTTTCTATAGGAGAAGTTTGCACTCTCCAACAGGGAACTCTTTACGTAACTGAGAATTAGACATATGGTACATATGGATCACAGGCCCAACACCAAACCAATCCCTGATGGGTAATTTTGAACGCTTATGTGTGGTTAGGAATCTTAGCAGGAAGCCGTTATCAGCCTGCTACAGAGTCATTCAGGATACTCAGACACCTGAAGTTCTCGTATATGATAAATTGGGAAAAAGAGGTCAGTCAGGTATTCACCACTTATCAGTGGGAGTAGGCACCAACACAAACAAAAGCAGCTACTAGAAGCATAGACCACCTAGAGGCGACGTATGGATGAGGTGATTCATGACTCCCCAAAGGCTCTCATGTATTTATGCCAATTTGGCCCTTGGGTGTTGGAGATGCGGGGACAAGACAGGTTCGATCAGCCGCATGTTCTGGTCTTGCAAATCGCTTCACCCTTTTTGGTCACAAATCAAAGAGGTGATATTCACTATGACGGGGCACGATCTGCCTCTTCACATTGCACCCTACATACTACATATCTTCCCGAAGGTATACAACACAGCGGTTAGGTTGGCAATTATACACGTTCTGAAAGCTGCAAAGAATTGCATCGCATCCTTATGGAAAACAAAGGAGGCCCGGGCACTGACTATGGTACTAGAAAAACTAAATAAGACCAGAATGTGTAAAAAAATGTCCCACTCACTGACTAATACAAGCCAGACATGCGAACAAACATGGGAAAATGGTACTCAGTCACTTATGGGGACAAAGGGAGCGGGAACGTAGCTGGAGTGCAAGTCTCTCCAATTTGTATCAAGACGAATATACAAGGCCTGTCTAGGGCGAAGATGAGAGGATTAACACCCAGTTGGACAGAAAGGGGAGACCAGGCACAAATTACTATTGAATACAGGATGGAGTGCCATGGGATGACACAGGGAGGTAACTAGAGAGAACAAATTAAGTCTGCATGCTTCAATAGAGCATTGCCAACTATTTTCTTGGAGTTCCAAGTTGATTTTCTTTTTCAGTTAGATTTCCATTTATTTCCTTTTAAGTTACTTTCAATATATTGACAAGCTGATATCCGTGGTCACAACATACGCATATTTGTCAGCGCATAGAACTAGACCCGGCATGATTGCTCTAGTAATGATGTAAGACCACTCGAATGAGAGGCTATGCATAATGTGCTATTGAATGAAAATGTATAATTACTGTATTGACACATGTAATACAGCACAATAATGTCTGCAATACAAATGCAGTGGTATCACTGAACCCACTTGTTGTACCCTATCCATGGCAAATGTTGATGCAAAACTGTTATTGCTGGACACATTGGATACCTGTAATGCTTCTTGAAAAACCCAATAAAAATTTATTCAATGTAAAAAAAAAAAAAAAGAAAGTAGCTGTAATTCATCAGGTTGGAGAGGCCTGGAAGACAAATTGAAGACTGGAATTATTTCCGAAGATGTGGTGGTTTGTCTCTTGCTCCAGAAGGTGAAGCCTCTCTGCCCTCGTCTCGTGATGTGCCTATGTCTCATGTGCCGTATCTGCTCTGTTACCTGGTAGTAATCCCTTGTCGTTCTATTGGGCTTGCGTCTAAAAAAGGACCATTGGGCTTGCGTCTAAATGACTATTTCTGTGCTGTGATGTTGTTCCAGGCTCATGTTGTGGGGATATTTATGGGATAATAATTGTAAACAGAGAGAATTGCCCACGAGTTTCAATTCTCAGATCCCTAATCGTTATCGTGTTAAATGAAATTTATATCACATAATTAATATCACAAATTGTTATAAAAATATAATTTTATTGTGACATTTTAAAGTATAATATTAAGTAACATGCGTGACAATAATCAATGGAATTTCAGTATAACAATGAATATGCAATACAATATGGCAATAATAATTAATATGCAGTATAAAAACAATATGCAATACAAAGTAGCAATACGTTTCCTGGTTAACACAGCATTGAATCTACAAGCTGTCAAGACAATTTACAACTTTCTTTACAGAGACAAAGAATGTGAGTTTCACACTGAGCTGCAGTGTAGGGCAATAGAACTTCGCTAACAGTTAGAAATAACCCTTTCAATGCTGGCTAGACCTCTTCTAGGGATTTAAGACCTACTCTTGTGTAATTTTAAATAAAAATAATATTTAAATAGTCAGTAACCACTCCTTGACCCATCCAATGAGAAATCTACATGTTACATAAGCTGATATTTTAATTAATTTGTCTAAATAGATATTTTATCTTATTTTAGAGCCAATCAATACAGCTGGATAAATGGTCATGATATGCTAACGTGATATTAATCACACAAATACATTAATGGCTATATTAATCCCAGCTGCAGATGGGATGCTATAACCATATATATATCCTTTAATAATTAAGATTTCTAAATATGAAATCTAATCACGATTTATCCAGTCCTATATCATGCTATTAATTTTAATTAATTAAAATTAATTAATTAAATGCCTGTATATTTACCAGTTAAGTAGATATTTTCTCATCAGATGTCCTCAGGTAGCTAAGTGTCATGGGTCTCTTTCTATGCATGGAGTGTAAGAGTTTCTTGGTCACTCTGATCGCCCGATTCTGCCTGGATCTCTCTGAATCTCCCGAGAGTGTTGTAATGTCTCTCTCTTCAATCTTTGAATTTCAACTCTTCCCTTGTCTTAACTTTTTAAAGGGGAAATTCCTCTAAGTGATAGCCAATCACAAATGTGGGGTGTGGTTGCCTTCTAGGTAATCATTTTCATATTCGAACTCAAGAGGGCAGCCTTGTTCCACTACACATACCTATCCAGGAAAGAGTTAACTTTTCCTGGTGGCTATTTTTGACGTCATTTACGTTATCTCTATGTTTGCCCTAACTCAAATCTTCTGTCAGATCACACAGTTTTTCTCATTTTTGTCCAGACTATGCGTCTGCAAATTCTGCTATAATTCCTAATATGACAGCTTATAACACTATAGATGAACTCAAAATACAATGAGAATCTGTTGGTATAGAAAGTAAAATTTAATTATTTAATCCTCTGTTACCCAGGTCTGGGTTTTTAGAATTTATTATATTCCATTTGCAATTAGACAGTCTGTCCACCCCCATTCTCAATGTCTTATCTATTTGGTTTGTTTATATACACATTCCATTCAGCTCTGGCTAAGCGGTCAGTTTTAGAGAAAGGAAAGAAATTCTGTGTCTCTTTTGTTAGCTTGAAGATACAAAATGGAGTCTGGTCTATTTAGATTGACTTCAGAATATACACTTTGTACTTCTATCATAGCACAAAATGTCTGCCGATATAAATACCCTGACAATGTGTGGCTTCGGATTTTATATGGATGAGTGTGCGGCGTCTTGCAAATCTATGAAGTTCACTCTTCCCTCTTAGGCACTTGTAGACACGATGCTCCTTGTAGTCAGTTGTAACTTTTTCCATATTTGAACTCTTTGAAATCAGGTTTGTTGTCAACATTTACAGCCCTACTATGCTCACTGAAACCTTAGTGCCTGTTGCAACTAAGTCTTGCTGCAGGTCTTTTGCAATCACATAGGCATTTTCAAAATCAGCCTTCTCAGAAATCTGAACAAAAAAGAGGGGTTTTTGAAGCGATTAAAGAAAATACTGTAACCGTGGGCGGTTCCCTTATTTACTTCTATAATGTCTTAAAGCATAGAACTTAGCAGGGCTAACCATACAGATATCTTAGCCATAATGTTATCTAGTTAGTAAGAGATCCTCTATTTAACATATGTAAATAATTGAGAATACAATATAAAATAAGGATTGTCTTGGAAGCAATAGTTTTGTCTTTTAGATAATTATTATATAAAAATATAAATATAGACATATAAAATCCATTATAGCAGAGTTTATAAGATGAAATTAAATGCTTGCAAATATCATTAATAGGTTAACATACCCTTCTGAACATATCATGTCAGCCTCTCATCATTTTAAGATGGAGCAGCGTCTGTCTCCAAGTCTCTCCTCTGTGTCTTAACATTTAAAAGTACACCTATTTATACCTTGGGTGTCTTCATTTTAAGGTCACCATAGTTCATATATGAAAAAGTCCATAACTAAAAGCAAGTGCACACGTCATGGGAAACTCCCGGACCTGGGGAACTTCCATCAACTTGGGACAAGATGGCTTCCCAAAGTCTGAATAGCTTATCTGTTGTTTATACTAAGACATAAGTGCACAGTCGTGGGAGATTCCCGGATTTGGGGAAGTTCCATTAACTTGGGGTTACCACAGTATATTGTGTACTGAAAGTCGTAGTATAGCCTTGAAACTTGTTTATGCGTTATTGTAATTCGTCTGGGACAAAATGGCGCAAACATATTATGCACTGAGGTTATTGCTTAACCCCTTAAGGACCAAACTTCTGGAATAAAATGGAATCCTGACGTGTCACACACGTCATGTGTCCTTAAGGGGTTAAAGAAACATCTATGAAAAACAATATGTTCCATTTCTAACACCTTGTCAATTTGCTATATCTCTTAAAGACAAAGTACACAGTGTAAGAAATACAACATTTCATTCTAAAACTTGTAATATTTGCATTTGCCCATAACACCCTCTCCATTAAACTGTGGGCGTTGTAGAGCATTTCTTCCTTAAATTAGTGAACCAAAGTTCTCCAACAGTCTTTAGGTTTTTTTTGTGCTCCCAGCATCTTTGATCATTGTTGTAACAGTAAAATATCTGTAGTGTGATCTTTGCATGTAAAGGCGGTTGATTAAAATGAGCAAAGCTTTTGTCTAGGAAAGAATTGAACACCGAGTTCCAGAGTAAGATATTCTTGGATGGATCCAGATACGAATTGTAATCCAAAGTTAAAAGTAGTAATTGTATTTGTAATCCAAAGTCTTTAAAGGCCTGTAGAAGTTTACATTCCTTAGATACATTGCTGGAGGTTGTGTTTGTAGAATACCCGGGTATTTGTTGTAGAGTATAGATTGTAGAGTCCAGCTTTCCAAATATTTGGCTAGAATTGGTTGCAGATATTGAATCAGCATCATCTGTTATCACCGTGGTGATGGTGTTGGTATTTGACTTTGTCTTTGCTTTTTTTATTTTGTTTTTTTTCCATGAAACATTTTTACACCGTTTATGATGTGTATAGATTGGATACTCTCCGATATTCTTTTACGGAATAGATTAATTGACAGCATTTCCAAGACATTGTCTTAAGTGACATGGATCCCATTATAGTAAATGTTATGTTGATACAGCAATCGAAGTGGATTCTCAAGAACGCCTCTTTTTGCTGGATTGGAATCTTTGTAACATCTCAGTGATAGACATGTCAATGATATTAGGTGCTGTTGTGCTAAAAATGTTAACAGGTAAAATCTGTGGAAAAATCTTTGCATTTGTTATACTTTGTATAATAATGATGATGATAGATGAAATAGTAACATAGTTAATCTTTGTAGTGTTTTGTTTTAAAGATAAACCATTGTATATGATTTAGAGACATAAGGATAATTTGAAGCAGCAAAGTATTTACCACCTTTGTTCACAATGGTATATACAATTAAATTCTATTTAAATGTTAAAAATACTCTTTTATTCAAAATCCCTCAATATATTTAGAATAGTTGCTAATTGGAAATATGACGTTAATTATCTTTCTTTGTCCTGTTAGGTAGAAGACAGCTTATTCCCTAAGTTACAATTAGTAAATATAATAACTACAGTTATTAGTGGCTTAAAATACCAGAAACACCCAAAAATTGTCTTAAAAACATTATTTTATTTTTTTTAAACCAAGATCTGACAGCCATTGTGGAAAGTTACGTTCGTGACATTGGATGCTTAACAATGTGAATCTTAATTGTTTAAGTATATTTTTCAGTGGCTGTTGGGTGTGGCTTAAGATGATTTGAATGTTTTATTATTTCTAAAAGTGAGTTAAGAAAGCACTCAGATACAATATTGAAGATATTTATATTATAACTCTACCTTTGTATAGGTGGCGTTATGTACCTTTAACCATCACAAACCAAATAACATTTTCTTGGTATTTGAAAAACCGATAAAATATTTGATTACATGTATTTTAATATATATACATAGAGTGGTATGGATGTTGAATTTATATCTTTGACATCTTTTCACCAGTTTGCAATAGGTGACCTAAATGATCAATTTCCAAAATCATCATGTATATCACCTGGACGGGTTAATCCATAATACTCTTTGATTTCCATTGGCTGGCCTTAGCTATGGCAGACTGAATATGTTGATCATTGTAAATAAACTTTATGATAGGCGAAGTAAAGTTTCTGCCTGTCTTTCAGTTACATTTTAACTGTTGAAGTACTTCACATATATTAATTAGATTGTATTAATTATACCACTCTGCAAACTTAAACGAATATCGAGTAGTTTCTGATGTAATAAAAACATTTTACATTTTCTTTTAAAGTTAAAAAATTCATTATTGCAGTTGTTATTGTAATCATATGATCTTTAACTATAATGATTCAATTATTTATCTGCGTAATTAGCTGTTATGCTCTTATACTTATGTCTAATATATTTGTTTGTAGGCCAGACTGCAGCTGCATATGGCATTTTAGCAATAATCTTCAATTGCGTTTCAGATATTCACAAAGTCTATCCACCTTTGTAATTAACACATTATGTGTTTATTTTATACCATTAATTAGAGTATCTGTATTATATTACACGTTGTCACTGACACATTTCTGATACAGGGAAAAAAATAGCATGATTGCTTTAGTAATTATAATTTTTCTGTCCATGCACCACATTCCTGGAAGTCCAGAATATAGCAAAAATCCTTTGTCGTTTGATTCTATGGAGCCATGAACCGTTTTGATTGGTATAGTTATACCAAAAGAGCAAGGAGTACATCGGTAGATCACATCTGCAACAGAACAATTACAGATTCCTTGTTGTAGCAATGTCTCTGTGTTTATGTTTACAGGAGTTCCTTACTTTGCAGGTATGTACATAATATGTAGAGTTTAAGAAAAGTTGCAAATCGTGCTTTAGTACAAGTGTCACATGATGTAAGGTTTCTGACAGATTTTGCTGGTCTTTTATATTCCATTCTCTTGGCAGGGCATCTGCTCTTAGTAGGCCTGTGTTGTTATTATTTATTAATTGCATCAAGGTTTCTTTCGTTAATTGATATGTTTCTGCCGAATTCAAATTCATATGCCACCAAATGGCATAATAAAGTTCATTGTTACAGAATATTTTTCCAGGATGTTTTTTCACTCCAGTAGGAAATCTATATTCCTCTTCTTCTGCTCCTTCCTATTAACCACTTTTTCTGAGTTGTAGGCAACAATCTGTGTCTTGTACTGTGAGGCGCTTTGATAGTCAATCATGTTTTCTCAGTACCATGTTCCATCTTGAGAAACAGCTGGGTGTTGACAATTATCAGCCTTTATTTCTTTTTCCGGTCATCTTCTGTCTGGATAATAGCAATGTCCAGAATTAACATAGCACTTTTGCTTTGCTTTAACATAGCTGTTTGCGGTAGTCATTCAATGATAAACTATATTGCATAGTCTTTTCTTACATCACCTTCATAGGTGAATCCAAAGTCTTTCACAAGCATCTGTCCCATCTTTTTCTGTTTTCAGCATGCTTTGCCATCATCGTTGAGTCCATTATTAGGATTTGAAATAGTCCAATCACATCTCTCTCATGTATAAACGGTTTTTGGAATGATCTCAATAGGTTCCTTGTGAAATACCAGTGTATTCATTTCACTGTGAGCTGTGTGTCTCCTTTTGAGAAGGTTCTTGGGGGTAGTCCTCACGATCAAAGAACTTGTATAGTGAGTGTGCAGTCCAATTCAGTTCAGGTGCTTCCTGCTTGTTAACATAATCCCAATGCAGTTTTAAAACGACAGCTAGGGTTGAGGTTATGATAATGCTGCAGATTGTAAGAAGGAGACACCATAACCAATTTTCTAGCATCCTTTTGCTTCCATCTTTGCATTTATTTCTTACTGTATAAGATAATTCAGGTTCAGTCTGTTTTCTCCAGAGTCTTTCCGATAATGATGTTGATTCATTTTTCATACATTCCATGTTAACTGTGAATGTATCACGTCTGTCTGTTCATCCTTCTCCTTCACATTTGCAGGTTCAGATGTCAGATCATGATTCCGTCTGTTACGTGGCTATGATTCTGGTGGCTGTGTTCTAGTGGCATTTCTGTCGTCCTCTATTTGTTTTATCTTGTCATCTTTAACAGCAATCACTGTGTCAGTCAGTGGTTCTGTGAACGTCCTGTTAGTAAAATATCAAAACTTACTGTTCTCTGTTGGCTATGATTGTTCTCTGTAGTAAAAGTTCTCGGAGTCACCCTCTCCAGGACAAACTGGCCAACAGTAAGAAAAAGTTGGTGGTGCATGGTGAGATGGGCTGAAAAAATTTTTTTCCCTAAATTTCTCTAATAGAACCAATGGTTCTAAGCTCTGCCTGGTGCAGAAATATGTTTGTCAGTGAAAGACATGTAACATTTCATATGGTGTCTCACCATTTGTATCATCAGGTATGTTGTGAATGCTCACCTGTACCATAGGAATAAATAGATACCACTGTGTGGGGCAAGCAACTAGTAACTTGGTTAATAATCATTTAACCTCAGCATTTTCCCAGACCACAACCCCACTACTTTGGGGGTGGCTGGGGCACTGAAATCCCAAAGTAACCCAAATGTGGTTGCCCAGTTTTAGGATTCCTTTGCAGTAACTGCAGGACCACCATCCAAATGGATGGTCCTGGGATTATCAAATGCATACTAAGGAAGTGAGACTAGAAAACGTGGTATCAGAGGTTGCACTTCGCACAGGATATATCCAAGTAAACCTGGTACATGCATCAACACATACAAATGCATAATCATAACCATGAGATGTTGATAACTTCCAATGTATAGTAATTCAAAAAGTACGTTAGATATTAATATTTCAATAAACAGTACATCAGTAATGTGGCAATAAGCATATGATTACTAAACACATGAATTACAGTATATCCCATATTGGACCATCAATATTCCTTTTCAGGAGTCAGAAGTACATTACCTCTCTCTATAAGAGCTTGTCCTAGCGATGAAAAAGCTTTTGGGTAAGTCTATCTTTCCTCTACAGGAAGAACAACCAACATATTACCTTCAATGGTTATTATGTAATTAACCCCTCTAAAGGATAGGAGTATTTATGTGGATACCAGGTGGATATGGTCTGGATATCCTTGCAAGCATAAACTCTGCATCATGACTGAGAGATAGGGTATGCTTTTGTGATCCAGTGACCACAGACACAGTGAATCAAAGTGCCTGTTTACGGCCAACTATATGAGGAGAGGGCCCATGCTTTGTTATAAGCATGTCCATACACGTATTACAATGCCAGGCTTTCAATTTGTTACCACAAAGCAAAATGCAGTTGTGGATATAAACACACGACGTATCGTAAGAAAAACTGTTTGAACACCAGACTGAGACTTGAGATCAGTTTACAGTGGACCAAAATAGATAAATGAAATCCTATCAATTAATATACTTTCAATATACTTTCTTTAAATTACTTTATCCTCTGTATTAACTATGAAATATTAAAGTTAAAACAATAACATTTAAAAGCCAGCTTTTAGTGTGCATAGGAATTACAAGGCCGTTCGTAGTGTGAGATAAAGAACAGCTTTTTTTTAAAATCCGAATAGTCTGTGGACACAAGATGACCTTGCGCTGAAAACTGCAGGGGAAAAAAAAAAAAAACTTTTTTCTTTTCTTTAGTAAATTAATTAATTAGTTAGAACCTCCCTCAAAGTCCCGATGACTTTGCAAGAAACATGTCGTCCTTAAATACTGGGTAAGTCTATTAAACAGTGAAATAGCATTTTTACCCTGTATATCATGTTGTCACAGCTATAATGTGCAGTATTACAAACTATTTTATAAGTGTTGTGCCAACTGTTCAATAAAAGCCAGTGGTCTAGGGAGCTATAGAACATTTATTTATTTATTCTTTAAAGCTCTGACCTCAATCGGCAAAGCAATATTGTAATGGTGTCCATTGCAATCTGCTGTCTTACTTGCTGCTCTCAAAAATTCTGAATATGTTCAGAGATTTCTTGGGCAATAATAAAGCCCTATTTAATAATTAGCCTATTTCAGACTTGTAGAATATGTGGTGGAACTGAATCCCCATATATGAGATTTGAAACTGTATTTTTATTTCTACACTGTGCCCTAATCTGTTTTTATATACATAATTGCAGCAGCATATAGCTTTTAAAGAAGCAATTATTTCATCCATCATGTGTGGTTGACTGTGGACTTTTTTTTAAAACCTATTCTTTATTTTTATTTTTTCATAAATCCGTTTCTGGCTCTGAGAGAGCAAGCTGCTGAATGCATGTAAATGCTCTTATTACCTAGTATATGTATATTTATTTATAAACAACATTGGTGTATTTATTTTATTTTATTTTATGAAAACCTAGTTTATGAAATTTACTGAGATTACATGTGTCTGATCTGATTAGTCAGTAGTACAATATCATTGTTCTAATTTCCTTACTGCTAGCAATACAGGTACAGTGGGATAGTACCACTTATTTAAGTAAGCTTTCCCTTTTAAAATTGGTAGATTTTAATCCTGCCATTGCAATAGACAAAAGACTGTACCTGAGTAAGCAAAGTCATTATGTGCAGGGATTGTGCACTTTAAATAGTAGAATACTTATGCTATTCTAGTGAATTGGGCTGGCTGCTTAACACATCATTTAGTATATTTTGGTCACATTTAAAGCTGTAAATGTATTTAACATTTTATTTAAATAAGCCTTTAATAATTTCAGTTTAAAAGTTATCAGAGATCCTGTATAGTTACAATTTTATTTTGCCCTGATTTATCTTACATATATATCATTTTTTATCATTTTATAAATATTTATTTTTGCAGAGCATTTAGAGAAGCAAAGGGTGTATAACCACATGTTGCCCTTTTTTCTAGGAGGGTAGTATAATTTCAACTCTGTTAAGGAAAAAATATGAGCTAGTTAGCATATATTCTATAAAATATATGCTGCAGTGTACTGCATTGTACTGCACTGAATGTATTTAAAAGCCATGTCTTTCTCTTTATGGTTGTATGTAATAATGTTGTTCGTAATTTGGAATATAAACCAACGACTTCTCAATTCCTTGGAATGTTTACATGTCTCCTATCTCCGCAACCTTGGCTGGAAACTCCAGACTCCAAAAATAGTTATGCTGCTATAATTCCTGATTTTTAATGAACAGCTAGCGTAACTGACAGTATGGAAATTTTCACTGTTTTATAAAACCTTAATTATATAGTGGACTGTCTGTCTGTTGCTTCTGTGTCATGAATGTTTTCATTAAGCCATAATGCAATTTTCTTTGCATTCTTGGAATTAGACTTCAAATTTCATCGATCTGTCTTATCACTTTTCTTTTGACAAAATTGTGCATTAATCTTTTTCCTGCGCATGGATACTACGCAGCTACAAAGAGAACATATCCCCCTGCCTGCAATCCACTGTCCTGGAACTAATGGGCCATGCTGTGCTGGTGCATTAGGCGTATCAGGGAGTTTACCAAATATGTATATTTGCTCTCTTATGATATTAAGATCCACAATTTCAGCATTGTATGCTAATTACAATGTGCCTGGCACCTGAACTTAAAGTGCCTTGTACAAGTTCACATTAAAATAATCTCTCCATGATGAAGATCTCTCTCTGAGTCTGGGCTACAAATAGCTCAGTAGATTCTTGATATTTCAAGACTTGTGCCATGACAAAGTATTGTGTCTTCTCTTACGTATAAGAGGTTACCTAGGTATTTGTTATTTTATAGTTAAAGCTTCCAAGTACAAGTCCCTTCGTGGCCGCCAATTGTAACCGTGGGCGGTTCCCTTATTTACCTCTATAATGTCTTAAAGCATAGAACTTAGCAGGGCTAACCATACAGATATCTTAGCCATAATGTTATCTAGTTAGTAAGAGATCCTCTATTTAACATATGTAAATAATTGAGAATACAATATAAAATAAGGATTGTCTTGGAAGCAATAGTTTTGTCTTTTAGATAATTATTATATAAATATATAAATATAGACATATAAAATCCATTATAGCAGAGTTTATAAGATGAAATTAAATGCTTGCAAATATCATTAATAGGTTAACATACCCTTCTGAACATGTCATCATGTCAGCCTCTCAGTCATTTTAAGATGGAGCAGCCTCTGTCTCCAAGTCTCTCCTCTGTGTCTTAACATTTAAAAGTACACCTATTTATACCTTAGGTGTCTTCATTTTAAGGTCACCATAGTTCATATATGAAAAAGTCCATAACTAAAAGCAAGTGCACACGTCATGGGAAACTCCCGGACCTGGGGAACTTCCATCAACTTGGGACAAGATGGCTTCCCAAAGTCAGAATAGCTTATATGTTGTTTATACTAAGATGTAAGTGCACAGTCGTGGGAGATTCCCGGATTTGGGGAAGTTCCATTAACTTGGGGTTACCACAGTATATTGTGTAATGAAAGAGTCGTAGTATAGCCTTGAAACTTGTTTATGCATTATTGGTATTGTAATTCGTCTGGGACAAAATGGCGCAAACATATTATGCACTGAGGTTATTGCTTAAAGAAACATCTATGAAAAACAATATGTTCCATTTCTAACACCTTGTCAATTTGCAATATCTCTTAAAGACAAAGTACACAGTTTAAGAAATACAACATTTCATTCTAAAACTTGTAATATTTGCATTTGCCCATAACAATACTGGAGAGAAATAATAGGGGATAACCCTTAGAAATAAGTGGCAAACAAGAAAAGACTGAAATGTCCAGTGACCTCTATGGTGGTTTCAAAATTAACTTTTAATATATCAAAAATTAAGAAGGGCTAGAGAAATACCTAGCTCTAAAAATATAGCACTACATTAACTAAAAAGGAGAGGGAGGAGGAGACATATAGGGTACAAAGAAAATATATACTTATAGAATAGTAAAAGACTAGTGTTTTTTTTTTTATTATTAATTTTTATTGTTTTGTAAATGATACAATTGAGAAGAACAATTGGAACTGCGAGTTAACAGGATATAAAATGGTCAAATTATGCAAACGAAAGACAATACATATTTTCTTACAGTGCTAAGTGAAGCGTGAACAATAGAGATGATATTATGAACTTAGCATAAAATATATCTGACCGATTGCGTGAATTTCATAACTGTTCAGGTCAATGAGACTTCGGTAGATTTTTGAATAACAATAGCATATTTACAATCTAAATTAGTGTAAAACAATGTCTAAGCAGGAGATATTTGAAAGGTTACAAAACGTGTTACGTTAACAAAGCGTTGTTCATGACATTATAATTTCTCAAAAGTAATAGGAAGGGGGTTGGAAGACCAAGTCACTATTTGGAGTATTTCTTGAGTGTAAGACAAATACTTTTGGGAGAATACGTGTAAGTAGGGAAATTTTCAGTAAAATCAAATGTTAACGCTAATTTTTTTGGAGTATCAACATAAATGGCAATGTTTCTTGTCTCGTCTCATGAATGGGATCATTAAATTGGTGTTTATAGATACTCTCTTGAGTATGAGTCTAATTTTCAAGAAGCCAGTTTTTAAATTCTTTGTGTAAGAATTAGGTTTGTTGGTCAGTTATTCCCAAGTATAGTAATTATATTGTATGTTATTTTTCCAATGATGGGATTTGGATAAGATGATTACTCGGAGGAAGGGGGGGAAGGGGAAAGGAAATGAAAGGAAATTATGGGCCAATAAGCTTAATGTACTGAGTTACTAGGCATTGTTTGAGTTAATTTATTCATGTAAGTAATCTTAGGTAATTTGAAAAGGGGTGCAATTGTTGTATGTGTTCCAAGGATTCCAGGTAGATCTAAATTTTGTTAGTTTCCCTAGTTTGGCTGAGGTAATTTCTTCCATAAGTTTGATCTCTTCCACCCTTTGAATCCATTCCCGGATCGAGGGAGAGTGAGGTGGTTTCCAGTACTTTGGGATGAGTTGTGAGGCTGCCATAGCAGGGTGACAGAACAGGGTTTGTTCCAGCTTTGTAAGTTCTTGTGGTGCGAGAAGGAAGAGATAGTATTCCGGGTTGCACAGAAGAGTATTTTGGAATATCAATTGAATGATCGTGTGTATTCTTTTCCAAAATTTGCTTATTATCGGGCATTGCCACCAGATGTGTGCATGATGAGCATTTTGAGTTTCACATCTCCAGCATAGGTCAGGTGTTGTGTGGTAGTATTTGTGTAGTTTGGCAGGTGTGTTGTGCCAACGGGTTAATCTTTTGTAGTTGCATTCTTGGGTATGAGTTGAAATGGAGGATTTCTGAATAGTTATAAAGGCTTCCTTCCACTGTGAGTTGGTTAATGGAATTTGTAGTTCATCCGACCATTTCAGGGTGAAGGTTGGAGAGTTCTGTGAGTGTGTTTCTCTGAGTATAGAGTGCATGGTCGAAAGGGTTTTAATTTTTGGTGGGTGCTCGGTACAAAGATTCTCAAATTCAGTAAGAGTCCTGTTCCCCAATGGCAAGAGTGATCTGGTGTTGATGAAATGTTTCATCTGGTCATAAAAGAAGAGTTGGACCCTGGAGTATTTATCAGAGCCTGTGAGTTCCTGCAAGGACTTCAGTTTATTCTCCCGTGTTGCATCACAGAGTTTCAGGAAAGGACCTTTGAATTGAAGGCCAAATTGTTTCCCTGTGGTGCCTTCGTGTAAGTAGGGGTTAAGAGTTAGAGGATACAGTGGCGATGGGTATGGTGCAATTTTTGTTTGCGTTCCCAATTTAAGCCAGATGTATAGTGATGCTGAGATTGTTGGATGTTTGTTGAATTTTCCCAATAGTCGGTTGTCAATATGAATCCAAGGAAGTATGTATAGTGGGATCTCAGTGAAATTATTCTCAAGTTCAACCCATTGGAGTGTGCTAGGATTAATCGTCCATTCGTAAATCCTTTGTAGGTGAGTCGCTCTATAGTAGTTGAATATGTCTGGAAGATTTAGGCCGCCTTGATCTCGTTTTCTTATTAGTGTCTGGTAAGCTAGTCGAGGAGGTTTGTGAGCCCACACAAATTTCAAAAACATACATTTGATAGTAGAGAAGAACTTAGGTGGGATTTTTAATGGTATTGTTTGTAGGAGGTAGAGGATGTGAGGAAGAATATTCATTTTGATAATATTTATTCTGCAAAGTATACCAAAGCATGGTTTGTGCCATCTAGCGAGATCTTTGGTGATGGAATCAACCAGAGGTGGAAAATTTATTGCATAGGTAGAGTCCAACTTATTTGGAATATGTATCCCCAGGTACTTAATAGACGTGGTGGTCCATTGAAATGCATATTTAGATTTGATCATTTTACTTAGGGCATCTGTCAAATAGATTGGCATCAAGTCGCATTTCGTGAGATTGGCTTGAAAGAATGAAATCTTCCCATAGAGTTGCATATCAGTAATAATATGAGGGATGGTTTTATGTGGGTTTGAGATGGAGAAGAGAAGATCATCTGCAAAAGCAGTAATTTTATAATCTTGGTTTTTGATCTGGATCCCTTTTATCTCTTTATTGTCACGGATGCCTTGGAGGAATGGTTCCAGAACTAATATGAACAATAGTGGCGAGAGAGGACATCCTTGTCTCGTGCCATTTGAAATAATTACTGAGTCTGATAGTTGGCCATTGATTCTCAGTTTCGCAGTAGGCTTTGAATAGATCGTATTTATCCATTCCATCCATCTAGGACCAAAATTGAGGAAATTCATGACTTGTTTCAGTAGTGTCCAGTTGACTCTATCAAAAGCCTTTTCGGCGTCAATAGCCAGCAAAGCACTTTGAGATTTATGTAATTGGGCCCAGTGAATAATATTTATGATTTTTGTAGTATTATTTTTTGATTCTCTGCCTAGTACAAAGCCCGCTTGATCTGGGTGTATAAGCGCCGGCATAAATGGTTTAAGTCTGGTGGCCATGATCTTGGTCAGAATTTTCAAATCGATGTTAATAAGTGATATAGGCCTGTAGTTTCCGCACATAGTAGTACCTTTACCGGGTTTAGGGATAATAGAGATAATTGCTTCCAGTGCTGAGCCCGGTATTTGGGAAGAAAGTTGATTCATGTTGTATGCGTTGACAAATGGTTGTGCTAGTAGGGAGGACAATTCCTTGTAGTATTTCCCTGTGAAACCATCAGGGTTTGACCGTGTGTATGAATTCTTCAGTGGTTATAGGGCTGTAAAGAAATGTAATTTCGTTGGCGGGAATGGCTCGTTTGATTCTGGGTGTAAGAAATTCCATTATCTCTTCCGGTGTGGGTTTGGTATTGGTGAGATTATAAAGTTGGGTATAGAAATCATGCAAGGAGGATAGAATGTCTGGCATATGACAAGTCAGAGTTCCGTCCCTTTTTTTAATTTCTGAGATAAAGGATGATTGTCTTTCTGGCTGTAGGGATTTCGCTAGGAGTTTGCCTGCTTTGCCACTTTGGGAGTAGTATGTGTTTTTCGTTAATGATAATTTTTTCTTGGCATTGAGATGTAGTATGGATGTTAATTCTGATCTTTTACTAGATAGTTGTTTGTACTCGTCTAGGGAGAGAGTGTTCTTATGTTTGTTTTCTAGAGTAGTGATATCTCTGGTAAGTATCTTTATCTGTTTTTCTCTGTTTTTTTTAGTGTAGCTGCAGATTTAATTAATTCCCCTCTTATTACCGCTTTATGGGCTTCCCAGATCATGATTGGGGTAGTGTCAGGAGTCATATTTTCTGAGAAATAGATTGATGTCGATTCTTGAATCTTATGAAGAGTGGTTTTGTCGTTTATAATTAGGTCATTAAGTTTCCATTGTGAGAGTGGAGTGGGGAGAGAAGGTAGGGAGATGGACAGAGATAAAGGGGCATGGTCAGACCATGTAATTGGGCCATAGTAGGCTTTTTTAATAGTTGGGAGATATCTATGTTGCAAAAAGATAGTGTCGATTCGGGAGTAGGTGCCCGTAGGTGGTGAGTAAAAGGAGTAGTCTCGTTGTGTGGGGTGTATGGATCGCCAGCCATCGTAGAGTTGAGCTTCATATAAGGATTTTTTAATGAGAGATTGTGACTGGGATTGATAGTCTCTGGAGCTCGATGTAGTGTCCAATGTTTCATCTAGTGCTATGTTCATGTCTCCTCCCATTATGAGGATCCCGTTTCTAAATAAAGAGAGTTTGTGTAGTATTTTTTGGAGAGTGAGATTTTGTTTCTTGTTTGGCAAATAAGTATTGGCTAGTGTGACTTGAGTGTTGCCTATTTTGCCTTTAACGAATAAAAATCTTCCTGAGTCGTCTACCAATTGTTCCTGGAAAGTGAATTGTAGATGTTGACTTAGAAGAATTGCCACTCCTCTAGATTTTGCTTCTGAAAAGTGACTAAAGTATCCTATTGGGTAGTCTTTGTTACGAAGTTTGGGGGCAGAGTTTTTCCTAAAATGGGTTTCTTGTATGTATACTATGTGTGCTTTATATCTTTTGAAGTCCGCTAGTGCAATTGTTCTTTTTTCTGGTGAATTCAAACCTCTTGCGTTTTGTGTGAGGATATTAATGGTAGTCATGATGGCCTATGGGAGTACGTGGAAATAGATTAATCAAAGAATCTAATGTTTGGGGTAAGTGGGATAATTGAATGGGAGACTAGGGATTGCCGATTTAAAGGTGTAGATATCCTGTTTAGTCTAGGGACGTAGGATGGAGTCCTATCCCTCTTGTTAAAGGAGTGTGTATGGGTTTCTGGACAGGTAGTACCCTTTTGGGTGGTAGGTTGAGGTGTATTTACTATAAGGATGTTTATCAGAATATTGTGGATGATAGTATTCCTTGGTCTTCCAGTGCCTGTAATACAATTCCAAATTTTACAGTTTAAGTACTGTGTTGCTATTTTTCACTAGTTGGTACAATAGAATAGATGGTTCAACCGAATAACAGTGAGGATAAGAAATAACAGTAAACAGTATGAAAAATTTCTAGAAAATTTTAAGTTATTCTTAAGAGGCAAGGGAGCTGCTTCAGAATAAAGGGGCTAAATCCCTTGTATGGAGTTTTATAGAAGTCTATATCACTCGCAAGAAGTTCTTTCCAGAAGGTCTAATGTTCAGATAAAAGTATGAGGTTGGGAAGAGGATAATATGAGGGAAGGGGAAAGGAAGGTCTAGGTGGGGGTAGGTATGGATGAGGGTGGGAGGTTAGAGTCAGGGATAGGGGGGAGAGGATATGGAGTAGGGAGATGACAAGGAGGCAGAAGGGGTCTAGAGGTAAGGGTGACAGAAATTTTCCCCTGGGGGAAATCTGGTTCTACCTTGACGCAAAAGATAGAACCAAGAGATATAGGGGTCGTGTGCGAGCGCATGGGCTGGGGACCCTAGTTACAATCCTTCAGTTTAATATTTTGTATTGGAGAAGCGTTAGTTATTTTTAGTTCCCCTTTTTGTCTGGTGAGATTATGGAGAGACCAGTTTATCTAATATGTCGCTGTAGTCTGGGCTATGGTATATAATCTATAAGTCGTTGTCCGAAGAGGGTAGTAATGATATCGGTAGATAATTGTATGTATGCTGTGTCCATTCCTTAGTTAATTCCGCTACGTATGCCAAGGCAGAGCTAACTCTTAGTTTTATTTATTTATTTATTTATTTTTTTTTTATTTTTTTTTTTATTTATTTATTTATTTATTTTTTTAATTTATAATCTAAAACTTAATTCTAGAAGGGGAGGGACACCTGCGACCTAAAGTGTGATATCAGTGTAGAGTATCTAAATCTGGTGACCAAATAGGAATTGAGGAATTTTTTGTGAGTGAGTTAGGGTATTTCGGATTAATACGGATTATAAGATGTATTGAGTGTCACTGTTTTTGTGTATTGAGTATAATTAGGAGAGTTGGTTAACTTCAGGAGAGAGGTCAGTGAGGTGATGTGATGATTAGTGTAGTCTGTCTGCATGAATATATGCTTGGAGTGGTCCTAGGATTTAAGGAAGAATCTTAGGGCACATTATTAAGAAGAAACAATCGATTATTTGCAGTGAGTAGTATTTGTCTAATGGCAAAATATGGGAGTCTCTGAGTTAGAGTAACTTTCTGGTGTCTCTGTTGCGAGAAGAGAGTGTGTATTCCCTTTACTCTTAAATTTCCTCCTGGAGGAAGTCCCGCACCCAGGCATACTTTCTCCATTATAGATTCATATTGTGTTCATACAGTGCAGCCCTTGCCCTTGCCAAACAGTCCTATTTTTCCGCTCTCATTAGTTCATGTTCCCGCAACCCCAGGCGTCTTTCACATCTTTAATTCTCTTCTTTGCCCTGCTGTGGCCACCCCCAAAACTAACCTTACTGCTGATAACTTTGCATGTTACTTCACTGACAAGATTGAACAGCTAAGGAAAGAATTCTCCCCTCCTTGCCTTTCTGTTTCTCAATCACACATAGATCATGCCTTTCCTACCCTTCAGACATTCTCCCCAGCTACTGACCAAGAGGTGGCTGCTCTTCTTTGCTCCTCTCGCCCCACCACTTGCCCACTCGATCCTGTCCCATCTCACCTTATTAGATCTCTCTCCACTTGTCTCGTGCCTTCTCTAACACACATCTTCAACTGCTCGCTCTCTTCTGGCATCGTCCCTGCTGACCTTAAACATGCCACTGTAGTACCTATACTAAAAAAACCATCCCTCGACCCATCCACCCCCTCTAACTACCGTCCCATATCTCTGCTCCCTTTTTCCTCAAAGCTTCTGGAAAGACTTGTCTTTGCCCGTGTGTCTCATTTCCTCAATTCCAACTCTCTCCTTGACCCCCTTCAATCTGGCTTCTGCCCTCTCCACTCTACAGAGACTGCCCTTATCAAAGTTACTAACGACCTAATCACAGCTAAATCCAAAGGCAACTACTCCATACTAATTCTTCTTGACCTCTCAGCGGCCTTTGACACCGTTGATCATGCTCTCCTTCTTCAAACTCTTCAATCGATTGGTCTCTGTGACTCTGTCCTCTCGTGGTTTTCCTCTTATCTCTCCCAACGCTCATTCAGTGTCTCTTTTTCTAATGATACCTCCTCCCCTTGCCCTGTCTCGGTTGGAGTTCCCCAAGGCTCCGTCCTTGGTCCCCTTCTATTTTCTCTTTATACTGCCTCTCTTGGCAAACTTATTACCTCTTTTGGATTTCACTACCACCTGTACGCTGATGACACCCAGCTATATCTCTCCTCCCCGGTCCTCTCCCCTGCCGTCCTGCAACGTGTCACTGCTTGCCTTTCTTCCATCTCTGACTGGATGTCATCCCGCTTTCTGAAACTCAATCTCTCAAAAACTGAGCTCCTTGTCTTTCCTCCTCCTAATACTGATCCTCCTCTTTCCCTCTCCCTCCAAGTTTGTGGTACCAACATCAGTCCATCCTTGCAAGCGCGCTGTCTTGGCGTCATACTTGACTCTGGTCTCACCTTTGAGCCTCACATCCAGCATGTTGCCAAATCCTGTAGATTCCATCTTAAAACCATAGCCCACATCCGCCCCTTTCTTGCACCAGATACTACCAAGGAGCTTGTCCATGCTCTAGTAATTTCCCGCATGGATTATTGTAACCCTCTCCTAATTGGTCTTCCCAATAGCCGTACTGCACCCTTACAGTCTGTAATGAATGCTGCTGCTAGATTGATTTTCCTCTCTAGTCGTTTCTCTCACACCTCACCCCTCTGCCAGTCCTTACATTGGCTTCCTGTATGCTATAGGAGTCAATTCAAGGTACTAACTCACACCTATAAAGCACTGAACAACTCTAGCCCCTCTTATATCTCCTCACAGATCCATAGGTATGTCCCTTCTCGGTCTCTCCTCTCTGCCCGTGACCACCTCCTGTCCGTTGTCCGCACTCGTACGGCCAACTCGCGCTTGCAGGACTTCTCACGGGCGGCTCCCTTCCTATGGAATAGCCTGCCTACCGCCATCAGACTCTCCCCTAGTCTTGCATCTTTTAAGAAGTGCCTTAAAACCCATCTCTTTAGGAAAGCGTATGGCCTCCAAGACTAACCCTTACCTCACATACCTGTCTCTTGCCCTCTCCTAAAGGGCAGCCCACCTTATTTGATTGTAAATTCCTGTCCTAATGTGTTTTACACCCCACCTCCTATAGAATGTAAGCTCGTTTGAGCAGGGTCCTCTTCAACCTATTGTTCCTGTAAGTTTATTTGTAATTGTCCTATTTATAGTTAAATCCCCCTCTCATAATATTGTAAAGCGCTACGGAATCTGTTGGCGCTATATAAATGGCAATAATAAATAATAAATAAATAAGCATACAGTATATTATTGACGAGGAGAAAGGATATTCAAAAATCTATACATATTAATAATGAACTTAATCAGGTATATTCCAAAATAGGTTAAGTACATTGATAACAAAACCTGATGTTTTGAATATGTCTAGGCCCTTTAACATAGATTTTTTTTAATTTTTTTTTTAGGCATTTATAACAAGGTAGAAAGAATTAGAATATACGACCTGGTTAGATTGTATGCATGAGTGAGTCACTGCAAGGTGGAAACATAGCTTGACAAATGGAATAGTCCCAGGAATAGGAAAAGAAATAATATAAGTCTCTTGTAGTTTGAAGGGATGTTGGTTTTTCTCACCAGAATTGAGGGACTGTAAATTTTCGTTGGGTTTCAGTCTTATTGATTATGTTTCAAGCTTGTCATTCAAACTTTGTCTTTGCGGCGTTCTTTCCATTAGCGGTCTGTTTTGCCTGTAGTAGATCTTGGTTAGGTGGAGGGGAATTCCAATCAATTACCGGTGTGATTGGCAGGTCCAGGGATCTCAAAAAAGGTATTACATCCATAAACGTTGCTATGGAGTGAATCATGCCTTTTGCTGACACTATTAGTGCAAAGGGAAATCCCCATCGATATCTTATGTTTCTTTGGCGTAGGAGCTCAGTGATGGGTTTGAGGGCCCTCCTCGCTTGTAAAGTGTACCAAGAGAGGTCTGGGAATATTTGAATGGGAGTCCCATGGAATAATAGCGGTTGGCTTGTGTCTCTCAGGATTTTCATAATATTATCTTTTATATTAAAATAATGTAGCCTGCATATTATGTCTCTCGGGGCATCGAGTGTAAGTCCTCTTGGACGGAGTGATCTATGTGCTCTGTCAAATAGTATTGGGTTATCAGTGTCATTACCCAGTATTAAATTAAAGAGCTCTGTGAGGAGGCCTGTTATATTTTCCCCTTGAGATTCTGGCATACCTCTAATTCTCAGATTATTTCTTCGACTCCTGTTGTCGAGGTCGTCAATATGGCGTTGAGTAGATGCCCAGTTTGAGATTTGTGAGTCCAACGTGTTTATGTTTGTAATTTGTGTTTGTAATAAATCCTTTTCTTCTTCTAAGTCGGAGACTCTGAGATCTAATTGCTGGATTCCTGTGCCCATCTTCTCCATTTTGGCTTGGAAGGATACCTCCATTTTATTTATCATTTGCTGTATATCCATTTTGGAAGGTAGGTTTCTAATTATTTTTTATAGTCGATTTCTTCTTGGTTATCTGTTTGTCTGGAATTATCCGAATAGCAAGGGCTGTGTGGTTGTGATTTCGCTGGGGAGTCCGTGTCCAGTATATTCGAGCGATCAGTATTTTCTTTAAAATATCGGGTTAAGGAGCCCGATTTAGACGTTGGGATCTTCCCTAAGTGACCCTGAGTGTTGCTTTGCTTTTTGTGGTTACCCATCTTTCGTTTGTTTCTCCGATTGCTATGGATTATATTTGGGCCCGGAGCAAGAGGTTTAATGTGCGTCCATTAAGTTTGCCGGTCGGCCACGCCCCCTCCGTAAAAGACTAGTGTTATCTCAGCTAGACTAATGAATGGAAGCAGAGAGGCTTAACTCTTTTTATTCTGCTGCAATATGTGCTCTTGCTGCTAAGATCGATAATGAAACATTGTAACTGTTTCTCTGAAACACTGATCGTGAAAACAAAGAATCAAATTAGTCTGTCTTTCTGAAAGACTGAAATGACAATATATTGTGGATGTAGCGGAGGCCTGGTATTCCACAGGTTAACTCCACTATAGATCCCAGTGAGGCTCAGGAACAAGTAGTAAAAACACCATGAAGAAGTAATTCCAGCAAACAAGTAATCCACGAATATCCCCATACAGATCCCAATGACTGGACGACACTAAGCATCAGGAGAAGAACTAATGTTTAATCCACACAGTCTCCTTATAAAGCATTCTCCCATGCAAGGGAGGGATTCACAGTAATTAGTACAGTATCCAATAGTGTAACCGTTACCTCCCAAACATCTCCTCCCCTCAGTATGACACTTAATCCCATTATACAAACTGTAGTTTTCCCCGAGTTCTGAATGTACCCCAAAACAAGCAGTTACAATAATACTGTGGGTACCCCCTGGTAGCCCTGATCTGGGTGACTAACATATCCAAAATTCACCCAGATCGGACCAGGGGTTCGGGAGTTAGGTGGAGGGTGTTGTTTGACCGACCGCACACGAGGTGGTATCCGAAAAGGGTTCCATGGGTTTTGGCCCTACGGTCGGTCTTTGTTCGGGAGGTACACATAAAATACTGGCATCCACGATTAATCTTGTATTCGTATGAACCCCCTTGTTCGGTACTTTGAACCTACCGAACGGGAACTGATTAGCCTTCCCGTTCGGGAGTTACGGAGCCATGGAGGTCTCAGCGGTGTTAGGGTAATCAAGTGTCTGATTTGAGTTCCAGACACTTGATGACCAAACACCGCTGAGATTTTCGTGCGTAAGATAGCCGCCGCCACGTGTTCGTATACCGAACGGCGGCCACCCAGATACATCACTAAAGTACCGATTAACCTGCGGTTAGAGAAGTGTGAACGCTTAATAAGGTACACACTTCTCTCTGGGTTGGTCTATTGGTATACGAATCCCACATACATTTTAACCATAGAAACAGAAACAACACACGGATTGCAATATTATTACAGTCTTTTAGGACAGCCCTGGTACCATCTGCTACAGTGGATAGCAGTAGCTGGATCAAAAATTTGCAGAGTAAATCAGACTGACTAGAATAGAGTGATTCAGAACTAATACTAGCGAGTCTTGGAATTTAAGCCAAGCCAGAACACAATTGCACAGGCTTCTAAATAGCGTATCTGTCCTAATATTAGATAATGATCTAACTGAGACAGTAGTCAATGTGTGGTTAGTGCAGAGCCTGACACAATATGATGCAAAAACGACACTTAATGTCTAAACATTGCCTTTTTTTATTCTTTATTTTCAGTTTGAAATTTGCAACAGCGTAGCAATTGACATTCACATGTACGTTGGTCAAGTTGTGATATGGATAGATTATGCATATTTCATATATTAACAGACTTGTTGTTTACATTCGTTCATTTGTTCAGCCGAGCAATGCCAATTTTTCATATATCATAACATCAAAAAATCATAAACATAACATTAACGTAAGATTAACAAGGGTACTAATACCTAGGTTAATGTCCCTTTGTCTGTTGGTGCCTATGGGTTGGGCAACTATGCAGTTATAGTCTGCCTCGACAGGGTGAGCTTACATAGGAGTGTTCATGTTATGTATACTCTTTATCTTCCCGTCAGTGTCGAGTATCTGTTGCTGATTGGTTTGGGTACTACCTCCTTTGCTGGTGGCATGGTGTGTTTTATCTCTGTTATCGAGGGAGGGGTCATATTTAAACATTGCCTTTTAAGGGGCATCACAGTCTACTGTCAATCCTGAGCACATAACCAGAGAGATTAGGAATAAACTAATAACCCAGGGTAGTCAAGATAATGAGGTAAATACAACAAAAGGAGCCCTGTCAGAATAATTTGCTGATCTGCCCTGGACTGAGAAAACTAATGTAACTCAATATTACAAAACACGTTACCTGACCATCCAGAACTAACAGCTCGGCAATAGAGATGTCCCGAATAGTTCGCTGGCGAATAGTTTCTGGCGAACATAGCTTGTTCGCGTTCGCCACGTATGGCGAACATATGCGATGTTCGGTCCGCTTCCTATTTGTCATCATTGAGTAAACTTTGACCCTGTACCTCACAGTCAGCAGACACATTCCAGCCAATCAGCAGCAGACCCTCCCACCTCCTGGACAGCATCCATTTTTTTTTTTTTAGACAGAAGTGTGTTATATTTGAGCATGCTAGGCTGAACGTGCGTATATCATGGCTAGTTGCACTGAGGGTGTGAGTATATAGCAGTACATTGTTGTGAAAGATGGCTGTCATGTTTAGGGTGTAGCTTGCATGTTATCAACTGTTTATTTATATCAGCAGCTCCATCACTAGTTATAAATCAAGTGTGAGTCGCCCCATGAGATGAGACTAGTGAATAACATAATACATGAACGGTTAAGGTAAAGGCATGTAAGGAACTTGGACAATAAACTCTTTAGGAGGTGAAATAATGACATGTTTAAACGCTTGCTACTTTACGATTAGTTAATGTGCAGAGAGCAGTTCATGTGATCAAAGGCATGGTGTCGAGGATCGGCTATAGTGGGACATGCTTGGCAGGCTGCTGTTTACTGCTTGTGCTCATCCGATCCCTTCTGGGCGCCAGGTGCAGACCCTGGGAGTCCCTGATACCTGGAACCACAAAGGCAAGTCTCTGGCTGAGTGCCAGGTTCGCGACTTGAGGTGGTGGAAGCTTGTTTTGTCGGGTGGTCGGATCTGTCCCGGTGGTGCTTCACGTCCGGTGCAGGATTGTGGTGGCTTAAGGTGGAGGTGAGTGCTTGACATGGGGCAGGCTCTGCCTTTTGCGTTGGTGGATTTTAATGGGGACTGCTTCGCTTAGCTGTGGTGGAGCTTGTTGGGTCTTCCTGCTTGTTATTTGCTTCCAAAATTGATTAAAGCGTCTGTCCAGCTTAGACTCAATATCCTGCCATGCTTTGCTGGTACCAGGAGGACACGCGGCTGCCGCCATATTGGGAGAGTCGCAGATGAGTATGTCAGCCTGGGCGGCTGTGCTTTGTGCATCCATTAGCTCCAGACAGCCTCTCAGGGGTGGACCGGGATAACCCCCACCGGTCCGAGGGCGGGGGTAACGGAGCTCCTGCCGGGAAGTAGCTGCTCCTGGGCATCCCAGGATCGGGAGATCGGCCCCCTCTCCCGCCCGGTGAGCACCAGGCTACACTTGCCACGCGGAGGTAAGTAAGACTCTGTCGAGTTGCTGACCGCTATTAAGCATGTCGGGTCGGTCAGGTAGGAGCAACATTGCTGGGTCATCCCCTTCTGGGGTGAAATTCGCTTGTTGATAGCTGCTTAAAGTGAGATATTGAGGGAGCTCACACGAAGTGCGTCTTTCCTCCATAACAGCTAGGCCCCGCCCCCAGGAAGCTGCATTTATAGTGAGAGGAGGGACAGTGTAGCTGCTGCTGATTTAATAGGGAAATCGATAGCTAGGCTAGTGTATTCAGTGTCCACTACAGTCCTGAAGGACTCATCTGATTTCTACTGTAAGGACAGCACCCCAAAAAGCCCTTTTTAGGGCTAGAACATCAGTCTGCTTTTTTTTTTTTCTGTATAATCTAGTTGCAGTTGCCTGCCTGCCAGCGTGTGTGTCAGGCTCACAGCGTATACTGTGCCCACTTGCCCAGTGCCACCACTCATATCTGGTGTCACAATAGCTTGCATTTAAAAAAAAAAAAAAAACTTTTTGGACTGTAATATAATAGCAGTCAGTTTCCTTCACACGTGTGCGTTTTAGGGCCTGCCAGGGCACAGTGTCACACCAGTGCAACTCATATCTGGTGTAACAGTAGTGTACATTTAAAAATAAAATAAAAATTTTGACACTAATAGATTGAATAGCAGTTAGTTGTCTGCAAGCGTGTGTGTCAGGCCTACAGCGTCTACTCTGCCACCTTCTGCGAGTGCACAGTGCCACTCATATCTGTTGTCACAGTAGCTTGCACGCATAGAACCACTAATCGAAAAAAAAAAATGACAGGCAGAGGCAGGCCACTCAGGGGCCATCGTGGTCGTGGTGCTGTGATTCCCTTTGGCCCTAGAATAATGCCCAGTGTTCAGAGGCCATGTACCCTGAACTGGAAAGTTCTGAGGACATAGTTGACTGGCTAACACAGGACACCCAATCTTCTACAGCTTCCGCTCGGAACCTTGACGCACCATCCTCCTCCAGCTTAGCTTTGGGCACCTCTCAAGTTACCACTCGCCCGTCTGCCGCCACTGCCAACACTAGCACCACAGCCGCTTCACTTGATCTGTCAGAGGAGTTATTTACACATCAGTTGGAAGAAATGAGTGATGCGCAACCATTATTGCCAGAGGATGTAGATAACAGGGATATGTCTCAGTCAGGCAGCATTACACACATGGACGTACGGTGTGATGATGATGATGTTTTACCCGCTGCTACTTCCTTTGCTGAGTTGTCAGATACAAGTGAAGCGGTTGATGATGACGATGCATCCGTGGATGTCATGTGGGTGCCCGCTAGAAGAGAAGAAGAACAGGGGGAAAGTTCAGATGGGGAGACAGAGAGGAGGAGGAGACGAGTTGGAAGCAGGGGGAGGTCGTCGCAAGGAGCTAGTGGCCCAGTCAGACAGCATGCATCGGCACCCGGGGTCAGCCAGACAGCACGCCAATCAACGCATTCTGTTGCCACCACCAGAATGCCGTCATTGCAGAGTTCAGCAGTGTGGCATTTTTTTGGTGTGTCTGCCTCTGACAACAACGATGCCATTTGCAACCTGTGCCAAAAGAAACTGAGTCATGGGAAGTCCAACACCCACCTAGGTACAACTGCTTTGCAAAGGCACATGATCGCACATCACAAACACCTATGGGATCAACACATGAGTACAAGCAGCACACAAACTCAAAGCCGCCATCCTCCTCCTGGTCCAGCATCTTCAACCACGACAACCACTGCTGTCCTCAACCATCCACCACTACGTCTCTCGCCTTGAGCAGTTCCTCCTCATCTGCGCAGGTGTCTGTCAAGGACATGTTTGAGCGTAAGAAGCCAATGTCACAAAGTCACCCCCTTGCCCGGCATCTGACAGCTGGCTTGTCTGAACTCTTAGCCTGCCAGCTTTTACCATACATGCTGGTGGAGTCTGAGGCGTTCCAAAAATGTGTAGCGATTGGGACACCGCAGTGGAAGGTACCCGGCCGAAATTTCTTTGCACAAAAGGCAATTCCCAACCTCGATTGCGCAAAAGGAAGTAATGGCATGTCTGGCACACAGTGTTGGGGCAAGGGTCCATCTGACCTCTGATACCTGGTCTGCAAAGCATGGTCAGGGCAGGTATATCACCTACACTGCGCATTGGGTAAACCTGCTGACGGCTGCCAAGCATGAAAAGCATGCGTGGCTCTGCAGAGGAGTTGGTGACACCGCCACGACATGCAGGCAGGCCTGCTGCCACCTCCTCTACTCCTCCTACTCCATCCTCTTCCATAACCTCCTCAGCTGAGTCCTCTTCTGCTGCTGCGTCTTGCTCCACATCAACGGCACCCCCCCATCTCTCCAGGTACTATTCCACATCCCAGATACGGCAGAGTCACACCGGACAAGCACTCCTGTCCGCCCTGAACGCACAGGTGTAAAAGTGGCTGACTCCGCAGCAACTGGAGATTGGCAAAGTGGTTTGTGACAACGGAGCAAATTTCTTGGCGGCATTGAAGTTGGGCAAGATGACACGTGTGCCGTGCATGGCACATGTGTGTAATCTGATCGTACAATGCTTTGTGCATAAGTACCCAGGCTTACAGGACGTCCTGAAGCAGGCCAGGAAGGTGTGTGGCCATTTCAGGCGTTCCTACACTGCTATAGCGCACTTTGCAGATATCCAGCGGCGAAACAACATGCCAGTGAGGCGCTTGATTTGCGACAGCCCGACACGTTGGATTTCAACACTCCTAATGTTCGACCGCCTGCTCCAACAAGAAAAAGCCATTAACGAGTATTTGTATGACCGGGGTGCTAGGGCAGCCTCTTTGGAGCTGGGATTTTTTTTGCCACGTTACTGGACGCTCATGCGCAATGCCTGTAGGCTCATACGTCCTTTTGAGGAGGTGACAAACCTAGTCAGTCGCACCGAAGGCACCATCAGCGACATCATACCATTTGTTTTCTTCCTGGAGCGTGCCCTGCGAAGAGTGCTGGATCAGGCCGTAGATGAGCGAACATTTGCGGAAATTCGCGTTTGCCGTTAACGGACGAAAAATTTATGTTCACGACATCTCTACTCGGCAAGCAACTAACTTGCAGGACATGCTTGTACGTAGTGTCAGGGTGCGGTCCAGTGCCCGGGACCCAGACACTGTCCGGGCGACGGTGCAGGACCGGGACCCAGTATGCCTGATGTTCAGAGTAGGAGTCACAGTGTGGAGGTGGATTAGCAGGGTCTGGTGCAGGGTAACCGCACGCCCCCAGGTGTTGAGCACCAGCATTTGTGCAGCCACATACCAAGACCCTGAATCAGCTTCAGCGGATACTAGGAGTTTGGAAATTAAGCAGACCTCCCAGGAGCTGAATAGGGAGGCTCTGCAGCAAGATTTTATCCAGTACTAGAAACAAGGCAAGACCAGAGATAGGCGCCAAACATGAAAACAAGACAGAACTAATAGAACCCAGAACCAGAGAAAGATAGTAAGCTAAACCCAGAACATATACACAAGACATGAGGAAAACATTAACATGGGCATAACTGGACAGGACTGTACATGGACTGGGTATACAAACTAAAACCAGACAAGATAACATAGGCAAAACAAGAGGAGAAATAACTAAGTACTACATATGAAAATCATGGGGATTTAGTCACACTATATGATCATACATTGCATAAGCCTGCCAACAACGCCAATGTACCCCATATCTGGCAGGTCCTACACTGCCTAATGTATGCTTAAACATCCAAAGAATACATATATAGCACTTACCTGCAAGAAAGGGCAGAAGCCTTGAGGAGCTGCCTGCAGGACACTAAAACAAAAAAGAATGATGAAAACCAAACAGGTGTGGCAAATAAAACAAACATTTGAATGAATCCAAGAGACTGGGAAATCCAGGGACAGAATATAAGAATGAACCCAGAAGCCCAGCATAAAGAAAACCAGACATAGAATAGAAAACCCAAAAAACAAGAATTGTAACAAGAGTACTGGATACCAGAAGCCGTTGCCAGACATCTCCACAGAACAGAGCAGGACGTGACACAAAGCCATTTGGCATCTCCACCTGCTACTCCCAATTGGCTTACACACACTGTGACGGAACCAGCCTCGCCACTGGGCATTGGAGAAGACTGATTGCCAGTAGTGTTGTCGCGAACCCGAAATTTTCGGTTCGCGAACGGCGAACGCGAACTTCCGCAAATGTGCGTGAACCGCCATTGACTTCAATGGGCAGGCGAATTTTAAAAACAGGGACTCTTTCTGGCCACAATAGTGATGGAAAAGTTGTTTCAAGGGGACTAACACCTGGACTGTGGCAAATTGCACAGTTGATGCAGAGTCTGCTTTTAATCCATAAAGGGCAGAAATCACCTAACATTGACACCTGTCCTCAAAGCCCAGCCCTGATACACACTGACACAGAGCAGAATAGAGACTGTTCCCCCTACATAGGGTCACTTGGCAGATATGGATTGACACCTGTCCTCAAAACCCCTGATACACACTGACACAGAGCAGAATAGGGACTGTTCCCCCTACATAGGGTCACTTGGCAGATATGGATTGACACCTGTCCTCAAAACCCCTGATACACACTGACACAGAGCAGAATAGAGACTGTTCCCCCTACATAGGGTCACTTGGCAGATATGGATTTACACCTGTCCTCAAAACCCCTGATACACACTGACACAGAGCAGAATAGGGCATGTTCCTCCTACATAGGTTCACTTGGCAGATATGGATTGACACCTGTCCTCAAAACCCCTGATACACACTGACACAGAGCAGAATAGAGACTGTTCCCTGTCCACAGAGACCATGATACACACTGACACAGAGCAGAATAGAGACTGTTCCCCGTCCACAGAGACCATGATACACACTGACACAGAGCAGCATAGAGACTGTTACCCCTACATAGGGTCACTTGGCAGATATGGATTGACACCTGTCCTCAAAACCCCTGATACACACTGACACAGAGCAGAATAGGGAATGTTCCTCCTACATAGGGTCACTTGGCAGATATGGATTGACACCTGTCCTCAAAACCCCTGATACACACTGACACAGAGCAGAATAGGGACTGTTCCCCCTACATAGGGTCACTTGGCAGATATGGATTGACACCTGTCCTCAAAACCCCTGATACACACTGACACAGAGCAGAATAGGGACTGTTCCCCCTACATAGGGTCACTTGGCAGATATGGATTGACACCTGTCCTCAAAACCCCTGATACACACTGACACAGAGCAGAATATAGACTGTTCCCCCTACATAGGGTCACTTGGCAGATATGGATTGACACCTGTCCTCAAAACCCCTGATACACACTGACACAGAGCAGAATAGGGACTGTTCCCCCTACATAGGGTCACTTGGCAGATATGGATTGACACCTGTCCTCAAAACCCCTGATACACACTGACACAGAGCAGAATAGGGACTGTTCCCCCTACATAGGGTCACTTGGCAGATATGGATTGACACCTGTCCTCAAAACCCCTGATACACACTGACACAGAGCAGAATAGAGACTGTTCCCCCTACATAGGGTCACTTGGCAGATATGGATTGACACCTGTCCTCAAAACCCCTGATACACACTGACACAGAGCAGAATAGGGACTGTTCCCCCTACATAGGGTCACTTGGCAGATATGGATTGACACCTGTCCTCAAAACCCCTGATACACACTGACACAGAGCAGAATAGGGACTGTTCCCTTTACATAGGGCCACTTGGCAGATATGGATTGACACCTGTCCTCAAAACCCCTGATACACACTGACACAGAGCAGAATAGAGACTGTTCCCTGTCCACAGAGACCATGATACACACTGACACAGAGCAGAATAGAGACTGTTCCCCGTCCACAGAGACCATGATACACACTGACACAGAGCAGAATAGAGACTGTTACCCCTACATAGGGTCACTTGGCAGATATGGATTGACACCTGCCCTCAAAACCCCTGATACACACTGACACAGAGCACAATAGGGACTGTTCCCTGTCCACAGAGTCCATGATACACACTGACACAGAGCCGAATAGAGACTGTTCCCCGTCCACAGAGACCATGATACACACTGACACAGAGCAGAATAGGGACTGTTACCCCTACATAGGGTCACTTGGCAGGTATGGATTGACACCTGTCCTCAAAGCCCATGATACACACTGGGGGGAGCTACTGTCCTCCCCAACCCCTGCGCGGTGGGTGGGGGCCATAAATCACAATGGGGGGACCTACTGTCCTCCCCCCCTCGGCCCCCACCCCTTCGCGGTGGGTGGGGGCCATAAATCACAATGGGGAGGCCTACTTTCCTTCCCCCACGGCCCCCATCCCTGCGTGGTGGGTGGGGGGCATAAATCACAATGGGACGGACCTACTGATAGGAGTGGAGTATTGTTCATATCAGTTTAATACCTTCCGCGTCTCCTATCAGTGGACGTGTAAATGGCAGAGATTTTTAATTGTTGAATCACCTCCCCTTTTTAGGCCAAGGTGGGAAGATGCTTAGACCACTGGTATATTGGTGCCATCTTGCAGGATTTTAATTTTTGGTTTGGTTTTTGAAGCCACAGTGCTGCACCAGTGGGCCTAAAAATTAGGCATGTACACATGCCTGAAAAATTTGGTATTGTTACAGCCGCTGCTGTAGCAGCGGCCAGAAAAATTGATATTTGTTTCACAGGCAGAAAGTGCCCTAAAACATGGCGGCTTGAACCCTAGTTGGTGGCGGATAAGTCACGCAAGTCGAACGTCATTCAGAGCTAAAATACAGCAGCGTGTGGACCATTTTTAGCCCAAGGCAGCTCATCTCATCAGGCCTTTTTTAAGCGAATGTATCGCCCAGTGTCAGTCCCTTCAGGATCCATCCCTCATTCATCTTAATAAAGGTGAGGTAATCTAGACTTTTTTGACCTAGGCGACTTCTCTTCTCAGTGACAATACCTCCTGCTGCACTGAAGGTCCTTTCTGACAGGACACTTGAAGCGGGGCAGGCCAGAAGTTCTATTGCAAATTGGGATAGCTCAGGCCACAGGTCAAGCCTGCACACCCAGTAGTCAAGGGGTTCATCGCTCCTCAGAGTGTCGATATCTGCAGTTAAGGCGAGGTAGTCTGCTACCTGTCGGTCGAGTCGCTCTCTGAGGGTGGATCCCGAAGGGCTGTGGCGATGCATAGGACTTAAAAAGGTCCGCATGTCCTCCATCAACAACACGTCTTTAAAGCGTCCTGTCCTTGCCGGCGTGGTCGTGGGAGGAGGAGGAGGATGACTTCCACCTCTCCCCCTGTTAGATTCCCGTTGTGCTCTGACATCACCCTTATACGCTGTGTAAAGCATACTTTTTAATTTATTTTGCAAATGCTGCATCCTTTCCGACTTGTTGTAATTCGGTAACATTTCCGCCACTTTCTGCTTATACCGGGGGTCTAGTAGCGTGGACACCCAGTACAGGTCATTCTCCTTCAGCCTTTTTATATGAGGGTCCCTCAACAGGCAGGACAGCATGAAAGACCCCATTTGCACAAGGTTGGATGCCGAGCTACTCATTTCCCGTTCCTCCTCCTCACTGATGTCATTGAAGGTATGTTCTTCCCCCCAGCCACGTACAACACCACGGGTACCAGATAGGTGACAACGAGCACCCTGGGATGCCTGTTGTGTTTGGTCTTGCTCCTCCTCCTCCTCCTCAAAGCTACAATGTTCCTCTGACTCCTCTTCCTCACAATCCTCTTCCAGCGTTGCCGCAGGTCCAGCAAGCGATGCTGATAAGGCTGTTTCTGGTGGTGATGGTGACCACAACTCTTCCTCTTCCTCTTCACGCTCATCTACAGCCTGATCCAGCACTCTTCGCAGGGCACGCTCCATGAAGAAAACAAATGGTATGATGTCGCTGATGGTGCCTTCGTTGCGACTGACTAGGTTTGTCACCTCCTCAAAAGGACGCATGAGCCTACAGGCATTGCGCATGAGCGTCCAGTAACGTGGCCAAAAAAATTCCTAGCTCCCCAGAGGCTGTCCTAGCACCCTGGTCATACAAATATTCATTAACAGCTTTTTCTTGTTGGAGCAGGCGGTCGAACATTAGGAGTGTTGAATTCCAACGTGTAGGGCTGTCGCAAATCAAGCCCCTCACTGGCATGTTGTTTCGCCGCTGGATATCGGCAAAGTGAGCCATGGCCGTGTAGGAACACCTGAAATGGCCACACACCTTCCTGGCCTGCTTCAGGACGTCCTGTAAGCCTGTGTACTTATGCACAAAGCGTTGTACGATCAGATTACACACATGTGCCATGCATGGCACATGTGTCAACTTGCCCAACTTCAATGCCGCTATCAAATTTTTTCCGTTGTCACACACCACTTTGCCGATATCCAGTTGCTGCAGAGTCAGCCACTTTTCCACCTGTGCGTTCAGGGCGCACAGGAGTGCTTGTCCGGTGTGACTCTCTGCTTTCAAGCAAGTCAAACCCAAGACGGCGTGACACTGCCGTATCCGGGATGTGGAATAGTACCTGGGGAGCTGGGGGGGTGCCGTTGATGTGGAGCAAGAAGCAGCGGCACAAGAGGACTCAGCCGAGGAGGTTATGGAAGAGGATGTAGTAGGAGGAGTAGAGGAGGTGGCAGCAGGACTGCCTGCAATTCGTGGCGGTGTCACCAACTCCTCTGCAATGCCACGCATTCTTTGCTTGTCAGCCGTCAGCAGGTTTACCCAATGCGCAGTGTAGGTGATATACCTGCCCTGACCATGCTTTGCAGACCAGGTATCAGTGGTCAGATGGACCCTTGCCCCAACACTGTGTGCCAGACATGCCATTACTTCCTTTTGCACAATCGAGTACAAGTTGGGGATTGCCTTTTGTGAAAAGAAATTCCGGCCGGGTACCTTCCACTGCGGTGTCCCAATAGCTACAAATTTTTTGAACGCCTCAGACTCAACTATATTGTATGGTAAAAGCTGGCGGGCTAATAGTTCGGACAACCCAGCTGTCAGACGCTGGGCAAGGGGGTGACTTGGTGACATTGGCTTCTTACGCTCAAACATGTCCTTGACAGACACAAGACTGTGGGCAGATGAGCGGGAACTGCTCAAGGCGGGAGACGGAGTGGCGGATGGTTGAGAGGGGGCAAGAAGGACAGGCTGGCTGAAGATGCTGGACCAGGAGGAGGATGGCGGCTTAGAGTAGGCGTGCTGCTTGTACTCATGTGTTGATCCCATAGGCGTTTGTGATGTGAGATCATGTGCCTACGCAAAGCAGTTGTACCTAGGTGGGTGTTGGACCTCCCACGACTCAGTTTCCTTTGGCACAGGTTGCAAATGGCATCGCTGTTGTCAGAGGCAGACACACAAAAAAAATGCCACACTGCTGAGCTCTGCAATGACGGCATTCTGGTGGTGGACACAGCATGCGTTGATTGGCGTGCTGTCGGGCTGACCCCGGGTGCCGATGCATGCTGTCTGAATGTGCCACTAGCTCCTTGCGACGCCCCCCCCCCTGCTTCCAACTCGTCTCCTCCTCCTCTCTGTCTCCCCATCTGAACTTTCGCCCTGTTCTTGCCGAGTGGGCACCCACGTGACATCCATGGACGCATCGTCATCATCAACCGCTTCGCTTGTATCTGACAACTCAGAAAAGGAAGCAGCAGTGGGTACAACATCATCATCATCACACCGTACCTCCATGTGTTTAATGCTGCCTGCCTGAGACATATCCCTGTTATCTACATCCTCTAGCAATAATGGTTGCGCATCACTCATTTCTTCAAACGGGTGTGTGAATAACTCCTCTGACATACCAAGTAAAGCGGCTGTGGTGCTAGTTTTGGTGGTGGTGGCAGGCGGGTGAGTGCTATCTTGAGAGGTGCCTGAAGCTAAGCTGGAGGAGGATGGTGCGTTAAGGTTCCGAGCGGAGGCTGTACAAGATTTGGTGTCCTGTGTTAGCCAGTCAACTATGTCCTCAGAACTTTTCAAGTTCAGGGTACGTGGCTTCTGAAAACTGGGCATTATTCTAGGGCAAAAGGGAATCACAGCACCACGACCACGACGGCCCCTGCGGGGTGGCCTGCCTCTGCCTGTCATTTTTTTGGGGATTAGTGGTACTATGCGTGCAAGCTACTGTGAGACCAGATATGATTGGCAATGTGAACTGTAACAGTTCTGCAGAGCACACACTGTAGGCCTGAGACACCCGCTTGAAGACAAGTAACTGCTATTCAATCTATAACAGTGAAAAATAAATTTTGGTTTTAAAAGCACGCTATAGAGACACCAGATATGATTGGCAATGTGCACTGGAACAGTTCTGCAGAGCACACACTGTAGGCCTGAGACACCCGCTTGAAGACAAGTAACTGCTATTCAATCTATAACAGTGAAAAATAAATTTTGGTTTTAAAAGCACGCTATAGAGACACCAGATATGATTGGCAATGTGCACTGGAACAGTTCTGCAGAACACACACTGTAGGCCTGAGACACCCGCTTGAAGACAAGTAACTGCTATCTGAATCTATAACAGTGAAAAACAAATTTTGGTTTTAAAAGCACGCTATAGAGACACCAGATATGATTGGCAATGTGCACTGGAACAGTTCTGCAGAGCACAAACTGTAGGCCTGAGACACCCGCTTGAAGACAAGTAACTGCTATTCAATCTATAACAGTGAAAAACTAATTTTAGTTTTAAAAGCACGCTATAGACACACCAGATATGATTGGCAATGTGCACTGGAACAGTTCTGCAGAGCACACACTGTAGGCCTGAGACACCCGCTTGAAGACAAGTAACTGCTATTCAATCTATAACAGTGAAAAACAAATTTTGGTTTTAAAAGCACGCTATAGAGACACCAAATATGATTGGCAACTGTCAAAGCACGCTGGAACAGGTCTACAGAGCACACGCTGAAGTAGGCCTGACACCCAGATACTTGCAGACAACTAACTGCTCTTCTATTACAGTGAAAAAAAATTTTTTCTTTTAAATCTAAAGCTTAACCTCTTGTTAAAACAGATATGAGTGGTGGCACTGACTGTGCAAATGGGCAAGGCATCCAACCTGACACAGAAGCTGGCAGGCAGGCAACTGCTCTTCTATTACAGTGAAAACAAATTATTTATTTTAAATCTAAAGCTTAACCAATTGTTAAAACAGATATGAGTGGTGGCACTGGGCAAGTGGGCACAGTATCCAATGTGAACCTCACACAGAAGCTGGCAGGCAGGCAACTGCTCTTCTATTACAGTGGAAACAAAATATTTATTTTTAATGTAAAGCTTAAGCTATTGTTAAAACAGATATGAGTGGTGGCACTGGGCAAGTAGGCACAGTATCCAATGTGAACCTCACACAGAAGCTGGCAGGCAGGCAACTGCTCTTCTATTACAGTGGAAACAAAATTTTGGTTGTAAAAGCACGCTATAGAGACACCAGATATGAGTGGCAACTGTCAAAGTACGCTGGCAGGGTTGTGCAGGGCACACGCTGAAGGAAGGCCTGACAGAGCCGCTTGAAGGACACTGACTGTCTGCTATTAGCTTACACTGGAAACCTTTTTTCTTTGTAAAAGCACGCTAAAGAGACACCAGATATGATTGGCAACTGTCAAAGCACGCTGGCACAGGTCTGCAGAGCACACGCTGAAGTAGGCCTGACACCCAGACGCTTGCAGACAACTAACTGATCTTCTATTACAGTGAAAAAAAATGATTTCTTTAACATCTAAAGCTTAAGCTATTGTTAAAACAGATATGAGTGGTGGCACTGACTGTGCAAATGGGCAAGGAATCCAACCTGACACAGAAGCTGGCAGGCAGGCAACTGCTCTTCTATTACAGTGAAAAAAAATGATTTCTTTAAAATCTAAAGCTTAAGCTATTGTTAAAACAGATATGAGTGGTGGCACTGACTGTGCAAATGGGCAAGGCATCCAACCTGACACAGAAGCTGGCAGGCAGGCAACTGCTCTTCTATTACAGTGAAAAAAATTATTTATTTAAAATCTAAAGCTTAACTAATTGTTAAAACAGATATGAGTGGTGGCACTGACTGTGCAAATGGGCAAGGCATCCAACCTGACACAGAAGCTGGCAGGCAGGCAGGCAACTGCTCTTCTATTACAGTGAAAACAAATTATTTATTTTAAATCTAAAGCTTAACCAATTGTTAAAACAGATATGAGTGGTGGCACTGGGCAAGTGGGCACAGTATCCAATGTGAACCTCACACAGAAGCTGGCAGGCAGGCAACTGCTCTTCTTTTACAGTGAAAACTAATTATTTATTTTAAATCTAAAGCTTAAGCTATTGTTAAAACAGATATGAGTGGTGGCACTGACTGTGCAAATGGGCAAGGCATCCAACCTGACACAGAAGCTGGCAGGCAGGCAACTGCTCTTCTATTACAGTGAAAACAAATTATTTATTTTAAATCTAAAGCTTAAGCTATTGTTAAAACAGATATGAGTGGTGGCACTGACTGTGCAAATGGGCAAGGCATCCAACCTGACACAGAAGCTGGCAGGCAGGCAACTGCTCTTCTATTACAGTGAAAAAAATTATTTATTTAAAATCTAAAGCTTAACCAATTGTTAAAACAGATATGAGTGGTGGCACTGGGCAAGTGGGCACAGTATCCAATGCGAACCTCACACAGAAGCTGGCAGGCAGGCAACTGCTCTTCTATTACAGTGGAAACAAATTATTTATTTTAAATGTAAAGCTTAAGCTATTGTTAAAACAGATATGAGTGGTGGCACTGACTGTGCAAATGGGCAAGGCATCCAACCTGACACAGAAGCTGGCAGGCAGGCAACTGCTCTTCTATTACAGTGAAAAAAATTATTTATTTAAAATCTAAAGCTTAACCAATTGTTAAAACAGATATGAGTGGTGGCACTGGGCATGTGGGCACAGTATCCAATGTGAACCTCACACAGAAGCTGGCAGGCAGGCAACTGCTCTTCTATTACAGTGGAAACAAAATTTTGGTTGTAAAAGCACGCTATAGAGACACCAGATATGAGTGGCAACTGTCAAAGTACGCTGGCAGGGTTGTGCAGGGCACACGCTGAAGGAAGGCCTGACAGAGCCGCTTGAAGGACACTGACTGTCTGCTATTAGCTTACACTGGAAACCTTTTTTCTTTGTAAAAGCACGCTAAAGAGACACCAGATATGATTGGCAACTGTCAAAGCACGCTGGCACAGGTCTGCAGAGCACACGCTGAAGTAGGCCTGACACCCAGACGCTTGCAGACAACTAACTGATCTTCTATTACAGTGAAAAAAAATGATTTCTTTAAAATCTAAAGCTTAAGCTATTGTTAAAACAGATATGAGTGGTGGCACTGACTGTGCAAATGGGCAAGGCATCCAACCTGACACAGAAGCTGGCAGGCAGGCAACTGCTCTTCTATTACAGTGAAAACAAATGATTTCTTTAAAATCTAAAGCTTAAGCTATTGTTAAAACAGATATGAGTGGTGGCACTGACTGTGCAAATGGGCAAGGCATCCAACCTGACACAGAAGCTGGCAGGCAGGCAGGCAACTGCTCTTCTATTACAGTGAAAACAAATTATTTATTTTAAATCTAAAGCTTAACCAATTGTTAAAACAGATATGAGTGGTGGCATTGGGCAAGTGGGCACAGTATCCAATGTGAACCTCACACAGAAGCTGGTAGGCAGGCAACTGCTCTTCTATTACAGTGAAAACAAATATTTATTTTAAATGTAAAGCTTAACCTATTGTTAAAACAGATATGAGTGGTGGCACTGGGCAAGTAGGCACAGTATCCAATGTGAACCTCACACAGAAGCTGGCAGGCAGGCACCTGCAATTACATTACACAGGAAAAAAAAAAAAAGCAGCCCGATGTTATAGCCCTAAAAAGGGCTTTTTGGGGTGCTGTCCTTACAGCAGAGATCAGATGAGTCCTTCAGGATTGTAGTGGACACTGAATACCCTAGCCTAGCTATCAATTTCCTTATCTAATCAGCAGCAGCTAAACTTTCCCTCCTCTCACTAAGCATGCTTCTTCCGAATGAATCGAAAAAGGATGCTGGGAGGGAGGTTGGAGGGTGTGGAAGGGAGGGAGTGCTGCTGATTGGCTGGAATGTGTCTGCTGACCGAGAGGCACAGGGTCAAAGTTTGCCCAATGATGACGAATAGGGGGCGGATCGAACCGCCCATGTGTTCGCCTGCGGCGGCGAACGCGAACACGCTAAGTTCGCCGGGAACTGTTCGCCGGCGGACAGTTCGGTACATCACTAATTGCCAGCCTCCTGCCATGTGACGATGGCCCCTGGGGTGTATTTCCTGCTCTCCTGTACTGCTGAGGATTGCTACCAACTAGGTGGATTTGGCTATGGAGCTTGTGTAGTGCCCTCTGTTGGTATCAACAGTAATATGCACTGCCTGAATTTCAAGACTGGTAATTTGCATATAAATATGTAATTATGTTATAATAAGTCACTGTATGTTGCCTGCTATGATTTGACTGTTTTATTGACTTTTCACAGCAATGTTAATGTAATGACCATATGGGCTAGTCCCAAGTAAAATAAAGTTTTAGACAGTTCTGCTTCACCCTCAATCTTAGCCCTGTCTCTTATTGGGGGAATCTGATACAAGGGATTGCTATGCTCTGCATATTCCCTTGCTATAATCACTCCTAAGCTCTTTTAAGAGCTTGTTCCTGCTTCTCTGTGAAGGAAGAGAGGTTTGTCCTGCGGTGGTTGTGGTGTCGGCTAGAGTGCATGGAATCCTCAAGAAGCACTAGGAGCATCCATCAACGGAGGTACCCAGTCGGGGGGCCAGGTGATCTGTTACATTGGTGGCAGTGGTGGGATGGCTTCCTAGCCTTGGGAAAACCAGCACTACTTCAGAGATGGAAGGCCGTGCAGTATCTCACTTTGACGCCAGGCTCCAGCAGCGACTACAGGATGTGATGCGCAGTATGGAGTATCCTATCCCAGAGGAAAGAGAGACAGAGTGGAGGGTGGCGCTTGGTACCGATCTCTGGAAGGAGGACATCGACAACATTCGACCCTTCCATTGTGAGGAAATCCTGACCACTAACCAGAGCCAAGCAGAACAACTAGAGCTGCGGATGCTGTTATTGGGAAACCAGCCCTCAGAGGAATGGGTAAGCGAACTGGAAACACTAGTTGAGACTGAGGTGTGGCTGGATGATTCCTATCGGGCCCTGCGCTGGCATGCTTACCACCTCTACCCATGGCTGATCAGGTACAAGTGTATTGAGGGGGAAGACTACAATGGCCCTGGTTTGTTGTGGGATACTATTGAAACTAGTCTCTGGTTCGGAGACACCGACATTGCTCGCTTCTGGTCCATCCGAGCTGAGCGGGCAGACAACTGGGACCTTACGGAGATCGATGCCATTCAGCAAGATCTATCTTTTCTTGCCAACCGGGAGTGGGAACTAGAACAGGATTATGTTTGCCTATTCCAACGTATAACGCCGCCTGTCTCTGACATGATGGGGCTTATTGACTGTATACCACCGGAAGCATTGAGTTTAGTTCCTCCTCCCCAGCAACCAAGCCTGTTATCAGGGGACCTTGGTACTGTACCACATAAGTCCCAACCAGCCCCAGAGATGGAAGACTTTATTGACTTGTCCTGGGAAGACACCCAGGTGGCAGGTAGAGATGGGACCGAGGTCTCTCTACCGGTCATACAGGAATGCTGGGCAGTCGGCCCAGATCCCCAGCGGCAGTATGTATCCCAGGGAGCTGAAGGTGCAGTCCTTCCTCCCCAACGGCAGTGTGTGTCTTTAGGAGAGGAGACAGTTGGTCCCTCTCCCCAGCAGTCAAGTGAGTCCCAGGGAGCTGAAGGTATATTGAAAGGGGAGACAGTCGGTCCCCCTCTCCAACTGCAGAGAGAGTGTCAGGGAGAGGAGCTCCCTCTCCCCAGCAGCTGAAAGTATGTATGGGAGAGGAGCTTGTTACCCCCTCTCCCCAGCAGCTGAAAGTATGTATGGGAGAGGAGCTTGTTACCCCCTCTCCACAGCGGCAGCTTAGCCCACCAAGAGGAGACAGTAAGCTCCACTACAGTGCAGATGGGACCGTGGTCTCTGCACATGCACCACCAGGGGTCCTGTCCACCAGCAGCAGGGCTGTTTAGCCAAAGGGGAGACAGTCGGTCTCCCCCTCCAGCAGCAAGTCTGTGTGTTCAAAGGGGAGACCGTCAGTCTCCCCCTCCAGTAGCAGGACTATGTAACCAAAGGGGAGACAGTTGGTCATCCCCTCCAGCAGCAGCCCCAGATCCCAAGAGAGAAGCCTACCAACTCTTCTTTTCAGCATGGCTCCAACCAGGCTACTCCCGTGGTAGCGCTGGAACCAGGGCAGAGTACTGCGGGTCTATGCCCACTCAGCAACACACCAAGGCAGCCTATCAGTACCCCACACAGCTGTGGTGAGGCACCTGGACATGTACGAGCTAATCTTTTACCCAGGTGTAGTAACCATGCATTGTGGGTGGGCTGTATTACTGTTTGTGCTTCATGGGTGGGTTGCTGGACTAACCAGGGCACTGACCGGCAGGAGGTCAGATACCCTGTTAGTCTGTTTGGAAAAGGGGAGAAATGTGGCGGAACCAGCCTCGCCACTGGGCATTGGAGAAGACTGATTGCCAGCCTCCTGCCATGTGACTATGGCCCCTGTTTGTAATTTTATTGAGTTTTCACAGCAATGTTAATGTAATTAACATATGGGCTAGTCCCAAGTAAAATAAAGTTTTAGACAGTTCTACTTCACCCTCAATCTGAGTCCTGTCTCTTATTGGGGGAATCTGCTACAAGGGATTGCCATGATCTGCATATTCTCTTGCTATAATCACTCCTAAGCTCTTTTAAGAGCTCGTTCCTGCTTCGCTGTGAAGGAAGAGAGGTTCGTCCTGTGGTGGTTGTGGTGTCGGCTAGAGTGCTTGGAATCCTCAAGAAGTGCTAGGAGCATCCATCAACGGAGGTACCCAGTCAGGGTGCCAGGTGATACAAAGGGACTTTTAGGTGTGGACACTGCAAGGCCTGCAAGTACATTCTTCCATCCAAATCAGCTCAATCAAATCATTCCAAAATAAATGTTTATACTAATGCCCTTATCAATTGCAGTACCACTCACATTATTTACCTCATAACTTGTGACTGTGGGATGCAATATATTGGCAAGACTTTTCAACAATTTAGACGTAGAATTTTACAACACATTGGTTCTATCAAAAATACGATCACTCCTACTCCTATTGCTAGACATGTTCAGAATTTCCACAATGGGCAAGTGGAGTGCCTGAAATTCCAAGCAATAGAAAAGCTTCTTCCAAACCCAAGAAAAGGAAATTCAAAAAGACTTTTATTACAAAAAGAGTCACAGTGGATTTTTAAATTTAAGACACTGACACCTTCTGGTCTGAATAAATAATACAACTATACTCCCTTCTTTCTTAAATAATGTAATTCTGTTTTCTTCTGGCACCATTTTCATCGTAATCCATTCTATTAAGAATAATTTCTTTATATTTTGACCTCTAGATCTGACTCCACTACAACTTACTGTGTATCACCTCAACACCCTTTGACCCACTGTTACTTTCTGGATACTTATTATATGGTGTCTAATAATATATCTGGTACCAATCTAGAAACTTAATTAACTTAGTATTAATTCATGTTGGCTCAGCCCTGAGGAGTGTATTACTCATATACTCATATACACCAAGCTAAATTCAATCACCCTGTACAAGTTTCTCATATTACAACCTGATTTACATCATCATTGTTTGTGGGATGCTGCAGGAATTGAGTCCTGCACCAGTCACTCACACACTGTGTATCTGTCAACATCTCAATAACCAATTAAGTAATATCATCATGTCAAAATATTAAACTAATTCTTTTTGTATTATGTCTACATCACCTTCTGATGATAAGTGTCACTTTTTAAATATGTATTCTATATTATACTTCTATTTTATTCATTTGAAGAGATTTAATGCTATGGGTCTTTTGTGATACTGAAGGAGTTAATTCTACAATACCTAGCTCCTCCCACCAACCAATCAGGTTTTTTGGCGCCTTATTTAAACCGAGCATACAAGGGTGTTACAAACTGCTATTTGTAACTGGCCCTTTAAATGATAAATTGCCCTGTTTCACTGGATTGTGGAGAAGCCTTTTTGCCAGCCTCCTCCCACATGACTATGGCCCTGGGAGATTGGGCCCTTTAAAAACAGTATTCGGCCATACCAGAGTGTATGTCACTCATTCTGGCTCTTTAAATCCTGTGGAGAAGGATTGGTACTTTTTATATGGCCCAGCAGCGGTGGTTCGTGGAGTCTCCAGTACTTATGGTGTCTATGCAGTAGTTATGGTGTCTACGGTGCTGATGGTCCTTTGGTGAGTGCTAGGAGCATCCTTTTCTACGGTCCAACTTCAAGCTAGCCTGGAGGCAACTGTAACAGAGGGTATCACTTACCCTTGAAGAGCCGCTTACAGGCAAAACGCGCGTCGGGGCTCCTATGTGTAGCCGTACTTTGCAGTTTCTTTAGACCAGCAAGTTTTATTAGTTATTTTTTGGCTCATCAGATTAGTGTGACTAGCAAATCTGTAACCACAAAATTAGGTCTTTGCAGCTTTAGTAAGCTTAGCAACAGCTATTAGAGACTTAGGTTTTGGCAGCACTATCAGTTCAGCCACAGATAGGGAAAGACGGATATCCCTTCCTTATACTTAGCTTAGTCAGATATTAGCAACGAGCTACATTAGTTTTCTCAGTCCAGGGCAGATCAGCAAATTATTCTAACAGGGCTACTTTTTATTGTATTTACCTCATTATCTTGACTACCCTGGGTTATTAGTTTATTCTATAATTTCTCTGACAGTAGACTATGATGCCTCTTAAAAGGCACTGTTTAGACATTAAGTGCCATTTTTGCATCAGATTGTGTCAGGCTCTGCACTAACCACACATTGACTACTGTCTCAGTTAGATCATTATCTAATATTAGGACAGATATGCTATTTAGATGCCTGTGCAATTGTGTTCTGGCTTGGCTTAAATTCCAAGAATCGCTAGTATTAGTTCTGTATCACTCTATTCTAGTCAGTCTGACTCACTCTGCGAATTTTTGATCCAGCTACTGCTATCCACGATATATTGTCATTTCAGTCTTTCAGAAAGACGGACTAATTTGATACTTTGTTTTCACGATCAGTGTTTCAGAGAAACTGTTACAATGTTTCATTATCGATCTTAGCAGCAAGAGCACATATTGCAGCAGGATAAAAAGAGTTAAGCCTCTCTGCTTCCATTCATTAGTCTAGCTGAGATAACACTAGTCTTTTACTATTCTATATGTATATATTTTCTTTGTACTGTGATAAAGTGAAGGCAGAGAGGCCTTTGAACCCCAGGGGAAGTATGTGTAGTTTGTGTGTTGCACAACACAAAGCAATGTTTAGTTATGGGCCCCTGGGGTGGAGCATTTGGAGAGAAGGGTGGGCCAGTGCTCCACTCCACAGTTTAGTGTTTTTTTTTTTTTGGGAGACATAGATCCAGGCCAGGGTTTTTTGGACTGTCTCCAACCCACTGCTCAGCTGCAGATAATCAGCTGTAGCAGTGGGAATAACCCCCTCCCTGCTAGGCAGGTAAAAGGGGGATTGCTGGCTTCCTCCCAGGAAGCAGGTAGGAGAGAGGCTGTTCTCTCCAGAGAGAGAGTCAAGGAGACTAGGCACTGGGAGTGCAGAAAGGGAAGCAGTCAAGGCTGGCTTGGAGCACTAGAAGTGTGGAAGGAAAGCAGCAGGCTAGCTGAGCGCACTGGAGTGCAGAAAGGAAAGAAGTCAAGGTGACTGAGTGTTGGAGTGCAGTGTTGTTCTCTAATAAGGTTGGTGCAACCACAAGATACGTTTTTGTTCTAGTTTAACCACTGAGAGATAGGGAACCTGAAGTGAGTCAGTGCTCAGACGAGCTAGTTTTTTTTTTTTTTTTTTGTCAATCTCTTTTTTATTGAGGCATAAAGTTATATAGGGTACAGAATAGAAAAAGGGAGACGATAAAGTGTTGTACATCATGGGTATAATACAGTGCAATTCACATCATCCCTGAATATCACATAGCCTCATTTTATATTATGGTTGTATAATCATGAAAATAACAGGCTGTTAAACATTGTTGTTAGATCATAACATGCTAGCGTAAGTAGCCTATGAAAAGTGAAACGTGAGTATGATTTAACATGCTATCCTAACCACAGGTTGAGTTAGGTCATCCTGCGTGTGCCGTGGTGTGGTTTGTCTAGGTCAGACTAATACAGATCTCTTATCGCTTATATAACATATCACAACATGTCAGTGTAATTAGGCGTAAGTAGGCATATCGAAAGTTAGACTTAACTATGACTAAACAAGCTAGAGTAGTAACAGGCTGAGGTGAGACATACTGTGATTGCTGCGGTATGGTGCAGTTAGGTCAGGCTAAGGCAGATCAACCATGTAACACAGCACAACACGTCAGCGGTATTAGGCGTATCTAAAGCTAGACATAATTTTGTCAAAACATACTAAATTAACAACAGGCTGATTACAAAACAGGCTATAGGAACATGCTGTAAAAACCGCCAGTCCATCATGGCAATGCAGGGCAAGAGCGGAGCAACGAAGTGGCTGTAGTCGTTGGAGACAACATGGACAGTTCAGGTGTCAGTTATGTATTGTGCAGTCCGTTGCCGGGGTTTCTGCGGGCAGATCCCGTTGGGTTATCGGTCACCTTCAGCCAATACCTCTGCGGGGAGACGTTGACGCTCGTACCTGAACTATCCCCATTGTTGGGGCGAGGGGCGAGTGGTGTGGAGCCGCCCTCCTGCCCCGGGTTGTTGGTAAGGCCAGCACCCTTAATCCACAGACTCGGTGACTCGATGAGGCCGGGTCTACCCCTTCGTGGGCGTCCTGGAAAGCCTGTATGTTCCGTCGCCGCCTGCGGCGGTCAAGCTTCCGGCGGTGTGGTCGGTGCTGCGGAGTTGGTCTCCGTGCGGCCTTCGGCCCAGGTAGGCTGCCAATGTGAGTGGTGAGCGCGGCTCTGTTTGATTCGCCCGAGCGCGGCCCCTTCCCGTTCTGCTTCCTCTGCTGTACTGTTCCGGGGTACGGGTTGTTTGTCCACCACGCTGCTCCAATTTGTCCCAGAAGCGCTGAAATATGGCGTCTATTTGCGTGGAGTAGTGCTCCGGTAGAGTGAACTGCTTGACTGGGTCTTGTGGTGCCTTGAGCTCTGCCCCCAAGTGTTTGTCCACCATCTTGTCCGTCGTTTTGCGCCGACTGTCTTCGTCGCCGCTTGGACGGGAGAGTGGTAATGCTCGGTGCTTCAGGCTGGCAGGGACCGGGATAACCCCCACCGGTCCATAGGGGGGGGAACGGGGGTACAAGCTCGGTCTTTCCGCGGCTGATAGGTACAGGGGTGCGGCCGCCTCCCCCGCGCCTGCCGCGTGTGTAGGCCGCAGATGCCGATGCGGAGAGTCCATGCATTTGGGCGACATGTTTGGTGTCCCCCGGTAGGTCCCAGCTTTGTCTGTCTCGTTAGGGACTGAGATTTTCTCGGAACCGCCGTATCGAGCAGATTACCGTCTCAGTTAGTCGCTTGGTGCGGGAGCCCCAGGGAGACACGTCCGCACAGCTCAGCGGTCAGGCCCCGCCCCCGTTTTTTTTTTTTTTTAAGGGGAAACCTGTTATATTTATGTTTTCATTTACTGCTGTCTCCTGTGTGGACTTACAAATAAAGTGCTTGGATTATATGCAAATAAAAGGACCGTGCCTGTTGTTTACCCTAAAGGACCGTGCTACCTGCAGACAAGGACCAAAGTACCATATATGTCTCCCCCTCCCTCTCCTTTTTGGTTAATGTAGTGCTATATTTTTAGAGCTAGGTATTTCTCTAGCCCTTCTTAATTTTTGATATATTAAAAGTTAATTTTGAAACCACCATAGAGGTCACTGGACAGTTTAGTCTTTTCTTGTTTGATTCTCAGAAATCTGTTTGCAGCCATTTTCTGCTCGGTCTAGGTAGCATTGGCTGCTAATGTCTTGGTGCCAGATACCATAGGACATGTTCAGAAGTCCTGTGGAGTCTATGACAGTCAATGCATAAGAGCTGTTTTGGCAGCACGAGGGGGGCCTAAACAATATTAGGGTTGTGGTTTTAAAGGGACACTATAGTCCCCAGAACAACTATAGCTTATTGTACTTGTTCTTGTGAGTATAGTTTAGTCTCTGCAGGCTATTTAATGTAAACTTAACTCCTCAGAAGGCTATTAGAGGTGCTTCCTGGGTCGGTGCTCCACAGTGTGCAGCACTGACTTGAAGCGTCTCCACATTCTGCATCGAAAGGCTGAACTTTTCCCATAGAGATGCAGTGATTCAATGCATCTTTATGAGGAGATGCTGATTGACCAGCATGGCGTCTGGCTCTGCCCCCCCCCCCCCCCCCCCCACCCTGCCTACTTGGCTGAGATCATCAGAATTGATGATATCAGACAATTCAATTGTTTCCTATGGGAAAGCATTGAGATTGGTTGAGATAATCAATTCTGATGATGTCAGCCAAGGAGACAGATGAGGAGCCCTGCACGGCACTGGAAAAAAGTGAGTAAATCACCTGTCTAATGTGAGATAAGGGGGTCGGCCATCTAAATGGTGGTTTCAGAACTATAGTGTCAGGAATACATGTCTGTGTTCCTGACACTATAGTGCCCCTTTAATGTTGTGACTGATCAATGTATAGAATTATTGTAAAATAAAAAAAATATTACTGTGGTGAAATTAACATTGCCACTTGTGCCTGACGAGGACTACTTGCCAGCCTTTTGCCATGTGATTATGATCCCTGGGAGGTTTTGCCTTTTAAATATAGTATTTGGGCATAATGGATTTTTTATTGTGCTGCAGCTGGCCCTTTAAGAACCATCTGGGGACATACTCTGATTTTTGGGAACAATGACCCTTTAAGAATGTGTCCCCTAAAATACTTTGTTTATGCCCTTTTCCCACTTGGTTCATTAAATGGGGCTTACTGAACCAAGTAACACACAGGCGGACCACCCAGAAGTGGAAGCATGCAGGCAATTTACCGCCCAGGCTGGGAGCCTGCTGTAGGTAAATTGCCGACCGCTGGGGGGCCGCCGTTCGTGCAAATGAACACGTGGCGGTGGCCATCTTTTTTTTCAGCGGAACGCGTGGTGTGTGTAGCCACATTCATGGAACTGAAATCGGCTACACAGTTCCACGAACACCGCTGACCTTTACTTTCTCCTACACTGAGTTTTCAGCCGCAGAGACTAAGTCCCGTTATTTTTTCAGTGTGAAATTGACCGACCGCACAGCCCAAATCAATGGAACTGTTGTGGGCATGAAAATGTGCTTGCGGACGGTCAGAAAGGACTTACAGCTAACTTTTTTTATCTACTGGAAGGATTTGGCTGAATTTTGGATATGTGTGTAATTAAAGTATGCTGATTATTAATATGTAACTTATGAAGATTGAATGTATATTTTTAAAGTTACAGTGTATGTGTAAAAAGTAAATTTTTCCTGCCTGTGATAATTACTTTAACCCATTGTGTTCAGTAATTGTGTGTAATTGCTGGGAGTGTTTTATTGTAATGCACATATTTTATCGGTTGTTTTACAAAACCCTGTGGGCGGTACTATGTTTGTAGAATGTGCATTAAAAACAGAGTGTTTGATTAAAACTTCAGTTCTTCTTCACCCTCTATCGGAGTCCTGTCTCTTATTGGGGGAGTCTGCTACAAGGGATTGCTCGTCATACTCTCTTGCTATAATCACTGAGCTCTTGTAAGAGCTGTTCTGTTCCTGTTACACTCTCTGGGTAAAGAGAGGTTCACCCACTGGGAGCTGGATCCTGGCCTTGGGTCCAGGGTGGGTGGAGACGGTGAGACCCCGGCGCAGCTGTATCACTGGAAGTGGGGTCTGCAGTGCTGATGGTGTCGATTGGAGTGCTTGGAGCCCTCAGCGAGCACTAGAGCATCGATTGGCGGAGGTACTCAGTTTGGGTGCCAGTGGTCCGTCACAATTATAAACCTCTCTGTCACTATCCCCTGAACTATAGCCCTCTACTCTAACTCTCATGAATGGTATGCAAGCAAATAACGATGCAGATGGTTTATATGATGATTTGCTAAAGAACTTTGTGGCAGACTCTGAATTATTCCCTTTGGTTGCCCGTACCTATCTCCATATTTCCCGAATTGACTTGTACCCCCTTTTTTCATGGAGCATGTGTGGTTCCCCCTTTTATACCCATCGAACACCAACCACCCCTGGCTCGTTAACTGCAAAGGAAGAAATAGTTTAAGTGCTTTCCCTGTGTGGCTGCCATTCGAATCATCGGACACACATGTTCTAGTGAATGGCAGCAATTTTGTGTCCTGAACACAGGCAGCGGTACATTGCTGTTGAGTGTCTGGAACTCTGGGACGGCTACACAAGCCCGCAAAATCCCAGACAAGTTATGTGAACAGCGTTCGGGAGAAAGAAACAGCCAAGGGGAGTGTTCGTCGGTGTTAGTGCAGGAGCCCTCAAAAATAGACCTGCCGACGACCCTTTTCTTGTGGAACTATTCTGGTCTATCCCCTCGTGGCCGGCCAGTCAAAACTTTACCCGAATGGCGATTTCTACTACCAAAGAGATCTGAGCACTATTTGGACAACATGGGTGCTCAGATCAGGGCTATTTGGGGATGTAAGATTTATGGGGTTCCTGTAATATTTTGATATGTTTTTGGGGTATTTTGTATGGTTTATATTAGTTCCTATAACTGAGCGATAACCGAGAGATAATTGAGTTAGCCTTCTTTTGACTCCATTATCTCCCAGACACAGGGACGCTTGGTATGGGGTGTGGCGAAACCGACCTCGCCGCGTGTCCTTGGAGGGGGCTGCTTACCCGCCTCTTGCCTTTGGACTATGGACCAGACTCCATGGCAATTGAACTGTGTGAATAGGATCGGCGCGCTATTCAGTAGTTTTGTGCGCTCAGATCCCAGCTATCTGGGGGTATGTGAAATGTCTGTGTGTTATGTGTAAAAGGTGACTTTATGTATTTTAAAGTGTTTTACTGTATTTTGTGTCCCCATGTGCTCAATGGAGTCTGTCTCTGTCCTGGGAGGTAATTGGATTACCTCTCCAGGAGAGAAGACTCTGTAAAACCGGTCTGAGCTGGAAAGACATGCTGGCAGGGGTTTTTAAAAGCTACTTTACTAACTTTTGAACCCCTGGTCTGATTCATGCCATTTTTTTTAATATGTTGTTCCCCTGAATGGATTGGTTGTGGATATGTATTGTTATGTGAATGTGATGTATGGTTTTGAAGTTGTAAATATTGTGTAAAAAGTATATTTTAAACTGTATGAATAATGGGATTATGTGTCACACTAAGGGGAGGGGATGTGTGGGTTGCACCCGTGATACTATTGGTTATTTTATGCCTCCCCCTGGGTGTGGCCTGTATGTGTACAATTGTAATAAAAGCCAGGCTGGATGTGCCAGTCCAGAGTTCCTGCTTAACCCTCAAAGTGAAGTGTTGTCTCATTATTGGGGGAGGATTTATTGTATGCTGTTCCAGTTTGACTGCTAGGAGTGTAAACCTATTCGTATGGTTTCCTATTCAACTGTCTACAGCATTCATATGCTTGAGAGGATTTATACGCTTCTCTGATTCGGTGGTTGTGGTGTCTGCTGAAGTGCTTGGATCCTCAGGAAACACTAGGAGCATCCATTAACGGAGGTACCCAGACGGGGTGCCAGGCGATCCGTTACATGGGGTTTGTGTGATTTTCAGTGGAGACCTCCTGTCAGGGTACTGTGCATGAAAAGGTGAGCTTTGAGCTGAATAAACCGATTGACCTCCAGAACTGTGTGTTGTCCAGTTACTGGGGAATGGGCAATGTTACGGTACCTTCTGTAATAAATGCCCAAACCGCCGTTTAGTGGATATCCCCCGGTCACAATACTGTAGTCGGTAGCGTATGCAGTATAACTATGCGAACCGCTAGTTAGGGAATCCTCCAAACTCTCGAACGGTACCGGTACGGCTTTCTACCTTCCGAGCTCCAATCGTACGAATCGCCACTTGCAGCCGAACGGCAATAGGTCCTAAGCGGCATATAATCCCCATAAGCAGTCTTTAGTCGCTGGTAATAAAATCCCCCCAATAACGAGACCAAGCTCCATTATGAGGGTCAAACATGAACTGCCTTTACTGTGGGCTACCTGCCCGTATTTATGCAGGTCTCCCACTTGGTGGGCACTCCCCTAGGGGACCAAATGGAAGACTGAAATAACAGAAGGACATGGGGACATTTCAGACATACATCCCCCAATATTCCCAGCATGCATCACAGTTTCCCTTCATCTGCCCGGGAGATAATTGGGAAGTAATTCAATTATCTCCTCGAGCAGAGGCACATCGCCATTTTAACTTCAAGTTATAAAAGACATTAAAATCTATAACTTTACAACTGCCGAACATATTGTATTCGCATAACCCATCCCCAGATAGCCTGGATCTGAGTGCATATTATTGACGAATAGCGCTCAGATCCCATACGTATAGTTCAATCGCCCTGGAGTCAAAGTCTGTTATAGTCCTTCAGTATGTGATTGACTCCATGGGACGGCTATCTGAGTTCAAGTCTATTCGTGCTTCTAAAGTTCCCGAACGGCCGGCGTTCGTATATCCCGGTCGATGGAGAAGGGAAGGTTGATGGCCTCAGCGGTGTTCGGTCGATGAAGTGTCCGTTTTGAGTTCCATGGAATAACCGTAGAACACCGCTGGGCTTTCGCATAGTCAAAATGGCCGCCGCCTCGTGGTCGACATACGAACGACGACCACCCTGTCTTCGGTATTAATAGGTGGCTGCGGATAACCTCAACGTTCTAATTGGGATCAATAGGTTAACGAGCAGCACACTTCTCTCCTGGTTGGCCGTACGTTCGGTAGTTGTGGTCGGCAAACAAATGTATTCCCTTAATCCAGGCATACGAACGGGGAATACAGGCAAATGGCAAAACAGACGAACACAGTATGTTTAGTCCAGACGGATGGGTCTGTCACATGCAATAATCATTGAACAGCGCTTTATTTCAGCTCCTGAGGACTTCTGCGGAGATATTCGGTCTCAGGATTGCAGCTCTGCTACAAACTTATTAAGGAACCTGTATGCGATGGGTCCTGAGTTTGAATTTTGCAACTACGATCTTCTTTTACTGTTTTCATAGGATGAAGTGTTTTATCTTTTATATTACCAAAATTCCACCAAAATATTAATTCGATAGCAGTAAAACAATTTTGAAAATAGTGATTAAAAACACAATTTTCTAAAACCAACTTTACCACTTTTAGGAGAATCAAGTCCTCTGTCTCAGGTAAATAAAAAAGAAGCAATTTAATGCTGCAAAATACAGTTACATAATATTCTATCAACTGTTATATATGCAATTAGGAAAGCTTGGCACGGATGTCTGTTCTCAACCTTTTGAATGTTGCTGTATGGTTCCAAATCAAATTTCAGTATGCAATGCACATATAAAGTTTACTTATGAACAGAGATTGAGAACTTTTCCTTATTATAAAAGTACATAATGTGAAAACCTTGTCACAGACCTTACTTGTTGAATGTTACTCTCTTATGCTAACTTAAATTTTAGTAATTAATGCATATAATATAATGCACATTTTAGTAGTATTATTACATTTCAAGGAATTCACTCTTAGTGGGGCTCATGATATTTACTACAAGATTAACACAATTCGCCTCCCTCTCCCCCCCCCCCCCCCCAAAAAAAAAAAAAAAAAGAAATCCGCTCATATATACACTCCTTTTTAAGGAAATACAGTGCACTATTTATGGTAAAGTGCCAGTGGTGAGAAGAATGCTGGGGAGTGGTGCTGTGGTAGGCAATTTAGTGTGTGTTTGTAGGGGGTGTAATGTGTGTGTTTAGAGAATGTCGTTTACATGTATAGGGAATTGAGTATGTGTATGGTATGTAGTGTGTTTGTGTCAGGGGCAGATCAAGAAAATAATATCATGAAGGGCACTGGTAGAATATTTAGAGAAACAATCCTAGCCACTATAGCTCTCTGTGCTATAGTGCCAGGAGTGTTGTGATGCCCTCCCAGATTAAGTAGTCAAAACGTTTAAGAACAGTTTGACAACTTACCTGAGATCTCTGGCATAAGGGTTGTAGTGGGGGATAAGGTCTGTAGTAGGGGTTGGAGCAGTATAGTGCATGTGTTCCGGTGCAGTGTGTGTGTTTATGAGGGGTGGATGTGTGTGTGTGAGGGGTGAATGTGTGTGTGTGGGGGCAGTGTGAAGCAGAGAGAAAGGTAGGCACCACTCCCCCCCCCCCTCCCTCTGTCACTGGTCACCCTCCCTCTGTCACTAGTCACCCCCCTCTGTCACTAGTCACCCCTTCTGTCACTAGTCACCCCTTCTGTCACTAGTCACCCCTTCTGTCACTAGTCACCCCTTCTGTCACTAGTCACCCCCTCCCTCTGTCACTAGTCACCCTCCCTCTGTCACTAGTCACCCTCCCTCTGTCACTAGTCACACCCTCCCTCTGTCACTAGTCACCCTCCCTTTGTCACTGTGTCACCATCCCTCTGTCACTGTGTCACCCTCCCTCTGTCACTGTGTCACCCTCCCTCTGTCACTGTGTCACCCTCCCTCTGTCACTGTGTCACCCTCCCTCTGTCACTGTGTCACCCTCCCTTTGTCACTAGTCACCCTCCCTTTGTCACTAGTCACCCTCCCTCTGTCACTAGTCACACCCTCCCTCTGTCACTAGTCACACCCTCCCTCTGTCACTAGTCAACCCCCTCCCTCTGTCACTAGTCAACCCCCTCCCTCTGTCACTTTGTCACCCTCCCTCTGTCACTAGTCACCCCCTCCCTCTGTCACCAGTCACCCCACTCCCTCTGTCACTGTGTCACCCTCCCTCTGTCACTGTGTCACCCTCCCTCTGTCACTGTGTCACCCTCCCTCTGTCACTAGTCACCCCCCTCCCTCTGTCACTAGTCACCCTCCCTCTGTCACTGTGTCACCCTCCCTCTGTCACTGTGTCACCCTCCCTCTGTCACTGTGTCACCCTCCCTCTGTCACTGTCACCCTCCCTCTGTCACTGTGACACCCTCCCTCTGTCACTGTGTCACCCTCCCTCTGTCACTCGTCACCCTCCCTCTGTCACTCGTCACCCTCCCTCTGTCACTCGTCACCCTCCCTCTGTCACTCGTCACCCTCCCTCTGTCACTCGTCACCCTCCCTCTGTCACTAGTCACACCCTCCCTCTGTCACTAGTCACACCCTCCCTCTGTCACTAGTCACACCCTCCCTCTGTCACTAGTCACCTCACTCCCTCTGTCACTAGTCACACCCTCCCTCTGTCACTGTCACCCCACTCCCACTGTCACTCCACTCCCACTGTCACCCTCTCCCACTGTCACTAGTCACCCCCCTCCCTCTGTCACTAGTCACCCCCCTCCCACTGTCACTAGTCACCCCCCCTCCCTCTGTCACTAGTCACCCTCCCTCTGTCACTAGTCACACTAGTGTTCTGTTTTACATTTATACATTACTACTTATTACATATATCCCCAATTTTTCTTTCAGTTACACATAAGAGACTCGTATCCCATAAGAATTCTCTCTCTTAGGCTCAGTTAAGGGTACATTTATATATACATATGTAATGGAACATTCCGTTAATGGACGCTTCCTAGCTTGCTCCGAGGACCACAAGCACCGCACTGGACACTGCAACCACCGCAGATTCCACAACCGCCGTAGCTTTACTGGAGCCTCGCCATCTTCCGTCCACCCTGGATTAGCTTCTGTCCTTCAGGACCGTGTGGGGAAGACCTCTCCTCCAGGAGAGCGTATCAGGAACAAGCTCTTAAAAGAGCTAAGTGATTCAAGCTCAGGGGAGTATGCAGAGCATAGCAATCGCCAGTGTGATTATAACCGCTCCCTCCAATAACGAGACAAGGCTACGTATTGAGGGTTGTTAAGACACTCACAGCTTAAAAGGATGACACCGTCATTTAGCCAATATTCCCCCTTTCCAGAGACACAGGCTCTATACAGCAGACCTCCAAACTCCCGAATCGGAACCTCACGAATAGCTGCTAGCAGACAAATAGGAAAAGCATCCAAGCGGCTTACACTCCTAGCAATCAGTCTCTATCAGCATACAGTAAATCCCCCCCCCCCCAAACATGAGACAGAGCTCTGTGTTGAGGGTCAAGCAGTGGTCTGGTTTAATGTGGGCTACCTGCCCGGTATTTATGCAGGTCTTCCACCTGGTGGACACTCCCCTAGGGGACCAGATGGAAGACTGGGACACAAATGGTAAAATGACCAATCACAGGCATACAGGGTTAAAACACTCCCACAGTACATTACAATCCCTCCCCTCTATCCTGGAGATAATTGGGAAGTAATCCAATTATCTCCAAGGACAGAGGCAAAACTCCATTAACCACATGGTTACAGTAAAACACTAAAATACAATAAAATACATAATGTTACATTTGTCACATAAAATATATACATGTAACCCATCCCCAGATAGCTGGGATCTGAGCGCACAAAAGTACCAAATAGCACTCAGATCCTATGCACACAGTTCAATCGCCATGGAGTTAAAGTGTTCACAAAGTCTGTTCCCCATACGAATAGACTCCACGGGATGGCTATCTGGGGAAATTCTGTTCATACGGTTTAAACTACCGAATGAACAGGCATCCGGTTAAATGACCGACTGTAGAAGAAAGGAGGCTGACGTCTCAGCGGTGTTCGCGCAAATAAGTGTCCGTTTCCAGTTCCATAGTTTGGGCACTGAACACCGCTGGCCGTTCGGGACTTTAAAATGGCCACGCCACGTGTTCGGCAAACGAACAAAGGCCACCCAGTATTCGTCAATTAAGCTGTGGTTAACCACAGCTTCTGGGGGGACAATTGATGGCACATTACAGGTCACAGGTGGTCCAGTCATTCGTGCGTTAGTTCAGTAGATTGAATCTACTGACCGCCGGGCAGAAAGGCACGAACAAGCCTTTTCTGCAGGGGAAAAGAAGGCTTTTTAACATGGGGCCATAGTCCAGAGGCAACAGGCGGGCAACAAGGCTCCTCCAATGCAATGTGGCGAGATTGGTCTCGTCACAAGGGTCAAACAGGATCTAATTTACTTGGCACCAAAGGGCCTTCTTTTATGCAGGTTTTCCCTACATAGGACCACCCACAGGGTTTTACAGAACAACCAATAACCCATGCACATTACAGAAAACACTCCCAGCAATTATACACAAAATCCTCCCCCTCTGCCTGTGATATAATTATGGTACACAATGGGTTAACATAATTATCACAAGCAGGGAAAATACAGTTTTTATACATGTAGTGTAACTTTAAAACCACACATCCAATCTTCATAAAAAAATGAACATACTCCAAAATCATGCAGATCCTACCATTAGTTCAAAAGTTAGTCGGAAGTCCTTTGTGACCGACTGCAGGAACATTTTCCTGCCCAAAACAGTTCCATAGATTTGGGCTGTGCGGTCGGTCAATTTCACACTGAAAAAAGGACTAAGTCCCATTCGAACGTGCGTTCGAATCTTCGAATGGAACTTAGTCTCTGTAGCTGAAAACTCTGTGCAGGAGACGGTAAGGGGCAGCGGTGTTCGTTGAAATGTGTAGCCGATTGCAGTTCCATGGATTTGGTTACACATACCGCTGACCTCGTTTGAATGAACAAAGATGGCCACCGCCGCGTGTTCGTTTGTCGAATGGCGGCCACTTCGACTACTTCAGTACTTCGGCTGCATCCAAAGTGCCAATTTAAAGCTGCAGAACTGCTACAATACAATTTAAAGAGGCAGCAAGAGTCTTTTAAAATCCAATCTGCTAAAATGGTCTTTAACAGGCAATATCTTCCAGGGGCCATAGTCTTAAAGGGACATTTCCCTTCCACCTGATTATGTTCAGTTTTCTGTTCTGGCCACCTCTGACATAGAAATGTGGGCTGACACTATGGTGTGTTACACCACACCCCCACAGCCCTAATCGCAGGAGGACCAGAGCAGCTTAGACACAATCACAGGTGATTACAATAAAGCTTATGAGCTTAAGGTATAAATTTACCACAGTTTCTGCTCACTGCTGATACCCCTGAGGACGGCGTGTGGTCACGCCGAAACGTACGTCGGGTTCTTCTGTGTTTTTAATACTCTTTGAGCACTTTGCTCTGAGCACCTTTTTCATTTATGTTTTTCTAGCATGTGTGTGTAACCTGGGGCTTCAGATGTTATGACAGCATTTAGATTAGAACACCCACGAAGGTGTTTTATAGGAGATAGGGTATTAGCATAGCACTACTGTTTGGTTGGGAGTGTGTGTTTCTCCCTTTCCCTGTTCTCTCCTACTGCTTTGTTACCTGAGTTATGTATGGGGGTACATATTGCCTTCTATCCCCTCTCCGTTTTTTGTGAGGGTTCCTTTTGGCTATTAGGCTCTTGACTAGCCCTGTTCCTACCATACATATTTCTCCCTATATTATTCTGTCCATCACTGATAACCCAGGTTTTTAATAGATTTCAATAAAGGCTTTTTTATTTTTTGGCAACTACACTACTGTTGAGATTGGACTGGGTATTTACCCTCTGGGCGGTCTTTATATAAGACATCCCTTTTTGGGTTTTTTTCTTCCTTTTTTCTACAATTTCCAGGGTTACCCCCTTTTAACCAGTCCAGGTGACCTCTATACTCTGGAGGCTCGGCAGTGGGATACGGGAGTGTCTTTTCCTCCCCCCCCCCACTTTCCAGCCTTTTGAGTTTCCTTTTTCTTGTTATTTAATTAAATTGGTGTTATTCACCGTGTGGTCACCACCATTACCATTATCAGTTTTTAGAACCGTTTTCCAAACTACAATGGCAGGCTTTCTGTCTAATAAGCCCAGCGCAAGTACGTGGTGTGCGGACGCTGATTCTGTGTTCAGTACTGAAAGTACACTAGATACACTGTCTCCCCCTAATATTCACACCAGCTTTAATAAGCTTACTAAACTCTTTAAACAACAAATTAAGATAAGCTGGGAAGTCTCCACTCTCGAGAAATACATCTCTAAAAATATCATCCCTAGAGGGTTAAGAGTTCAGACCTCTCCATCAAGACAAGTCGAGATGGAAGATTTCTATAAAGAATGGGATGAGGCAGCTACTAAATGCTCAAATACGTTCATGAGTATTATTTGTAAATATGAGTCTATTAAACTATCCAATGTCCAACTAGAACTGGATAAAGAGATTGAGGTGGTCCAGGGTTTTAAAGTAGAACCACAATTTGAATCACTAGAGATAAAACTCAAATGCAATCTGGACAAATTCTCTCACATTATAAAAGTGAGGAAACACCAGAAGTATATGAGAGATACAAAGGACTTTGAACAAGGAAGAATTTACTGTTCTTTTAAAAAGAGGTCCAAAGTAGACTCTGACCAATTCAGTACATCTGAATACGAATCAACCGATACTGAAACTGAAAAACATCAAACCCCTACTCCTAGGAATCCAACTAAAAGTATTCTTAAAAAGGGGGTGGATTTTTTAGGATTAAGACAAGCGGATCTAACTCAGGGTCCGCACACCAGATACAGGGGCAGAAGTCAGAGACGACGCAGGAAATGAGAGCATCCTCTCTGCGTATCATTAATCTCTCTGATACCATCCTTGGTCAGACCGAACTTAGCGTATTGGAGAAGGGTCTTTCATTCGTACCCATTCCAACATTCAGCAAGTTCAACTGGACTAAGGATGTAAACCTTTTTGTGAGAAAGCTTGCCTTGTATAAATACCATGCAGTACGTAAAGAAACTAAGGCCCAAAGCTTGGGTCTATCACCAAACGACTTGGAGTGCTTAGACACTCTGGTGGAATTACTTAACTCTGGGGATGGTACTATACAATCTGATATACCACATACTAATTTGAAACCCAAGAGTAAGTTTACCCCTTATTTTCAGGATTATAAAAATGTGGAGGTATTTTTGGAAATGGTTACCAGGGAAATAGATAAGATACAAATGGATGACTTTGATCTATCCCCTAATGGCAACCTTAATACTCAGGAACTAATAGCCCTGAAAAAACTACAGAGCTATACAAATTTGATTTTCAAACCCTCTGATAAAGGGGGCAATGTGGTGATACTTGACAGAGACCACTACATTCGTATAGCTGAAAGATCCTACAAAAGCGTTCCAAGCTGAGTTAAAAACTATGCTTACTAAGGCTGTGAATCATCATCTCATTAATCAGGATGAGTTTGAATTTATGTGCACCAAACAACCATGTCTATCTACTTTTTATTGTTTGCCTAAAGTGCACAAATCACTAACCGATCCGACTGGTAGGCCGATAGTTTCTGGTTGTGATAACCTAACTCAGAATGAAAGCATTTATGTGGATAAAATTCTGTCCCCAGTAGTACAGAAGCTACCATCTTTCCTTAGAGATACTAAACAAATGTTGCATTTATTGACCAACCTTATTTTACCCCTAAACGCTATCCTGTGCAGCCTTGACATGGAGGCCCTTTACAGCTCAATTCCTTATAACCTAGGTATTAAACATACCCGTGAACTATTAAATCTTGAAACTGACCTACCTGAACATTATGTGAATTTTGTGATGGAATTACTTGAATTCATTTTGACTCATAATATCTTTCTGTTCAATGGCAAAATCTTCCACCAGACCACTGGTACAGCTATGGGGACGTCTTGTGCGCCCTCATATGCCAATCTCCATCTAGGCTGGTGGGAGAGGTGTATTAGGGCAGATCCCAAGCTGAAATCATACACTAATCAGATCTTCTATTGGAAAAGATACATCGATGATGTGTTTTTGATTTGGCTTGATACATCAGAGAGATTCAAAGAATTTGTATGTCTGCTGAACAGCAACGATTTTAACTTACGATTCACTAGTGAAGTAGGGGGTCAAAACCTTTGCTTTCTAGATCTAGCACTACAGGTATCTAAAGAAGGCAAAATTGAAACAACCTTGTACAGAAAGAAGACAGCCTCAAATAACCTGCTATGCTGGTCTAGTCATCACCCCATATCACTCAAATCCGGTATCCCAATAGGCCAATATTTGAGACTTCGACGAAACTGCTCCACGATGGAGGAGTTCAAATTAAAAGCAAATGAGCTGCGTCACATGTTTAAGGCCAAAGGTTACCCAAATAGGGTTCTGAAAAGAGCCTATCTGAGGGCAATCCACACTGAACGGGAAACCCTAATTACAGATGGGGGTCGTAAGACTGAGGAAAATAAAATACGCTGCATCGTACACTATGCTGAATGTCTTTCAAAAATGTTGGCCTATCCTCCAATCAGATAAGCATCTGAAGGAAATTCTGCCATCACTCCCTTCAATTACAGCACGGAGGGGCAAAAACTTGAGAGATATCCTAGCACCTAGTCACCTCTCAACCACGTCCCCATCAGGTTATTTTCAAAAATACTTACCAATGGGTTCTTTCCAATGTGGTCACTGCAGTGCATGCCCGTTTATTACCAAGAGGGCCACTGACAGCAAGGGCTTAATGAATTTCAAACCACGTTCCTTCTTTAATTGTAACACAACAGGAGTAGTTTACCTACTGTCTTGCTCCTGTGGCCTAAAATATGTAGGCAAGGCTTTTCGCCACTTTAGGCTAAGGATACGTGAACATGTAAATTCTGTCAAGAGACGTTTGGAAACACCCGTCTCAAGGCATTTACATCTACATCACAATCACTCCTCGGCAGGCATCCGGTTCATGCGTCTTGAACATGTACCACAGCCTCCTAGGAAAGGAAACTGGGACCTAAAACTAAGACAAAGAGAGGCGTTTTGGATTTACCATCTCAAAACGCTATCTCCCCTGGGGTTAAATGAAGGGTTTTCATATTCCCCGTTTATTTAAAGTACTGCAATAATTCTGATAATAAATGGTATCTTAAGTTATGCCTGTATATATGTATATATTCTTTATTTATTTCTATATTTGGTGTTCATATGTCCATTCACTTTACTTGTATTATAGGTCTAAGAGTTTAGGGGTCTGTTTTGCGTTTGCAAAACTAATGGGTTACTATTTACAGTGGCAATAAAATAATTGTCGGCTTCTGTGTATGATTGCCCATATAGCCATTGTACTTATCCCTTACTGGTTTACAACGGTTATAAGTTGTTTCTTTAATTGTACTAAAGCTACACAATACAGCCATAAGAATCAATCCACATACTTGACCTATATGACACAATTTGGACATTCCAAGGGTTAACTGTTAAGCTATGGATACTGCCCTTTAGATATAGTAAGTATCCATTTATATCTGTTCCGGGCGGGGCACTCAAAGGGTTAATTCCCTTCCACCTGATTATGTTCAGTTTTCTGTTCTGGCCAACTCTGACATAGAAATGTGGGCTGACACTATGGTGTGTTACACCACACCCCCACAGCCCTAATCGCAGGAGGACCAGAGCAGCTTAGACACAATCACAGGTGATTACAATAAAGCTTATGAGCTTAAGGTATAAATTTACCACAGTTTCTGCTCACTGCTGATACCCCTGAGGACGGCGTGTGGTCACGCCGAAACGTACGTCGGGTTCTTCTGTGTTTTTAATACTCTTTGAGCACTTTGCTCTGAGCACCTTTTTCATTTATGTTTTTCTAGCATGTGTGTGTAACCTGGGGCTTCAGATGTTATGACAGCATTTAGATTAGAACACCCACGAAGGTGTTTTATAGGAGATAGGGTATTAGCATAGCACTACTGTTTGGTTGGGAGTGTGTGTTTCTCCCTTTCCCTGTTCTCTCCTACTGCTTTGTTACCTGAGTTATGTATGGGGGTACATATTGCCTTCTATCCCCTCTCCGTTTTTTGTGAGGGTTCCTTTTGGCTATTAGGCTCTTGACTAGCCCTGTTCCTACCATACATATTTCTCCCTATATTATTCTGTCCATCACTGATAACCCAGGTTTTTAATAGATTTCAATAAAGGCTTTTTTATTTTTTGGCAACTACACTACTGTTGAGATTGGACTGGGTATTTACCCTCTGGGCGGTCTTTATATAAGACATCCCTTTTTGGGTTTTTTTCTTCCTTTTTTCTACAATTTCCAGGGTTACCCCCTTTTAACCAGTCCAGGTGACCTCTATACTCTGGAGGCTCGGCAGTGGGATACGGGAGTGTCTTTTCCTCCCCCCCCACTTTCCAGCCTTTTGAGTTTCCTTTTTATTGTTACTTAAAGGGACATTGTTCTCCAAAGTCACAATGTGCCCACCGACGGTTCTTAAAGGGCCATACACAGCATAATAAAATACAATATGCCCAAATGCTGGTTTAAGAGGTTACAATCTACCCGGGCCATAGTCGCACGGGAGGAGGCAGGCAAGCAGGCCTCTCCAGGACAAAGTGGTGAAGGGCACTTTGTCACACATCTCCCCTTTGGGGTGAAGACTAAACAGGCACCTGACCTTCTGTCGGTCAGTGCCTAAGTTAGTCGATCCGCCCACCCACAATAAACAAGTGCCAGAGCAGCCCACCCACAACAAACAGTTACTGCACCTGGGTATGATGGGGCAAAACGCTGTGGGGACTTGAGGGGCAGAGGCCAGTGGCGCTCTGCTCTGATGCCAGTGCTTCTGCTGGGATGAGGGGGGTGCAGGCCAGTCCTGACCTGATGCCAGCTCTTCCGCTGGTATAGACTGCAGGACATCAGGCTCTGGACAAGGGATAAAGGGAGGGCAGAGGCCAACTACACTCTGCCCAGCTGCCAGCTCTTCTGCTGGGGTGCTTGGGACATAGTCCGGCTCAGTAGCCAGGGGAACGTGGGGGTTAACATCTCCTCTATTAACCCTGGGGCCAAGTTAGGAGTTAGCTGGGGAGGGAAGAATTGGCTTAGCTCCTCCTCCTGATACTGCGATGGTAGCTGGGGATCTGGACAGGCTGTCCTGCATCCCTGTGGGTCAGGCACAGAGACCACGGTCCCATCTGCACCGTCTGGAAGATTGGTGTCTCCCCTTGGTAGGGTAAGCTGCCGCTGGGGAGAGAGGGGGCTCTGCTCCTCTCCCTGAAACACATGTAACATTGTCCTGCTGCTCGGGAGTGAGACCAACTTTCTCTGCTCCCTGTAGGACACACTGCTGCTGGGGGGGAGGACGACACCTTCGGCCCCCTGGAATTCACACTGCTGCTGGGGGGGGAGGACGACACCTTCGGCCCCCTGGAATTCACACTGCCGCTGGGGAGGAAGGACAACACCTTCGGCTCCCTGGAATTCACACTGCCGCTGGGGAGGAAGGACGACACCTTCGGCCCCCTGTAACTCTCACTGCCGCTGGGGAGGAAGGACGACACCTTCGGCTCCCTGAAACTCGCACTGCCGCTGGGGAGGAAGGACGACACCTCCGGCTCCCTGTAACTCGCACTGCCGCTGGGGAGGAAGGATGACACCTTCTGCTCCCTGTAACTCGCACTGCCGCTGGGGAGGAAGGACGACACCCCCAAAGGATACGCCGTCATTGGGGCGCAGGGACAGAATACTTCGCCATCTCTGCCCAATATTCTGCTTCCTTCTGCAGACCCTCGGCCAGTTCTCTCCTCATTCTCTGTACACGTTCCTCCGTTGGGTTGGGCCCGTAGAGATCCAACCGTCCCTTCAGTATAGCGTCAAACCGTACGTGACTATACCAATACTACAGGCTTGCTTGGTGTTCCCAGGATGCTGCTCCTCGCACTAGGGAAGACATCCCACCGCTGTAACGGAACCTTCCGTTAATGGACGCTTCCTAGCTTGCGCCGAGGACCACAAGCACCGTACTGGACACCACAACCACCGCAGACTCCACAACTGCCGTAGCTTAACTGGAGCCTCACCGTCTTCCGTTCACCGTGTGGGGAAGACCTCTCCTCCAGGAGAGCGTATCAGGAACAAGCTCTTAAAAGAGCTAAGTGATTCAAGCTCAGGGGAGTATGCAGAGCATAGCAATCCCCAGTGTGATTATAGCAGCTCCCTCCAATAACGAGACAAGGCTACGTATTGAGGGTCAAACAGGATCTCATTTACTTGGCACCAAAGGGCCTTCTTTTATGCAGGTTTTCCCTACATAGGACCACCCACATGGTTTTACAGAACAACCATTCAGGGCCGGACTGGGAAGAAAATTCGGCACGGGCATTTTTTAATTACAGCGGCTCACTAAAAAGGGGGCGGGCCAGATAGGGTGTGTTTTGTCATCACTAATGACAAGCACGCCCCTTCACAAAGTGAGCATGTTGGTTCAATGCTCTTCCAGGGTAGACCATGCACAGAGCTCTGCTGAAGAGATCTGGCATGAGAAAAAGACCCTGTATTTGTTCTGCACAGTGCAAGCAAATTCAATAACATGCTTGCAATGTGTTTGCTTGAAATTTGTCTCTGGTGTCTTTGAGCTGAATAAACCGATTGACCTCCAGAACTGTGTGTTGTCCAGTTACTGGGGAATGGGCAATAATCATTGAACAGCGCTTTATTTCAGCTCCTGAGGACTTCAGCTGAGATATTCGGTCTCAGGATTGCAGCTCTGCTACAAACTTATTAAGGAACCTGTATGTGATGGGTCCTGAGTTTGAATTTTGCAACTACTATCTTCTTTTACTGTTTTCATAGGATGAAGTGTTTTATCTTTTATATTACCAAAATTCCACCAAAATATTAATTCGATAGCAGTAAAATAATTTTGAAAATAGTGGTTAAAAACTAACACAATTTTCTAAAACCAACTTTACCACTTTTAGGAGAATCAAGTCCTCTGTCTCAGGTAAATAAAAAAGAAACAATTTAATGCTGCAAAATACAGTTACATAATATTCTATCAACTGTTATATATGCAATTAGGAAAGCTTGGCACGGATGTCTGTTCTCAACCTTTTGAATGTTGCTGTATGGTTCCAAATCAAATTTCAGTATGCAATGCACATATAAAGTTTACTTATGAACAGAGATTGCGAACTTTTCCTTATTATAAAAGTACATAATGTGAAAACCTTGTCACAGACCTTACTTGTTGAATGTTACTCTCTTATGCTAACTTAAATTTTAGTAATTAATGCATATAATATAATGCACATTTTAGTAGTACCGTGTTTCTCCGAAAATAAGACCGGGTCTTATATTAATTTTAATCACAAAAAACACACTATGGCTTATTTTCAGGGTAGGGCTTAGAGCCAGTCTGTCAGCCGGTGTCCGCGCTGTGTAACCCCACCAGAGACCCTCACATCCCCCTCCCTCCCTGTAATACTCTCCCCCCTCCCTCCCTCCCTGTAATATTCTCCCCCTCCCGCCCCCCCTGTGATATTCTCCCCCCTCCCTCCCTCCCTCCCTCCCTGTAATATTATCCCCCTCCCTCCCTCCCTGTAATATTCTCCCCCCTCCCTCCCTGTAATATTCTCCCCCCTCCCTCCCTCCCTCCCTGTAATATTATCCCCCCTCCCTCCCTCCCTCCCTGTAATACTCTCCCCCCTCCCTCCCTCCCTCCCTGTAATAATCTCCCCCCTCCCTCCCTCCTTGTAATACTCCCCCTCCCTCCCTCCCTGTAATATTCTACCCCCTCCCTCCCTCCCTGTAATATTATCCCCCCTCCCTCCCTGTAATACTCTCCCCCCTCCCTCCCTCCCTGTGTCTCCCCCTCCCTCCTTGTAATACTCCCCCTCCCTCCCTGTAATACTCTCCCCCCTCCCTCCCTGTAATACTCTCCCCCCGCCCTCCCTGTAATACTCCCCCCTCCCTCCCTGTAAAACTCCCCCCTCCTTGTAATACTCCCCCCTGTAATACCCCCCCCTCCCTCCTTGTAATACTCCTTCCCCTCCCTCCCCCCTCCTTATAATACTCCCCCCTCCCTGTAATACTCCCCCCCTCCTTGTAATACTCCCCCCCTCCCTCCTTGTAATATTCCCCCACCCTCCCTCCTTGTAATATTCCCCCACCCTCCCTCCTTGTAATACTCCCTGTGGCAAACCTAGCCACTTCTGGACTGTAGTTATTAAAGGTTGTCTGTAGGCTGAATATGTACTGTGTAGTTTAACCTGTGTATGTACCGTATTGTGGCCGTTCGCATGCTGGCAGCCGTACGCTGTCAGCATACAAATCCCTCTCGTTTGACGAAACCCGGCTATCCAGGCCGTTCGCCATACGAATGAGGGCTCCCCAGGTAGACCACCCACTCACCAGTCGTGTGGCACCAATTAACCGATTGCAACATTGTTGCAATCGGTAATTAAGGGCTCTCCTAGGTGGCCATCGTTCGGCTACCGACCATGCGGCGGTCGGCCATCTTGGCACTGAAAACGGCTACTCAATGATCCGAACACCGCTGGACTTCCAGAGCGTTCGGGAGTTCCGCGTTCGGCACATTCTGTTCCCCATAGATGTTCGGTACTTTTAAACCGAACTCAATGTTTTAATGTATTTTGTGCGGCGTTCGGTTAGTTTAGCTGGGATCAGAGCAGTATTCTCACTAAATGTGCCCGCCGACCCCAGCTATCTACCGAACGGTCATTCGTCTAAAAGCGAGTAAAAATGTATAAAATATGGATTTCTGTATAAATTGTCGGTTTTGCTCCACGAGGGGATAATCCACTTAATCGTCCATTTTAGTGGGAGTATCCCTCTCGTGTAGCAATGCCTGTTGGGATAATTACAATGCCTGATGCGAGAAATCCCCTGTAACAGCTGTAAGGAAACCCCTTGCAAGGGGAACTGCATAAATATGGAAGTCTGTGAATAAAGCAAGTTAGTTGACTCCCAAACTGTGTTTCGTCCGGTTATTGGGAGGATTGGGGATATTGCCGTGCTTTCTACTCTGACTGTGGATTTCCTGAGAATACCAACGGATATCGTGGACTAATATACTGCATTCCGTTACAATTGGTGGCAAGCGACGGGATCCGAACCTTACAGCCGAAAAGCAGCGTTCGTGTAACTGGAACTACCGAACAAGGAAAGCAAGGGCAATTCGTATGGAGATTGATTATACCATACTGAAACGACAGACTTTAAAAGAGCTACTGGAAGCCAGGGGTAAGATAGCCAGCAACAAATCTAAGGCTGTGCTGATCGCTGAACTGATGGAGGGAGACAGAGCCCGCAGCGCTACACCTCCACCAGCCATGGAAGAGACCCCATACCAGAAAGAGCTACGAACCAGGTTGGCGTTTCTGCCACAACCAGTACCTTTGGAAATATTGACCGTGCTGATATCAGATGTGCATGATTATCTGATGGCGACCCGCACCCCAGAGACACCGCCTAGGGCAGAGTCTGTTACTGCCTCCACATACGGACAGTTAAAACCCAAAGTCCCACATCACGCATTTAAAGCATTTTGTGAAGAAAAGGACGAGATTGATGGGTATTTACAGGATTTTGAGCGGCTGTGCGATTTGCACGACTTGGAACCCGCAGTATGGGTGCCGCTGCTGGCAGGCAAATTATCGGGTAGGGCAGCTGAAGCCTACCGTGCTGTACCCCGAGAGGACAGCAAGGATTACCCTAAAGTAAAGAGGGCGATCTTGGAGAGGTATGCCATTACCCCAGAGGCATACCGGCGCAAGTTCCGGGGCTTGCGCAAACCTGAGAGAGATTCTCATGCAGAGTGGGCGCACAAGCTGGATCAAGCATCGCAAGGCTGGATACAGGCCAGCAACGCTACTAACATGGAAGAGTTGCGACAGTTAATGCTGCTGGAACAGTTCTTTAATGGTTTGTCCCCAGAAGCACAAGAATGGGTGAGAGACCGTAAACCACTCACCCTACCCGAAGCCGCTAGATTGGCGGATCAGCATTTTGATGCCAGGAGGCATCACGGACCCCAAAATAAGACTCTCCCTCGGATTACCGGGCCACCCAATACTTTTACTCCTACCGGCCCCACAATACCCCTGCACAGGCCCGCACTGAATACTCCACCACCCCCCTCCCGATACAACGGCCGGGCTAACATTCAGTACCACACCTGCAAGCAGTGGGGACACATTTCTCGGGAGTGCACCCAAAACCGGAGCCGACAAGCTTGGAACCAGGTGCGACAAAATTTAACACCCAGGGCTGCTGCACATCACTACCAGGTAGCACCAGCCACCCAGGAAATGCTGAGCGCTCAAATTGAAGAGCCTCTAGGGGTGCTCCACGAAGTAATGTCGGTCCGAGCCACCGACAACCGACAACATCACCGGCAGCTAGTGACCCTGGAGGGGAAGGAGGTACAAGGGCTCCGGGATTCGGGAGCCACTCTAACTTTGGTTGCACCACATTTGGTACCAGGCGCAACCCACACTGGCGGCTCAGTGGCAGTACGGGTGGCCGGGGGAGCAGTATACCGGCTACCCACTGCCAAGGTACATTTGGATTGGGGTGTGGGAGAGGGAACTGTGGAAGTGGGGCTTATGCAAAATTTACCCGCAGATGTTGTGCTGGGGAATGACTTGGGCCAGATGACTTCCGCTTTTATCCCCCAGGCTCCATACCAGGAAGCTCACCCCGTAACCACCCGGCAGCAGGCTCGCACCACGGCTACACCGATACACTCTGAGGCTCAGGTAAGAGACCATGACCCCCAACCGACTTCCCTGTCCTGGGATACCCCGACTACCTTTGCGACCGAAGTCCAGACAGACCCCACCCTCCAAGTATATAGGGACCGGGCACAAGCGGACCAAGCAGGGCTAGAGGGGGAGCGGTACACGTGGGAGAAAGAGTTATTATACCGTGTCACGGCAAAAGATGTGGGGGGGTCGGTCACCCTGACTAACAAACAGTTAGTGGTACCACAGAAATATAGGCAGGAGCTGCTTAGAATCGCTCATGATATCCCCTTGTCAGGACACCTAGGGATGACCCGTACCCGATACCGCTTAACGCATGCCTTTTTCTGGCCCGGAATCTCTCAGGATGTGCGACAGTATTGCACATCCTGCGACGTCTGCCAACGAGTAGGTAAACGAGGGGATCGCCACAAGGCCAAGCTATGTCCCCTACCTATTATCGCAGAACCCTTCAGCAGGGTAGCGGTGGATATAGTAGGACCCCTACCAAAACCCAGTCCCTCTGGCAAAAGGTACATTTTAACTGTAGTGGACTACGCCACCAGGTACCCCGAAGCTGTGGCCCTCACTAATATCCATGCTGAGACCGTAGCTGAAGCTTTAATGAAAGTGTTCTCTAGGGTAGGGTTTCCCCAAGAGATAATATCGGACCGAGGCACCCAATTCACGGCCGAAGTCACCCAACATATGTGGAAGGTATGTGGCATTAAGCCAATAGTCAATTCCGCATACCACCCCCAGTCCAATGGACTATGTGAGAGGTTCAACGGGACGCTGAAGCAGATGCTTCGGACGTTCGGGGAGACCCACAAAGACTGGGAGAGGTTCCTACCTCACCTACTCTTTGCGTATAGAGAGGTTCCCCAGGAGTCGACAGGATTCTCCCCGTTTGAGTTACTATTTGGGAGGAGGGTGCGGGGGCCCTTGAACTTGATTAGGGAACACTGGGAGGGAGAGAGTACTACTAACGAAACCCCTATCGTATCATACGTACTGGAGTTCAGAGACCGTCTGGAGGCGCTAACTCAGGCTGTACGCACCAACCTCCAGGCAGCCCAGCAACGCCAGCGACGCTGGTACGATAGAGGAGCCCGAGACCGCAGCTTTCAGGTGGGACAGAAGGTTTTAATTTTAAAACCCGTCCGCACAGATAAGCTGCAGGCCCTCTGGCAAGGCCCATACCAGGTAGTGGAGCAGCGATGCGACACTACCTATGTGATGGGCCCCTGCTCAGGGGTAGGGAAGAGACGCATGCTCCACGTGAACATGCTCAAACCCTACCATGAGAGGATAGAGGATGTGACGGCAATCTGTGCCTCCTCCTTAGAAGATCAGGAGAACCTACCCTTACCTGACCTACTAGAACCAGAAGAACCGATAGAGCCCTCCCGGGGAGTTCAGCTGGGGGAGCGGCTAAGTTCTCAGGAGCATGCCCAGGTACAAGCGCTGATTGTAGCCAAAGGGGCTACCTTCTCCAATTTACCTGGGTACACTCCGCTAGCCACCCACCGAGTTGAAACCCCGGGACAGCTACCTATGCGACAGGCTCCATATAGGGTTCCGGAATCAGTCCGTACCCATATGAAAGCCGAACTAGATGAAATGTTACAGCTAGGGGTTATCGAACCCTCCGATAGCCCCTGGGCATCGCCGGTAGTCCTGGTGCCTAAGAAGGATGGCACCACCCGATTCTGCGTCGACTACCGGAGGCTAAATGACAAAACGGTGTCTGATGCCTACCCGATGCCCCGGATAGACGAGCTGTTAGATAAGATGGCACGGGGCCAGTATCTCACTATCATTGACTTGTGTAAGGGATACTGGCAAATTCCTCTAGCCGATGACACCATCCCCAAGTCGGCGTTTGTCACTCCGTTTGGCCTGTACCAGTTCAAGGTCATGCCCTTCGGAATGAAAAACGCCCCGGCTACTTTTCAGCGGATGGTAGATCGGCTACTGGACGGCTTCCAGGAGTATGCCTGTGCCTATCTAGATGACATAGCCATCTTTAGCCAGACCTGGGAAGACCACCTACGCCATATAGGAGCGATCTTAGACCGTATTGGGGAAGCTGGGTTAACCTTAAAACCTAGTAAGTGCCACATAGGTATGGCCGAGGTGCAGTATCTGGGCCACCGAGTAGGGTGTGGGCAGCAGAGACCCGAGCCAGCCAAAATTGAGGCCGTAGCTAAGTGGCCTACCCCAAGGACTAAGACTCAAGTGCTCGCTTTCCTAGGGACTGCCGGGTATTTTAGAAAATTTGTCCCCGACTACAGCACCCTGGCCAAACCTCTGACAGACCTGACCAAAAAGAATCTTCCCCGACTGGTTGTCTGGGCCCCAGAGTGTGAGCAGGCATTCCAACAACTCAAGACAGCTCTGACTAATGCTCCTGTGTTAACTCCTCCTGATCCAACTAAAAGATTTCTTGTCCACACAGACGCTTCAATGTTTGGATTGGGGGCAGTGCTGAGCCAAGTGGGAGCCGATGGCGGAGAGCATCCCGTAGCCTACTTAAGCCGAAAGTTGTTGCCCCGTGAAGTGAGCTACGCCGCCATTGAGAAAGAATGCCTGGCCGTGGTGTGGGCCCTTAAAAAGTTACAGCCGTATTTGTATGGACAACCTTTTTCACTACTCACAGATCACAACCCGTTGGTGTGGCTGAACCGTGTGTCTGGGGACAATGCCAGGCTGCTGCGCTGGAGTTTGGCGCTGCAGCCCTTTGACTTTACCATCCATTACCGCCCAGGAAAGCAAAACGGTAACGCCGACGGGTTATCCAGACAGACTGAACTCGAGAAGTGATCTGTGAGTACTCTCCCGGACATCCCCAAGCCGATCCGTTGGGATCAGACTGTGTATGCCGGCTTGGTTCTGGGGGAGCATTGTGGCAAACCTAGCCACTTCTGGACTGTAGTTATTAAAGGTTGTCTGTAGGCTGAATATGTACTGTGTAGTTTAACCTGTGTATGTACCGTATTGTGGCCGTTCGCATGCTGGCAGCCGTACGCTGCCAGCATACAAATCCCTCTCGTTTGACGAAACCCGGCTATCCAGGCCGTTCGCCATACGAATGAGGGCTCCCCAGGTAGACCACCCACTCACCAGTCGTGTGGCACCAATTAACCGATTGCAACATTGTTGCAATCGGTAATTAAGGGCTCTCCTAGGTGGCCGTCGTTCGGCTACCGACCATGCTGCGGTCGGCCATCTTGGATCCTTTGTCTCTGCAGCGGTGTTCGGTCGTCGAGAGCCTGGAACTGAAAACGGCTACTCAATGATCCGAACACCGCTGGACTTCCAGAGCGTTCGGGAGTTCCGCGTTCGGCACATTCTGTTCCCCATAGATGTTCGGTACTTTTAAACCGAACTCAATGTTTTAATGTATTTTGTGCGGCGTTCGGTTAGTTTAGCTGAGATCAGAGCGGTATTCTCACTAAATGTGCCCGCCGACCCCAGCTATCTACCGAACGGTCATTCGTCTAAAAGCGAGTAAAAATTTATAAAATATGGATTTCTGTATAAATTGTCGGTTTTGCTCCACGAGGGGATAATCCACTTAATCGTCCATTTTAGTGGGAGTATCCCTCTCGTGTAGCAATGCCTGTTGGGATAATTACAATGCCTGATGGGAGAAATCCCCTGTAACAGCTGTAAGGAAACCCCTTGCAAGGGGAACTGCATAAATATGGAAGTCTGTGAATAAAGCAAGTTAGTTGACTCCCAAACTGTGTTTCGTCCGGTTATTGGGAGGATTGGGGATATTGCCGTGCTTTCTACTCTGACTGTGGATTTCCTGAGAATACCAACGGATATCGTGGACTAATATACTGCATTCCGTTACACTCCCCCCTTGTAATATCCCCCCTCCTTGTAATACTCCCCCCTTGTAATATCCCCCCCCCTCCTTGTAATACTCCCCCCTCCATCTTCTCCTCACCTCCCCTGTAGCGTGGCCGAGCTCCTCTCCGGTCTGCGACCCGGCCGGACTGACCTGGAAGTGCACACTCAGTGTGCACTTCCTGTCAGTCCGGGCGGGTCGCGGACCGGAGAGGAGCTCGGCAACGCTACAGGGAAGGAGAGGTGAGGCAGTGCGGCAGCCGTCTGAGCGCTCTCTATAGAGCGCTCAGGCGGCTGAGGCATTTAAAGGGCCGGCAGGCGCCGGCCCTGCCTAGGTCTTATTTTCGGGGTAGGGCTTATATTGCAGCCCACCCCGAAAATTCAGCTAGGGCTTATTTTCGGGGTAGGGCGTATTTTCGGGGAAACACGGTATTATTACATTTCAAGGAATTCACTCTTAGTGGGGCTCATGATATTTACTACAAGATTAACACAATTCTCCTCCCTCTCTCGCCCTCCCCCCCCAAAAAAAAAAAAGAAATCTGCTCATATATACACTCCTTTTTAAGGAAATACAGTGCACTATTTATGGTAAAGTGCCAGTGGTGAGAAGAATGCTGGGGAGTGGTGCTGTGGTAGGCAATTTAGTGTGTGTTTGTAGGGGGTGTAATGTGTGTGTTTAGAGAATGTCGTTTACATGTATAGGGAATTGAGTGTGTATGGTATGTAGTGTGTTTGTGTCAGGGGCAGATCAAGAAAATATCATTGTGGCGAAACCGACCTCACCATGTGTCCTTGGAGGGGGCTGCTTGCCCGCCTCTTGCCTTTGGACTATGGACCCGACTTTATGTGAATGTGTTAACCCAGATAGCCATGCCATGGAGCCCATTCGTGTAGTTATAGACTTTGGCTCCATGGCAATTAAACTGTATTTGTGTGATCTGAGTGCGATTCACCTAATAATGTGCGTTCAGTTCTAAGCTATCTGGGGATATGTAGACATGTGTGTTTTGTGTTTTAAATGTATCAGTATGTAATTTTATGTCTTTTACTGTCTTTTTGTCTGCCATGTGGATGTGGGTAATGGAGTTTTGCCTCTGTCTTTGGAGATAATTAGATTCCTTCCCCAATTATCTCCAGGCCAGAGGGGAGGGATTGTGAGATGTGTGGGAGGTAACACATGTATGATTGGTGTACTGTTAATCCCTCCCTTGCATGGGAGAATCCTTTAAAAGCCTGTTGTGTGAATAAATCAGGTTGTTCCTGCTTAACCCTCAAAGTGAAGTGTTGTCTCATTCTTGGGGGGGAATTTGACTGTATGCCGATTGCCAGGAGTGTAAGCTGTTCGTATTGCTTTTCCTGTTCGGCTGCTTCCAGGGTTCGTGTGTCTCTTGTTCGGGAGTTGGTGACTTAGTGCAGTGTGCAGTTCGGGAGGTTGGTGATTGCAGTAGCTGCTGGTCTATCTGAAAGGGGATTATCGCCTAAACGTTTTTTATCCTCTTGTGAGCGAAACGGTCCATTACAATCATGAAGGGCACTGGTAGAATATTTCGAGAAACAATCTAGCCACTATAGCTCTCTGTGCTATAGTGCCAGGAGTGTTGTGATGCCCTCCCAGATTAAGTAGTCAAAACGTTTAAGAACAGTTTGACAACTTACCTGTGATCTCTCGCATAAGGGTTGTAGTGGGGGATAAGGTCTGTAGTAGGGGTTGGAGCCGTATAGCACATTTGTTGCGGTTCAGTGTGTGTGTTTATGAGGGGTGAATGTGTGTGTGTAAGGGGTGAATGTGTGTGTTTGTGAGGGGTGAATGTGTGTGTGTGAGGGGTGAATATGTGTGTGTGGGGGCAGTGTGTGTTTGTGAGGGGTTAATGTGTGTTTGTGTGTGTGTGGACTGCAATTTGTTAGTGGGGCAGTGTGTGTGTAGGGGGAGCAGAGTATGTGTGGGGCAGTATTTGTGTGCCATCACTATTGTCTGTGTATGAGGGAAAGTGAAAAGCAGTCTGTTTGTGGAACAGTTTGTGTATGGGGGAACAGTGTGTTTGTGTGTGTGTGTGTATGGGGGAACAGTGTGTGTGTGTATGGGGGAACAGTGTGTGTGTGTATGAGAGGCAGTGTGTGAATGTGTAGGGACTTGGTGTGTGTGTGTGTGTGAGAAAGGCAGTGTGTGTATGAGAGGCAGTGTGTGAATGTGTAGGGACTTAGTGTGTGTGTGTGTATAGGGCAGTGTATTTATGGGATGCAGTGTATGTGGGACAGTGTGTATGTGTGAGGGATGCAGGAGTAGGGGAGTGGAACAAGGCTGTGTGTGGAGCAATGTGTGGCTGGGAGGGCAGTGTTTATGTAAGGGAGCTGTGTGTTTGTGGGACAGTGTGTATGTGTGTGGTGGCATTTCCTGTCTCCTGGTGGCATCAGTGGAGGGAGCAATGCTAGTCAGTGCTCCCTCGCAGCCCTCCATCCCACCCACCCACCAGTGCCACCTTAACAACATATTGTGCCCCCGGGCAAAGCAGTGCACTGGGGCCCTGCCTACACACAACTCACAGGCATAAAAAATTAAATTATAGATACAATTAGGCTTATATTTATTCTTATCTCCAACAAATGCATTGAAATTTGCCAGATTGGTTTGCTGGGCCTATGTTGCTTTGAGACCGTATAGCAGCCCAGGAATGAAATGAACCCCATCATGGCATAATAAACTCCACCCGCACGGTAATAATGTTGCTCACAAATTGTCTGGATTCTGTCTCACAAGATACTATTTCAAATAAGTCTGTCACCATTGCTACTTAGTACGTCTGTTAGATAGCTTAAACACAATTACATACTAGTCTATATATACAGATTTTTTTTTTGCACGGTACTTACATGTTACAGAAGCATTAGTTTTAATTATGTACCTTTAAGTACTATTTTCACCTTTCAGACCTATTTGCAGCCGTACGTATGGTTCAGCACGAATCCTTTGTGTAAACGTATAGGTGGGCGCCATTTCGGGACTTTGCACGTGTTCGCGGCCATCTTACGTGCGAACAGCGGTGTTTGCCAGCAATCGTATGGAACTGAAAACGGAGACGCAAACAGGCGAACACCGCTGAGACCTCCAGGATAACGCAACTTCGTGCTTGACCTACCGAACGGCCCACCGTTGAGTAGTATGATTACCCTTCGCATGGGGAGCACAGCGACCCCCGGGATAACCATGGATGGCAACGGGTTCGTGGAGTTTGTACGTACGAATGGAGACCGACCGCAAGGCCAAAACGTGCGGAACTATTTTCGGCTAGAAAGTCTGTGCGGTCGGTCAAAACTTTGGAAACCCATAACTCCCGAACCGTTCATCCGAACGGGCTGGTTTTCGGATATGTTACTCCCCTGAACAAGATCTATACAAGATCTATACAGGTGTAGGATTTAAAGGGGTGCCCCCTGGTTTTGGGGTACATCCAGAACTTGGTCGAAAATATGTACAGTATAATTGGTTTAACTGTTTATCTGAGGGGAGGGGATGTGTGGGTTGTACCAAATGTGTGATTGGTGATTTTATGCCTCCCCCTGGGAATGTCCTGTTTGCATGTAACCACAATAAAAAGCAGGCTGGGCATCCCAGTCCTCAGTTCTTGTTTGACCCTCAAATCGCAGCCTTGACTCGTTTTGTGGGCAGAAGGGTATCCTAGCTGTGCTATAGCTAGTGGGATTATTCTACATTTACAGGACTCGTATGAAATACTATGGAAAGCAGCTTCTCCCCTCTTCAGCAATGAGAATCCAGACTACTAAGCGGTCCAGCTCTCAGCAAGACTAAGGGTAACCGTAACATTATATTATCCTTATATCATACGTGTATATTAGGTGCCTATTTCTAGGATTAACAAGTTTCCTTACGCACATTTCCTTACACTCATTCAATCATAACCGGTACATCAAGGCTTCGTACTGCCTTTTATGCCTACACGTTAAGGGTCTTGTCTTATTACATCCCACGATATCTTACAAATCTCCTGTTGTCAGGGGCGGACTAACCACTCGGGCATATCGGTCATGGACCGAGGGCCCGAGGCAGCCAGGGGCCCGGCAGCACAGCCCTGCTCCAGCTGGAGAGATCAGAGATCTCTCCAACTGGAACGGCAAAAAAAAATTAAAAATCATTTCCTTTAACAGGTTGCTGGGGCCCCTGATGCAGCGTAGGGCCCCAGCAACCTACCGCTCTGTAAATAACCCCCCTCTCACCTTCACCCGAGACCTGGCAGTTTCACCAGCTCTCTGCCAGGTCTCCTTCTCCTGTCCCATGCGGCTCTGTGTGATGAGGAGAGGCAGAGCCAGGAAGTGACATCACTTCCTGTACTATCCCTTCACACAGAGCGATCAGCAGGGGAAGGAGCAGCAGCCGGGGAGACCAGAGGGAGCAGAGAGAAAGGTAGGCACCACTCACCCCCCCTCCCTCTGTCACTGGTCACCTTCCCTCTGTCACTAGTCACCCTCCCTCTGTCACTAGTCACCCTCCCTCTGTCACTAGTCACCCTCCCTCTGTCACTAGTCACCCCCTCCCTCTGTCACTAGTCACCCTCCCTCTGTCACTAGTCACCCCCCTCCCTCTGTCAATAGTCACCAGGCCCGTCGCTACCCGACAGGCAAACCAAGCAACTGCCCAGGGTCCCAAGCAGAGCTGGTGCTTCCTATAAGGCTTCCTATAAGGCTGCAGCCGCCTGAGCGCTCTATAGAGAGCCTCAGGCAGCTGCAGCACTCCTCGTCATCACCTCCCCTTCAGCTCCTCTTCCTCCTCACTGTCAGTCCGGCCGGGTACCGCGCGGTACAGGAGATTCAGTTTCCTGTTCCCGGTCGGACTGACAGGAAGTGCACACTGAGTGCTCACTTCATTTCAGTCCGGCCAGGAACAGGAAACTGAATCTCCTGTACCGCGTGGTACCCGGCCGGACTGACAGTGAGGAGGAAGAGGAGCTCGGCCACAGCCAGAGAAGGGGAGGTGAGAAGAAGATGGGGTGGGGGGTGTGGGGGGTGGCAGGGGGAGGAGGGATACCCCTTGGGCCCCGCTGTCCATAAAAAAAAAATATTTTCCCCATGGGCCTGCCGGTGCAGCAGCTGCATTGGGAGCCCACATACTAAGAGGGCCCGGTCGGGCGCTGTGGCCCTTTAACAGCACGACCAGGCCCCCTTGTTTTACTGCAGCAGGCTGGGAGGAAGTGACTGCTGTGAGTCACTTCCTCCCAGATGGAATTAAGCCGCGTGGGATGGAGGAGGAGGAGGCCGTCAGGGGGGAGATGGAGTGCAGGAGCCTCACACTCCCAACTTCCTCAGCCTGCCACTGGACCCCAGGGAACCCATAAGGTAGGCTGGAGGGTTAGAGCACAGATTTTTACCCATCCTGGTTAAAGTTATAAAGTGTAAATGCTAAGTAGTTTGGAGGGTGTGAAGACTTGGGCTACAAAATTCACATTGCAATGTATTGATATTGTTTTTTTATACAGTGATCTGCTTTTCTGTGTGTTTGTTATATACAGTGCATTGCATATGCATGTGATGATGGCTTTACATATGGCTTTAATGACCAATTGTTATACATATTTATAGATCGTTTACAAATGTCCAATGTCCATTTTATGTTTGCATAAGGTTTTATAGATGCTCCAATAGCTTCATGATGTAATTATTTTGCATTGCCTTCCAATGACATTATGTATTTTTATGTTATGGGTGAAATTACTGTCATTAAAACCTCCAGCTATATTTCAGCACTGTCCTGTGCCCCATTATATCTATTCCTCATTTTACACAGCTGGACTGTCTGTCAGGGTTTCTGTGTGTGTATGTCACTATTTCTGTGTGTATGTCTGTCAGTGTGTCTGTGTGTGAGTATGTCTGTCAAGGTGTCTGTGTGTGTGTGTCACTATTTCTGTCTGTCAAGGTGTGAGTATGTCTGTCAGGGTGTCAGTATGTCTGTCAAGTTGTCTGTGTGCGTGTGACAGGGTGTCTGTGTGTGTGTCTTAGTATGTATGTCTGTGTGTATCAGTATATATGTGTGTGTCTTAGTATGTGTGTTGTGTGTGTCAGGATGTCTGTCAGGGTGTTTGTGTGTGTCACTATGTCTGTGTGTCAGTATGTCTGTGTACGTGTCAGTATGTCTGTCAGGGCTATGCTGTGGTTCCTGTAGGCTTTGCGTGCGTGTGGGGGGGTGGGGGGCCTCCATGTCCATTTTGCTTGGGGCCCCCAAATTCCTTCAAACGGCCCTGATAGTCACCCTCCCTCTGTTAATAGTCACCCTCCCTCTGTAACTGTGTCACCCTCCCTCTGTCACTAGTCACCCTCCCTCTGTCACTCTGTCACTAGTCACCCCGTCCCTCTGTCACTAGTCACCCCGTCCCTCTGTCACTAGTCACCCTCCCTCTGTCACTAGTCACCCTCCCTCTGTCACTAGTCACTAGTCACCCTCCCTCTGTCACTAGTCACCCTCCCTCTGTCACTAGTCACCCTCCCTCTGTCACTAGTCACCCCTCCCTTTGTCACTAGTCACCCTCCCTCTGTCACTGTGTCACCCTCCCTCTGTCACTCCCTCCCTCTGTCACTAGTCACTCCCTCCCTCTGTCACTAGTCACTCCCTCACTCTGTCACTGTCACCCCCTCCCTCTGTCACTGTCACCACCCTCCCTCTGTCACTGTCACCCCCTCCCTCTGTCACTGTCACCCCCTCCCTCTGTCACTGTCACCCCCTGTCACTGTCACCCCCTCCCTCCCTCTGTCACTGCCCCCCCTCCCTCCCTCTGTCACTGTCACCCCCTGTCACTGTCATCCCCACTCCCTCCCTCTGTCACCCCCCTCCCTCTGTCACTGTCACCCCCTCCCTCTTTCACTGTCACCACCCTCCCTCTTTCACTGTCACCCCCTTCCCTCTGTCAATGTGTCACCCCCTCCCTCTTTCAATGTGTCACCCCCTCTCTCTGTCACTGTCACCCCTCCCTCCGTCTGTCACTAGTCACCCCCCACTGTGTCACTACTCACCCCCTTTATCTGTCACTAGTCACCCCCTCCCTGTGTCACTAGTCACCCCTCCCTCTGTCACTAGATCACAACCCGTTAGTCTGGCTTAACCGGGTGGCTGGGGACAATGCCAGGCTGCTGCGCTGGAGTTTGGCGCTGCAGCCTTTTGACTTTAATATTCAGTACCGCCCGGGTAAGCAAAATGGAAACGCTGACGGGTTGTCACGACAAACTGATCTAGAGAAATGATCCGTGAGCACCCCGGACATTCCCAAGCCGATCCGTGTGGGATCAGACTGTGTATGCCAGCTTGTGGGCAAGGGGGAGCAGTGTAGCGGAATGCATTAAGCCTGTCCTGTACCATTCCTATGTAACTGTGTTCAGTATGTTAATTGTGTAGTATTTTTCGCATTGCTAGTGTATTTTCATGCAGTAAACGTATGTTATTCAGTAGTTTCCATCCGTACGCTATACGAATAGAAACTACCGAACTGTCGGACCACCCCAGAGAGAAGTGTGGCAGCTATTAAGGTTAACACTTTCTCTGACCGCAAGTTAACAGGCTCGTTATGTATGCTTCTGGGTGGCCGCCATTCGTATGCGTACACGTGGCGGCGGCCATCTTATGCATACGAATCTCAGCGGTGTTTGGTCGTCGAGTGTCTGAAACTCAAATCGGCCACTCAATCACCCAAACACCGCTGAGACCTCCAGAGCTCCATAACTCCCAAACGGGAAGGCTAATGTAACATTTACATAGGTTGATATGGAGCACAACTGCAGATTTCTTAGGACTTAGATTGTTGATTAGGATACTTAGAGAATAGAATAGGAACTGTGTATTCAATATTGGAAAATACAGGTACTGTATCTTTAATTACTTCGCTGTTGGTTTAATTGGAGTAAGCAGCTTCCGATATACATGCAATCTAGCACATTGGTGTTTGCAAGTTTTAAGGAAATGGAGGAAGTTAGAAATGAAGTTGTAACAGAAGTGATTCGTTTTGGAGTTAGAGATAGCAGGCCTGGGAGCAGCTGTAGTCTGAATGCTTAACGGACTTGAGAGCAGGCTGTAGCAGAAATGCTTGGCAAACTTGAGAGCAGACTATGGCAGGAATGCTCAGAGGCTTGAGAGAAGGTAAGCACTTATCACAGATATAACAATTTACTTAGCTTCCAAAGGGTGAAAAATCAGGTTCCCGGAGTTCTCCTCCGGGGAAGGTTGTTTCTGAGACAGGATGAGGAAAGTCCAGATACTAGCCGTGGTCAAGGAGAGGAGACGGAGGCTAAGTAGAATTCCAGTCCGGTTCGGTACACAAGTAGAGGTTGCAGAGAAACTTTTAGCTGGGTTGATATCGCGGTAACGCTGTTCAATAATCCAGCGTCTTGTATCTGGCGTGGCCGCATTATGTAGCGTGGGGAGACCGCGGCAGAGAAGGGGTGTGGCTAAACTCCGTCAACCCGGAAGAGACAAGGAATTACCGGTAGTTGAGGCATGACAGTACTCTCCCTGTAAGGAGCACCCACAGGGTGCTATCAACATGGTTTAGAAGGATATCGTTTGTGGAATGCGGCAATTAACCTGTTTGCATGGATCACAGAGGAGTTTTCCCACGTATCTTCATCCATTCCGTAACCCTTCCATCTAATGAGGTACTGTAGAGAGCCACGATGGATCCGTGAATCCAGAATCTTTTGGATCTCGTATTCTTCTTCACCTTGTACCAAAACAGGATCAGGAGTAGTAATTACATCTCTATGGAAAGGGTCAGGAAGATGGGGTTTGAGCAAGGAAACATGGAAGACAGGAGAAGTTTTAAAGTAGGTGGAAGCTTCAATTTCACAACGTTACGGTTGATAATTGACAATATTTGAAAAGGACCAAGAAAAAGGTAACTTAACTTCTTTGAAGGACGGTTGGTGGATATGTTTTTTGAGGAGAGCCAGACAAGATCACCAATTTTATAAGCGGGAGGAGGTTGTCTTTTAGTATCAAAAAACTTCTTTTGATTGGAGGATGCTAATTCAAGATTTTCATGTAATTTTCGAAATAGGGAAAACATGTGAGAAATTTGATTTGAAACGGTGGGGTTAGATGAAGGAATTGTATGAGCAGGAAACAAAGAGGGATGAAACCCATAATTGGAGAAGAAGGGAGTCATTTTGCTACTGGTATGAACTGAGTTGTTATATGCAAATTCGTCCATGGGCAACCATGTCATCCAATCATCTTGTAGGTGGGAACAATAACATCGGAAATATTGCTCTAAGTATTGGTTAACTCTTTCAGTTTGCCCATTGGTTTGAGGATGATAAGCGGAAGATAGTTTACGTTGAATACGAAGAGAAGCACACAATGTGTTCCAGAATTTGGAGGTAAACTGGGTTCCTCTGTCTGATATGATTTCATCTGGAAGTCCATGAAGTTTCACTATATTATCGAGGAATACTTTTGAGAGTTCAGATGATGAGGGTAATTTCTTCAAGGGGATAAAATGGGACATTTTTGTGAAGCGGTCCACTACTACTAAAATGGTGGTATGATGTTGAGAAGGGGGAAGTTCCACCAAGAAGTCCATAGAAATGGATTGCCAAGGCCTCTCCGGAATCGGTAGATTCAATAATTGACCAAATGGGTGATGATGTTCAGATTTGGATCTTTGGCAGGTTGAACAAGTTTTGACATAGGATTCGATGGTGGTGTCCTGGCGAGGCCACCAATAATATCTCTTGGATAATTCTAGTATCTTTTTTATACCAGGATGACCAGCCAGAGGAGAATCATGAATAAATTTGAGTACTTTATTTCTGAATGCGGGAGGAATGTAAATCCTGTCATTGAAATAATAGAGACCATCTTTCTTTGATAACTTAATTGATTTAGGAAGTTCAAGAGCATCTTTACTTAGGCCTTTTATGTCATCTATAAGGGACGTTAGAATTCCGATGACTGTATGCGGAGGAGGTTCCAATTCAAGAACTTGGTGAATTCTGGAAAGGGCATCCGCCTTTTTGTTCCTAGATCCGGGTCTAAAAACGATTTGAATCTTACATCTTACTTGCCTAGCAGAGAGAGTTTTGTTGGAGTGAAGATATTCAAGGTTTTTATGGTCAGTATAAACCATTATAGGAGTTTGTGTTCCTTCAAGAAGATGTTGCCAGGTTTCTAAGGCTGCTTTTATACTCAATAATTCTTTTTCTCCTATAGGGTAATTTTTTTCGGCAGGAGACATTGAACGTGAGAAAAAGGCAACTGGATGAAGAGGATCTTGAGGAATTTTGTGTTGAGAGAGGACAGCTCAGATGGCTGTTTCTGCAGCATCCGTTTCAAGGACACAGAGGCATGTGGGGTTTGGAAGTTGAAGAATAGGAGCAGTTGTAAATCTTCTTTTTAATTCATCGAAGGCTTTTTGAGCCTTTTCATTCCAATTGAAAGGATGTTTGTTGCTGTTAAGTAGATTAAGTGAATGAGCTACATCGGAGTAATTTTTTATAAATTTTCTGTAGAAGTTGGCAAACCCCAGAAAATGTTGTAATTCTTTTACATTAGAAGGAATGGGCCAGTTGAGGATACAATTGATTTTAGAACTATCCATGCTTATCGAATGAGGGGTAATAACGTAACCTAAAAAGGTTATTTCATTGACGTTAAAAATAAATTTTTCTGGTTAAGCGTATAATTTATGAGTTCTAAGTCTGGATAACACCCATCTCACGTGTTTTTTGTGTTCCTCAGGAGTGTTAGAATATATAAGAATGTCATCTAAATAAATGATAACCGACGTCTAGAAGATCACTGAAGATGTCATTTATAAAATGTTGAAAGGTTGCGGGGGCGTTGCAGAGGCCGAAAGGCATCACAAGATACTCGTAGAGGCCATATCTTGTTCGGAAAGCAGTTTTCCATTCATCGTTAGCCTTGATTCTAATGAGGTTATATGCCCCACGGAGGTCAAGCTTGGTGTAGATAGTAGCAGTTTTTAACCGTTCAATCAATTCATTTATCAGGGGAAGACGGTAACGATTTTTAACTGTTATTTTGTTTAAAGCCCTGTAATCTATGATGGGACGTATAGTCTGGTCTTTATTTCTCACAAAAAACATACTGGAGGCAGCAGGTGAGCTGGAAGGTCTAATGAACCCTTTACAGAGGTTTTCATCCAAGTATTCTTTGAGGATTTTTAATTCAGATTCAGAGAAAGGATAGATGTGCCCAAAAGGTATGGGGGCACCAGGTATGAGGTCTATGGGACAGTCGTAGGGATGATGAGGTGTGAGCGTTTCAGCTTCCTTTTGCTAAATACGTCTGAGAACTCAGAATAACAGCAATTTACCTCCCAGGCTGTGGGGTTACTGCAGGTTAATTGCACGTGGCGGCGGCCATCTTGGTTCATTCGAATGCGGTCAGCGGTGTATGCTAAAGATTCTGTGGAACTGAAATCGGCTACACATTTTACCGAACACCGCTGACCCTTACCTTCTCCTACACTTCATTTTTCAGCTCCAGAGACTAAGTCCCGTTCGAAATGGGGCTTGAAATTGACCGACCGCACAGCCCAAATCTATGGAACTGTTTTGGGCAGGAAATTGTGCTTGCGATCGGTCATAAAGGGACCTCCAGCTAACTTTTGATCCACTGGAGGGATTTGCCTGATTTTTGGAAGTGTTTATGTTTGATGTATGCTGAGTCTGGATATGTAACTTTTATGGAAATTGAATGTATGGTTTTAAAGTTACAGTGTGTGTGTGAAAACTGTATTTTTATTGTATGTAATAATTGGTTTAACTGGTTATCTGAGGGGAGGGGATGTGTGGGTTGCACCAGATGTGTGATTGGTGATTTTATGCCTCCCCCTGGGAGTATCCTGTTTGCATGTAACCTCAATAAAAGCCAGGCTGGGTGTTCCAGCACCTGAGACCTCTTCTGACCCTCTAACTTGTAGCCTTGACTCATGTTTGTAGGGGACAGCTATAATCACTACAGGGATTGCTATGCTCTTCATACTCCCTTAGCTACTGAGCTCTTGTAAGAGCTCTTGTTCCTGATCCTGCTTCGCTCTACAGAAGGAAGAGGTTCGCCTATTGGAACCTGGAGCCTGGTCGTAGGTCCAGGGTGCAGAGCAGACGGAGAGATACCAGCCCAGCAACAGTGGTTCGTGGAATACGCAGTAGTTATGGTGTCTACGGTGCTGATGGTCCTTTGGTGAGCGCTAGGAGCATCCTTTTCTATGGTCCAACTTCCAGCCAGCCTGGAGGCAACCGTAACATTTGGTGGCAAGCGGTGGGATGGCGTCCTAGTGCGAGGAGCGGCACCTTGGAGACACCCGTATTGGTATCGTATGAGAGTATTGAGGGCAACGCTAGCCACTGCGCAGCGTCCCTACCTACAGCAACATGGGGCTAGCATGACCCTGGACAGCAGCCAGTGAATTGCAAATCCGCCTGATACAGTGCTATGAGGGCGCTGATTACATTCCAGAGGTAAAGCAGCGGCTGGTCTTGTATGGCACAAACCCTTCAAACGAGGTGGTCCATCAAGTGATGCACCAGTTAAGTGCTGACAACGAAGCGGCACGAGCCTTTGAGCGCCAACTGTGGAGTTTGGGGGTATGGACACCCCGTCTCCAGCGAGAAAGTGAGTTATAGGGAGCGGAGAGCAGCGACCTCCCTCCCCAGCGGCAGCCTGAGTTACAGGGAGAGAAGAGCAGCGACCTCTCTCCCCAGCGGCAGTGCACCGTGCGGAGGGAAGAGACAACCGGTCTTCTTCCCCAACCCCAACCAGAGATACACGAGGCAGCAGGCCTCATAGACTGGTCCTGGGAGGACCCACAGCAGGCAGGTGGAGATGGGACCGCAGTCTCTCTACCGGCCCTACAGGGATGCTGGGCAGGCGGCCCAGATCCCCAGCGGCAGACCCAGCTACAGGGAGGGGAGAGCATTGACCTCCCTCCCCAGCCGGAGTGTGCCTTCCAGGGAGAGGAGACAACCGGTCTCTCTCCCCAGCCGCAGCATGTTCCACAGGGAGCGGAGAGCATCGACCTCCCTTCCCAACCAGGGCCGGACTGGGAAAAAAATTCGGCCCGGGCATTTTTTTACCCCAGCGGCCCACCAAGAAGGGGGCGGGGCAGAGAGGGTGTGTTTTGTCATCACTAATGACAAACACGCCCCCTCTCAAAGTGAGCATGTTGGTTCAATGCTCTTCCAGGACAGACCATGCGCAGAGCTCTGCTGAAGAGCTCTAGCATGAGAAAAAAGCCCTGTATTTGTTCTGCACAGCGCAAGCAATTTTAATAACATGCTTGCACTGTGTTTCCTTGCAACTTGTCTCTGGTGTCTCTATAAATGGAGACCAGGAGACAAAAATGCCAGGAAAGAGTATTGTGCATGTGTTTGGAGCCTGCTTGTGGTAGTGTGTGTGTGCAGAGTGAGCTGATTGTGGTGTGGTATTGTGTTATAAGGTTGATTTTATGCGTGTTGTGTTTGTGGTGTAATGTAATGCATATGTGGCTATGGGCTGTAGAGAATGTGTGTGTATATGGGGATGTAGCAAGAGTGTGCATGCAGGCTATGGTGTGTGTGTGTATAAGTGATGTAGTGTTTGTAGAGAGTGTGTGTTTAGGAGTGTAGTATGTGTTTGCTTACAAGGAATCTAGTGTGTGTGTGTATATATATATATATATGTTTGGAAGTATTGTGTATGTGTGTGGTGCAATGTGTCGGGGGGATTCTGTGTGTATGTGAGGGGTGCAGTATGTGTGTATGTGAGGGGTGCAGTATGTGTGTGTGTGTCAGGGTGCTGTGTGTGATTGATTTGTGTGAGGGTGCTGTGTGTGTGGGTGCTGTGGGTGATTTGTGTGTGTGGGTGATTTGTGTGTGTGGGTGCTGTGGATGATGTGTGTGTGTGTGAGTGCTGTGTGTGATGTGTGTGTGTGAGTGCTGTGTGTGATGTGTGTGTGTGAGTGCTGTGTGTGATGTGTGTGTGTGAGAGTGCTGTGTGTGATGTGTGAGAGTGTGATGTGTGTGAGAGAGTGCTGAGTGTGAGAGTGCTGAGTGTGATGTGTGTGAGAGTGCTGTGTGTGATGTGTGTTGGAGTGCTGTGTGTGAGAGTGCTGAGTGTGATGTGTGTGAGAGTGCTGAGTGTGATGTGTGTGATAGTGCTGAGTGTGATGTGTGTGATAGTGCTGTGGATGATGTGTGTGAGTGCTGTGGACGATGTGTGTGAGAGTGCTGAATGTGATAGTGCTGTGGATGATGTGTGTGAGAGTGCTGAGTGTGATAGTGCTGTGGATGATGTGTGTGAGAGTGCTGAGTGTGATAGTGCTGGGGATGATGTGTGTGAGTGCTGTGGATGATGTGTGTGAGAGTGCTGAGTGTGATAGTGCTGTGGATGATGTGTTTGATAGTGCTGAGTGTGATAGTGCTGTGGATGATGTGTGTGAGAGTGCTGAGTGTGATAGTGCTGTGGATGATGTGTTAGTGCTGAGTGTGATAGTGCTGGGGATGATGTGTGTGAGTGCTGTGGATGATGTGTGTGAGAGTGCTGAGTGTGATAGTGCTGGGGATGATGTGTGTGAGTGCTGTGGATGATGTGTGTGAGAAGGGATAAAATAATAATGTGTTATAAAAGGGATAATATAAAATGTGTTTTGGGGGGTAAATAAAAACAAACAAAAATAAGTAATGTATGTCCCCCCCTCCCTTCTTACCTTTTAGCCTGGGAGGGGGGGACCGGCATGCTGGTGAGTGGGTGGGGGGGACCGGCACTCCGACACCATCCCTGGTGGTCCAGTGGTGAGTGAACTCTAGCCTACGGGCTAGAGTTCACTCTCGCGAGATCCGGTCGTTGCCATGGCAACGCTCCGGATCTCGTGAGAGGAACCCGGCGGAGCTGCAAGATAGAGCTCCGCCGGGTTCCTCTGCTGGCAGGCTGGCTCCCACCCTCTCTCCCCGCCGGCGGCCGCCTTTGACAGCATGTGGGCCGGTGAGGGAGATCTTTGATCTCCCCACCGGCCCTCCATGGAATACAGCGGGGCCGGCGCTAGGATAGTGCCGGCCCTGCAGGGGCCGGCCGGGGAGATCCTGTGATCTCCCTGCCGGCCTCGGCCCACGGCCACCGCGGCCCACCGGGCATTTGCCCGGTGTGCCCGATGGCCAGTCCGGGCCTGTTCCCAACGGCCGCAGGAGTATCAGGAGGAGGAGGTAAGCCAATCCCCCCCTCCCCAGCTAACTCCTAACTTGGGCCCAGGGTTAACAGTGGAGATGTTAACCCCCACTGACCCCCACGTTCCCTTTGCCACCGGGCAGGACTATGCCCCAATTCCCCCAGCAGAAGAGCTGGCAGCCAAGAGTGCAGTTGGCCTCTGCCCTCCCTTTGACCCTTGCACAGAGATTGACATTCTGCCAGCTATCCCAGCGGAAGAGCTGGCATCAGGACAGAGCGCCGCTGGCCTCTACCCTACAGACCCCCTTGTTACAGGACTGGCCTGCAAGCCCCTCACCCCAGCAGAAGCGCTGGCACCAGGGCAGAGTGCCGCTGGTCTCTGCCCCCCAAGTACCACCAGCTATTTGCCCAGCTGCACCAGGAAGGCCAAGGATGCTACACTTTCATCCTACAACCTGGAACCTACAGGCCAGTACTACTTATTGTGGGGGGGCTACTTTGCTGCTAATGTTTATTTGTGGGTGGGCTGCGAGACTAACTTAGGCACTGACTGACATAAGGTCTGGTGCCTGGTTAGTCTCCCTCCAAAAGGGGAGATATGTTACAGATTGCCATTTGTAACTGGCCCTTTAAATGGAAAATTGCCCTGCTTCCCTGGATTGTGGAGAAGCCTATTTGCCAGCCTCCTTCGTCAAGACTATGGCCCCTGGAAGATTGTGCCCCTGAAAATGTATTAACTTTTATTGGGTGTGTATGGCCCTTTAAGAACCGTCTGAGGGACATATTGTGACTTTGCTGAACAAGGCCCCTTTAAGACTATGTCCCCAGACCTGTAAAATAACTTGCCCCTGGCTCTCTCCCACTTGGTTCAGTAAATAGGGCTTACTGAACCAAGTACCACACAGGCGGACCACCCAGAAGTTAAAGTATGCAGGCAATTTACCTCCCAGGCTGTGGGGTTACTGCAGGTTAATTGCATGTGGCGGCGGCCATCTTGGTTCATTCGAATGCGGTCAGCGGTATATGCTAAAGATTCTGTGGAACTGAAATCGGCTACACATTTTACCGAACACCGCTGACCCTTACCTTCTCCTACACTTCATTTTTTAGCTCCAGAGACTAAGTCCCGTTCGAAATGGGACTTGAAATTGACCGACCGCACAGCCCAAATCTATGGAACTGTTTTGGGCAGGAAATTGTGCTTGCGGTCGGTCATAAAGGGACCTCCAGCTAACGTTTGATCCACTGGAGGGATTTGCCTGATTTTTGGAAGTGTTTATGTTTGATGTATGCTGAGTCTGAATATGTAACTTTTATGGAAATTGAATGTATGTTTTAAAGTTACAGTGTGTGTGTGTGTGAAAAGTGTATTTTTATTGTATGTAATAATTGGTTTAACTGGTTATCTGAGGGGAGGGGATGTGTGGGTTGCACCAGATGTGTGATTGGTGATTTTATGCCTCCCCCTGGGAGTGTCCTGTTTGCATGTAACCTCAATAAAAGCCAGGCTGGGTGTTCCAGCACCTGAGACCTCTTCTGACCCTCTAACTGGTAGCCTTGACTCATGTTTGTAGGGGACAGCTATAATCACTACAGGGATTGCTATGCTCTTCATACTCCCTTAGCTACTGAGCTCTTGTAAGAGCTCTTGTTCCTGATCCTGCTTCGCTCTACAGAAGGAAGAGGTTCGCCTATTGGAACCTGGAGCCAGACAGAGAGATACCAGCCCAGCAACGGTGGTTCGTGGAATACGCAGTAGTTATGGTGTCTACGGTGCTGATGGTCCTTTGGTGAGCACTAGGAGCATCCTTTTCTACGGTCCAACTTCCAGCCAGCCTGGAGGCAACCATAACAGAAGGTATAGTTGGTTCTTCAATAATCTGAAAAATTGGAATATGTTGTAAGCATGTTTCTTTACAATAAGCAGAGTTAAAGGTGAGAGAGAAGGGAGACCAAGTAATTTGTGGGTTGTGGTTCCTTAACCAGTTGATTCCTAGTATGACCGGATAAAGAGGTGATGAGATGATATCGAATATAAGATATTCAGTATGAGTATGATTGGTGGTTATTCTTACAGGAATAGTTTCATTTAGTATAGGGCCCGAGGATATGAGGGAGCCGTCAATCACTCTGACAGAAACAGAAGTGCTTTTGCGAACACAAGGAATTTTATTTTTGGTTACAAAGGATGAATCGATGAACACCCCGTTTGCACCAGAATCAATAATGGCTTCAGTCGTAATTCTTTCTTTGTCCCACTGTAATATGAGAGAAATAGAGGATAATTGAGTGGTTGATTTAGAGGGAAGTGCACTTAGTATAGAAGTGGTATGAGCATGCTTACCGCCTTTGGCCGTTTCAATAAGGGGCAATCTGGGATCAAGTGATCTTGCGAGGCACAATACATGCAGAGGTTTAGTAGACGTCTTCTGGTTTTCTCTTCTAGAGTGAGAGGACTTCTTATTACCCCTATTTCCATAGGTTCATTTTGTAATGATGGTTTTTCAGTTGTTTTTGAAGGACTAAATGTTTTTTTTCCATAATGAACTCGAGAGAGCTTTTTTGGCCTTTCTTTCGCTAAGTCTTCTGTCAATGCTGATTGATGGTTGAATTAGCGCGTTTAACGTAGTAGGGAGTTCAGTTCTAGAAAGTTCATCCTTTACTGCTTCGGATAACCCAATTTGAAACTAGTTGCGCAGGGTTATGTCATTCCATTGAGTTTCTATTGCCCATCTTTTAAATTCAGCAATGTAGTCATCGACAGGTCTATGTTTTTGCTGTAGAGTTCTAATGGTTAAATCAGCTGTAGATTGTTTGTCGGGATCTTCATAAAGAAGAGACATGGCTTCAAAAAATTCATCCAATGAGTCTAAGATTTGATCGTCATTTTCCAAGAAGGAATGGGCCCAGGCCATAGGTTCACCTCTTAGAAAGGAGATAACTGAACAAACATTAGATCTTTCAGTGGGATAAGATCTAGGTTTTAGAGCAATTAATAACTTGCAGGAATTAAGAAACTCCCTGTATTTGGATCGATCTCCAGAAAACTTTTCGGGATTACAGACAGCAGGGTCGCTAGCTGAGTGCATAACAGTATGAGGAGTATGTGTTTGTAAGTCTCTGACATAAGTAAGAATCCGTTCATTTGTAACCTGTAGGTCTTGCATGCCTTGGGCAAGTGTATCGACTCTTTGATTCAGCATAGTAAATTTAGAATCTAAATCTGCTGGATCCATTACAAAGGCTGGATTATTCTGTAACGTTTACATAGGTTGATATGGAGCACAACTGCAGATTTCTTAGGACTGAGATTGTTGATTAGGATACTTAGAGAATAGAATAGGAACTGTGTATTCAATATTGGAAAATACAGGTACTGTATCTTTAATTACTTCGCTGTTGGTTTAATTGGAGTAAGCAGCTTCCGATATACATGCAATCTAGCACATTGGTGTTTGCAAGTTTTAAGGAATGGAGGAAGTTAGAAATGAAGTTAGCAGGCCTGGGAGCAGCTGTAGTCTGAATGCTTAACGGACTTGAGAGCAGGCTGTAGCAGAAATGCTTGGCAAACTTGAGAGCAGACTATGGCAGGAATGCTCAGCGGCTTGAGAGAAGGTAAGCACTTATCACAGATATAACAATTGACTTGGCTTCCAAAGGGTGAAAAATCAGGTTCCCGGAGTTCTCCTCCGGGGAGGGTTGTTTCTGAGACAGGATGAGGAAAGTCCAGATACTAGCCGTGGTCGAGGAGAGGAGAAGAAGGGTAAGTAGAATTCCAGTCTGGTTCGGTACACAAGTAGAGGTCGCAGAGAAACTGATATCGCGGTAACGCTGTTCAATAATCCAGCGTCTTGTATCTGGCGCGGTCGCATTATGTAGCGTGGGGAGACCGCGTCAGAGAAGGGGTGTGGCTAAACTCCGTCAACCCGGAAGAGACAAGGAATTACCGGTAGTTGAGGCATGACAGCTAATCAGAACCCCATTCGGTAGTTTTAAAGTACCGAACGAGGGGATTCGTATAAAGGGAAAGTTAACCGTGGATGGCAGTATTTCCTATGTATTTCACCTCCTGAACGAAGACCGACCGCAGGGCCAAAATGCATGGAACCCTTTTCGGATACCACCTCGTGTGCGGTCGGTCAAATTACACCCTCCACCTAACTCCCGAACCCCTGGTCCGATCTGGGTGAATTTTGGATATGTTAGTCACCCAGATCAGGGCTACCAGGGGGTACCATCTAAATAACTGTACCAGGCTCTTTTGGGGGTACATCCAGAATCGGGGTAAAAGTGTATAAGTTAAGTGGATTATGTGTCACACTGAGGGGAGGAGAGGTATGGGAGGTAACTCCTGTACTATTGGACACTGTACTAATTGCTGTAAATCCCTCCCTTGCAAGGGAGAACCCTTTAAAAGAAAGTGTGTGATTAAAGCTTTCAGTTCTGCTCCTGATACTGTGTGTCGTCCAGTTATTGGGAGTGCTGTTGGGATATTGCTGTATTGTTTTACCTGCTGGAAGTACAAATCTATGGATCTATAATACTTGTTCCTGAGCCTCACTGGGATCTTAAGTGGAGAATAGCTGTGGGATATCAGCTCTCCGCTACACCGCTGGCCGTTTGGGACTTTAAAATGGCCGTCGCCACGTGTTCGGCAAACAAACAAAGGCCACCCAGTATTCGTCAATTAAGCTGCGGTTAACCGCAGCTTCTGGGGGGTCAATTGATGGCATACTACAGGTCACAGGTGGTCCAGTCATTTGTGCGTTAGTTCAGTAGATTGAATCTACCGACCGCCGGGCAGAAAGGCGCGAACAAGCCTTTTCTGCAGGGGAAAAGAAGGCTTTTTAACATGGGGCGTTCGAATCTTCGAATGGGACTTAGTCTCTGTAGCTGAAAACTCCGTGCAGGAGAAGGTAAGGGGCAGCGGTGTTCGTTGAAATGTGTAGCCGATTGCAGTTCCATGGATTTGGCTACACATACCGCTGACCTCGTTTGAATGAACAAAGATGGCCGCCACCACGTGTTCGTTTGTCGAATGGCGGCCACTTCGACTACTTCGGTACTTCGGCTGCATCCGAAGTGCCAATTTAAAGCTGCAGAACTGCTACAATACAATTTAAAGAGGCAGCAAGAGTCTTTTAAAATCCAATCTGCTAAAATGGTCTTTAACAGGCAATATCTTCCAGGGGCCATAGTCTTAAAGGGACATTGTTCTCCAAAGTCACAATGTGCCCACCGACGGTTCTTAAAGGGCCATACACAGCATAATAAAATACAATATGCCCAAATGCTGGTTTAAGAGGTTACAATCTACCCGGGGCCATAGTCGCACGGGAGGAGGCAGGCAAGCAGGCCTCTCCAGGACATAGTGGCAAAGGGCACTTTGTCACACATCTCCCCTTTGGGGTGAAGACTAACCAGGCACCTGACCTTCTGTCGGTCAGTGCCTAAGTTAGTCGATCCGCCCACCCACAATAAACAAGTGCCAGAGCAGCCCACCCACAACAAACAGTTACTGCACCTGGGTATGATGGGGCAAAACACTGTGGGGACTTGAGAGGCAGAGGCCAGTGGCGCTCTGCCCTGATGCCAGTGCTTTTGCTGGGATGAGGGTGGTGCAGGCCAGTCCTGACCTGATGCCAGCTCTTCCGCTGGTATAGCCTGCAGGACATCAGGCTCTGGACAAGAGACAAAGGGAGGGCAGAGGCCAACTACACTCTGCCCAGCTGCCAGCTCTTCTGCTGAGGTGCTTGGGACATAGTCTGGCTCAGTAGCCAGTAGCTCTGTTAAGCCAGGGGCCAAGATAGGAGTTAGCTGGGGAGGGAAGAATTGGCTTAGCTCCTCCTCCTGATACTCCTGCGATGGTAGCTGGGGATCTGGACAGGCTGTCCTGCATCCCTGTGGGTCAGGCACAGAGACCACGGTCCCATCTGCACCATCTGGAAGATTGGTGTCTCCCCTGCTGGGGAGTGAGACCAACTTTCTCTGCTCCCTGTAGGACACACTGCTGCTGGGGGGGGGGACAACACCTTCGGCCCCCTGGAATTCACACTGCTGCTGGGGAGGAAGGACGACACCTTCGGCCCCCTGTAACTCTCACTGCCGCTGGGGAGGAAGGACGACACCTTCGCCTCCCTGTAACTCGCACTGCCGCTGGGGAGGAAGGATGACACCTTCTCCTCCCTGTAACTCGCACTGCCGCTGGGGAGGAAGGACGACACCCCCAAATTATACGCTGTCGTTGGGGCGCAGGGACAGAATACTTTGCCATCTCTGCCCAATATTCTGCTTCCTTCTGCAGACCCTCGGCCAGTTCTCTCCTCATTCTCTGTACACGTTCCTCCATTGGGTTGGGCCCGTAGAGATCCAACCGTCCCTTCAGTATAGCATCAAACCGTACGTGACTATACCAATACTACAGGCTTGCTTGGTGTTCCCAGGATGCTGCTCCTCGCACTAGGGAATACATCCCACCGCTATAACGGAACCTTCCGTTAATGGACGCTTCCTAGCTTGCGCCGAGGACCACAAGCACCGCACTGGACACCACAACCACCGCAGACTCCACAACCGCCGTAGCTTAACTGGAGCCTCACCGTCTTCCGTCCTCCCTGGATCAGCTTCTGTCCTCCAGGACCGTGTGGGGAAGTCCTCTCCTCCAGGAGAGCGTATCCGGAACAAGCTCTTAAAAGAGCTAAGTGATTCAAGCTCAGGGGAGTATGCAGAGCATAGCAATCCCCAGTGTGATTATAGCAGCTCCCTCCAATAACGAGACAAGGCTACGTATTGAGGGTCAAACAGGATCTCATTTACTTGGCACCAAAGGGCCTTCTTTTATGCAGGTTTTCCCTACATAGGACCACCCACAGGGTTTTACAGAACAACCAATAACACATGTACATTCAGGGCCGGACTGGGAAGAAAATTCAGCACGGGCATTTTTTAATTACAGATGCCCACTAAAAAGGGGACGGGCCAGATAAGGGTGTGTTTTGTCATCACTAATGACAAGCACGCCCCTTCACAAAGTGAGCATGTTGGTTCAATGCTCTTCCAGGGTAGACCATGCGCAGAGCTCTGCTGAAGAGCACAATGCAAGAAAATTCAATAACATGCTTGCAATGTGTTTGCTTGAAATTTGTCTCTGGTGTCTCCATAGTTGGGATACCAGGAGACAAAAATGCTAAGAAAGCATATTGTGCAGTCTGTGTGTGTGTGTGTGTGTGTGTAAGGGGTGTAGTGTGTGTTAGTGATGGGTGCTGTGTTTGTGTGAGGGTGCTATGTGCGTGTGAGGAAGCTGTGTGTGTCAGGGCTGCAGTCAGGGACGTATTAGCCGCGAGGCAAACAAGGCATTTGCCTTGGGCGGCATTTTCCAGGGGGCGGCAAAAAAAGCCACCCCCAAATGCCCAGGGCAAATGCCTTGTTAGCCTTGCGGCTAACCGACATGCCGGTCGGGCTGATGGGCGGGCGGCACTGGTGGGTGGGAGGCTGGTGAGGGAGCACTTCCCCCTGAGCTCTCTGCTCAGCTCCCTCCCGCGCCTCCCGCAGAGTGAGGCTGGGAGCCGGAAGATGACGTCATATTCTGGCTCCGCCTCCCAGCTTCACTCTGTGGGCGTCGCGCGAGGGAGCTGAGCAGAGAGATCAGGGGAAGTGCTCCCTCGCCAGCCGCCCACAAGCCAGTGCCGTCCAGCAGCCACTGGACCACCAGGGAATAGGAGACCCCCCCCAGCATTCCCAAAGGCTGGGAGGGGTTAAATTGAAGAAAAAAAAAAGAGAAGTGAGTATTAATGTGAGTTAGTGTGTGTCTGACTGTGTGTGTCTGATGGTGTGTGTCTTTTAGTGTGTGTCTGTTAGCATGTGTGTGTGTGTGTGTCTGACGGTGTGTGTCTGACAGTGTGTGTCTGACGGTGTGTGTCTGACGGTGTGTGTCTGACGGTGTGTGTCTTTTAGTGTGTGTCTGTTAGCGTGTGTGTGTGTCTGACGGTGTGTGTATTTTAGTGTGTGTCTGTTAGTGTGTGTGTGTGTGTCTGACTGTGTGTGTGTTTGTGTGTGTGTCTGACGGTGTGTGTGTGTCTGGCGGTGTGTGTGTCTGTTAGTGACTGTCTGACACTGTGTCCGACTGTGTGTGTCTGTTAGTGTGTGTGTGTCTGACTGTGTGTCCGACTGTGTGTGTCTGTTAGTGTGTGTGTGTGTGTCTGTTAGTGTGTGTGTGTCTGACTGTGTGTGTGTGTGTCTGTTAGTGACTGTGTCTGACACTGTGTCCGACTGTGTGTGTCTGTTAGTGTGTGTGTCTGTTAGTGTGTATGTGTGTGTGTCTGTTAGCTAGTGTATGTGTATCTGTCAGTGAATGTGTGCGTATTTAGAAGGCGGGGAAGGGTTGGGTGGGGGTGGCGCGCGCAGGGGGGGGTGTCTGAGTTTTGTCCTGCCTAGGGCAGCACAAAACCAAGATACACCACTGGGTGCAGTGTGTGAGTGAGGGTGCTGTGTGTGTCAGGGGTGCAGTTTGTGTGTGGGTGTGAGTGAGGGTGCTGTGTGTGTCAGGGGTGCAGTGTGTGTGTGTGTGTGTGTGGGTGCTGTGAGTGTTAGGGGTGCAGTGTGTGTGCTGTGAGTGTTAGGGGTGCAGTGTGTATGCTGTGAGTGTTAGGGGTACAGTGTGTGTGTGCTGTGAGTGTTAGGGGTGTAGTGTGTGAGTGTGTGAGTGATGGTGCTGTGAGTGACAGGGGTGCAGTGTTTGTGTGAGTGAGGGTGCTGTGAGTGTTAGGGGTGTCTGTGAGGCTGATGTGACTTGGGTGATTATTTCCCCCCTTCCTGCTTACCTTATGCCTGGGAGGGTGGATCCTGCTGCTCCCGCCGTCATCCATCCCTGGTGGTCTTAGTGGTGAGTGAACTCTAGCCTGTGAGGTGAGTGAACTCTAGCCTGTGAGATAGACCCTGAGTGGAAAGCTGGAGGGATGATGGTTTAAAGATGCCTATTTAAAAGAGGATCAATAATTAACTAATGATAAGTGGAATAATGGTTATATTCTAGTGTATATATTGTGATAAAGTGAAGGCAGAGAGGTCATTTAACCCCAGGGGGAGTATATTCCAGATCTGCATGAAGACTGGGTATCTTGATCTGACGTTGGTAGTTTATAAAACCTAAGACCTCTTGGTGTAATTTGGAGGGAAGTATATTTTTCAAACATAAACACTTCCCATTTCAGTTTCATTTCTTTAATAAGGAGTTTTTCTAACTGTAAGCAGATGGTATCTAGATTGTTAGAAAAAACTCCATTCTTAACTGGATTTTCACCAGAACATTTCTTATCTAGGTCTTTTAACCAACCTGATCTTAATTGACCAATAGACATGTTCAAAATTAAATTATCACCGAAAAGTGGCTATAAGCAGTACCTGGAGCGGACCGCAGACCTGGAGCAGCGCGTGGAAACAACCACGGTTGCCCACAACATAGTGACCGCCCATGTGAACACACTTACCACCCGACTAGAAGCCTCAGAGGCAGCGCTCGAGGACCTGGCTAACAGGTCGCGCCGCAACAACATACGCGTGCGCGGCCTGCCAGAGCAACAGGACGAAGGCCCAATCGTGACCATGCTCCTCGTAATCCTGCGACCTCTTTTGCCAGAGATATCAGATGAGCACTGGCACATCGACAGAGCCCACAGGGCCCTGCGCGCCCGAAGAGACGACAACATAAGACCAAGGGATATAATTGTCCAGACAAAGGAAGCGGTGCTAAGGAAGGCCAGAGAAAGACCCATAAAATACCAGGATAAGGAAATCTCCCTTTTCCAAGACTTGGCTCCAATTACCCTCCAACGCAGGAGAGAGTGGAGGCCAGTCACTGAGCTGCTCAGGACCAATGCAATCAGGTACGCCTGGGGGCATCCATTTAAACTAATGGTCTTTAAGCACGGCAGACCTCACATCCTCACGCCAGGCACGGACCCAGCACCCTTCTTTCATGCTCTGGGCATCACGTTGCCGGAGAGCTTCTTGTTACCAAATACTGCTCTCCCAGCCCTACAACCCCTACCACGCGACTGGTACACCGCCGCTGAGTAAATAGACGGCAGACGGACACCAACAACCAAGGCACAACCAACCTCCCAGGAACGAGCACACCGGACCCCATCCATCAACATCACAGCGCCCTCCCCACCCTTCAATATCCACCAGAAACAGACCTTCAGGCAACAGAACACCGGAGACGCTTCACCCGCCGGTCGGAATGAAACTGCGACACCCAAGGACAATACCCCTTTCTATGATGGACTCCTTCTCCAAAGTTTACCCCAGCCGCACGCACTGACCAACGTACTCTTGTCCCTCGACCGCCACCAACACTCGATCAACGAGCCTCAATGATCTCTTCTACCCACACAACACCCGTCTCGACGACAGCCAAAACGATAAGCCACACTATGGACCTGTCTATGGACTGCTGCTGACATCTTGGCACCGAAATAAGAAAATGTTAAAAGCTGTCACAACCCTGTCATCAACTAGAAGTGTAAAGTATATAAGCGACACCTATATGAAGTGCTGAGACAGCCAACCAGGGCACACACACCACGATAGACACAACACACAACTCCAGACACCAACTCTCACCACACAACCAGGCCGCACAAAGACAAAGGTCCACGACAGGGAACACACACTATGCAGGGAAAGCACATACCTAGACAACATGGATTCACTGACCATAGCGGGGGGGGGGAATGGTGAATGGCGGGTGGACTGGGGAGGGCACGGTGGGGTCGAGGCAGGATATAGAGCACACGAACATCAGGGCACAGAGACTACTTAAGGAGAGTAACATAATTGAAATGGTTGAGGATGCAGCTATGTTGTCATGCTCCTGATTTGTATTGATATGTCTTGATATGTATTGTAACGGTATATTCTATGCAGCCACCCCTAGCCGGTCCTCTCCCCCCCCACCCTCCCTCTCCCACCTCTCCCCGCGCAGCAGCCCACTTAGTAGACCGACCGCCGACTCTAGCAGTCGGGCCCTCTCCTTCCCACCCTCCAATAACAAGGGACACGACCAACCAAAATAAGTCATAAAAAAAAAAAACTCCCCCCCGGCGCTATTGTGCTCACCAATGGGAGAACCATCATGGACCAGACGAGGTAACCCAACTGGGCTCACCCGCAAAAGCCTATGCTTCCCCTCCCTTTACCCCCACCCCCCAACTCTCAAGAGTTCCCCGCTTCACTAACGCACCGAAGCAACATAGTACCTAAAATCCAGAGGCAGGGAAACCAAATTACCCACTAGATTATCAGATAGTACACTGCACACTAAAGTCACAACAGACAAACGATCCATGGTATCAGGGGGCCACACCGGCAGATAGGTTCATGACCCAACACTCCCAGACTGATGCAGTCATCGCGGAGACAAGGGTCCATGCACCCCCCCACGGTCTGGCACAGGACCAGACACGTATGGCAGCACCGTACCATTCCCTTTCCAAACCTTCCTCACCGCTTTCTCTCCCCCCCCCACCCAAGCACCCCACCCACCCCATGCCCACACCGGTCTTGGATTGGACAGCCCCAATCTTACACCCAAACAATGACTCAAAGGAACAGAGGTGGGAGTACACCCCACCCCCCGTTACACCCATACACCAGTCAATCCATAAGGAATTACCAAAGCCACCCGAAAATCCATCGGGACCAAAAGTGCCCACCGAAGCTTCAAGATAATGGCTCTTAAAGTATCCTCGCTTAATGTTAAAGGCCTCAACGCCCCACGCAAGCAAAGAACACTTTTTAGCGAACTAAAAAGATTAAATCCTGACATAGCATTTATACAGGAGACACACCTGTCTCGGTCCGCCCAGGTCTCCCTACCGCATGGCCGCAGAGGCACGAACCTTCCGTAAACATGACGGAGTGGCGATTCTCACGCACAAACGATGCCCAATTCAAATAACCCAAGTGACTCCAGACCCAGACGGTAGATACGTCCTAGCAACCGGCTGGGTTCATTCACAACCCATCCACTTAATTAACATATATGCCCCCAACACACCTACACCCCAATTCTGGAACCAGATGTCAGACATAGTCCTTGCACTCCCCACCGGGATAATCCTCATGGGAGGAGATTTAAACGCAACACCCGCTCCAGCAGTTGACAGAAGCTCATGCCAAGGACTACTTAGATCACATGACATGGGCGCCCAAGACAAACAATTACACCACTTTATCCGTAAAACAGGCCTCATAGATGCATGGAGGGCACAACACCCCTCTGACAAAGACTACACCTATTACTCACCGCCCCACAACACCTACTTGCGCATAGACATGTTCTTGACCAACCATGCAGGCTACACAAAAACACAAAAAACAGACATAGGTACAATCGCATGGTCAGACCACGGGGACATCGCAATCTACCTTAAAGGCCTCCAATGCCCTACCCCATGGACGTGGAGACTAAACACGTCCCTCCTCAAGGACCCCCAAGTTGTAGACGACATACAGGAACAGCTAACCACATACTTTACAGAAAACCTAACACCAGAAATCCCCATGACCACGGTATGGGCGGCCCACAAAGCAGTGATCCGAGGCTCCCTTGTCAAAAAAGCAACCCACAAAAAGTTAAAAAAAACGCAGAAACTCACTCAACTACTAGAAACAGCCGACTGCCCAGCATCCCTGTAGGGCCGGTAGAGAGACTGCGGTCCCATCTCCACCTGCCTGCTGGGGGTCCTCCCAGGACCAGTCTATGAGGCCTGCTGCCTCGGGTATCTCTGGTTGGGGTTGGGGAAGGAGACCGGTTGTCTCTTCCCTTTGCACGGTGCACTGCCGCTGGGGAGGGAGGTCGCTGCTCTCCTCTCCCTGTTACTCAGGCTGCCGCTGGGGAGGGAGGTCGCTGCTCTCCGCTCCCTGTAACTCACTTTCTCGCTGGAGACGGGGTGTCAATACCCCCAAACTCCACAGTTGGCGCTCAAAGGCTCGTGCCGCTTCGTTGTATGCACTCAACTGGCGCATCACTTCATGGACCAACTCATTTGAAGGGTTTGTGCCATACAAGACCAGCCGCTCCTTTACTATCTTCATAAAATCAGCGCCCTCCCAGCACTGTGTCCGGCGGATTTGCAATTCACTGACTGCTGTCCAGGGTCTTGCTAGCTCCATGTTGCTGTAGGTAGGGACACTGCTCAGTGGCTAGCGTTGCCCTCAATACTCCCATACGATACCAGTGCTGTTGGGGTGCTGCTCCTTACGCTAGGACGCCATCCCACCGCTGCCACCAAATGTTACGGTTGCCTCCAGGCTGGCTGGAAGTTGAACTGTAGAAAGGATGCTCCTAGCGCTCACCAAAGGATCATCAGCACCGTAGACACCATAACTACTGCGTAGCCACTATAAGTACTGCTGGGCTGGTATCTCGCCGTCTGCTCTGCACCCTGGACCTACGCCCAGGCTCCAGTAGGTTAACCTCTTCCTTCTGTAGAGCGAAGCAGGATCAGGAACAAGAGCTCTTACAAGAGCTCAATAGCTAAGGGAGTATGAAGAGCATAGCAATCCCTGTAGTGATTATAGCTGTCCCCTACAAACATGAGTCAAGGCTACAAGTTAGAGGGTCAGAAGAGGTCTGAGGTGCTGGCACACCCAGCCTGGTTTTTATTACGGTTGTGCACATACAGAACACACCCAGGGGAGGCATAAAATAACCAATCAAATAACAGTACAACCCACACATCCCCTCCCCTCAGATAAGCAGTTACCATAATTATTACAGACAGTAAAAATACAGTTTTTACACATACACCGTAACTTTAAAACCATACATTCAATCTCCATAGAGATTACATATTAAATTACATATTTAGACTCAGCATACATCAAACATAAACACTTCCAAAAATCACACAAATCCCTCCAGCGGATCAAAAGTTAAGTGGAAGTCCTTTATGACCGACCGCAAGCACAATTTCCTGCCCAAAATAGTTCCATAGATTTGGGGTGTGCGGTCGGTCAATTTCATACAGAAGACTTAGTCTCTGGAGCTGAAAGTTCAGTATGGAAGAAGGTAAGGCTCAGCGGTGTTCGTGTAGTTGTGCATCCGATTTTAGTTCCACAGAATCTTTAGCATATACCGCTGACCGCATTCGCATGAACAAAGATGTTCGACTGTCGAATGGCAGCCACCCAGCGGTCGGCAATTCAACTGCAGTAACCTCACAGCCTGGGAGGTAAATTGCCTGCACACTTTAACTTCTGGGTGGTCTGCCTGTGTGGTACTTCGTTCAGTAAGCCCTATTTACTGAACCAAGGCGGAGAAAGCCAGGAACAAGTTATTTTACAGGTCTGGGGACATACCCTGATTACCCTGACCCCGTCCTTCCTCCCATCCCCACTCTTGTCCCTCCTCCCTCTGCCCCACCTCCAGTACATGTCCCTGCTCCTCCTCCCATTCCCTCCCCTACCCCACCTCCCGTACCCGTCCCTCCACCTTCCTCCGTCACTCTTTCCGTGCCCTCCTCTGACCCACCTCCCTACGTCATTCCTCCTGTCCATCCTCCTCTCCCTGTCACCGGTCCGTTCTCTCCCCATATCTATCCCCCTCCCTGCCTCTAATGTATCACCTCTTGTTCCCGCCCCTTCCGCCTACATTCCCCCTTCGGTTCCGACTCCTGTCATGGTCATCACCTCTCCTCCCAGCATCCTCCCTACTGCTTCCTCTTCCATACCCACACCTAGTTCTGTCCCCGCCTCTGTCATGGCGGCCCCCAGCTACCCCATTATGACGGTTGGTTCAAGCGATTCTATCGCAACAGGCCGTCACCCGCAGCCTCAGGCTATCACCCTACTACATCACAATTGGCTATGCTCCAAATTGCCAATGAAGGTGTGACGAGACCAATCTCGCCACATTGCATTGGAGGAGCCTGGTTGCCCGCCTGCTGCCTTTGGATTATGGACCGGCAGCTAAAGGGTTAATTTTACTGTGGAGAAAGATTTATTTTTCCCTTTCTGCACAGCCGTTCGGTAGATGCTATCTACCGAACAAACAGCTGCTTTTCAGCCTCCCCAGAGCCGTGGGGAGCCGGCAGGCGCCGTTAATTGGCCACTCAGAAGCTGGAGTGTGCCTTCCATTTACCTCCCTGAAGCTGCGGTTAACCGCAGCTTAATTGATTGTTACTGGGTGGCCGCGGTTACACTTAGCGGCCACTAGATGGTGGTGTTCTGGAGCTCCCCGGGCAGCCAGCGCTTTTCTGCCCGGCTTTCATGCACCAAACCCGGACACTTTTACGTGCAGGCATCGCTGAACCTCCAGCCCCTGGTTCTAATTCGTATATATTTAACCGAATGCATGTAAATTTGATGGTTTATTTTATGTGAATGTTAACCCAGATAGCTATACTCTAACTCCATGGCAATTAAACTGTATTCATGTGGTCTGAGTGCCATTCACCTAATAATGTGCACTCAGACCTGAGCTATCTGGGGATATGTTATATGTCTGTGTTTTATGTATAAAATGTGTCTTTATGTATTTTAAAGTGATAGTCTGTTTTTGTGTCCCCACGTGTGTAATGGAGTTTTGCCTTTGTCCTGGGAGATAATTGAATTACTTCTCCAGGGCAGAGGGGAGGAAGCCAGGATGCATTGTGGGGATGTTTTACTGCTGTATGTCTGTAATTGGTACTTGTCTGTCCGTTGTTACAGTCTTCCATCTGGTCCCCTAGGGGAGTGTCCACCAGGTGGGAGACCTGCATAAATACAGGGGCAGGTAGCCCTCAATAAACAGACCACTGCTTGACCCTCAACACGGAGCCTTGTCTCATTCTTGGGGGGATTCACTGTATGCTGATAGGGACTGACTGCCAGGAGTGTAAGCCGCTTGGGAGCTTTTCCTGTTCATCTGCTAGCAGCTATTCGTGAGGTTCTAGTTCGGGAGTTTGGAGTGCTACCTTATTCCCTTGTATGCAGTTCGGGAGTTTGGTGCATTCACTTATATCCAATTCGTGAGTTTTGGTGATTTTACAGTAGCTGTGCCTGTCTTTGAAAAGGGGATTATCGCCTAAACAATTTTAACCCCTTGTCTGCTGAAACGGTCCGTTACAGAAGGTTCTCCTGATTCTGGTACTCCGGCTGCACAAGCTCAAAATTCACCAGAAGTACCCAGTTATCATGGCCTACCACTCCACATTCTCTCTGATAACCACAGCGTTCAGGGGTTGGGCCCACTACGAGACCCTAATACTACCCCCCGATTTCCCCAACCGCTACCCACCCCAGTGGGCCATCACAGTATCCTACCGGCTGCTGAGGGAGCCCCTTTGATGTGTGTTACCTTCAATCCAACCCAAACTGCAACTCTGGTAACCTCTCTCCCACACCCAGAGAAACAGCCCATGCCCTTCTTCCGAAGGATTGCCCAGATTCGTAAAACATATTCAGCTACCTGGCGTGACTTGTTTAGTCTTTGTGAAATCAAACCCGGGGATGCATATTGGCCTATCATGGAATGGAGCTTTGACAATTCGCCCGTCTTCTTACTGACACAGATTTCCAATCAGGTATAATATTTTGTGAACAGCTTTGTGCTTGGGCACAGGATAAATTAACTGACCAAGCTACCTGTATTAATGACATTGTGCAAGATAAAATTGAATCAGTGGAAAAGTACCACTCAAGGTTAACACAGACTTTCTATGATTTGGGCTTCAGCGTATACAATAAGGCACATCCTCAGATGCTGTCGGCTGCCTTTGTTGCAGGCTTAAAAGAATCCATTAGGAAAGGCCTGATCCTATCCCACCCAGAATACAGGATAATACCCTTGGATACCCTCCTCCTAGTTGCTAAAGACCTGGAGTCAGCTTTATTACCCCAGTCAAGGAAAAGTAATCCCCTGATGTTTTCCCTCCATAATCCTGCTATCAGGCCTACCCCAGCCCCCGCTGGATATCCTTTGCCCCCACCAAAGAGACAATCTATGTCCCAAACTCCTAGACCTCAAACTAGAACGGTTTTAATTGTGGTCAACCTGACCACTTCCAAAGAGATTGCCCACACCCCAGGATACATAGGCAATAGCAATTAGCCATTAGGCCTCCCAATCCTGTCGCAGGCTACCCTATGTTCTCTCACCCATCCACAGCGGCCAGATTCAGCTCAGGCTGTTTTCACTCCACAGGGTTTCCCTCAGACAGTTTATCCGCCACAACCAGTTGACAATCATCCGGCACCTCATGTTTATACCAACATTTCTCCTGATGACTACAGTGCAGATAGTTATCAGCATCCTACCCACCCTGTCCCTAACATTCACCACCCTGTGCGACGTGCACAACAGCCAAATTATCCTGCAACCCCCACCCGTTATTACACTGGCCCTGACCAGGCCCATTTAGATCTTCTTAATAGGTAACCGGCAATCCTGTGGCAGTGTCTACAAGGGATAAAGTGGGGCCCCTAGCTACCGTGGTTCTACCCATTGAGGGTCACCCAACCACATTTTTAGTTGACACAGGCGCAGCCTGCAGTGTTCTCAGAGAACAAGACCTGTCTGACTCTTCTTTCTTCTCCAACATTGATGTTTCATGTGTTGGTGTTGATGGTACCCCTCGCAACAACCCACTAACCAAGCTTTTAAGGGTGGGTTCAGATATTCTCACACGTTTTGTTGTATCTTCCACCTGTCCCATTAACCCGTTAGGTGCTGATGTTCTCTCCCGTCTGCAAGCTTGTATCTCCTTTACTGCTGATGGCCAGGTTCAGTTACTTACACCTCTCTCACTTAAGGATACTTCAGCCCTCTGTTCCTTACCTCTCCTACTCCACTTATAGACACCACGCGCAGAGGATGTAAGGGTCCTTAAGTTCCCCAGTGCCCTGGATAGGGTCCCAGCCAAGCTTTGGTCCACAGGCCCAGATGATATTGGGCGTCTACAGGTACCTCCAGTGGTTGTTAAGCTGTAAGAAGGAGCAAACCTACAACGAAGGCCGCAATACCCCTTGAAGCCTGCACAGGCCCTTGCCATCTCCAAACAAGTTGAAAGCCTGCTAGCAAAAGGTGCTCTTGGGAAATGTGTATCAAAATGTAATACCCCATATTCACAGTAAAAAAAAGAAGACTGAAAAGGGTAAACCAGACCAATACCGTATGGTTCAGGACCTCCGTGCTGTCAATGATGTCACAGTCAGGGATACAGCCATCGTGCCTAATCCACACACTCCTTTCACAGGTACCTCCTACAGCAAGATTCTTCACTGTTATTGACCTGGCAAATGCCTTTTTCAGTGTGCCTCTGGATCCTTCATGCCAATATCTGTTGTCATTCACACATGACCGCCAGCAGTCTGTAATGCTTCAAGGTGCACAAAATACACCTACTCAGTTTGCAAAAGCTATGATTACTGTTCTGGAACCATGGCAGAAATCCCATCCTGATGTGGTTCTCCTCCAGTACGTGGATGATCTACTTCTCTGTGCAGATGATCTTTCAACTGCTGAACATCACTCAGAAGACTTACTCTGTTTCCTTGCTGAATAAGGCTGCAAAGCCTCCAAAAAGAAGTTGCAATGGCGCCGGCCCTCTGTGGTCTTCTTGGGACATAGCCTTTCCCATGGCACCCGCCACTTGACTAGAGACAGAGTTCGAGGCATCACTGCCATTTGTCCTCCATCTGCTCATCAAGCTCTTTATGCCTCTCAATGCAGCCTCTCTATGATGCCCTGAAGACTGAACCTTCCACACTATCACCAGAAGCTCGTACCTGTTTCTATGATATACAAAGAGCTTTCTCCTCCTTTGAAGGGCTTCAGGTAGTTTGGAAGGCCCAAGGCAGGGGGCCTTGGGCCTTCCAAACTACCTGAAGCCCTTCAAACTCTTTGTCTCAGAAAGGATGGGTCATGCTTCAGGAGTCCTAATGCAATCTCATGGTTCCCTCAGACTACAAAAAAACTACTTTGAAAGTAGTGGTGGGCTTAACAACATATGGCCATATGGTGGAACCAAATCCCCATATTTATACTTTGATAGGCATTTTAGCAGCCTTCTTTGTTTTTTTGTAGTCTGAGTGCGCCGCAACTATTTATTCTCTCATTCCTGAAGTTTTGGTCACAGCGGTAGCACCTTTCATACGAAATTCAGGTCTCGGGAGTGCCGCCTATCCTTTTTCTGTTCATATTATATTTGGAATCCAGACCAGATTCCTTAGGGGTTAAGCACCCCGCCCAGCCCCCCCCCCAGCTTCGGAGTCTCCTTTAGAGGTGGCCACAGGTGTGTATATATAGGAGGAGTTTATCAATAGTGGTCACTTTTATTATGTTTTCCAGCTAGCACAGTTATCTGCAATAGTTAGTATACCCATTTTTGCACAAACACATTAACTATTTGGTTTTAACACTGTTTTTAATTGCTTTCATCACATATTTTTGTATACTCACTATGCTCTTACCAGTATTTAATTTAACACTTTTATTTTTAACACTATTACTATTTATTTGCCCCCCAAATTTTAGTGTAGGACCCACCAATAATGGGGTACTTTGAAAGTAGTGGTGGGCTTAACAACATATGGCCATATGGTGGAACCAAATCCCCATATTTATACTTTGATAGGCATTTTAGCAGCCTTCTTTGTTTTTTTGTAGTCTGAGTGTGACGCAACTATTTATTCTCTCATTCATGAAGTTTTGGTCACAGCGGCAGCACCTTTCATACAAAATTCAGGTCTCGGGAGTGCCCCCTATCCTTTTTCTGTTCTAAAGGAAACAGTGTGATCCTGGTCCATTTGCCCATGGAAGTAACACACATGTACCATCACCGGGAAGTGGCTGTTCCTCATGTTTCCTTCACCAAGGCTCCAGATATCTCATGGAAGGAACTTGGCCCACTGCAAGTCAAGAGCAACTCACTATGGAGGGTGTCACCAAGTGAACTGTAAATTGTAAGACAGTTGGTTACCCTCGATATCATACATAGATAAGTGAAGATACCCCTCCTACAGAGCAGGACCCAGATGCTCCTCATGATTGCTTCGAACAGATGAAAATGGAGACCACCCTGTCACAAGAACCCTACAAACTGTTACAAAAGTCTGATCAAGAAGCTGAATTAATAGCCCTCACAGTGGCATGCAAAATGTCTGAAGGAAAGCGTGCTAATATTTATACTGACTCAAGATATGCCCTGAGTGTGGCACATGATTTGAAATTAATCTGGAAATCAAGAGGTTTCCTTACAGCAACTGGTATGCCGGTCAAGCACGGCACAGCTATCAAAGAATTGATGATAGAAAATAAAAGGTTAAGGTCCAAAAGAATGGACCTTAAATGTAGAGGATAAAACACACTGAAAAATACACCTCTCAACTGAAAGAAAGGACTCCACTAGAAAATCCTTATAGATGCAATAGGAAATATATTAGATGACTAATCTAATGTGGTTTCAGGAGTGGTGTATATCTTTAAATGTTAAAAATGACATGCAGCAATGTTAGAATAGCATAGTCTGTCTTAAATAGCCAAAATAAATACAGTATCAATGTGCTAAATAACAATGAGTCCAATAGTATAAGAAGTGTCTCTATATAGATACAATTGTATCTCTGGAATTAAAAGTTTTCCACAGTCCGTGAACATTGTAAGCTATACCAGCCTCTACCAGCTATAGATGAAACTGGATAGTATCTGGCCGATTTAGCTAAAAATAATATTGTACAATATTGTATAAATCTGCTTTAATAGCAGTAATGATTTATATGTGACTCTGTACTAGAATAAAATAAATAAAAATGACTAACGGGTCATAAGTAATGACCTGCAGTTAAATGGGAAAAGAACCCTACGTTCTTGCCAAGATTGATGAAGAATTCAATAGTGCTTTACTTGTAAAAAACGAATTTATTATCCACAAAAAAATGGAAAAAGCACTTACAATTGGTAAAGTTCTGAGTGCTGTATTGGAAAGGGAAAAGTCCGGTGTTTAGCAGCTATTAGGACCTTGTCCTGTCGGTAGATGATACTGGATGCCGCGTGCGTGTCACCGATCCTCCTGCGTTCCAAATGCAGCTTAATCGTCTTTACGGTAGTGCCAGAAAGTGCAGAGTAAAAGTCCTTACGCGTTTCGTGAGTATGCCACTCACTTCATCAGAGGATGTTGAGCAGGAGAGACCCACGGGTTTATATAGCCAGCTACTATTCTGGCTCTTATTAACCCCTTCAGGTTAAAATCCATACTTGCTCAAATTAGTTAAGCTAGTTAATTAGAAAGTGAACAACTATAATACATATAAGCACTAATATGATTATAATAAAATAAAAACTTAAATAGATTTCATGTTGTAATCTTCAATCACATATATTCATATACTTAAATTAGATTCATGATACATAGAGAATACTTCTAAGAAACATTTGGGAAATAGTCTTCAATCACATAAGTTATTATTGTTAAACGAAAAAAACCACAGTACATCAATAATTCTAAAAGATCTATTAAAAATGGAGATAAGTCTAAAAGCAAATTAGCTGGATAAAATCTTATAAATGCAGAAAAATGTTCTATATTGCACTAATTACTCTAAATCTTTATAAGAACATTGAAGAGTAATATATTACTAGTAGGATAATCAGTAAAAATAATGCAATAATTTATTGAATAAGAATATAAATATAATATCTGGTACAGAAAATCCTAGGGTAATTGAAATATAACCATATAAAAAAATAAAATAAAAAAGAGAAGTTTATAAAGCAGTGATTATAAAAATGCTCATAACTCGAAATCAATATTTAGTCCCTTAGGTTCTAGTGTTTCAAGTTTAAATATCCAGCCTGCTTCTGCTTTGTCTAGTTATTTTTCTAAATCCCCTCCTCTCCATGGAATGTTAACTTTTTGGATTGCCATAAAATTGAGACCTTCAGGATTTCTTGCATGTTATATGTCAAAGTGTCTTGAAAGATTATGGGTATGGAGGCCTTTTTTAATATTTCTTATGTGTTCTCCCATTCTCACTTTGAAAGATCTTTTTGTACGCCCTACATACAGTTTGTCACATGGACATTTTAATAGATATATTACTCCATTAGAATTGCATGTTAATTGTGATTTAATATTAAAACATTCTTTTGTCTGAGGGTGAACAAATTGTAAAGTTTTAGTTGGCTGGTTAGGGTTATTTTTGCAGGCTTGACATCGTCCACATTTCCAGAATCCTGATGTGTTTTTTGAAATAATATCGCTACCTTCTTTGTTTTTTTTCTTGTTTGGTCGTTGGAGCTAATAATAGACTTAGATTTGGGGCTTTGGAATATATCATTCTTGGTTTGTCATCCAATATTGCGTCTAATTGGGGATCTCCTTTTAGGATATTCCAATTCTTTTGTAGGATTCTTTTGAGAGCATGATTGTGGTTATTATATCTGGTTATAAAAGCAGGGGCTTCTGAATTAATATTTCTAGATTTTGGTTTAGTTGTTAAAATTTGATCTCTCGTTAGGAGGGAGGTTTTGGATAAAGCTTCATTTAATACTTTTGCCGAATATCCTTTTGCTTGGAACTGGAATATCATCTTTGTGGTTTGTTCTTCACAAATCTCAGGTTCTGAGCAATTCCTCTTGATCCTCCTGAGTTGGCTGAATGGAATGTTGTTTAGCCAACTTTTTTTGTGGAAACTATCATGTGGGATAAAACTGTTGCATGCTACTGTTTTCCTGAATGTCTTAGTTTCTAATTTATTATTCTTAATATATATTTCCAAATCTAAAAATTCAAGCTTTTCCATTGATTAGTTAAAAGTAAACTTCAAGTTATAAGGATTAAAATGTAAGTATTCTTTAAAATTTTCAAGCATTAAAATATCTCCTTTCCAAATAAAAATGCAGTCATCTATATAGCGATGCCAGGAGACCAGATTTGCGCCATATGGGTTGTTTGACCAGATGTGTTCGTCTTCCCATTTTCCCATGAACAAATTAGCATAGCTAGGCGCAAATCTGGTCCCCATGGCCGTACCCTCGATTTGGAGGTAGTGATGGTTGTTGCCCCCAAAAAAGTTATGACTGAGTATAAAAGCTACACATTTGACTATATACTCTATTTGGTCGTTTTGTAATTCTGAATGAGTTGCTAATGCATATTGGATGGCCTCACATCCCTGTAGGTGCTCAATTACTGTGTACAGGGATGTGACATCTGCTTTGACCAAAATAAAATCTTTATCCCATTGAATATCTGATAAAATGTTAATGATGTGGGTAGTGTCCCTTAAATGGGATCGCAATTTTGGAACCATTTTTTGAAGTAATTGGTCAACATATTCTGATGGGTTAGAGGTTAAGGAGCCAATACCTGAAATAATGGGACGCCCCGGTGGTTTGGTTAAAGTTTTGTGAATTTTGGGTACATGATAGAATATTGCCATTCTAGGGAATTTACAATATAAATAGTCAAATTCCTTTTTGTTTAAAATGCCTCTCTCTTTTCCTTCCTCTAATAACATTAATAGTTCTCTTTGAAATTCCTTGGTAGGATTATTTCTTAAAATTTGGTATGTTTGGGCATCTTGAAGGAGCCTGTCATTTTCTGCTTTATAATCTGTCGTGTTCAGTACTACTAGGCCTCCTCCCTTGTCTGCTCCTCTTATTGTAATTTGTTTATCCTCCATAAGTGTTTTAAGTGCTCTTCTCTCTTGTTTAGTGAGATTATCTCTAGTATTTTCTTTTAATTTTAGTGTTCTGAGATCTTTCTCCATATTTCTCTCAAATACTCTAATGTGATCTGTCTTAGTTTGTTCTGGATAGAACGTTGATACCACCAATACCACAAGTAGAAGATAATCAAATTAATGTATTTAATCTATCACAGGAAATACTAACTAAAGATGAAATTTCTCTACTACAAAAAGGGCTCAAATTTGCCCCTAATTCTACAAACTCACAATTTGACATCTTCATAGATCTTCACAAATTTATTAGAAAACTCACTATTAAAATTTTTTTTATGAGAAAAATAGTCAAATACCGTCTAATATTAATCAGTATCAACATACTCTGTTACATCCCCAATCAACGTTCTATCCAGAACAAACTAAGACAGATCACATTAGAGTATTTGAGAGAAATATGGAGAAAGATCTCAGAACACTAAAATTAAAAGAAAATACTAGAGATAATCTCACTAAACAAGAGAAAAGAGCACTTAAAACACTTATGGAGGATAAACAAATTACAATAAGAGGAGCAGACAAGGGAGGAGGCCTAGTAGTACTGAACACGACAGATTATAAAGCAGAAAATGACAGGCTCCTTCAAGATGCCCAAACATACCAAATTTTAAGAAATAATCCTACCAAGGAATTTCAAAGAGAACTATTAATGTTATTAGAGGAAGGAAAAGAGAGAGGCATTTTAAACAAAAAGGAATTTGACTATTTATATTGTAAATTCCCTAGAATGGCAATATTCTATCATGTACCCCGAATTCACAAAACTTTAACCAAACCACCGGGGCGTCCCATTATTTCAGGTATTGGCTCCTTAACCTCTAACCCATCAGAATATGTTGACCAGTTCCTTCAAAAAATGGTTCCAAAATTGCGATCCTATTTAAGGGACACTACCCACATCATTAACATTTTATCAGATATTCAATGGGATAAAGATTTTATTTTGGTCACAGCAGATGTCACATCCCTGTACACAGTAATTGAGCACCTACAGGGATGTGAGGCCATCCAATATGCATTAGCAACTCATTCAGAATTACAAAACGACCAAATAGAGTATATAGTCAAATGTGTTGCTTTTATACTCAGTCATAACTTTTTTGGGGGCAACAACCATCACTACCTCCAAATCGAGGGTACGGCCATGGGGACCAGATTTGCGCCTAGCTATGCTAATTTGTTCATGGGAAAATGGGAAGACGAACACATCTGGTCTTCCCATATGGCGCAAATCTGGTCTCCTGGCATCGCTATATAGATGACTGCATTTTTATTTGGAAAGGAGATATTTTAATGCTTGAAAATTTTAAAGAATACTTACATTTTAATCCTTATAACTTGAAGTTTACTTTTTTTTTTTTTTTATAAATTCTTTATTTATTGCAAGGCAAGGCACCAAAAAGCATAACAGTAGTGAAATACAATACAAATGTACATCAATATAAGGGCATGTCGTAATGATATGGTACTTAAATAAGCAAGTAGTCGAAGGAACGGTCAGCTGCAGGAAAGTCCACCATACATCATGTTACAATAGTGAGTGCCTTTAATTCCGTGGTGTCTTGCCGAGATTTTTTTTTTTTTTTTGTTTCATATATATTCTTCGTTGTACATTTGACAAAGTTCACATGGACATGAATGTTGCACCAAAGATACTGTGTGGGCTTATGCAAGAGCCAAAGTGTAACCAGTTCAAAGAGAAAAAACATTGTAATACAGAGAGGCATATATTAGTAGAGTAGTTATCTGGTGTTGCAGCATTATGTTTCCGTAAGGGGTTCTGTCCAGACAAATTTCTAAACATTTTGAGCGAACAAAAAACAACAGTAAGTATGAACAAGCTTATATGTACAGTCATATTTCCTTGTTGCGGCACAAGGAACAGTAAATAAATCGTAAAGGGTGTTAGGGGATGGAGCCCAGTTTGAGAATGGGGCGTACTTCGGGGGCTCCCTACTTTGGAGTCTCCGGTGGGGTCGTCGGGGGGGGGGGGGGGGGGGTAGGCGTCCCTGACCTGTAGGTTGTGTAGTTTGTTGGTGTTGACTCAAAATGTGAGTCTACATTTAAGAACAGCCAGGTCGTATGATTGTACAAAAGTAGGGGAGCGAGTTGACTAGTCTTACTGTCTAGTACAGTTCTCTGATCTGGGTTGACTTTCGTCCGTGCTGGTTGTATTACTCCGTGTTCATAGCAGTCGACCGTGGGGCCATTTTCGCACCTGTCAAAACCAATCCCATAGTTCTCTTAGTACACAAAGGGTGTGTGAGCTGAGGGGCCGGGTGTGACCCATCGTGTACTGATAGGGCTAATATTTATATGTTGCTCTCGCTTCTCTTTGATTACCTTGTAGGTGGGGAGGGGTAGTTTTGGTTTGGAGTGTGATATGTGGTACTTGGGTTCCAATCGTTCTGGTTCGCATTTTTAAATTGTTTGTTTAATTTTTTAATAACCATAGGTATTTCCCCTAAATGGCGGTGGTAGGTTCCATGAGCCACAGGTCCCATATTTTATCACAGTGAGTTATGGTGTCGTGAATGAGTGCTGATAGACTGTCCATGGATCTGGCTTCGTTCATTTTTTTTTTGTATGTCGGTGAGTGATGGGGTTGTGGGTGCACCCCAGTGGGAGGCTATGGCTCTCCTAGTGGCTAAGGCTAGTTTGGCCAGTAGTTTGTTATGAGCTCGTGGCGTGCCCTCTAGTGGTTTGGATAGTAGCCACAGCCACGGGTCCCTTGGGATGGTGTCGTGTAGGACTCTTGAGGCCAGGGCCACTATGTCAGTCCAGATTTGTGCGATGTATGGGCATTCCCACCACATGTGATAGTACGTTCCTTGTTGGCCGCACCCCTTCCAGCATCTATCTGATGTGGAGAGTCCCATTTGTTTGTGTTTTAGCGGTGTGTGGTACCAGCGCATCATGGTTTTGTATGCCTGCTCTTTATGTGTTACACATATTGTTACTGTCGCTGTGGCTTCCCATATAGCGTTCCAGTCTGTAGGGTCTGCGGGTGGTCCCAGATCCCTTTCCCATGCTATGACATACCCTGGTGGTCGGGTCCCTGTCGTTTTGAGCAGTTGTGTGTATGTTGTGGAGATCTGGCTTTTTTGTATGGGGGCATGGATACACGCCTGTTCGAAGGCTGTGAGGGGTGTAAGTCCAGCTTGTTTATATGAGGGGGTGTCTAGGAGGTTTTTGATTTGCAGGTAGCGGAAGAAGTCGTGTGTGGTGAGTGGTCTGGTTTGAGGTAAGTCTGCGAATGCAATGATTTTTTGGTTCCGAAAGAATTGATATGTTCTGACAAGGTCATTGTCTTCGTAGTGAGCGAAGTCTTTTGGGGTCATGCCCGGTATGAAGTGTTCGTTTCTCAGGATTGGTGTCAAGGGCGAGGGGTTCGTTGTGAGTGCATGTTTTATAGAGAGTTTGTTCCAGAGTGTAATGGAGGTGTCAAGTGCTGGTGTGGTGGGTGGGGGTCGTGGTCTTGCTTGTTTTGGGACCCATATATAGAGGGAGGGGAAATCTTGGCCAAATAGGTTATGTTCAAGGTCTACCCATCTTTTCATCCCTATGGGGGCGTGCAGTGCCTTGATCTGCGCAAGTTGTGCTGCATGGAAATAATGGAGAAAGTGGGGTAGGCCAAGTCCTCCGGATCGTGTCGGGAGGTAGAGAATGTCTCTTCGTATCCTGGCTCACTTATTGGCCCAGATGAAGCGATCTATTTGCGTTTGTAATAGTTTAAAGTCTTTGGTGACTACTTGAACTGGTAGCGCCTGGTATAAGTATAAAAACCTCGGTAGGAGATTCATTTTTATACATGCTACTCTTCCTAGCCAAGAGATAGAGTGGGATTCCCATGACTTCAGGTCGGCCGTCGCTTTTAGCAGTAGGGGGGAATAATTGAGTCGGTATGTCTGGGAGACATCTATTGGTAAGTCGACACCTAGATAGTGTATGTGCGTGGTGTTGTAGCGGAATGGGTATGTTATTTTTAGAGTGTCTAGCTCCTCCTGGGGTATTTGTACTGGGAGTGCTTCCGTTTTGTCTAGGTTAAGGCGATAGCCTGAGACCTGTGCGTATTCATGTATGGTGTGTAGTAGGGGTGGGAGTGAGTTTGTCGGGTCTGTGATGGAGAGGAGTAGGTCGTCTGCATAGCCTGCCACTTTATATTCTTCGTCTCTGATGTGTACTCCCTTTATTGTTGGGTCTAGGCGTAGGGCTTGGAGTAGGGGTTCTAATGAGAGAGCGAACAGGAGTGGGGAGAGGGGGCAGCCCTGTCTCGTCCCGTTGAAGATGCGAAAAGAGGGGGGTTGAGCATTTGGGATGAGGAGGTTTGCTACCGGTGCGGAATATAAAGTGTTGAGCGCATTCAGGATTGGGTCTGGGAACCGGAATTTGTGTAGGGTGGCGAAAAGGAAAGGCCATAGTAGTCGGTCAAATGCCTTTTCGGCATCTAGGGATAGGAATAGGGTGGGGATTCGTCTGTGTGAGGTCGTCCATAGGAGGTCAAAGGTCCGTCTTGTGTTGTCGTATGCCTGTCTAAAGGGTATGAAGCCCACTTGGTCAGGGTGTATAAGTTTATGTATGTGGGGGTTTATCCTGTCTGCAAGTAGCTTGGTCAGTAGTTTTAAGTCAACGTTAAGTAAGGAGATCGGTCTATAGTGGCCTGGGTCTAGGTGGGTTTTATTTGGTTTGGGAAGGAGGCACACGTTTGCTCTTAGGATGTCGGGAGGTATGGGGTTTCCCTGTAATATTGCGTTAAAGAGGTTGCAAAGGTGGGGGAGGAGGATGGCAGGGAAGGTTTTGTAATATAATCCCGTGAAGCCATCCGGACCCGGGCTTTTGTTGGGTTTAGTGTTTTTGATAGCCTTGGCGATTTCTTCGACGGTGACTGGTTGGCCGATTTTGGATATTGCTTCCGTTTTTAAGGCTGGTAAGGGTATCTTCTGTAGGTATTCGTTTATGGTTTGTTTAGTTAGTTCGGGATGTAGTCGGGTGTTGGGGCTGTGGTCGTATAGTGTGGAAAAGTATTTTTGGAAGACCTCCCCAATTTTAGATGGCGTGTGGTGTTTGGTGCCGTCCGGTGATAGTATTGTGTCTATTTGTTTTCGGTCCGCCCTGTTTCTCAGTTTCCTGGCTAGTAGGGTGTCGGCCTTATTAGATTTTTCATAGTAGGTTTGTCTCGTCCATTGCATGGCTTTGTGTGTGTCTCTGGTCATGAAGTTCTTAATTTCGGTGCGGCAGTCTGTTATTTTTGTGAGGATGTCTTGCGTGGGGTTTTGTTTGTGGCTTGCTTCTAGGGTCCTAAGGTTTGTTAGGGCTGTTGCTAACTCAGCTAGTTGAGTTTTTTTCAAGTGCGATGCTAGGCTTATGATTTTCCCCCTCAGAACCGTCTTGTGGGCAGCCCATAGTATGCCTGGTGAGGGTGCCGTGGGTGTATTTAGCGTGAAGTAGTTCGTCAGTTCAGTTAGGATAGCTTCCGTTATCAACGGATTGTGTAGTAGTGTGGGGTTAAGTTTCCAGGACCATGGTTTTGCTACGTCTGGGACCTTGATTGATAGTGTGATGTCCGCGTGGTCCGACCACGTGATGTTGCCTACGTCAGCCGATTCGGTCATGTGAGTAAGGGGGGGTGATATCAGAAATAGGTCAATGCGGGAGTACGAGTTGTGGAGGTGGGAGTAGAATGTGTAATCCCTAGTGGTTGGGTGGAGCAGGCGCCATACGTCTACAAGTCCCTGTCTGAGCACGAAGTCTTGTAGTAGTCTGTCTATTTTGGGTGTTGGGTTCGGAAGGTTTTGGGTTCGTAGTCTGTCTACCGTCGGTGATAGCGTGGCGTTGCAGTCGCCGCCTACGATTTTGAGGTGGCCTGGGGTTAAGGCTAAGTGTGCTTGGAACGTGTCCCAGAAGTTTTTATCCGGGGTGTTCGGTGCATATAGTGAGGTTATGGCGTAACGGGTGTGACCTGCTTGGCCTGTGAGTGTGATGAATCTACCTTGTGGGTCCTTCAGTATCTGTTTGGTGTTGAGTGGGCAAGTTTTTCGCATCAGGATAGCAACTCCATTTTGTTTGGTCGTGGGGGAGTTTGCCGTGTGACATTCTCGGTAGTGTCTATTAATGAGGTGAAATGGATTGGCCTGTGTGAAGTGGGTTTCTTGCAATAATATAATGTCTGCGTTTGTACGGTTTGCCCACCTCATTAGTTTATGTCTTTTTGCGGGGTTGTTGAGGCCCTTGCAGTTGATAGATACGCATGTCAGTTTGGTGTTCATGTCTTCTCGTTGTGTGTGGAGTGGGTCGGGGGGGTTGTATGTGTGGTTCTTGAATGGAAGTGTTGTCTGTATCTGTGTTGGTTGTTATGGTAGGGGAGTCAGGTCCTTTTGTGTGAGAGGTCAGGGGTTCGCCTCTTGGTAGGGGTGAGGGTTTGGTGTTTCCTGGTCTTATACCAAAGCTGCCAGGTGTGGTGGGGGCGGAGGTTGAGGGGGTGTAGGTACCTGCGTGTCGATGCAGTCCTGTTCCCGTTCCCTCGTGGGTGGTCTGCTGTCCCGATGGGGGGGGGGAGCAGGTTCGGCCGTTATTGGGGGGTTGTCACGCGTAGGTTGTGTGAGTCGGATCGGAGGTGTCCGGAGGGGGAATGAACCTCGCCTCCCGTCCCCTTCGAGCCGTGAGTGCGTTACCTTAGTCGCGGTCATTTGTCGGGTCGCTATGTCCCAGTGGCTGGGGCGGCACTTAGGGTTCCGGGATTCTGCGGAAAGAATATGCATGACATTAGTTGAGATTACCAGTTGTGGTTTGGTATTGCCTGTGCCTAAGTAAGAGGCGGTCAGTGTGATGTAACCGCTTTGCCAGGGTGACCGGGGAACAGCGCATTTTAACAGTTACGCTGTGGTAGTGGGAGAGCTGTGCGATTTGGCAGTTAAGTCTTCGCCAGGGGAGAGTGGTGCTTAGTGACCTTAGTGCCCTGATGATGGGGGGGCATTGCCCTGTCCCTCCAGTGTCTCAAAAAGAGGAGGACATTACGCGTGAATACCCATGTCTTGGTGGGGGGGAGGCTGTTTAGTGTAACTTCAGTACCATTCGGGTCGGGATAGGGGTGTCCATTGTCACACCTGAGTCTTAGTAAAGGGAAAGCAACGTTACTTGGCGTGTTTTATATGTTAGTGCGCCAGCTAGTAATCTCCCATATGGACATCATAGTAGAGATGAGTGCAAACAATAAAACAGTAAAACATATCAACTATGCAAACAATTTCTTTTTTTTCTTTTTTGTTTTTTTTGTTTATCGTTTTTTTTTTTTCCCTTTTTGTTTGTTGTTTTTTTTTTTTTTTTTTCTTGGGTTTTTTGTTTTAAAGATTTCACAGGCCTGGATTACAGCGGTGGGATCCGCTGGGTGAGGTGAGTGTCCATTAGTCTTTGTACCTCAGTTTACCATATTATAGGGAGGGCTGTACAGCAGTGGTATCCGAGTCCTGGCATAGGGGGCACAGCGCTAATTGGTACCTTTGGCTTATTATAGGGGGGAGAGCGTAATAACATTGAAATGCCATGTTAAGGGTAGCGTATAGTGGTTCGGCGTGTTTCGGCCTCCTGGTTCTGTAGATGTCTAGCGATAAAGTTTAAGTGTTGAACTGTATTGCGGGGTGGGCCTGTTCGCTGTGGTGGCAAATTGTGCTGTAGCTGGCTGGGCAATGGGGTTGTGGTCTGGGCTGCATATTAGCTACCGCCATGCCCTCGTCATTTAAGTAGTATAGTGTCATGGGGGATTGTGAGGGTAGTAGAAGAGGGGGAGGGACGGGGATTTTCTATGGCATTGGCAGCTTAGTCATAGTTCCCTGGTTCGGCCTGTCTTGTGTACAAGCGTGCCGGCCTGATTTCTCCCACAATAACATCATAACAGAGATTAGCGTATTTAGCAAGACAGTAAAACAGTAAAACATTTCAACATATCAACATTGCAACATGTTAGTGTATACAAGCCTGAGTCCTCGTTTGGTTTATAGCGGTAGATTCCGCTGGGTAAAATGAGAGTCCAAGGGCCGTGTGGGTTGAGTTCAGGTCACGTTGGTCCGGTTGGCAGTCCCGGTTGGCCCTTTCTTGGTTTGGTGTCGGTGTGTCTGTTGAGGGCGTTCAGTCGCTTGGGCCTCTCCGGTTCCGCTGTTGTTGCGGCGGTCTCTTGGTGGTGGTATGGTGGTGAGCTGTAGTCCCAGGGCTGCTGCAAAATCTTCCATTGCAGCTGGGTGGTGTAGGACATGTTCCTGTTCTCCCACGCGTACTTGAAGTTTAAAGGGGTGACCCCATCTGTATCTTAGACCTTGCTGGGTTAGTGCTGTGGTGAGAGGTTTTAAGTCCCTTCTTTTCCTCAATGTGGTGGGGGCTAGGTCCTGGAAGAAGGCGAGCATGTGAGTCCCATGTTTCGGTTGTGTGGTTCTGGCTGCCACCATGATTTTTTCTTTCGTGGCAAAGTGTAAGAGGCGGACAATAATGTCTCTAGGGACTGATGGGTTGAGGGCTACAGGTCGTAGGGCCCTGTGTGCCCTGTCTATCTCCCTGTCTTGGTCTGAGGAGTTCGGGAGCAGGGATCTAAACAGATCTTGCAGCGTGGGTAATATGGCGTCAGTATCCACTGTTTCTGGCATACCTCTTATTCTAATGTTGTTCCTGCGGGAACGGTTGTTCAAGTCTTCCAGACTGTCTTCAAGGAATTGTATTTTATCACTTAGGTAAAATATATCTTGCTTGTGCTGGGTAGTGTTCACTTTAATTTGTGTGATGTCAGCTTCTGCCTTGGCTGTGCGGTTATTCAGGGCCTCAATTTCTTCTTTTAGGCCTGAGATGTGCCGTTCTAGTTCTGCGGCTATGTGTGCTTTTATGTCCGCTGTGGCATCTTTTGGCGGAGCATTTGGCGGAGGTCGGCTTTGGTAAGCGGCTCTCGCGGTGTGCGGTAGTTGGAAGCTGCTTCTCTGTCAGGGGCTTCACTTTCGTCCGTTTCAGCTCCGGATTCTTGGGCCTCCTGGGTTAAAGATGGCCGCCCCTGTTCCCTGGTGGCGCGGAACATTGATGCCACCGATACGGGGGTATCTTTTTTTTTTTTTTGATTCCCCCCATGGCGGTATTGATCGGGGGTTGCTGTGGGTAGCGTTTATCCCTTTTGTGTGGGTGGATGGCCGGGATAAGGTGCAGATGTTGGCTGATTGTGGCTCGTGGACGGGAGAGCTCAGGCCTCACACGTCCATCGGCGTTCAGGCTCCGCCCCCTCTTGAAGTTTACTTTTAACCAATCAATGGAAAAGCTTGCATTTTTAGATTTGGAAATCTATATTAAGAATAATAAATTAGAAACTAAGACATTCAGGAAAACAGTAGCATGCAACAGTTTTATCCCACATGATAGTTTCCACAAAAAAAGTTGGCTAAACAACATTCCATTCAGCCAACTCAGGAGGATCAAGAGGAATTGCTCAGAACCTGAGATTTGTGAAGAACAAACCACAAAGATGATATTCCAGTTCCAAGCAAAAGGATATTCGGCAAAAGTATTAAATGAAGCTTTATCCAAAACCTCCCTCCTAACGAGAGATCAAATTTTAACAACTAAACCAAAATCTAGAAATATTAATTCAGAAGCCCCTGCTTTTATAACCAGATATAATAACCACACTCATGCTCTCAAAAGAATCCTACAAAAGAATTGGAATATCCTAAAAGGAGATCCCCAATTAGACACAATATTGGATGACAAACCAAGAATGATATATTCCAAAGCCCCAAATCTAAGTCTATTATTAGCTCCAACGACCAAACAAGAAAAAACCAAAGAAGGTAGCGATATTATTTCAAAAAACACATCAGGATTCTGGAAATGTGGACGATGTCAAGCCTGCAAAAATAACCCTAACCAGCCAACTAAAACTTTACAATTTGTTCACCCTCAGACAAAAGAATGTTTTAATATTAAATCACAATTAACATGCAATTCTAATGGAGTAATATATCTATTAAAATGTCCATGTGACAAACTGTATGTAGGGCGTACAAAAAGATCTTTCGAAGTGAGAATGGGAGAACACATAAGAAATATTAAAAAAGGCCTCCATACCCATAATCTTTCAAGACACTTTGACATATAACATGCAAGAAATCCTGAAGGTCTCAATTTTATGGCAATCCAAAAAGTTAACATTCCATGGAGAGGAGGGGATTTAGAAAAAGAACTAGACAAAGCAGAAGCAGGCTGGATATTTAAACTTGAAACACTAGAACCTAAGGGACTATATATTGATTTCGAGTTACGAGCATTTTTATAATCACTGCTTTATAAACTTCTCCTTTTTATTTTATTTTTTATATGGTTATATTTCAATTACCCTAGGATTTTCTGTACCAGATATTATATTTATATTCTTATTCAATAAATTATTGCATTATTTTTACTGATTATCCTACTAGTAATATATTACTCTTCAATGTTCTTATAAAGATTTAGAGTAATTAGTGCAATATAGAACATTTTTCTGCATTTATAAGATTTTATCCAGCTAATTTGCTGTTATACTTATCTCCATTTTTAATAGATCTTTTAGAATTATTGATGTACTGTGGTTTTTTTCGTTTAACAATAATAACTTATGTGATTGAAGACTATTTCCCAAATGTTTCTTAGAAGTATTCTCTATGTATCATGAATCTAATTTAAGTATATGAATATATGTGATTGAAGATTACAACATGAAATCTATTTAAGTTTTTATTTTATTATAATCATATTAGTGCTTATATGTATTATAGTTGTTCACTTTCTAATTAACTATCTTAACTAATTTGAGCAAGTATGGATTTTAACCTGAAGGGGTTAATAAGAGCCAGAATAGTAGCTGGCTATATAAACCCGTGGGTCTCTCCTGCTCAACATCCTCTGATGAAGTGAGTGGCATACTCACGAAACGCGTAAGGACTTTTACTCTGCACTTTCTGGCACTACCGTAAAGACGATTAAGCTGCATTTGGAACGCAGGAGGATCGGTGAAACGCACGCGGCATCCAGTATCATCTACCGACAGGACAAGGTCCTAATAGCTGCTAAACACCGGACTTTTCCCTTTCCAATACAGCGCTCAGAACTTTACCAATTGTAAGTGCTTTTTCCATTTTTTTGTGGATAATAAATTTGTTTTTTACAAGTAAAGCACTATTGAATTCTTCATCAATCTTGGCAAGAACGAAGGGTTCTTTTCCCATTTAACTGCAGGTCATTACTTATGACCTGTTAGTCATTTTTATTTATTTTATTCTAGTACAGAGTCACATATAAATCATTACTGCTATTAAAGCAGATTTATACAATATTGTACAATATTATTTTTAGCTAAATCGGCCAGATACTATCCAGTTTCATCTATAGCTGGTAGAGGCTGGTATAGCTTACAATATTCACGGACTGTGGAAAACTTTTAATTCCAGAGATACAATTGTATCTATATAGAGACACTTATTATACTATTGGACTCATTGTTACTTAGCACATTGATACTGTATTTATTTTGGCTATTTAAGACAGACTATGCTATTCTAACATTGCTGCATGTCATTTTTAACATTTAAAGGTATACACCACTCCTGAAACCACATTAGATTAGTCATCTAATATATTTCCTATCAAAGAATTGATGGATGCCCTGCTGCTCCCTGAAGAAGTGGCCATACTGACGGTGAAGGCACACGGAAGAGTGCATTCAGAAGAAGCACATGGCAATCATTTAGCTGACCAGGCCGCTAAGAATGCTGCATGAAAATCGAGGGAAGTGGACAGAAGAATGTCCGCAGAAGAAACTCCTATTTACACTATGCAAACCTTACCTACAGACCTTAAATACCTGAGAGAACAACAAATAGCCACCACTCAAAGGATAAACAAAGCTGGAAAGAAAAAGGGGCAACCTTTCAGAATGGGGTGTACACTATCAATCTCAAATTCTGTCTACCCAAGAACATGTATCCCACAGTAGTTCAATGGGCCCACGGAGCGGCACATCTATCCAAGCACCTCATAAACTCCCTGATTGACAAATATTTTGAAGCACCCGGTATTACTACCCTGACCAGGAATTGCTGCAGATCTTGTACCATCTGTGAGCTGGAGAGAAGTGGTACTATAAATATAGCAGCAATAAATCCAGGAGCAAATCCAATATAAATCAAATGAGTAAAAATGTTAAGTGTGTTAGAATGCAATTGCAATGTAGAATCAATTCTTAGCTACAGTGTTATTTAAAATGTTAAACTGTTGCTTGTTACTATTTTTAGTTGCTATTTAAAGTTGTTACTTGTTACTATTTCGTAAAAGTGAGAAGGAATGAAATAGAATAAGATAAAATAGAATAAAAAAAAAATAATAATAATAAATAAAAAATAAAAAATAAAATAAGATATCAGTGCTGGTATGGAGAACTTGGGCTTCTCGGTATGTATAGATATCTGTATGGCATGAATAACTTCAACCTAGGAAACGGAAAAGTCCCAAGGTCAGGATATCTTTATACCAATTGTTATACTTTCAAGTGATTTATTAAATGAAAGATCCAATAATCTTATTGGTGAAAAATTAATGATAGTAGATATATTTGTTTTATTATCATATAATGTTAATATACTGTGGCAGAAACCAGTTATAAAAAGCTGGCTGCCCTAAGCAATTTGAAAAATCGCCAAAAACAACTGGGGTTATGTTGTGGATCCAAATAATGATCTTTGTTATATTCAGAGGAAGCCCAAATTGTTGTTACAAGTGCACTTGGAGAAGCGAGAATTAGACACCAGACACCTGTTGGTATTCAAAATAAGCCTCTGACGTTTTTTATTCATCAGCTGGGTTTTATACATTAAAAAGTAAGTGCTTACGTGCAAATCCTCTTAGAACAAAAATAGCAAGGGAATACAGATAAGACATAGGGATGAGCGCCATGTATACATAACAAATACGTTTCTGTGTAAGAGAGAACAACAAGATTAGAGTAGAGATATCTTAGGTGGGGGCTCTCTGCTCCCGGGACTTAGACATATATGGTCTTAAGTGTTGTTCAAGCATCAAGCAATCAATCCTAATTCCAAGTTAGACAATTTTAACATAGGATATCATTATATGACACCTATAAGCTTGAGCCTTGGAATCAATATAAATTCTATCACAATCCCCTCTTTTGATCCAAGGGTCACCCAAATGTCCAAGGTATATCCAGGCCTGCTAGCTAAAGATTGTGGGACTTTCATTTATTGCTTCACCACGGTTCCCTTGGACTGAGAGACCACCAGAATCAGCAGAGAAGAGTTCTTTCATTTGTTAGGCGAGGTAACATCATAAAACCTTTCCGAAGTCGGAGCTGGAATGTAAGTTAAGGTACGACCAACAGTAGGTTTGCTTTTACATAGAGAGGTTAGTAGACATGAAAAAAATCTAAAGGTTAGAAAAATAGCCATAATGACAAATATGGCTAATAGCAAAAAGTAGAAAATTTTCTTAATTAGTAAAGTCAACCATGTTCCTAGCCCAAATGTCCAATCCCAATCCTCAAAGAAGCCGTTATCTTGTTTGATATCCTGTACTAAGTCATGTAAATCTTTTATATGTTTATGGATCATTGTTCCATGGTCAGATAGGTTAAAACAGCACATACCTTCAATAGCTTCACATCCTAAGTCATGTTTCATTAGTAAGTAGTCAATGGCTGCTCTATTCTCAAGGATTGCCTTCTTATTTGCCTGGTTGTTCATAAGTAGCTATTCTAGGGCCTGTGAAGTGGCATTTAAACCTTTTGCAAGGGAACAGGCTACAGCATTAACTACTCGGGTATTATACAGTGCTAAGCCTGGGACTCCTACCAAGGTGTACGCTAGGGCAGAGTATTCGGCTTTGGATAAGAGAGTTATTTCAGAGTTACAATCAGAAGTAAGGGTGTTTTTAACATCTCTCCTGTCTCTCAGCAGTTTGTGTAGCTGGGTGGTTTTAGTGATCAGGTCAGATTTGGAAAACATGGTCATGGTTAGTCGAGAAATTGCACAGGGACCTCCTGTAATGTTACCTGGGACATAAGCATAAGTAATATTTCCACAGGAGAAAGTTATTATTATTATTATTATTATTATTTTCTGGTCTCAAGTCAGAGTAGCATATCTGAACAGAGCATAACATGGTAAATTATGGTTCTTCTACGTTCATTCTTGTAACATACAAATCAACGGAATGTAATAAATGAAAATATTCTCGTGATACAAAATAAAAAAATTTCGACAAATATGACAAAATTATACATTCTATTAGTAGTAGTAGAGGTAATTATTTTCGGTTTGTTTTTGTGACATATAAATCAATGTAATGCAGATAGAAATCATTTGCAATCTAAATGAAGATTTCAAACAAATATAACAGGATGATGCATTGCATTGGTGATAGACATAAAGTTACTTTGTAAAACAAATGGAGATTCCAGGAGAATGTAATAAAACAATACATTAATCCTATTAAAGACATGAGATTAATTAGACATGAATTAGTGCATAAAATCATATAGACATAAACATTTTTTCTTCTGTTCGGAGTTCTGTATTTGAGAAAGCAATAAGAAAATTATGAGAAAATAATAAAGAAACGGGAAACGGGAGAGAAATAATCATCATAAAAACTGCTGCAAAACTTGAATATAACTTGAGTGTCTCTTTGTGAAATACTTTAGAAAACATATTTAAAACATAATTTAAAATATAATGTGAACTCATTGTTACAGGTTGTCAGGTTTGTACACTAAACATAGGGTTAATATAGGTTTGGAAATTTGGAGATTTAAATCTAGATCGAGAGTTTAAGATAAATAACGAAACGAAAATTTACAGGAACAAAATGATGGATAATATATACTATATATAGCGAAAAATAGGAAGAATCGAATATCAGCAAATAGAGAAATGAACAGTGGAGAGGATGGAGGAGTTAAAAGATCATGAGTGGTAGATAAACCATAAAACGTAATAGATTGCGCGGATAACATGGTGGAATAAATCTTATTTGATCCAATCACAACATATTATTCGTATTGCACTTCACATGTATATAATTGATCGCAAGAAGTGATGTATTGGGGATATCTTAATTTGTATTCTATAATCTAAGAATTCTTTAACGAAGAAATAGATGATGTATAGTGTTATGATCTGCTGTGCAGACGATGCGTGTCTTCAATCCCTCTTTATAGGACTTTATAAAACGAGTTACTAGGGCGAAATAGAGATATTAGTAGTAGATATGTACAAGTACGAGCATATAAAAATATATACTTACAGAGTCTACATAAACATATATACATAGGTACATACGAATATAGAAAGAGATATATAAATATACTATAAATTAAATTAGTTGCTTGCAAGAGGGCAGTTGGTAAAAAATGTATAACTTAATAGTCATAGGGTATTCTTCAGTGGTCGTCAATGGGATATAATTAATGTAGAAGAAAGAAGTTTAGCAAAAGACTAACAGCACAAATGGATATGAAAGGCTGCCAGAAGTAAATGTCTCAAAAGTTCAATAAATAAGTAATATGAAATGTGCAGTATAAGGATGGATTCCATAAAGATGCATATAAAATAGTATATCAAAATGTATATAAATGAGTATATAAAAACGAATATATAAAATTGCATAAAAATGTATACAGAGAAAAATATAGAAAACACTAATCTAAAATCATGTAGAAGTGGTGATGGTTAAAAGTTACTTACGGTAATATTGTAAATTTGGAGAAAATTATAAAGAAAATTAAAGAAGATAGTTAAGAAAGATAATTAAAGGAAAGGTCATTTACGTGAAGATGAACGAACACAGGGAGGATTTAAATAAAAATGATATAAAGTGCAGTAGAAGAAGTAATAATCGTGTATTAGAAAATCTTAATAATAATAATATTAAAATTAAATTTAAAATAATAATAATAGAATGATGCCAAAAATCTGTATTATAAAAATGCATTCAGCTCAAAATCTACATTGAGGCCATGAGGGACTAAGGTGTTCAGAGAGAATATCCATTTCGCTTCGGCTTGATCTAAATTGATGTCTATGCTTCCTCCTCCCCAATGTGTATTCACTTTTTCTATGGCCATGAAGGTTAAGCCTGCTGGATCTGCCCTGTGTGTTTCTTTAAAATGTCTTGATAAATTGTGAGTTAGCAAGCCTTTCTTAATGTTTCGAATATGTTCTGAGATTCTCGTTTTTAAAGATCTTTTAGTCCTTCCAATGTACTGCAGTGTTTCCCAACCCAGTCCTCAAGGCACACCTACCAGACCAGGATTTAGGGGTGACCCAGTTGTGTCTAAGGTGTTTTTTCTTTTTTTTTCTAAAAATACCTTAGACAAAACTGGGTAATCCTTAAATCCTGGACTGGTAGGTGTGCCTTGAGGACTGGGTTGGGAAACACTGATGTACTGTTTCTGGCATGAGCATGAAATGAGATAAATAACCCCTTTGGTGTTACAGTTCATATTGGTCTTAATTTTATATTCTTTCAGGTCACTGGATGAAGTGAATTTCATACTATTTTTTTGTGCTGTAGGGTTGTTTCTGCAGCCAATGCATTTTTGACATCTCAAAAAACCTCTTCCATTTTCTTTTTCTTTTGTGTTATCTGTAGATCTGATGGTGGGAGCTAACATTAGTTTAAGATTTGGTGCCCTTGTATAGATGAACTGTGGTCTATCTTCAATGATTTGTGTTAGGGTCGGGTCGCTCCTCAAGATTGCCCAATGTTTTTTGATTATTTTTTGGATCGTCTGTGATTGATTACTATACTTGGTAATAAAGGCCAGAGCTTTATTTGATGTCTGTTCTGTTTTAGTCTTGTTTAGTAAAGTGTCTTCTCTTGGTATATTGAGGGTTTTCTCTAGAGCTTCTCCCAAAAGTGCAGGAGGATATCCTTTCGTGATAAATCTCCCCTTCATTTCTTCCATCTGTTTTCTACAAACATCGGGGTTTGAACAATTTCATCTGATTCTTCTAAACTGATTTTGAGGGATGTTGTTTAGCCATTCAGGTCTGTGGGGGCTATTGTAGGGAATGAATCTGTTGCAGTCCACATTCTTTTTGAAGGTCTTGGTTTGCAGTTTGTTCTCTTCTATGTAAATGTCAAGATCTAAGAACTCTACTTGTTCCTTTGATTGTGCAAATGAAAACTTAAGATTATAGGAATTATTATTCAAGTAGACTTTGAATTCTTCCAGTGATTCTTGGTTTCCTTTTTACCATCTGTGCCAAATGTAATCCAGGGGAAATAATTAAAACTCCTCCGAAACACTTTGCGTAACCACACTATCCCTTCCACAGAATCCAAATTGATCATATCCAAATGCCAAGAAGTGGCCGGTATGAATATGCACTAGTCATCGTGGATATGTTCTCAGGATGGCCAGAAGCCTTCCCCGTTGCTAACCTTACTGCCAAGACCACAGCAAAACATCTACTCAGAGAGATCGTCTGTAGATATGGAGTTCCTAAAGTGATAGAAAGTGACCAGGGTACATCCTTCACTACATTACTGACCAAAGAGATCTGGGCAGCACTGGGGGTGACCCTTGCATTCCACACACCCTATCACCCACAAAGTAGTGGTAAGGTAGAACGCATGAATGGCACTCTGAAAGCCAGGATGCTTAAGATAGCCCAAGAAACTAACCCACCCTGCCCAGAGAGTCTTCCCATAGCATTGTTTAGTGTGAGGTACACTCCAAGAGGGAAATTTGGCTTGTCCCCATATGAGTGTTATGGACAGAAGAATTAAACCAAAATAGCTATTTACTAATGTCTATTTATTCTGTGTTCACTATGTTAAAACTGGCTGCTAGAGTAAATATTCCCTTCCCCATTTATGTGTTCAGTCACTATTTCCTCTGCAAGTTTCTTGTTACACATTCCTGTGTTAAACAGCTAGCTTCCTTTGCTAACTCCTCCCCCACTTCCTTTGTGCCAATTCCACGTGTAACAAAATGGATAATCACTGTTAAAGTAACAAAGAAACTACTCACTTCCCCTTTCTTCGTGTATCCAAGCCGGAGCTGGAATATGGGGAGAAGAGCTCTGTAATGAAGACATCACGCCCAGTAGGGTGGGTTTAGACAAGACCCCTTAGACTGTTAACCAATTGATGAATGAATAATGTATGTTAACTGTGACTCTGTACATGACGTTTTTCTGCTTTAAAAGGGAATTGCACCCCCTGCAATAAAGGCCACTCTGGAGTTCTTTCAAACCTGCAATGTGTCCGGTGTGATTTTACTTCCAGAAGACAGGTGCGTGCATTAATCAATTTGGAAGGTGTAGATAGACAAATAATCAAAGTTTTCTTTGATCTAAAACATGAGATTCTATTTGGTTTCAGCTCCCAGGCTAGGTTGTTACTTTCCTCAGCAGCTCCAAATTCAGTCAGATGCAATGGTAGATTACATAACTGCTCTCTCTCATGCCTTGACCAAAATCCATGCGCAAGTGTTTTCTTCTATTCCAGATCCAGAGCCTGAAACAAGCACCCTTAAGTTGCTAAAACAAATATAGATAGCAAAAAGAAAAACATTCCAAATTGCTGATACCAGGAGATAGTTACTGCCACTTTAACGTTCTAAAAGGAAGTATAATCGAACTCCACTGAGTAGAATATTAAGTTTCAATATAAAATACAGAAGGGGTGGATCTAGTAAACAATGTGTTGGTTATGTACAAAATGATAGCAATAAAATCTTCAAAAAATACAAACCGCTTAAAAGTATATAGGTAATGTCTGTGGATAAAATAATAATGTTTATAGTCCTTGATATATATAAAACATAATACATGAGCAAGGTAGTCCTAATGAGTCTTATTAAGTCTATTAAGCTGTATGCTCCTGTTTAAATGCGGCTGAAATCCCTTCTATTGGAATGGAAGGGAAAGACTAGCCAATAGGAGCAAAATTGTTGATCTAGTAGCACACTACTAATAATGTATAACAGTGTGATACATATCAATAGTAACATAATCTAAATTGTGAAGAAGATGTAGAAATGTGTAGTAACTTCTCTACATAAAGGTCAAACTTGATATTTAACAATGTTTCCCTTCCAACACCAGCCGTTGGTCTTCATAGTACGAGATTCGGAAACATGTCTTTTATAAACAACGATTTTTATTGTGAAAATAAATATAATTATAAAATCAATGTTATTCACAGATCGATACAAAGAGTGGGAACCTTATCCGGAGTTGTGACACATTCAGCTCTGATCCTCCGCTGTTGCTGACTGTCAAAAGCCGGCTTGCAGGCAGCTGCAGAGTTCTGTGTATACAGAAGCTGAATGGGAGACTTGCCGCGTGCGTTCCACTTCGATTCTCTTTGCGTTCCAATCAGTGTTTGTTTCGGTGAGATGCAGCCTTACGCGTTTCGTGACGATCTGTCACTTCATCAGAGGAGTGCATCTGTCATCAAAAGCTGGATATTTATACACTATAGGTTTATCGGTCTTGTTAACCCCTTTGTTACTCCATTCTCATATTATAGTCCATTTTATAGTACATTTACACAATCATTAAGTCACATTTTGGAAATAAGAATACAAATGAAAATAAAATTGAAAATAAAAGAATAAAGAATAAAATTAAAATTAAATAAATCTAAATCTACTAAATACATCTATATACAGCGGGAAAAATATAAAACCCCAGTATTTGAAATGGCATATTTAGAAAATAATAACCTTGTAGTCTCAAATATAAAGGATTAAAAATTAGCATGTAGCCTAATACATTTGAAATTTCATCATCAAGCTATATATTAGTAGTGATGTACCGAACTGTCCGCCGGCGAACAATTCCCGGCGAACTTAGCGTGTTCGCGTTCGCCGCGGCGGGCGGACACATGCGCAGTTCGATCCGCCCCCTATTCGTCATCATTGGGCAAACTTTGACCCTGTGCCTCTCGGTCAGCAGACACATTCCAGCCAATCAGCAGCACTCCCTCCCTTCCACACCCTCCAACCTCCCTCCCAGCATCCATTTTCGATTCATTCGGAAGATGCATGCTTAGTGAGAGGAGGGAAAGTTTAGCTGCTGCTGATTAGATAGGGAAATTGATAGCTAGGCTAGGGTAGGACTCATCTGATCTCTGCTGTAAGGACAGCACCCCAAAAAGCCCTTTTTAGGGCTATAACATCAGGCTGCTTTTTTTTTTTTTTTTTTCCTGTGTAATGTAATTGCAGGTGCCTGCCTGCCAGCTTCTGTGTGAGGTTCACATTGGATACTGTGCCTACTTGCCCAGTGCCACCACTCATATCTGTTTTAACAATAGGTTAAGCTTTACATTTAAAATAAAGATTTTTTTTTCACTGTAATAGAAGAGCAGTTGCCTGCCTGCCAGCTTCTGTGTGAGGTTCACATTGGATACTGTGCCCACTTGCCCAGTGCCACCACTCATATCTGTTTTAACAATTGGTTAAGCTTTAGATTTAAAATAAATAATTTGTTTTCACTGTAATAGAAGAGCAGTTGCCTGCCTGCCAGCTTCTGTGTCAGGTTGGATGCCTTGCCCATTTGCACAGTCAGTGCCACCACTCATATCTGTTTTAACAATTGGTTAAGCGTTAGATTTTAAATAAATATTTTTTTTCACTGTAATAGAAGAGCAGTTGCCTGCCTGCCAGCTTCTCTGTGAGGTTCACATTGGATACTGTGCCTACTTGCCCAGTACCACCACTCATATCTGTTTTAACAATAGCTTAAGCTTTAGATTTTAAAGAAATCATTTTTTTTCACTGTAATAGAAGAGCAGTTGCCTGCCTGCCAGCTTCTGTGTCAGGTTGGATGCCTTGCCCATTTGCACAGTCAGTGCCACCACTCATATATGTTTTAACAATAGCTTAAGCTTTAGATTTTAAAGAAATCATTTTTTTTCACTGTAATAGAAGATCAGTTAGTTGTCTGCAAGCGTCTGGGTGTCAGGCCTACTTCAGCGTGTGCTCTGCAGACCTGTGCCAGCGTGCTTTGACAGTTGCCAATCATATCTGGTGTCTCTTTAGCGTGCTTTTACAAAGAAAAAAGGTTTCCAGTGTAAGCTAATAGCAGCCAGTCAGTGTCCTTCAAGTGGCTCTGTCAGGCCTTCCTTCAGCGTGTGCCCCGCACAACCCTGCCAGCGTACTTTGACAGTTGCCACTCATATCTGGTGTCTCTATAGCGTGCTTTTACAACCAAAATTTTGTTTCCACTGTAATAGAAGAGCAGTTGCCTGCCTGCCAGCTTCTGTGTGAGGTTCACATTGGATACTGTGCCTACTTGCCCAGTGCCACCACTCATATCTGTTTTAACAATAGCTTAAGCTTTAGATTTAAAAGAAATAATTTTTTTTCACTGTAATAGAAGAGCAGTTAGTTGTCTGCAAGCGTCTGGGTGTCAGGCCTACTTCAGCGTGTGCTCTGTAGACCTGTTCCAGCGTGCTTTGACAGTTGCCAATCATATTTGGTGTCTCTTTAGCGTGCTTTTACAAAGAAAAAAGGTTTCTAGTGTAAGCTAATAGCAGCCAGTCAGTGTCCTTCAAGCGGCTCTGTCAGTCCTTCCTTCAGCGTGTGCTCTGCAGAACTGTTCCAGTGCACATTGCCAATCATATCTGGTGTCTCTATAGCGTGCTTTTAAAACCAAAATTTGTTTTTCACTGTTATAGATTGAATAGCAGTTACTTGTCTTCAAGCGGCTCTGTCAGTCCTTCCTTCAGCGTGTGCTCTGCAGAACTGTTCCAGTGCACATTGCCAATCATATCTGGTGTCTGTATAGCGTGCTTTTAAAACCAAAATTTGTTTTTCACTGTTATAGATTGAATAGCAGTTACTTGTCTTCAAGCGGCTCTGTCAGTCCTTCCTTCAGCGTGTGCTCTGCAGAACTGTTCCAGTGCACATTGCCAATCATATCTGGTGTCTCTATAGCGTGCTTTTAAAACCAAAATTTGTTTTTCACTGTTATAGATTGAATAGCAGTTACTTGTCTTCAAGCGGGTGTGTCAGGCCTACAGTGTGTGCTCTGCAGAACTGTTACAGTTCACATTGCCAATCAAATCTGGTCTCACAGTAGCTTGTACGCATAGTACCACTAATCCCCCAAAAAATGACAGGCAGAGGCAGGCCACCCCGCAGGGGCCGTCGTGGTCGTGGTGCTGTGATTCCCTTTTGCCCTAGAATAATGCCCAGTTTTCAGAAGCCACGTACCCTGAACTTGAAAAGTTCTGAGGACATAGTTGACTGGCTAACACAGGACACCCAATCTTGTACAGCCTCCGCTCGGAACCTTGACGCACCATCCTCCTCCAGCTTAGCTTCAGGCACCTCTCAAGATACCACTCACCCGCCTGCCGCCACCACCAAAACTAGCACCACAGCCGCTTTACTTGGTATGTCAGAGGAGTTATTCACACACCCGTTTGAAGAAATGAGTGATGCGCAACCATTATTGCTAGAGGATGTAGATAACAGGGATATGTCTCAGGCAGGCAGCATTAAACACATGGAGGTACGGTGTGATGATGATGATGATGTTGTACCCACTGCTGCTTCCTTTTCTGAGTTGTCAGATACAAGCAAAGCGGTTGATGATGACTATGCGTCCATGGATGTCACGTGGGTGCCCGCTCGGCAAGAAGAAGAACAGGGTGAAAGTTCAGATGGGGAGACAGAGAGGAGGAGGAGACGAGTTGGAAGCAGGGGGGGGGTCGTCGCAAGGAGCTAGTGGCACAGTCAGACAGCATGCATCGGCACCCGGGGTCAGCCCGACAGCACGCCAATCAACGCATGCTGTGTCCACCACCAGAATGCCGTCATTGAAGAGCTCAGCAGTGTGGCATTTTTTTTGTGTGTCTGCCTCTGACAACAGCGATGCCATTTGCAACCTGTGCCAAAGGAAACTGAGTCGTGGGAGGTCCAACACCCACCTAGGTACAACTGCTTTGCGTAGGCACATGATCTCACATCACAAACGCCTATGGGATCAACACATGAGTACAAGCAGCACGCCTACTCTAAGCCGCCATCCTCCTCCTGGTCCAGCATCTTCAGCCACGTCAACCACTGCTGTCCTTCTTGCCCCCTCTCAACCATCCGCCACTCCGTCTCCCGCCTTGAGCAGTTCCCGCTCATCTGCCCACAGTCATGTGTCTGTCAAGGACATGTTTGAGCGTAAGAAGCCAATGTCACCAAGTCACCCCCTTGCCCAGCGTCTGACAGCTGGCTTGTCCGAACTATTAGCCCGCCAGCTTTTACCATACAATCTGGTTGAGTTTGAGGCGTTCAAGAAATTTGTAGCTATTGGGACACCGCAGTGGAAGGTACCCGGCCGGAATTTCTTTTCACAAAAGGCAATCCCCAACTTGTACTCGATTGTGCAAAAGGAAGTCATGGCATGTCTGGCACACAGTGTTGGGGCAAGGGTCCATCTGACCACTGATACCTGGTCTGCAAAGCATGGTCAGGGCAGGTATATCACCTACACTGCGCATTGGGTAAACCTGCTGACGGCTGACAAGCAAGGAATGCGTGGCATTGCAGAGGAGTTGGTGACACCGCCACGAATTGCAGGCAGTCCTGCTGCCACCTCCTCTACTCCTCCTACTCCATCCTCTTCCATAACCTCCTCGGCTGAGTCCTCTTGTGCTGCTGCGTCTTGCTCCACATCAACGGCACCCCCCAGCTCCCCAGGTACTATTCCACATCCCGGATACGGCAGTGTCACGCCGTCTTGGGTTTGACTTGCTTGAAAGCAGAGAGTCACACCGGACAAGCACTCCTGTCCGCCCTGAACGCACAGGTGGAAAAGTGGCTGACTCCGCAGCAACTGGATATCGGCAAAGTGGTGTGTGAAAACGGAAAAAATTTGATAGCGGCATTGAAGTTGGGCAAGTTGACACATGTGCCGTGCATGGCACATGTGTGTAATCTGATCGTACAACGCTTTGTGCATAAGTACACAGGCTTACAGGACGTCCTGAAGCAGGCCAGGAAGGTGTGTGGCCATTTCAGGTGTTCCTACACGGCCATGGCTCACTTTGCCGATATCCAGCGGCGAAACAACATGCCAGTGAGGCATCCTCCTCCTCCCACGACCACGCCGGCAAGGACAGGACGCTTTAAAGACGTGTTGTTGATGGAGGACATGCGGACCTTTTTAAGTCCTATGCATCGCCACAGCCTTTCGGGATCCACCCTCAGAGAGCGACTCGACCGACAGGTAGCAGACTACCTCGCCTTAACTGCAGATATCGACACTCTGAGGAGCGATGAACCCCTTGACTACTGGGTGTGCAGGCTTGACCTGTGGCCTGAGCTATCCCAATTTGCGATAGAACTTCTGGCCTGCCCCGCTTCAAGTGTCCTGTCAGAAAGGACCTTCAGTGCAGCAGGAGGTATTGTCACTGAGAAGAGAAGTCGCCTAGGTCAAAAAAGTCTAGATTACCTCACCTTTATTAAGATGAATGAGGGATGGATCCCGAAGGGACTGACACTAGGCGATACATTCGCTTAAAAAAGGCCTGATGAGATGAGCTGCCTTGGGCTAAAAATGGTCCACACGCTGCTGTATTTTAGCTCTGAATGACGTTTGACTTGCGTGACTTATCCGCCACCAACTAGGGTTCAAGCCGCCATGTTTTAGGGCACTTTCTGCCTGTGAAACAAACATCAATTTTTCTGGCCGCTGCTACAGCAGCGGCTGCAACAATACCAAATTTTTCAGGCATGTGTACATGCCTAATTTTTAGGCCCACTGGTGCAGCACTGTGGCTTCAAAAACCAAACCAAAAAAAAATCCTCCAAGATGGCACCAATATACCAGTGGTCTAAGCATCTTCCCACCTTGGCCTAAAAAGGGGAGGTGATTCAACAATTAAAAATCTCTGCCATTTACACGTCCACTGATAGGAGACGCGGAAGGTATTAAACTGATATGAACAATACTCCACTCCTATCAGTAGGTCCATCCCATTGTGATTTATGCCCCCCACCCACCGCGTAGGGATGGGGGCGGGGGGGAGGAAAGTAGGCACCCCCATTGTGATTTATGGCCCCCACCCACCGCGCTGGGGTGGGGGCCGAGGGGGGAGGACAGTAGGTCCCGCCATTGTGATTTATGGCCCCCACCCACCGCGCAGGGGTTGGGGAGGACAGTAGCCCCCCCCCCAGTGTGTATCATGGGCTTTGAGCACAGGTGTCAATCCATACCTGCCAAGTGACCCTATGTAGGGGTAACAGTCCCTATTCTGCTCTGTGTCAGTGTGTATCATGGTCTCTGTGGACAGGGAACAGTCTCTATTCTGCTCTGTGTCAGTGTGTATCAGGGGTTTTGAGGACAGGTGTCAATCCATATCTGCCAAGTGACCCTATGTAGGGGGAACAGTCCCTATTCTGCTCTGTGTCAGTGTGTATCAGGGGTTTTGAGGACAGGTGTCAATCCATATCTGCCAAGTGACCCTATGTAGGAGGAACAGTCCCTATTCTGCTCTGTGTCAGTGTGTATCAGGGGCTTTGAGGACAGGTGTCAATCTATACCTGCCAAGTGACCCTATGTAGGGGGGACAGTCTCTATTCTGCTCTGTGTCAGTGTGTATCATGTTCTCTGTGGACGGTGAACAGTCTCTATTCTGCTCTGTGTCAGTGTGTATCAGGGGTTTTGAGGACAGGTGTCAATCCATATCTGCCAAGTGACCCTATGTAGGGGGAACAGTCCCTATTCTGCTCTGTGTCAGTGTGTATCATGGTCTCTGTGGACGGTGAACAGTCTCTATTCTGCTCTGTGTCAGTGTGTATCATGGTCTCTGTGGACAGGGAACAGTCTCTATTCTGCTCTGTGTCAGTGTGTATCAGGGGTTTTGAGGACAGGTGTCAATCCATATCTGCCAAGTGACCCTATGTAGGGGGAACAGTCTCTATTCTGCTCTGTGTCAGTGTGTATCATGGTCTCTGAGGACGGGGAACAGTCTCTATTCTGCTTTGTGTCAGTGTGTATCAGGGGCTTTGAGGACAGGTGTCAATGTTAGGTGATTTCTGCCCTTTATGGATTAAAAGCAGACTCTGCATCAACTGTGCAATTTTCCTGGTGATTAGGTTCTGGTTAAGAAATTCCTGAGAAAACACACTCTTGAGCCAAGGTTTGATGGACTATTCCAAGTCTTTATAATACATCTACCTCAGTAAAACTAGCTGGGAAGAACACTTGGATACACATGCATACATCACATGAGTGGGTGGATACAAGACATATGACCATCAACTCTCTCAAACCCTACATTAAGACTCTTAAAGACATGGTAGCCATAGCTAACCCTACATTTGAGGACACTATGGCAGTAGAGACACTATGGCTAATCTATGGCTTGAGTGAATGAGATATAATGCTAATACTCATAATAAAACTGTTATGTTTGTGGTGGAGCCAGTGTCAGGATCGGGACAGGGATCCAACACGCAGAGTACAAACAGTAGCCAGATACGTATACCGGACCTTAGAATGGCCGGTCTAACGTAAGTAGAACAGTATAGAATGGTCAAAGACAAGCCGAGGTAGAGGGTAACAGAAGACAGGTAAGCGAGAGACAAGCCGAATCAAGGGTAACAGAGATAAGCAGAGTAAGGTAAACAAGCCGGGTCAAAACCAAAAGGGATAATAGAATACACAAGTACTGAGTGACTAGAACAAGCTAGAACCACGACAGGGCAATGAGCTAATGAAAGAAGCTCTGTTAAATACCCTGTTCAGAGCAGTAACCACACCTCCGAGACGTCCTGATTGGTCCTGCAGCAATTGACTGACAGGTCGATCCGGGGGAGTGTCCTGATGATGACTTCCTGCCTAGATGGTGTAAAAGGCAGTCACTCCCTCGCGGCCGGCCTTGCATGACCGGATAGACCGCGGGGAAGGGAGTCATCAGACCGTCTGGAGGTGGAACAGCTAAGTCTCTACCTCTTTTGGAGGTAGAGACCACAGGTACCCTGACAGTACCCCCCCTCTCAGATACGCCCACCGGGCGGAATGAACCGGGACGAGATGGGAAGCGAGAGTGATACGCCCTGCGGAGACGGGGAGCATGAACATCCTCCTGAGGTACCCAACTCCTCTCCTCAGGACCATATCCCTTCCAATCAACCAGATATTGTACTCTCCCCCGGGAGATTCGAGAATCAATAATAGAGTTGACCTCATACTCCTCCTGACCCTCCACCTGAACGGAGCGAGGAGGGGCTATTGTGGAGGAAAATCTGTTACATATGAGTGGTTTCAGCAATGAAACGTGAAACGAGTTCGGAATGCGTAAGGTATTAGGAAGAGCTAAACGATACGCAACCGGATTGATACGGGTCAGCACCCTGTAGGGTCCAATATAACGAGGAGCGAACTTCATGGAGGGCACTTTTAAACGGATGTTCCTCGTGCTCAGCCATACCCTATCACCTGGAACAAAGACCGGAGCCGCCCTTCTACGTTTATCAGCGTGTTTCTTGACCAACATAGAGTTGTGCACAAGGATTTGTCGAGTTTGATCCCACAACTTCCTCAAATTGGCAACATGAACATCAACCGACGGCACCCCCTGGGAAGGAGAATCCGAAGGAAGAATAGACGGATGAAAACCATAATTCATGAAGAAGGGGCTTGAATGAGTAGAATCGCAAACGAGATTGTTGTGTGCAAACTCCGCCCAAGGAATCAAACCGACCCAATCATCCTGGTGTTCAGAAACAAAGCATCGTAAATATTGTTCAATTTTCTGGTTGGTACGTTCAGCAGCTCCGTTAAACTGAGGATGATAGGCAGAAGAAAAGTTTAATTTAATACCAAGTTGAGAGCAGAAGGACCTCCAAAAGCGGGAAACAAATTGGGAGCCTCTGTCCGATACAATTTGAGAGGGTATCCCATGTAGGCGAAAAATCTCCTTGGCGAATATCTCTGCCAATTCGGGAGAAGACGGAAGTTTAGGCAGGGGAATGAAGTGTGCCATCCTAGTAAACCTGTCAACCACGGTGAGGATAACAGTCTGTCTTTTAGAGATAGGTAGATCGACAATAAAGTCCATGGCCAAACAGGACCATGGTTTCTCTGGAACCTCCAAGGGTTGCAGGAGTCCACATGGAAGCGTATGGGGTTGTTTGGTTTTAGTACAAACTTCACATGCAGCGATGAACTCCTCAACATCCCTCCGTAAAGTAGACCACCAGAAGTCCTTAGAGATCAAGGCGTAAGTTTTGCGAATACCAGGATGTCCCGCCATCTTGCTATTATGTAAACACTGTAAAAGTTCCAGTTGAAAAGCAGGAGGAACGAAATGACGACCCGCAGGGGTCTGTTTAGGTGCGAGATGTTGCAACTTAATGATCTCGGCCAGTAATGGAGAATGAATCCTGAGATTCGTATTAGCAATGATATTGCACTTCGGAACTATAGAAGAAAGAACTGGTTCAGGTACAGTAGAAGGTTCATATTGGCGAGATAATGCATCGGCTTTAGAGTTTTTAGAACCAGGTCTGTAAGTCAGTACATAATTGAAGTGAGTCAGGAATAAGGACCAACGAGCTTGTCTAGAGGATAAGCGCTTAGCCTCCCCAATATATGACAAGTTTTTGTGGTCTGTCAAAATCGTAATAGGGTGTAGGGTCCCCTCCAACAAATGTCTCCACTCCTTTAAGGCTTTAATGACTGTTAACAGTTCCCTGTCTCCGATGTCATATCTGCTCTCAGCCCCAGAAAGTTTCCTGGAAAAAAAAACCACACGGGTGTAATGGTTTATCTACCGCTAATCTTTGTGACAGAACCGCACCTACTCCTGTCTCAGAGGCATCGACCTCGAGTAGAAACGGCAAAGTCGTATCAGGATGGACTAATATTGGAGCAGAAGCAAAAAGTTATTTGAGCCTCTTGAAAGCAGCGAGAGCTTCAGGAGACCACGTCTTAGTTTCTGCCCCCTGTTTGGTCATATTGGTAATGGGCGCAATAATAGACGAGTAACCCTTAATGAAGCGCCTATAATAATTGGAGAAACCAATAAACCTCTGAATAGCCTTGAGTCCCTTAGGTAATGGCCAATTGAAAATAGACTGGAGTTTGTCAGGGTCCATCTTAAAACCTTCCCCAGAAATCACGTAACCAAGAAAATCTATCTGAGACTGATCAAAGCTGCATTTTTCCAATTTACAGTATAGACCATGTTGCAGAAGTTTCTGTAATACCGCTCTGACCTGTCTATGGTGAGTTTCAATCTCCCTAGAGTGTATCAGTATGTCGTCTAGGTAGACAATGACACAATCATGTTGAAACTCCCTAAGTACCTCATTAATCAGATCCTGAAATACTGCAGGAGCATTGCAAAGTCCAAACGGCATAACTGTGTATTCATAGTGACCGTACCGAGTATTGAACGCCGTCATCCACTCATGTCCCTGCTGGACTCTCACCAAATTATATGCCCCTCTGAGATCTAACTTGGTGAAGATTTTGGAGCCCTTAAGACGATCAAATAACTCGGTAATAAGTGGAATAGGATAGGCATTTCTGACAGTTATTTTATTCAAGCCTCGGTAATCGATACAAGGTCTCAGCGTGCCATCCTTTTTCTTAACGAAAAAGAACCCAGCCCCGGCCGGGGAAGAAGACCTCCTAATGAATCCCTTTTCTAAATTCTCCCGAATATACTCCTCTAGAACCAAGTTTTCCTGAACAGACAAAGGATATACATGGCCCCTCGGAGGCATAGTCCCAGGTAGAAGCTTAATTTTGCAATCAAATGGCCTGTGTGGCGGCAAAGAATCTGCATTCTTCTTGTCAAATACTGCCTTTAAGTCTAGGTAAAGGTCTGGTATCTGTCTTTCTGTGGACTGAATAGGAGTCTCAGGTATGTTAACAGTAGCTAATGGAGAAACCTTGCATAAACACCTATCCTGGCAACCCTGGCCCCACGAGAGTATCTCCCCTAACTCCCAATCGATAATAGGGTTATGTTTCTTCAACCATGGGTACCCCAGAACTATGGGAACGGAAGGGGATGAAATGAGCAAAAGAGATAAGTTCTCCACGTGTAGGATACCAACATTTAAACTAATGGGTATGGTTTCACGAAAGATAACAGGGTCTAGTAGTGGTCTACCATCTATGGCCTCAACGGCCAAGGGTGTCTCCCTTAGCTGGGATGGGAAATTGTTCTTAATAGCAAAGGCTTGGTCGATAAAATTCTCAGCAGCACCGGAATCTATCAATGCCATAGCCCTTACTACTTCCTTCTCCCAAGTTAAGGAAACTGGTAGCAGAAGCCTGTGATCTTTATAATTAGGAGTAGAGGACAAAATAGAAACACCCAAGGCTTGTCCTCTAGAGAGACTTAGGTGCGAGCGTTTCCCGGACGGTTAGGACAGTTCGAGAGTAAATGACCCTTGGCTCCACAATACATACACAAACCCTCTCTTCTCCTGTACTGTCTTTCCTCCTCAGAGAGGCGGGTATAACCTATCTGCATAGGTTCAGGAAGCAAAGATACCGTGGAGTCAGGACTTGGAAAAGCGGGGGCTAACCTAACAGAAGGTCTCCGGTTCCTCTCTCGAGTGTTCTGTCTCTCTCTTAAACGTTCATCTATACGAGAGATGAACGAAATTAAATCTTCTAAATTCTCAGGGAGTTCTCTGGTAGCAACCTCATCAAGGATTACTTCAGATAGGCCATTCAAAAATACATCCATATACGCCTGCTCATTCCACTTGACTTCTGACGCCAGAAACCTGAACTCTAGTGCATAATCCACCAGTGTTCGGTTCTCCTGTCTCAGGCGCAACAGTAATCTGGCTGCATTAACCTTTCTACCTGGAGGATCAAATGTTCTTCTAAAAGCAGCTACAAATGTGTTATAGTTATACACTAATAGGTTATCGTTCTCCCATAGTGGGTTGGCCCATCTCAGAGCTTTCTCAATAAGTAGGGTGATAATAAATCCTACCTTTGCCCTATCTGTAGGATAAGAGCGGGGTTGCAATTCAAAGTGGATACTAATTTGGTTTAAAAAACCACGACACTTCTCAGGAGCCCCACCATAGCGTACTGGGGGGGTAATGCGAGAAGAAGCACCCACTGTGGCTACCTCTAGACCTAAACTGACAGGAGAAACAGGGGTATTACGTATCTCCTCTGGTGGGTTATTGGCATGAGATAATAGAGCCTGTAGCGCAAGCGCCATCTGATCCATTCTGTGATCCATGGCTTCAAACCTAGGATCAGGAGAAGCCAGCTGACTGTTTGTACTTGCAGGATCCATTGGCCCTGTTGTAATGTCAGGATCGGGACAGGGATCCAACACGCAGAGTACAAACAGTAGCCAGATACGTATACCGGACCTTAGAATGGCCGGTCTAACGTAAGTAGAACAGTATAGAATGGTCAAAGACAAGCCGAGGTCGAGGGTAACAGAAGACAGGTAAGCGAGAGACAAGCCGAATCAAGGGTAACAGAGATAAGCAGAGTAAGGTAAACAAGCCGGGTCAAAACCAAAAGGGATAATAGAATACACAAGCACTGAGTGACTAGAACAAGCTAGAACCACGACAGGGCAATGAGCTAATGAAAGAAGCTCTGTTAAATACCCTGTTCAGAGCAGTAACCACACCTCCGAGACGTCCTGATTGGTCCTGCAGCAATTGACTGACAGGTCGATCCGGGGGAGTGTCCTGATGATGACTTCCTGCCTAGATGGTGTAAAAGGCAGTCACTCCCTCGCGGCCGGCCTTGCATGACCGGATAGACCGCGGGGAAGGGAGTCATCAGACTGTCTGGATGGTGGAACAGCTAAGTCTCTACCTCTTTTGGAGGTAGAGACCACAGGTACCCTGACAGCCAGACCCCATCTAGGTACAGTGCCTCTAAATCTGCCTCCTGATGTTGAAACATGTTTCTTAAGTCTCTATGTGCAGTCGAGTACAAACTCATCAGTATGTGAATCATGGAAGAAGATATACCCTCTAACCCAAAGGGATATGAGGCCACTTGATGGGGTCACAGTATATCAAGGTAATTACACTTGCTACACTACACACAGCACCACAGGGAAGTTTGTGGGAAAATTCCCTTCTGGTTATTGTGCTACATACCGAAAGCCTCTAGCTACCTTGTTAATAAATCAAGTTAAGACATTTATTGGCTATGTGAAGACATGCAACTCAGATCCAAATTGACAGGCCTATGGTGGGGGGAATGGGCTTTGGCTAAAGTTATCATGCCATACACATAATATCAGACAACCACCAAGGCCCTCTTGAGTCAGCACACACATACTTTAGAGTAAAAAGAGACACTCCTGTACAGGGCAGTTTTGACCCACACATATACATAGATGCCATAGGGTTGCCAAGGGGGGTTCCAAACGAATTTAGAGCCAGGGATGAGGTTGCAGTTGGATTTGAATCCTTGATTCCACTCATCACGGCCACTAAGAATGTAAATTGGATTAATTACCTTTACTAAAACCAGCAAAGTTTTGTCAATTATACCAGAGATGCCCTCCAGGGACTAGCAGAACAATTACAAGCCACCTCCCAAATGACATTTCAGAATAGGATGGCCCTAGACATGATTCTGGCAGAGAAAGGAGGTGTGTGCAAAATACTCCCAGACACCATGACATGCTGCAATTTTATCCCAGATAGCACAGGCCCTAATTGAAAAGTAACTTTGGCCATTGAGAAGCTTGAAAGCCTCTCAGAAGAGTTAAAAAGAAACTCAAGGATCACCAATTCATGGGATAGATGGTTTGGATGGATGAACGGATGGCAGAAAGTACTCTTCCAAGTGGGAATGGCAGTCCTCACTGTAATGATTATGTTCCTCTTCTTTGTCTGCTGTATAATGCCTTGTGCACATAAATATTTGCAGAAGACTGTAGATCAAACCGTTGACCGCACCACCCCAACATTCCTACACCAAGACATTGAGGACACAACCTGTGACACACCACATACACCTCTTCAGTCCCACCACATTAAGCATACAATTACTTCTCTCTAGGGAAAATTGTAGGGGCAGCGTCTTGTCTAACGGGTAAAAAGTCTGTTGCGGAGATGTAGTGGACAAGCTGCTACAAGTTCTAGCGCAGTGAAGAGTTCGAGAAAATCTGTTTGACAAGATGAGCAGCTGCCTATTAGGGATATTATTAGGTATAGTTAGTAGTCGTTTACATCGTACATAGTCATTTTAAGGGGGGACTGTTGTGGATAGAATATTAACTCTATAAATTTTCGTAAAATGCCTATTTACTCTGCATAACTATAATCGGTATTATTCATAAGCTACTTAAAATGGCCGCTAGGGGGGGCGTGGCCTAACGCTGGAGCTGAACGGACTCATGTGGGAGCAGCTCCCTGCACTGAAACCGAAACGGAGCAATAATAATCGGTATAACGAGCGGAACATCCAGAATACAGGGGGGATAACGAGCACGATGTCTCAACGCCCCAAATCCAAAACCGGGAAATCAGACAAAGCCTCATTTTTTTGGGCAAAAAACGCGGCCTCCAAGTACCGCGAGGAAGATGAGCCTGCGCAAGATGGCGGTGCCCTGAAACCGCGGGAGAACTCCCTCTCTCCCCACTCATCTCCCACACACAGCACAGATGACCAGCCCCCAACGATGAGAGGCATAAGAGAACTGATGGCAGAATTCTCTAACACCATACAGAAAATTCTGCAGTTGCAAATACAGACCATGACAGCAGACCTGCAAAAAGACATACAGGACATAGGGAACCGCACAGCCCAAATGGAGTCCAAGATGGACGAGTATGCTGAAGCACACAACAGTCTAGCAGATAGATTCCAAGAATTTGAAGTCACATTGGAATCACACAGGTTAAAATTAGCTGACACGGAGGACAGAGCGTGGAGGAACAATCTCCGGTTCAGAGGAATACTTGAGACTGTTACAGACCGTTTCAGCATAAAAGGGGAAAAATCCGTTTAGGCGATAAACCCCTTTTCCCAAAAAGGCACAGCTACTGTAAAAGCACCAAAACTCACGAACTGGATATAGGTGAATAAGGTAGCACTCCAGCTGGAACCTCACAAATAGCTGCTAGCAGATGAATAGGAAAAGCAGACATCAGCTTACACTCCTTAGCAATCAATCTCCAACAGCATACAGTGAATCCCCCCAAGAACGAGACAAGGCTCCGTGTTGAGGGTCAAGCAGTGGTCTGTTTATTCAGGGCTACCTGCCCCTGTATTTATGCAGGTCTCCCACCTGGTGGACACTCCCCTAGGGGACCAGATGGAAGACTGAAACAGCAGACAGACATGTATCATTTTCGTACACACAGCCACAATACTTTCCCACCATGCATCTTGGTTTCCTCCTCACTGCCCTGGAGATAATTAATGAAGTAATTCAATTATCTCCTAAAACAAAGGCCAGACTCCATTATGCACATGGTGACACAGAAACAGACTATCACTTTAAAATACATACAGACACATTTTATACATAAAACACAGACATGTAACATATCCCCAGATAGCTCAGGTCTGGGTGCACATTATTAGGTGAATGGCACCCAGATCACACAAATACATGGCAGGCTATCTGGGTTACTACAGTTCACATAAAACATAAACTACCGAATTTCCCTGCATTCACCAAATTCATACGAATGAGAACCAGGGGCTGGAGGTTCAGCGGTGCCTGCACGGAAAAGTGTCCGATTTTGGTGCATGAAAGCCGGGCAGAAAAGTGCTGGCTGCCCGGGGAGCTCCAGAACAGCGCCACCTAGCGGCCGCTAAGTGTAACAGCGGCCACACAGTTAACAGGCAATTAACCGCAGCTTCAGGGAGGTAAATTGGCAGCACACTCCAGCTTCTGGGTGGCCAATTAACAACGCCGGCCGGCTTCCCACGGCTCTGGGGAGGTTGGTGAACGGCTGTTTGTTCGGTAGGTGACATCTACTGAACTGCTGTGCAGAAAGGGAGAAATAAATCCTTCTGCACAGTAAAATTAACCCTTTAGCTGCCGGTCCATAATCCAAAGGCAGCAGGCGGGCAACCAGGCTCCTCCAATACAATGTGGCGAGATTGGTTTCGTCACAGAGACCATCACAAATGCCGAGCTGCATAACTACCTCTCTACTATGTTCCAGAGCCTGGTACCAGAAATACACCCAGATCAGCTGTTAATAGATAGAGCGCATAGGCTGCACAGACCTAAACATCTGCCGCAAATCGCTAGAATACACTTTTTCCACGCAAAGGATAAGATCATGAGAGTCAGCAGAAACTCAAGCATGCCAAAAGAATATAGCTCCATCAAAATATTTGCGGACCTATCCGCCGACACGCTGCAGTTCAGGAAATCGATGGCGCCGATTACCTCTATTCTACGCTAGCACAACCTGAATTACCGTTGGGGATTCCCAGATAAACTTCTAATTTCCCATCAAGATGCAATACACTCCATCATGACTCTGAAACAGGGCACTCAAAAACTGAGACTGGGGGCTACCAGAGCCGGCCAAGAAGACGGGAGTGCCCAGGTTGTCGCCAGAATGGACCGCCAAATGAAGGACCATTACCCTCCTGGAAAATGCGTAACTATTCTAATCCTATGGTGCAATGCTAGATGCTATGCTACTATTTCAGAATAACCATAGGTGCCACCCTGATAATTGGAATGTAAATGTTGCTGTCTAGGCCCCATAATAAGCAGCAGCAAATGCTGGCTAGATTACACCACTGCCCACTAAACAATCCAATCCCCATATTCATGGGGACATGCACCGATATGTAAGCTCTGTTCCACAGGATAATGTTAGATAGTGAGATTACGCTTAATCAACTGGTGAAATATGTTAATGTTGTTTCTTCTTTTAATTTAGTACCCTATTGGTACGGTTAATCCTTGTGTTACAACTGCTCCTAAGGTTTCACGGTGAAAGTCCAACATGAGTACAGACTTCACCACCACTAACCCCAATAGACGTGCCTATTTGCTAGGCAGAGTCTCAAGGCCCCAAATTGTGGAGCCGACTTGGGTGTGTCACCCACCAGTCCCTATGACCCCATCCCACCCTGCACACAGCCCTACCCTTGTTCTTATTAGTCACAAACCAAACAACCTGCAACAGCAGCACTATTCTGGAGGTTGGATGTTGCAACCTGGTAACAGACCGATAGCTCCTGCTGGACTACTGTCCAAACTGATAGCATCTCTCACCTCCCTATATTCTAATGGTTAAGATACTAACGTATAATGTAAAAGGCCTAAACTCCCCCGGCAAATGCAGGCTGTTACTACAAGACCTTAAGAAAGGCGGGATAGACATAGCGTGTATACAGGAAACACATTTCACAAAAGCTCGAACTCCTGCTGTATTCACTAAACTCTATCCCACACAATACCATGCCCTCTCTGACAACAAGACAAAGGGAGTCTCTATCCTGAAACAATAAGACATAGCATTCCAGGAACAAGCCCTTTCCGTAGAAACCCAGGGGAGGTATATTATTTTAGTGGGTCTTTTCAATAATGTTCAATACACGCTGGCCTCTGTGTATTTCCCCAACACAGGGCAGGAAAAACTCCTATGACACATACTCAATGAGTTAGACAAACTGAAACAGGAGGGATTGACATTATGCGGTGACTTTAACTTTATAACCTCCCCAGACATAGATTCAACTGCAACCCCCACAGGGACCAGACGAGTGAGCATAGTATCCATGAGCAAAACAACTGTCTAGATTACTCACGCTCCATAACCTATATGATGGTTGGAGAGTACTCCATCCAAAAGAATGAGATTATTCCTTTAACTCCAAGGTGCATAACACCTATACCCGCATAGACACCTTCTACGTGGACCAACCCACATTGGCACAGGTATCAGGGTGTGTTATGGGCAACATCACCTGGTCGAACCATAGCCCGGTGTTCCTAGAACTGTATGATAGGTTCCAGTTCAAAGGGAGAGGGAACTGGAGACTAAATGAATCCTCATTACAAGATAAGACTTTCGTGGACCAAATAACAGTTGAACTCTCACATTATTTCCGGACGAATTCTGAGGGAGAGACTCCTGACGAAATAGTATGGTTGGCTCACAAAGCTGTAGTAAGAGGACTGCTTATTAGACACTCCTCATACCTTACAAAAAACACAGACAAACGACTACATTGGACTGCCAAAAACAACTGGCAACCTTGACCGCCCAAAATAAACAAGCCCCTTCAAAAAAATTTAGTGCGACAAATCCAAATTTTATAACATGACAGGAGGCTTCCTATTTTGCATTAACTCTCTTTACTAAACTCCACAGCAGTAAAGAAAAACGTAAAAAGTAACATTAAATCACTGAGCAGCATATTATATATAAGGGTCATGCTGCCTGTACACTTCCTCTTTCTTTACTGCTCCACGCAGACAGGTCAGACTATTTGGCTCCTCCAGAGCCTCTTTGCATTCATTCTTTATATTAGTTTGTTTAACTTATTTCATTGTATTTACCTTTATTTATGTACTGTTTCTAGTTGCATTTATATTATTTTTACTGTTTTCAGGGCTGTGGGCTAGGATTAGCCTGTTTAGTTCAGTTCCTTCTCCTGCCCTGCCCCTCTGCCGGCCCTGGGACTCCCTGGGCTCCCCCTTAGGCTTCCCTCAGGTTTTCCCCTGGTTTTTCTACCTTGGGGTGCCCTCCTGGGCCCCCTTCTCGCGACCGGAATCGATCGCGATCTTTTTCGCGCCGGCCTGCACCTGCCCGCAGCCGGCCTCAAATTTAGTCCCCGGCTTGCGGCCTACACTCGCGGCCGCCATTTTGGATCGCGAAAATCGCGCCGGTTTTCCCTGGGGACTCAGTGCTTGCAGTCTGAGGTGCCTACTGCCTGTTTTTGTGCTGGATTGAAGCCCTAGTGTGAAGTCCTTCTCTGAGGATTACCTACACTGTAAAGCCTTTACTCTGTGGCTGTGAATTGCTTCACTGTGAGTGACAGGATTTCCTACACTGAAAGTCTATACTCTGTAGCTGTGAATGACAGGATTTCCTACTCTGAAAATCTATACTCTGTGGCTGTGAATTTCATCACTGTGAGTGACAGGATTACCTTCACTGAAAGCTTATACTCTGTGGCTGGGTCAGTCAGGTCAGTGCTGCTGCCTGCTTATTATTGTGACCTGCACTTAAGGGTACCAACCCTGTGCAACCGGGGTGAGCCCCCATTATACGTACTTGTGTACCACGCTGCTTATTGGGAGACTAGCTGTTGCAGTTCTCTCTAACTGGGTGAGCCCCAGTTTCATAAGGTCACCAACTATACCCTGCTGGGGTTTTATACTGGGTGGTGCTGTCACCCACCACAAGTCCCACATCTACTGACCCTACACCTATATTTAAGACCTGGGTGCCCCCACTTATACTTTGCCTATTTATGAATTATATCTGCCTACCCTTATCATGGAAGACTCCCAGAACATCCCTGTGGACTTCCAAGCGATGATCAACGCAGCTGTCGCTGCTTCGATGGAGAAGGCACTCTCCAAGGCACGCACTACAGAGGTGCCCAAGCCTACTCGCAGGCGACCTTGCCATGAGTCAGATTCGGATATGTCCGGCTATCGGACCAGGGATGATTGCCATCATAGGAAACGCCACGAGAAAGGCGAGGATCAGGCACTAGAACCACTCAAGGGTAAGGCACCAGCCAAGCGCAAATCTGCCAAAGCTAGTACCCCAACCCCACGTCAGGATTACTCTTTGGACAAAGTAAAGGTCCTTCCCATTCCATGTCAGTGCTAGATTATGGCAAGCTGACGTCAGACTACGACGCTTGGGGTTCGGACAAGAAATCTGTCTCCGCTCTCATGCGACAGACTCTTCTGGGTGCGGCCCAGACAGGGGGTACTGAAGACACTGCAGACGCAGAACACCCTCTTGATTCTGACACACCTCTCCAGGTTCATGCACCTCTGGCTTCGCAAGCCCTGGAGAAAGAGGTCCGCAAACGGCTCAGATCCGAATGCCCACGCCCTTCCCTGCCAGATAAACTGGCTAACACTCCCGAATTTGACAAGGTTATGACAACCTTCATGATGCGCAGTGGGAGAGACCCTCGACGAAGGGTAGAGAAAGGCCTATTCGGCGCTCAGGATAACCTGCTGGACTCCATTGGCCCTCTGGCCCGCATTATGTACCTGGCAGATGACGCCCTTGCCAAAGCCGATTCCTTCCCTGCCGAAGACATCAGGGAATGGGCACACGATGTACGTGAGTGGGCACAAAGTTGTTTTTGTTTCCTTGGAAACACTAATGTTACGCTCTCTTCTGAGAGACGGAAAGCAGCGTTATACCGTATTAACGGTAAATTGGCAGAGCTTGGCACAAAGGAGATTGGGCCCCAGGCACAAGGGAAATTGTTTGGTGAACCGTTCCTCAAGGAACTTAACAAACACGTGAACATGTTCACTTCACTTAATAAGGCGCAATTATCTATGCGCAGAGTCTTCCGGAGCTATCCCACCAGAGGTGTTTTTGGAAGGGCTGGCCGGCAACGGGGCCGGGCCGCCAGCCGTTTCTGGCCGTCAGGCCTCCGTACTCAACCGACACCTTTATACCCAACACGGGAGTACAGGCAACAACCTTTCTCCCGAGGCTCGGACAGAGGCCGTGGTCCACGCGGACGAGGACGTTCCCACTTTGCTACAGGTAAGCACCCGTATTCCTCCATTGTTGCCTTGCACCTGCCCTGCGGGCCGTATTTCCCATTCTTCCCAGAATTGGGCCGCTCTGTCCTCAGAAACGTGGATCCTACAAACGGTTCAGGGATATGTCATAGACCTAGTAGGGACCCCCATTCAGACACAGCCTCCTCGTCCCTTCCACATGTCATCCTCCGACCAATACCTCGTCAACGCGAAACTACGCGAACTTCGGGACAAAGGGGCTATTTAGCCGACCCACGACTGGGGAGGTTACTTCAGCAATATTTTCCTGGTCCGGAAGAAGACGGGAGAATACCGTCTGGTCGTCTACCTGCGCGGCCTCAACGCGTATGTAGCGTATCACCACTTCAAGATGGAGGGCATCCACCTTCTGCGGGACCTCCTACAAAGCAACGACTGGTTCACCAGGCTAGATCGGTCCCTGTGCATCCGAACTGCCGAACCCTCCTACGTTTCCTCTGGCACGACCGTCCTTGGCAATTCACTTGCCTCCCTTTCGGGCTCAGCTCGCGCCCTTGGTGTTTCACCGAACTCCTGGAACCGGTGGCCCACCTGAGATCCAGGGGCATCCGATGCATCATCTACCTGGACGACCTGCTCCTCTTCTGCTCCAGCGAACGCAGTCTGCGTCAACACACTCATCTCGCAGTGACTCTACTGGAATCTCTGGGCTTCATGGTGAACCAACAGAAATCGGAATTGACCCCGTCCCAGACGATACAATTCCTGGGCTTCGAGATCGACTCGACAACATGCACTCTGAAGCTTCCTGCCTGAAAGATCTCGTCTATTCGCAAGGAGATCCGCAGAGTAATCCGCCGTGACTCCATCCCTCTCCGCAACCTGGCCAGGATTGTGGGACTCCTCTCCGCCTCCATTCAGGCCATATTCCTGGGTTCCCTCCACTACAGTGCCATGCAATGCCTCAAGGCGAGGTACCTGCACCACAGGCCCACGTACGATCAATCCGTCCTGGTGACGACAGAAGTTCCCGAGGAACTAGCATGGTGGCTGGGCAGCATGCAAGCCTGGAACAGCAGGGCCATATTCGGGGACACCCCAGACTTCATATTGGAGTCAGACGCCAGCTTGTGGGGCTGGGGTGCCACCAACGGGACCATCTCCACAGGAGGAACATGGACAGCACAGGAACTCTCCATGCACATAAACTGCCTGGAACTCCTGGCAGGGTCTTTCGCGATCCACAGCCTGGCCCGAGACAGATCCAACTGCTGCATCCTCCTACGCATGGACAATGTCTCCGCAGTCCGGTATATCAATCGCCCGGGGGGCGCACGCTCACGTCTACTGTCCGACATCACGAGGGACATTTTCGATTATTGCCTACCCCACAACATCGCTCTCCAGGCTGAATGCCTACCCGGAGAAATCTACCTCACGGCCGACTCTCGCCACTGGAGGGACGTCAGCGACTGGAGACTAAACACGAGGATCTTCAGAGCCCTAGCGACCCGGAAGGGTCCCTTTTACCTGGATATTTTCGCATCCCGCAACAACCATCAGACCCCGGAGTTCTTCAGCTGGCTCCCGGACCCGGAGAGCAAGGCGACGGACGCATTTCTACAACAATGGCCGACAACCGGAGCCTACGCATTTCCCCCATTTGCCATGATTGCGAGAACATTACACCAGATACGGACGCAACTGGTCACTTTGGTCCTCATAACACCCTTGTGGCAGAGCCAGCCATGGTTCCCGGACCTCCTGGCCACCTCCTGCAGGGATCCCCTCCTCCTGCCATCCTTTCCGGAGCCGCTCACGGATCCCAAAGGGAATCTCCATCCGCTTCCCTTGGAAGTTCGCCTACCCCTGGTGGTTTGGACTCCTTCCGGGATTCCTGGCAAGTCAGCGGACTATCGCAGACTACTAGGGACCTCTTATGGGATTCCTGGGCCCCTGGAACTAGACGCTGCTACCTTTCAGCTTGGGCCTCCTGGTCTACTTGGTGCATGGAACGGGACTCCGATTCATTTACAGCACCTATTCCCATGAGTCTCAATTTCCTTTCATCCTTGTTTTCGTCGGGCTGCTCCTACCGTTCGGTTAACGTCGTTCGCTCCACGATTTCGACGGCCCACACACCCATAGGGGACCTCCCGGTCGGCAAAAACCCTCTCGTCTGTCGCCTGCTCCGCGGTATGTGTTGCTCCGCCGCCCCCCAGCTCCCAGGTACTCTCACCTATGGGATGTTGGGCTGGTTCTCCGTTTTTTAAGGGATTGGCTCCCTAATCACCGCCTCTCCCTACGCCTTTTGTCGGCTGAGTGCGCTTTTCTGCTCTGCCTCGTTTCCTTTCGACGGGTATCGAACGATCGAGCCTTCGACGTTGACGCCTTCGAGATTGCCCCGGAGGCGGTCACATTCCACGTTCCCGTCGCACTAGTCGGGTTCGACTTCGGTTTTTCTACCCTTTTTTCCCCGACGATCCGCAACTCTGCGTCGTGTCTACCCTGCGCAGATACGTTTCGGTTTCCTCCTCGCTCGGAACTCGACGTCGGGCCGACTCCTAGTCCAAGCGGCGGATTGGTCTCAGGAATCCACTTTCCGTACCTTTTATTTTCGCACTCCCCCTTCTGATGGGACATCTCTCCTTCAGCGTTAAAATTGAAAAATAGGAAGCCTCCTGTCATGTTATAAAATTGAAGATTATGCTAGCTTTAGTGTACTAATAATCTTAATTTTAATAAGGACAGGAGGCGAGTATTTTCCCTCCCTTTGGTTCCCTACCCTGACTCCTCGGGGGAGTGGATCTCAAGGGGACGGACGCTTTGCGTTGGCTCGTCGGTGTTTTCTACTTTTCTTGGGGCATATATCGTTTCTGCCCTGTCTCTCATCCCAGAACTAGGTCTTGGACAGCCAGGTTACGTTACACCACGTAATTACACATACCACGTAATTGACCTTACATTACACTCACTAACTGTGTATCTACTCACTTAGGTTGTCACACTCTGATGTGGCTCTCATGCGTGCCCAGTTATGGTTCAGTACCTAACCTATTTCATATTCTTCTTTCAGTGTAATCCTCTTCGGGACCCCCACTGGTTGTTGGTTCGGTTACCTTCACGACCCCGCTTACAAGGATAAAGGCTTTGTTTCGTCTTTTTCCAACCTCATTTACCAGGAGTCTCATAAAGTTCTGCTCATCAGAGACCGTTGTTGACAGTTTCGTTGGTTTCTATCGTTTCGAGCTCAGTCTGGACTTGGATGTCGCTTAAAGAAAGAGGAAGTGTACAGGCAGCATGACCCTTATATATACTATGCTGCTCAGTGATTTAATGTTACTTTTTACGTTTTTCTTTACTGCTGTGGAGTTTAGTAAAGAGAGTTAATGCAAATTCTCGCCTCCTGTCCATATTAAAATTAAGATTATTAGTACACTAAAGCTAGCATAATCTTCAATTATAACAGATAAACTCGCAGAATTACAAGCGGCCAAAACCTCCTACTTCTTACAAAAATTGAAAGCGACCCAATATCACCATAGTGGAAAAGCCACCAAACAACTAGCTGCTAGGCTCAGGGAGAAACTGGCCGCGGCTAAAGTAGCATACTTACAAGGCCCGGACGGTCATAAAATACAAAACCCAGAGGACATTACTCAGGAATTTGCAAAGTACTATTCGGGGTTGTATAACCTGGGAGACAAACCCGACACCCCTCCTATACAAGAAGAAAATATCAAGAGATTCCTGACCCGACTCCCCCTCTCTAGACTAAATCAGTCCCAACTGGACTCATTACTTCAGCCTATCACCCTACCAGAAGTACTACGCATGATAAATCTCCTCCCTCCAGGAAAGTCACCGGGGGCTGACGGTCTACCCAACTCATATTACAAAACATTTGCAGATGTCTTGGGCCCCAGATTTGTCCGAGTGTTATAAGCAGCCACGGCCAAGGGGGAACTTACACCCAAGATGTTACTAGCAACAATAGTTACTCTGCCAAAGCCAGGGAAACTCCCAGACCAATGTAAGAACTTCCTCAGAGACCCTGATACACACTGACACAGAGCAGAATAGGGACTGTTCCCCCTATATAGGGTCACTTGGCAGATATGGATTGACACCTGTTCTCAGGGACCCTGATACACACTGACACAGAGCAGAATAGGGACTGTTCCTCCTACATAGGGTCACTTGGCAGATATGGATTGGCTCCTGTCCTCAGAGACCCTGACACACACTGACACAGAGCAGAATAGGGAATATTCACTAACTGCCAAACATTGTTATACAGGGGAATATTCAGTAAACAAGGATAAGAGGGGGGGACCTACTGTCCTCCCCCTGGCACCCACCCCTGCGCGGTGGGTGGGGGCCATAAATCACAATGGGGGGGACCTACTGTCCTCCCAACCGCCCCCACCCATGAGTGGTGGGTGGGGGCTTTAAAAATAATGAGGGGGGACCTACTGTATGATGTTGTATCGCCCGCTTCACAGTGACAGACCAAACTCCCCGTTTAACGCACCGCAAACAACCGCAAACAGTCCATTTGCACAACCGCAAACTCCCCATTTGCACAAGGTTGGATACCAAGCTAGCCATGTCCCGTTCCTTGTCCTCACTGATGTCATTGAAGGTCTCTTTCTCCACCCAGCCACATACAACACCAAGGGTCCCCGAAAGGTGACAACAAGTCCCCTGGGATGCCTGCTGTGTTTGGTCTTGCACCTCCTCAAAGCCACCTTACTCCTCTGACTCCTCTTCTTCAGACTCCTCTCTCTGCGTTCCCTCTCTCTGCGTTATTATAAGGTGTGTTAAGTAGTACTATTCTTATCAGTTTAATCCCTGTCACGAGTAGAGGACTATTTCCTTTTTTGCCAAACCCCTTCAAAGATGGAAAAAGCGGTATGAGTGGAAGAAACGAGGAAATGTGGTCAGGTGGTGGTGCCAGCCCCAACGAGGGCTTGTACCCAGGTATGCTAATAAACTGAAAAAAGAAAAAAATCTCCCAAGAAGGAGATCTAAAACTGGCATAGGAAAAGGTTAGACAACTATAATAAAGTGATACCTACAAATCCTAGTAAGCATAGGTGTATAATAGAGGGAGAAAGGGAAAGCAGAGTAATACTTCCTAATAACGTGGTTAGTACCCTTTGTTAAAGTAAATTGAGTAATGGACAAAAGTCTTTATTGTATCATATATAAATAACAAAGGGATACTATACTAATTCCCCTATAGTGGCTAATTGTGTAATAATGGGAAATTCCCTCTAAATAGATAGGTATAGGCAGAGAGTATGGAGACCGGAGTGATGCTGTCATAAAAAGTGTCAATAAGGTGATATAAAGTTAAATGTATCACAGACACAAAGACACCCTTTCTCTTAGCTAGTTTCCAGAAATGCTGGATAGGTAGAAGGGCTATAAAGACTCGACAGCATGAAAGCACGACAGCATGAAAGACCCCATTTGCACAAGGTTGGATGCCGAGCTACTCATTTTCCATTCCTCCTCCTCAGTGATCTCAATGAAGGTATGTTCTTCTCCCCAGCCACGTACAACACCACGGCTACCAGATAGGTGACAACGAGCACCCTGATGCTGTTGTGGTTGGTCTTCCTCCTCCTCCTCAAAGCCACATTCCTCCTCTGACTCCTCTTCCTCACAATCCTCTTCCAGTGTTGCCGCAGGTCCAGCAAGCGATGCTGATAAGGCTGTTTCTGGTGGTGATGGTGACCACAACTCTTCCTCTTCCTCTTCACGCTCATCTACGGCCTGATCCAGCACCCTTCGCAGGGCACGCTCCAGGAAGAAAACAAATGGTATGATGTCGCTGATGGTGCCTATGGTGCGACTGACTAGGTTTGTCACTTCCTCAAAAGGACGCATGAGCCTACAGGCATTGCGCATGAGCGTCCAGTAACGTGGCAAAAAAATTCCCAGCTCCCCAGAGGCTGTCCTAGCACCCTGGTCATAGAAATATTCATTAACGGCTTTTTCTTGTTGGAGCAGGCGGTCGAACATTAGGAGTGTTGAATTCCAACGTATCGGGCTGTCGCAAATCAAGCGCCTCACTGGCATGTTGTTTCGCCGCTGGATATCTGCAAAGTGCGCCATGGCCTTGTAGGAACGCCTGAAATGGCCACACACCTTCCTGGCCTGCTTCAGGACATCCTGTAAGCCTGTTTACTTATTCACAAAGCATTGTACGATCAGATTACACACATGTGCCATGCACGGCACATGTGTCAACTTGCCCAACTTCAATGCCGCCAACAAATTTGTTCCGTTGTCACAAACCACTTTGACAATCTCCAGTTGCTGCAGAGTCAGCCACTTTTCCACCAGTGTGTTCAGGGCGGACAGGAGTGCTTGTCCGGTGTGACTCTCTGCTTTCAAGCAAGTCAAACCCAAGACGGCGTGACACTGCCGTATCCGGGATGTGGAATAGTACCTGGGGAGCTCTGGGGGTGCCGTTGATGTGGAGCAAGACGCAGCAGCAGAAGAGTACTCAGCCGAGGAGGTTATGGAAGTAGGAGGAGTAGAGGAGGTGGCAGCAGGCCTGCCTGCAAGTCGTGGCGGTGTCACCAACTCCTCTGCAGAGCCACGCATTCCATGCTTGGCAGCCGTCAGCAGGTTTACCCAATGCGCAGTGTAGGTGATATACCTGCCCTGACCATGCTTTGCAGACCAGGTATCAGTGGTCAGATGGACCCTTGCCCCAACACTGTGTGCCAGACATGCCATTACTTCCTTTTGAACAATTGAGTACAGGTTGGGGATTGCCTTTTGTGAAAATAAATTTTGTCCGGTACCTTCCACTGCGGTGTCCCAATAGCTAAAAAAATTTTTGAACGCCTCAGACTCCACCAGCTTGTATGGTAAAAGCTGGCGGGCTAATAGTTCAGACAAGCCAGCTTTCAGACACCGGGCAAGGGGGTGACTTTCTGACATTGGCTTCTTACGCTCAAACATGTCCTTGACAAACACCTGACTGTGGGCAGATGAGCGGGAACTGCTAAAGGCGAGAGACGGAGTGGCGGATGGTTGAGAGGGGACAAGGAGGACAGCAGTGGTTGATGTGGCTGAAGATGCCGGACCAGGAGGAGGATGGCGGCTTTGAGTTTGTGTGCTGCTTGTACTCATGTGTTGATCCAATAGGCGTTTGTGATGTGCGATCATGTGCCTACGCAAAGCAGTTGTACCTAGGTGTGCTGCTTGTACTCATGTGTTGATTCAATAGGCGTTTGTGATGTGCGATCATGTGCCTACGCAAAGCAGTTGTACCTAGGTGGGTCTTCCCATGACTCAGTTTCTTTTGGCACAGGTTGCAAATGGCATCGCTGTTGTCAGAGGCAGACACACAAAAATATTCCACACTGCTGAGCTCTGCAATGACGGCATTCTGGTGGTGGACACAACATGCGTTGATTGGCGTGCTGTCGGGCTGACCCCGGTGCCGATGCATGTTGTCTGACTGTGCCACTAGCTCCTTGCGATGACCTCCCCCTGCTTCCAACTCGTCTCCTCCTCCTCTCTGTCTCCCCATCTGAACTTTCGCCCTGTTCTTCTTCTTGCCGAGCGGGCACCCACGTGACATCCATGGAAGCATCGTCATCATCAACCGCTTCACTTGTATCTGACAACTCAGCAAAGGAAGCAGCAGCGGGTAAAACATCATCATCATCACACCGTACATCCATGTGAGTAATGTTGCCTGACTGAGACATATCCCTGTTATCTACATCCTCTGGCAATAATGGTTGCACATCACTCATTTCTTCAAACGGATGTGTTAATAACTCCTCTGACAGATAAAGTGAAGCGGCTGTGGTGCTAGTGTTGGTGGTGGCGGCAGGCGGGTGAGTGGTATCTTGAGAGGTGCCCAAAGCTAAGCTGGAGGAGGATGGTGCGTCAAGGTTCCAAGCGGAAGCTGTAGAAGATTGGCTGTCCTGTGTTAGCCAGTCAACAATGTCCTCAGAACTTTTCAAGTTCAGTGTACGTGGCCTCTGAAAACTGGGCATTATTCTAGGGCAAAAGGGAATCACAGCACCACGACCACGATGGCCCCTGCGGGGTGGCCTGCCTCTGCCTGCCATTTTTTGGGGGATCAGTGGTACTATGCGTGCAAGCTACTGTGAGATCAGATATGAGTGGCACTGTGCAGTGGCAGAGGTTGGCAGAGTATATGCTGTAGGCCTGACACACCCGCTTGAAGACAAATAACTGCTATTCAATATATAACAGTGAAAAATGTTTTTTTGTTTTTTAAATGCAATCTATTGCGACACCAGATAAGAGTGGCACTGTGCCCTGGCAGAGGTTGGCAGAGTACACACTGTAGGCCTGACACACACTTATGAAGGACTCTGACTGCAATTATATTACAGTCAAAAATGATTTTTTGTTTTTAAATGCAAGTTATTGTGACACCAGATATGAGTGGCACTGTGCACTGGCAGAGGTTGGCAGAGTACACGCTGTAGGCCTGACACCCGCTTGAAGGACACTGACTGCTATTAGATTACAGTAAAAAACTTTTTTTGTTTTTAAATGCAGGCTATTGTGACACCAGATATGAGTGGCACTGTGTACTGGCAGAGGTTGGCAGAGTACACGCTGTAGGCCTGACACACACTTATGAGGGACACTGACTGCTATTAGATTACAGTCAAAAACTTTTTTTGCTTTTAAATGCACGCTATTGTGACACCAGATATGATTGGCACAGTGTACTGGCAGAGGTTGGCAGAGTACACGCTGTAGACCTGACACACACTTATGAAGGACACTGACTGCTATTATATTACAGTCAAAAACTTTTTTGTTTTTAAATGCAAGCTATTGTGACATCAGATATGAGTGGCACTGTGCACTGGCAGAGGTTGGCAGAGTACACACTGTAGGCCTGACACCTGTTGAAGGACACTGACTGCTATTAGATTACAGTCAAAAACTTTTTTTTTGTTTTTAAATGCATGCTATTGTGACACCAGATATGAGTGGCACTGTGCACTGGCAGAGGTTGGCAGAGTAGACGCTGTAGGCCTGACACACCCGCTTGAAGACAACTAACTGCTATTCAATCTATAACAGTGACATTTTTTTTTAAATGCATGCTATTGTGACACCAGATATGAGTGGCACTGTGCACTGGCAGAGGTTGGCAGAGTACACGCTCTAGGCCTGACACACACTGATGAAGGACACTGACTGCTATTATATTACAGTCAAAAACTTTTTTTGTTTTTAAATGCATGCTATTGTGACACCAGATATGAGTGGCACTGTGCACTGGCAGAGGTTGGCAGAGTACACGCTGTAGGCCTGACACCCGCTTGAAGGACACTGACTGCTATTAGATTACAGTCCAAAACTTTTTTTGTTTTTAAATGCACGCTATTGTGACACCAGATATGAGTGGCACTGTGCACTGGCAGAGGTTGGCAGAGTACACGCTGTTGGCCTGACACACACACTTGAAGACAACTAACAGCTATTCAATCTATAACAGTGAAAACATTTTTTTTGTTTTTAAATGCAAGCTATTGTGACACCAGATATGAGTGGTGGCACTGGGCAAGTGGGTATCCACTGTGAGCCTATCCACTGTGAGCCTGTCACAGAAGCTGGCAGGCAGGCAACTGCAATTAAATTACACAGGAAAAAAAAGCAGTGTGATTTTCTAGCACCAAAAAGGGCTTTTTGGGGTGCTGTCCAGCAGAGATCAGATGAGTCCTTCAGGACTGTAGTGGACACTGAATACACTAGCCTAGCTATCCATTTCCCTATCAAATCAGCAGCAGCTACACTTTTTCTCCTCTCACTAAGAATGCAGCTTCAGAATGAATCTAAAATGGATGCTGTACAGGAGGTGGGAGGGTCTGGAAGGGAGGGTCTGCTGCTGATTGGCTGGAATGTGTCTGCTGACTGTGAGGCACAGGGTCAAAGTTTACTCAATGATGATGAATAGGGGGCGGATCGAATTGCGCATATGTTCGCCCGCCGTGGCGAACGCGAACACGCTATGTTAGCCAGGAACTATTCGCCAGCCAACCGTTCGGTACATCACTACTTAATATGTGCTTGAAGGCAAATATCAACCACATACCGTAGTGAACATTTACCAAAGAAAATAGATTATCTCCCTTCACCTTGCTAATCAGACTACGAATTAACCATTTGAATGCCCCCTTACTTGGCCAACTCTGAATAAAGCCTAAACAAGAAGGGATTCTCTTTGAGCTAATTTTTCAGTCAGAGAAAAGAACATTTGCTTTTGTACTCACCCTGACTCATCTACGATTTGGTTTCAAGATAGGTAAACTACAGTGAATAGCTTTCTATTAATATCCAGATTATATCTACATTAAAAGCAGCTATTTTCTTCTGTTTTAATGAGGATATTCAAGATTTCTTCTTATATATTAAATTGGGCTTAAGCCCTAGACACCACTATAGTGTCATTTTGGTTACTATATTTAGGGTGAGAGGCTCTTCAGCTGCAGACCATCTCAAACTGAATATATTTCTTTACTTACTTTGAAACGTATCACCTACCTACAGATTGTTGCAAGCTACTTTCAACCCTTCATAGCACTGGTGTTCACTGATGGCAGTGGCCAGTGGCGTACACACAACCCATAGGCCCCGGGTAGGAAACTGATCCATGCCCCCTCCTCCCCCTCCCTCTTCCCCCTCTAACTCCCCTCCCGACAGACAAACACACACACAAACACATGCAGAAACACAGAGACAGATACACACACGACACACACAAAGACACATACATACAAACAGACAGGCACACATACATATAGATACGCACACATACAGACAGACACACACAACAAACATACATACAAAGACACATACATACAAACAGACAGACAGGCACACATGCATACAGACAAGATACACATACACACATACATACAGACAGACAAACACATGCACACACACAGACCCACACACATGACACACATACATACATAAAAACAGACAGGCACACATACACACATACATACATACAGACAGACAGACACACACACACATACATACATACAAAGACACATACATATATACAAACAGACAGGCACACATACATACAGACAGACACACACAAGACATACATACAAAGACACATAGATACAAAGAGACATGCATACATACTGTGACAGACCTCTCTGTCTTTGAATTACTTTTATTTCCCCTTTGGTTCGTTTGTTTTATTTGGCTATTTCCCTGTCTGTAAGGTCCCTACGTTTATTCCCCTGTTTTACCGAACTGCTGAACGGCCGGCCGGCCACCCAGCATGGAAGTGTGCTGCTTGTTAACCTCTTGGCCTCATTAGAACTTTGTGGTTAACCGCAGACACTTGCTAATTGTTGAATGCCGGCTGGGTGGTCATTGTTCGTATGAACGAACACGTGGCAGCGGCCATCTTGGACATACGAATGCCCAGCGGTGTTCGTCGATGATTTCATGGAACTGAAACCAGACACTATTTTCACATGAACACCGCTAAAGATGCTGACCTCCCTTCTTCTGTTCTTCAATTATACGAAAGCTGTACCGTTCGGTACTTTTCCTTACGAACTGAGTAACCCCATATAGCTATCCCATGGAGCCCATTCATATAACGAAAGACTATGTGAAAGACTTTGGCTCCATGGCGATTGAACTGTATGTATGTGATTTGAGCGCTATTTGGTAATAATGTGCACTCAGATCTAAGCTATCTGGGGATACGTTGCATATTGGTGTTACATTCAGTAAAATGTAAATTATAGATTTTTATGTATTTTTGGCCTGGCTTGTAAAATACAGTTTTTCCTTTATCCTCGGAAATAATTACTTCCCAATTATCTCCAGGATAGAGTCCTGGATAGGGTCCTATACTGTTCCAAGGGGAGTGTTTATCTCTGCACTGTCGTGATTGGTTACTGTAATATTTTGTCCCAGTTTTCCACCAGGTCCCCTAGGGGAGTGTCCACCTGGTGGGAGACCTGCATAAAAGGTGGGCAGGTAGCCCAGATTAAACAGATTCCTGCATGACCCTCAATACAAAGCCTCGTCTCGTACTTGGGGGGATGGTTTGTCCCGAGCGCGCAGCCCGAGGAATACAATCCGTGGATCTGATACTTCATCCAGCTTCATCCAGCTTCATTCATCTTGCTCAATGAAACACCTCTATATTATTCAACACAGAGAATCTCTCACACCAATATTCCTTACCAGGATAGTTCACAACAGCGTACTAGTGACGGCAAAACAACTGGGAGTTGGAATTATAACACACCAAGCGGTGAGATCCATCCATAGATATATTACACATGTGTATAGTGACTTTGCACAGGACTTTGTTTCTTGCTTTTTGTTTTTCTTTCTTTTTCCGTTTTTTCATTTTTTTCATCTTTTTCATTTTGGATTTTTTTCATATTTTTTTTCATATTTTTTCATATTTTTTCATCATTTTTTCATATTGTCTTTTCGTTTATCCTTGCAAGGATTTGGATCCATCAGGACTGTGTTATGTTAGAGTGCTATACATAGCTTTATATGTGGTGATATGAGTCTCTGATCCATGGAATTGATTAAGGACTGACCTTTATGCAAAAGCAGTGTATTTATCTGTTTGTTTCTCTATATATATCGTAACTGATACTTTTTCTATATTCACACATCGGTTGACCTTTATACAGAGCTCTGAGCAGGCCCGGACTGGCCATCGGGCACACCGGGCAAATGCCCGGTGGGCCGCGATGACCGTGGGGCCGAGGCCAGCAGGGGAGATCACAGGATATCCCCTGCCAGCCCCTGCAGGGCCAGCGCTACCCGAGCGCCAGCCCTGCATAGTGCCTCCATGGGCCGGTGGGGAGATCAAAGATCTCCCTCACTGGCCCAGAGACACTCAGGTGCGGCCGCCGGCTGGGGAGTGTGGGAGGGAGGGAGGCAGGAGAGAGGACCGGCGGAGCTCTAGCCAGCAGCTCCGCCGGGTCCTCTCGCGAGGTCTGAGCGTTGCCGCGGTAACCGCGGCAACGCTCAGATCTCGCGAGAGTGAACTCTAGCCTGCAGGGGGCTAGAGTTCACTCTCACCACAGGACCACCAGGGAAGAATGGCAGCACGGCACCCCTCCTCCCCCCAGGCAGAATGGACCCCCCCTCCTCCCCCCAGGCAGAATGGACCTCCCAGGATAAAGGTAAGAAGGGGGGGGGGGGGGGGAATATAACTTTTTTTTTTTTCTTAATACAAAAATATATTTAAATAAAATATACATTCACACTCACACACACATCACCCCCAGACACACACAGCACCCAAACACAAACAGCACACAGACACACACAGCACCCACAGACACACACAGCACCCAAACACACACAGCACCCCCAGACACACACAGCACCCCCAGACACACACAGCACCCCCAGACATACAAAGCACCCTCAGACACACACAGCACCCAAACATACACAGTGTTACGACACTCACCGCCTGGAGAGTGAAGCCGCCGTTTAGTCGATAATCCCCTTTCTCCAGAAATGCAATTCCAGCATAACCGATCATAAAACTCCCGACCGGAGCATACGAATACGGTAACTCAGCAATCCATCCGAAATCCTTCCACAGCTAGAAATAAACGAAAACGCTGTCCCAATAGTCAATCCCTCCACAAACGAGACAAAGCTCCGTTTTGAAGGTCAAGCAGAATGCGTTTAATGGGGGCTACCTGCCAAGTATTTATGCAGGTCTTCACCAGGTAGACACTCCCCTAGGGGACCTGGTGGAAGACTGTAAAATATATTAAACAGTAGCCAATCGCAGTGGCTATAACACAAGCCCTCCCCATTTTACCCATAATACATCTCTTCCTATCCTGGAGATAATTAGGGAGAAACCTAATTAACTCCAAGGATAGGAACCATCGCCATTTTAAACACAAACACAAAAAATGCAATAAAATACATAAAATCCGAAGTACCGAATCTATAGTGTTCGTGTAACGTATCCCCAGATAGCCTGAATCTGAGGGCATATTCCTACCGAATAGCGCTCAGATCCGAAGTACACAGTCCAATCGCCATGGAGTCAAAGTCTCTCATAAGTCCTTCGGTATACGAATGACTCCATGGGACGGCTATCTGGGTAAGTTCATACGGATGAAGAAAACCCCCGAACGGAACAGGGTTCGTATGCCTCCAAGGGAATAGAAGGGGAGACGGCCGTCTCCAGCGGTGTTCGGTAGATAAAGAGTCCGTTTTTAGATCCATGGGTTTCACACCGAACACCGCTGATTCGCCTCGTGTCCAAAATGGCCGCCGCCTCGTGGTCGGCATACGAACGACGACCACCAGCACGATGGAATGGAGAGGTGTTTGCGGTTAACCACAGCGTTCTAATTTGTGGTCAAGGTGTTAATGAGCCGCACACTCCTCTCCTGGGTGGCCGATGTTCGGTAGTTTTTACTCGGTACTTTAGAAAACGTAAAAACAACAGCGTACGGACAGGAAATCCACGAATCCAATGAAAACAGATGAACCCGCAATACAGGTCTATGCAGCAGGGTTCGTCACACGGCTCCCCCCTTGTGGAACACTCCGGCAGACCCGGCTTGGCCCTTTAGCGGGTCAACGTGGGGATGACCGGACTAGGAAGTAGCAAGGACGTCGGTTTGCCGGGATAACCCATCTGCATTCCCATTCTGCTTACCGGGTCGGTAGCTGATGGTGAAGTTATATGGTTGTAATGCTAAACTCCACCGCAGCAGTCTACCATTGTCTCCCGAGACCCGGTTAAGCCAAACAAGGGGATTGTGGTCCGTGATAAGGGAAAATTCCTGTCCATACAAATAGGGACTCAATTTCTTCAATGCCCAGACCAGGGCCAAACATTCTTTCTCCACTGCCGCATAACTCACTTCCCGGGGTAACAGCTTTCGACTGAGATATGCGACAGGGTGTTCTCCTCCATCTTCCCCGACCTGGCTTAGCACAGCCCCCAGTCCATACATGGAAGCATCTGTATGGACGAGAAAACGTTTGTTAGGAAGTGGGGCAGCCAGGACAGGGGCATTCACGAGGGCCTGCTTAAGTGCTTGAAACGCAGCTTCACAAGCTGGAGACCACAGGACCTGCTTAGGGAGGTTCTTCTTAGTCAGGTCTGTCAGGGGTTTAGCTATAGAGCTATAGTCGGGGACAAAGCGTCTGTAATACCCTGCAGTCCCTAGGAAGGCCAATACCTGGGTCTTAGTGATAGGTGTGGGCCAGTTCGCTACTGCCTCTATCTTGGCCGGCTCTGGTCTCTGGCTCCCACACCCCACCCTGTGACCCAAGTATTGTACCTCAGCCATGCCTAGATGACACTTTTCTGGCTTCAACGTCAGGCCAGCGGCCCGAATTTTATCCAGTACTACCCCTACGTGTACCAGGTGTTCCTCCCAGGACTCACTGTAGATCGCAATATCATCCAGGTATGCACAAGCAAATTCCTGGAAGCCATCAAGGAGCCTATCCACCATCCGTTGGAAGGTAGCTGGGGCGTTCTTCATCCCAAATGGCATAACCTTAAATTGGTATAAGCCAAAGGGGGTGACGAAGGCCGACTTGGGGATAGCGTCCTTGGCCAGGGGAATCTGCCAGTAGCCCTTACACAGGTCTATGGTGGTCAGATAGCGTCCCCTGGCAATGCGGTCTAATAATTCGTCTACCCGTGGCATCGGGTAGGCGTCAGTGGTGGTCCGCTCGTTGAGCCTCCTGTAGTCCACACAGAACCGGGTGGTCCCATCTTTCTTAGGCACCAGGACTACAGGGGAGGCCCAAGGGCTATCGGACTGCTCGATGACCCCAAGCTGGGTCATCTCCTCTATCTCCTTCCGCATTCCTTCTCGGACTGCTTCAGGGATACGGTAAGGGGGCTGTCGTAAGGGGTTCTGTCCAGGGGTCTCTACCTTATGTACAGCTAGGGTAGTGTAGCCGGGTTCTTGGGAGAACGTCGCCTGCTTCTCCCACAGAAGCTGTTTCGCCTGTTCCTTCTCCGCGGGGCTTAACCTGTCCCCTAGCTGTACGAGATCAGTCAGATCCGTCTGGGCACCTCTGGCTAATAGGTCGGGTAAGGGCAAGCTTTCGGTGTCGTCTGCAGCGGGGGCACACACTGCGGCTACATCCTCAGGTCGTTCCTGATACTCCTTTAGCATGTTCACATGAAAGGATCGCTGGATCCTGTCATCTGAACAGCTAGCTATAAGGTAAGTAGTATCGCACACCTGGGCTAATACTTTATACGGGCCCTGCCAAGATGCTTGCATCTTGTTCGCCTTCACAGGTTTGAGCACTAGTACCTTCTGCCCAATCTGGAATACTCGCTGTCGGGCACCCCGATCGTACCATTCCTTCTTTCTCCCCTGGGCCACCTGGAGGTTCTCTCTTACCATCAGAGACAGTTTCTCCATGCGGTCCCGAAGTTCCAGAACATACGGTACTATGGGGGTACCTTCCTGCTCTGTCTCCCCCTCCCAGTGGCCTCTAATGAGATCTAGAGGTCCGCGGACCCTTCTCCCATAAAGCAGCTCAAAGGGGGAGAACCCAGTAGATTCCTGGGGCACCTCTCTGTAGGCAAACAACAGATGAGGCAGGAATCGCTCCCAGTCTCGGCAAGTGTCAGAAAAGGTCCTCAGCATCTGTTTGAGGGTGCCATTAAATCGCTCGCAGAGACCGTTAGTCTGTGGATGGTATGGGGAACTAAGTATCGGTTTAATGCCGCATACCCTCCACAGCTGCTGGGTGAGCACAGCGGTAAATTGGGTTCCCTGGTCAGAGAGAATCTCTTGAGGGAACCCGACCCTGGTAAAAATCCTAACCAGGGCATCAGCAACTGTCTCTGCCTCTATGTTAGACAGCGCTACTGCCTCTGGATAGCGAGTGGCATAGTCCACCACGGTGATAATGTATTTCTTACCAGATGGACTAGCCCTGGCCAGTGGACCCACAATATCAACGGCTATGCGGGCAAAGGGCTCCCCAATAATAGGCATCGACATAAGCCTACCTTTTGGGTGGTCCCCCCGCTTCCCTACCAGTTGACAAGTGTCACACGTGCTACAATATATCCGCACAGCCTGGATAATTCCTGGCCAAAAAAAATTCTGCATAATCCTATGGCCTGTGCGGCGGGACCCTAGATGTCCGGCTAGCGGGACATCATGCCCTATCCGCAGAATCTCTCGCCGGTATTTCGCGGGCACTACCAGCTGTCGATTTGGTGGAGGGGCAACACTTTTCTGGGACGGCTTAGGGATCCGATATAACCTGTCCCCCACCCACTCATACCGCTCCCCCTCTGCTCCTTCTTCTCCAGTGTCTGCTCTGCCCCTATACCTCTGGAGAGATGGGTCTGTCTGGGTTTCCCTCCCGAACTCCTCCGGGGAATCCCAACTAGCTAACGTCTGCCCTGGGGTGTCAGTCGGGGAATCGGTTCTTACCTGGGTCTCAGCAGCAGGTGGGCCGGTTCCAGCAGCACGGGTCTAAGCACGGGTAGTCACTGGATTGGCTTCGCCAGGTCCCATAGTAGCATAGGCAGAAATCAGAGGGGCCAAATCATTTCCCAGCAAAACATCGGCAGGCAAGTCCTTCATAACCCCCACATTCACATGTCCAGCTCCCGCTCCCCAGTCCAAATGAACCCGGGCAACAGGCAGACGAAACACGGCGCCTCCTGCCACCCTTACTGCCACAGTGTTCCCGGTGTGTTTGTGTTCCAAAACCATCTTTTGGAGCAAGGTCATAGTAGCTCCGGTGTCTCTTAGACCAGTGACCTCTTTCCCGTTCAACTTAACAGTCTGTCTGTGGTGTTGGCGGTTGTCCTGCTGAGCTGCGTGAACTGGGTCTGCTTCGTGAAGGAAACCCCAAAACTCCTCCTGCTCAAGGCAGTGAGCAGAAGGCTGAGGTGGCTGCTGGGCTCCGCCGGCTGGGTTTCTCCAGGATGGTGCTTGGTTGGCGTGGTTTAAAGGGCATTCTGGTCTTTTATGTCCCATCTGCTTGCATCCAAAGCACTGGACCTGGTTGGAGTAACCCCGTTTGTTGAATCGGGCTGACTGCCCATGGTTGGTTGCTGGCGGTATAGCGGGGGTACGTTGTGCTGGGGGGTGATATAGGTTGGTGGTTGGATTTGCTGCCGGTTTGTATTCCACTCGGGCAGGGACCTTGGCTGCTGTCTGATCGAGCTTACGGGCATCAGTGTATTCGTCAGCCAGACGAGCAGCTTCATGGAAGGTAGCGGGTTTACGGTCCCTGACCCACTCTCGAACTCCTGCAGGTAATTTGTCAAAGCAGTGTTCTAGCAGGAACACTTGCAGCACCTCTTCCCCAGTTACCGCTCGACACCCTGTCATCCAGTGGGCTGCCGTGCGGTGTACCCGGCATGCCCATTCCACATAGGAATCACCAGCGTGTTTATTGTTGTCTCGGAATCGCCTCCGGTACGCCTCAGGGGTAACAGCGTACCGGGTCAAAAGGGCATCTTTTACTGTCCGGTAGCTAGTGAGTTCCTCCTCTGGGATGGCCCGAAAAGCTTAACTGGCCCGGCCGGATAATTTCCCAGAGAGGATAGGAACCCATTCTTCTGCGGGCACCTGGTGTAAAGCACACTGTCGTTCAAAGTCCGCCAGGAACCCGTCTATCTCTCCTTCAGTCTCAATAAAGTTTTTAAAAGCAGCAAATGGTACCTTTTTCTTCCCATTGTTATTATGGGGTACCTCTGCTGCTGCAGCTCCGCTTCTCTGGAGCGCCTGTTGTGCTGCTACTGCGGCTTGTACTTGCACCACAATATCCGCTGCAGGGTTGGGGCCAAAGTGTGCCAGCCTTATCTGAACTGCCCGGTTAAACGCTATTTCCTCGGGTGTTAGATCCAGCAGGCCAGGCACATTAGCTATCTCCCTTCCCTGTGCTGTATCCATCTCTACCAATATAGCAATAATCTCCCTTTTCTTGAGATTGCTCGCTGATCGTCCTCTGCGCTCCAAAATGTCTTTAAGGGTAGCACGCCTTAACTCCTCATATTGCATTTCCAATCCGGGGTGTGTAGCTGGCCTTCAGGGCGGTGGGATTCATCCCGTCGCTTGCCACCAATTGTTACGACACTCACCGCCTGGAGAGTGAAGCCGCCGTTTAGTCGATAATCCCCTTTCTCCAGAAATGCAATTCCAGCATAACCGATCATAAAACTCCCGACCGGAGCATACGAATACGGTAACTCCCGATCAGCAATCCATCCGAAATCCTTCCACAGCTAGAAATAAACGAAAACGCTGTCCCAATAGTCAATGCCTCCACAAACGAGACAAAGCTCCGTTTTGAAGGTCAAGCAGAATGCGTTTAATGGGGGCTACCTGCCCAGTATTTATGCAGGTCTCCACCAGGTAGACACTCCCCTAGGGGACCTGGTGGAAGACTGTAAAATATATTAAACAGTAGCCAATCGCAGTGGCTATAACACAAGCCCTCCCCATTTTACCCATAATACATCTCTTCCTATCCTGGAGATAATTAGGGAGAAACCTAATTAACTCCGAGGATAGGAACCATCGCCATTTTAAACACAAACACAAAAAATGCAATAAAATATATAAAATCCGAAGTACCGAATCTATAGTGTTCGTGTAACGTATCCCCAGATAGCCTGAATCTGAGGGCATATTCCTACCGAATAGCGCTCAGATCCGAAGTACACAGTCCAATCGCCATGGAGTCAAAGTCTCTCCTAAGTCCTTCGGTATACGAATGACTCCATGGGACGGCTATCTGGGTAAGTTCATACGGATGAAGAAAACCCCCGAACGGAACAGGGTTCGTATGCCTCCAAGGGAATAGAAGGGGAGATGGCCGTCTCCAGCGGTGTTCGGTAGATAAAGAGTCCGTTTTTAGATCCATGGGTTTCGCACCGAACACCGCTGATTCGCCTCGTGTCCAAAATGGCCGCCGCCTCGTGGTCGGCATACGAACGACGACCACCAGTACGATGGAATGGAGAGGTGTTTGCGGTTAACCACAGCGTTCTAATTTGTGGTCAAGGTGTTAATGAGCCGCACACTCCTCTCCTGGGTGGCCGATGTTCGGTAGTTTTTACTCGGTACTTTAGAAAACTTAAAAACAACAGCGTACGGACAGGAAATCCACGAATCCAATGAAAACAGATGAACCCGCAATACAGGTCTATGCAGCAGGGTTCGTCACACACAGCACGCAAACATACACAGCACCCAAACATACACAGCACCCTCAGACACACACAGCACCCTCAGACACACACAGCACCCAGACACACACAGCACCCAGACACACACAGCACCCAGACACACACAGCACCCAAACACACACAGCCCCCACAAACACACACAGCCCCCACAAACACACACAGCCCCCACAAACACACACAGCCCCCAAACACACAAAGCACCCCCAGACACACACAGCACCCAAACACACACATCACCCAAACACACAAAGCACCCCCAGGGTTCTGTGTGTGTGTTTGGGTGCTGTGTGTGTTTGGGTGCTGTGTGTGCTTGGGTGCTGTGTGTGTCAGAGGGTGCTGTGTGTGTCAGAGGGTGCTGTGTGTGTCTGAGGGTGCTGTGTGTGTCTGAGGGTGCTGTGTATGTCTGAGGGTGTTTTTATGTGCCGTCACATTCTAGGTTTCTAATTTTCTTTGTCTGTTAACTCACTGAGGGTTATTTTATATATTATGTATATAATATATAAAATAACCCTCAGTGAGTTAACAGACAAAGAAAATTAGAAACCTAGAATGTGACGGCACCCCTCTTACATACACACACTGCGCCCCTCACACATACAATACGTCCAAATATATATATATATATATATATATATATATATATATATATATACACACACACACACACACACACACTACAGCACCCCTCACACTGCACCACTACACACATTACGCTCCAGATACACGCTAGATCCCTTACCCTATATGCACTCTTAATCCTCTACACACACACACACACTCTCCTATACACACTGGGTCCTTTACACACTAGATCTCCTACACACACACTACATTCCTTGTCAGCAAACACATACAACATTCTCTAAACACACCCTCTCTACAACCCCTACACACACTACGTCACCTATACACACACACTACAGCCCGTATGCACACACTCGCTACATCCCCTATAACACTATGCCCCCTATATACACACTCTCTACAGCCCCTAGCCACACATATTACACCACAAACACAAATGAAATTTACCTATTTACACAATACCACACCACACTCTACACACACGCAATCCCACAAGCACGCTCTAAACATATGCACCATACACTTTCCTGGCCCTTTTGTCCTCTGGTATCCCACTTGTGGAGACACCAGAGACAATTTAAAAGCAAACACAGCGCAAGCATGTTATTAAATTTGCTTGCGCTGCGCAGAACAAATTCAGGGCCTTTTTCTAATGCCAGAGCTCTTCAGCGGGGCTCTGCGCATTGAACCAACATGCTCACTTTGAGAGGGGGCGTGCTTGTCATTAGTGGTGACAAAACACACCCTCTCTGGCCCCGCCCCCTTAGGGGGCCGCTCTGATTGAAAAATGCCCGGGCCTAATTTTTTTCCCAGTCCGGCCCTGGCTCTGAGTGTATACATATATGAATTTGAGATAGCCTTGATACTATCTAAGTGATCCTTGAGTGTGTATATATATGAATTTAGAGGCAGGTTCTGCCATATTCTCGTTACTTAATGAATTTCAATGCATTGACTGTATGCTCTGTCCTTTATGCAGAGCTGTGATTGTGTATATATATGCATTTTGAGATATTTTCTGGATTATCATAGGTGTATGTGTAGATATATGAATTTTAAGGCAGGTTCTGCTTTATTCAAGTAATCTCTAATTTAATACATTTCGTAGAACTGGTTACCAGTACACATTGTTTGGAGCAATAAGCGGATGAATTTTCAAATAAGGGTTGAGATCATCAAATCTTTTGTATGTATATATATATATCAATTTTTGATTACATATATATCTTATTAAATTATTTTTTGCATACTACATTGCTTCTTATCTTTTTTACGTCTGATACTATATTAAGAGTGCGGTATTTTATTTATATTTTGGATTTCACATTTTGAAGGTTATAGTAGGGGGATACCTCTTAAATACCAGCACCACCGAGTAACTGAGTGCAAACACTACCCAGTATGTTGGATTATTCGTATGGTTTTCCTGTTTGGCTGTTTGGAGTGTGGATTATTCGTATGCTTTCTTGTTTGGCTGATTGGAGTGTTCAGTAGCTGCCTTTACATTTGGGAAGGGAATATCCTAAACGGCTTTAACCCCTTCTATACTCGGGGTGCCGTTACAATTGGTGGCAAGCGGCAGGATGATTCCCACAGCCCAGAAGGACAGCTACAAGGTGACACAAGCCAATGGAAGCACAGTATGAATGACTAAAGCACTCTACCCTCAAGGACTTACTGGAGAACCGGGGCCGACCGGCCAGCAACCGTAAGAAGAGGGACATCATTACAGAATTAGTCAAAATGGATAGAGCCGAAAGACCCAGCATAACCGAAAGACCCAGCATAACAGACAGGACACCCGAAGAGGCAAGTTTTGATCAGGCTGTCAACATAAGACTGGCACATTATGGTCCCAACCCTACAATGGAAATCATAGACAGAGTGATAGCGGCTGTGGATGCAAACTGGCCGCACCTTCAGCAAAGAGGTGCTGCAGCAGCGGAAGAGATCACAGCACAAGGAGAAAGGTACATTTTGCTGCTTTTAAAAATTTCATCTAAGCTGAAGGGTAGATTAATAGGTACCTTGTCGATTTTGAACGGCAATGTGCCCTACACCAGGTGCCCACAGAGGAATGGGTTACCATTTTATCAGGTATATTTGTCTGGCCAGGCCAGTGAAGCTTTTAGGGCCATTCCAGACGAAGATATTACCAACTATGGGCTGGTGAAAGAAGTCCTTTTGGCCATGTATGCCGTCACACCGGAGGCATACCGGAGACTCTTATACAGAGTGGGCATGCCGCCTACACCACAAGGCATCCCACTGGGTCGCTGGATGCCAAGCAGTATCCGGGGAAGAGGTGCTGCAGCTGTTCCTACTGGAGCACTACTTTGAAAAGCTGTCCCCAGGAGTCAAAGAGTGGGTCCGGGACTGAAAAACATTCACCTTGCCTGAAGCAGCTCATCTGGCGGAAGAGTACACCGACGCCTGCAAGCTGGATAACCCTGTGGTCAAGACAAAAGCTCGGGTGGATTACCGATCGGCGGCACCCCCTCCAGCTGCCGCCTACCAACCGCAGTCGTACTGCCTTACAGCACCACCTCCAGCTTCCCCTTATTCTCAGCAGCCCAGGTTCAACTAACAGGACTACTCGCAACCCATCTGGTGTTTCGGGTCCAAACAGCTAGGGCACAAAAAGACAGACTGCCCGTTAAATCCATCCTGCACAAAGCTGATCCAGTCCAAGCAGCTAACCAGGACAACAGGCAACAACAAAGGCAGACTGTCCGGGTTAATGGAAAGGTAGCCAATGGCCTAAGAGATACTGGTGCCACCATGACCCTACTGCAAAGAACCTCATCCCAGAGACCCAACACACCGGAGACACTGTAGCCGTAAGGCACCATTTTCTGGCTACCCATTGCCCGGGTTCACCTGGATTGGGGGGTTGGTTCAGGACATGTGAATGTGGGGGTGATGAAAGATGTACTACCCGGGAAGGAATATATTCTCACTGTGGTGGACTACGCCACCCGTTACCCAGTGGCAGTAGCTATGTCTAATATTGAAGCATAGAAAGTAGCTAATGCCCTGGTTAAGATATTAACCCGAGTGGGGTTCCCTAAGGAGATCCTCTCCGACCAGGGAACCCAATTTACTGCTGTGCTCACCCAGCAGTTGTGGAAGGTGTGCAATATTAAGCCCTTGTTGAGCTCACCTTACCACCCCCAGATGAACGGTCTCTGTGAGCGCTTTAACGGGACCCTCAAGCAAATGCTGAGGACCTTTACTGACGCTTGCAGAGACTGGGAGAGATTACTGCCTCACCTGTTTGTGTACAGAGAGGTACCCCAGGAATCTACTGGGTTCTCTCCATTCAAGTTACTCTATGGGAGAAGGGTCCGCTGACCCCTGGATCTCATACGGGGACACTGGGGGGAGAGACAGGGCAGGAGGGGACCCCCATAGTGCCATATGTCCTGGAACTCTGGGATAGCATGGAGCAATTCTCTCTGATGGTAAGAGAGAATCTCCAGGTGGCCCAGGGGAGACAGAAGAGATGTACGATCGATGTGCCTGACAGCGTATCTTCCAGGTTGGGCAGAAGGTACTCGTGCTCAAACTTGTGAAGACCGACAAGATGCAAGCATCTTGGCAGTGCCCGTACAAGGTAGTAGCCCAGGTCTGTGATACTACCTATGTTATTGCCAGCTGTGCAGATGAAAGGATCCAGCGATCCTTTCATGTGAACATACTGAAGGAGTACCAGGAAAGGAGGGAGTGCCCCCACTGCAGACAACTCTGAAAGTTTACTCCTCCCTGACTTACTAGAGAGAGACCCCCAGACTGACCTCACTAGCCTTGTACACTAGCCTTGTTAAGCCCACAGGAAATGGAACAGGCTAAGAGGCTTCTGTGGGAGAAACGGGCGACTTTCTCCCAAGAACCGGGCTATATGACCCTGGCTGTACATGAGGTAGAGACCCCTGGACAAGCACCCCTCTGACAGCCTCCCTACCGTATCCCTGAAGGAGTCCGAGAAGGAATGCGGAAGGAGATACAGGAGTCATTGAGCCCTCTGACTGAAAACAGACATTATTTTCACATGATCACCACTGAAGCCGTCGACCTCTCTTCTTCTGTTCTTCAGTTATACGAACGCCGTACCTTTCGGTACTTTTCCTTATGAACGGAGTCACCCCCTAGTTAGCTATCCCATGGAGCCCATTCGTAAAATGAAAGACTATGTGAAAGACTTTGGCTCCATGGCGATTGAACTGTATGTATGTGATCTGAGCACTTTTCGGTAATAATGTGCACTCAGATCTAAGCTATCTGGGGATACGTTGCATATGGGGGTTAAATTCGGTAAATTGTAAATTAAAGATTTTTATGTATCTTTGGCCCTGCTTGTAAAATTAATTTTTTTCTCTATCCTCGTAGATAATTGAGTTACTTCCCACCTGGTGGGAGACCTGCATAAAAGGCGGGCAGGTAGCCCAGATTAAACAGATTCCTGCTTGACCCTCAATACAGAGCCTCGTCTCGTACTTGGGGTGATTATTCGTATGGTTTTCCTGTTCGGCTGTTTGTAGTGTGGATTATTCATATGCTTTTTTGTTCGGCTGATTGGAGTGTTCGGTAGCTGCCTTTAAATTCAGGAAGGGAATATCCTAAATGACTTTAACCCCTTCTATACTCAGGGTGCCGTTACACATACCTACGGACAGATAGACACAGACACATACATACATACATACATACAAACAAACACACACACACATAATATTTAAGTCACCCTCCTGTTTCCTACCTTTTAGGTGCAGGAGGGTGACTTTCCCTGGGGTCCAGTGGTGGCTCAGGTTGATGGGAGTCAGAGTTCCTTATGCACGGGCTCTCAGTGATAGCTGGGAGGATTGACGGGTAGTCACTTCAACCCAGCGTGTGATGATCTCATCACAGGGGTCCCGGTCCCGCTGTTAAAGCGCCCCCTGAAAATCCATTTCCATCGTGTGGCCCTGACAGCATGGGCCACCCAATAGGCACCTTAACATGCGTCCTTGGCGGTTTGCCGTGCGGGCCAGGGCCCCTGGTCACCCGGTCACATGGGTCTGAAAGGTGGCCAGGCCCCCTGGAGTGACGGGCCTGGTCATCTATGGCCCAATGCATCAGAGCAGTTTTGGCATCACGAGTGAGACCTACACAATATTAGGCCTGTGGTTTTAATGCTGTGGCTAATCAGTGTGTATAATTATAGTAAAATAAAATAAAAAATACAAACCTCTCTGTCACTATCTGCTGAACTTTGGCAATCTACTCTAACTCTCATGAATGGTATGCAAGCAGGCCCGGACTGGCCACGGGCATTGGGCATTTGGGCCGCGATGATCATGGGCTGAGGTGGGCAGGTGAGATCACGGGATCTCCCCGGCCGGCCCATGTAGGGCCGACACTATCAGTATGCTGGCCCTGCTGTGTGCCTTCATGGACTGGTGGGGAGAGCAAAGATCTCTGTCACCTGCCCCAGAAACTGCAGGGTAGAGTTCACTCACCAGTAGGACCAACAGGGACTGCAGCATGGCTCCCCCCTCCCAGGCAAAATGTAAAAAGGGAGGGGGGATATGAAGTTTATTTTTTTATTTAATAAAAAAAGAAACATTTTATATATTTACATCTTGACCCCCCCCACACACACACACAATCCCTCCAGACATATTCACACACATAGCACACACAGACTAACAGCACACTTGCGCACACACAGCACCCTCATGCACACACAGCACCCTCACACACACACAGCACCCTCAGACAAACACACAGCACACTCACACAGAGCACCCTCTCAAACACACAGCACGCTCACACACACACACAGCACACACACACTAAAAGCACACTTACCCACACGGCACACTTACCGACACAGCATCCTCATGCCCACACAGCACCCTTAAACACACAGCACCCTCAGTGAGTTAACAGACAAAGAGAATTAGACACATAGAATGTGATGGCAGATAAGAACACCCTCACACACACAGCACCCCTCTTACACACACACTGCACCCCTCACACACACATGCTGCACCCCTCACACATACACACAGCACACCCAACACACTACTACCCTCACACATACAATACATATATATATATACTACAGCACCCCTCACATTGCACCACTACACACATTATGCTCCAGATACACGCTAGATCCCTTATCCAACTCTGGATCATCTAATCTACACACACACACATTCAAACAGTAGATCCCTATACACACTTTAAATACTCTACACACACACACATACACACACATACACACAATCTCCTATGCACACTCTGGGTCCTTTACACACTAGATCGCCTACACACACACACACACACACACACACACTACATTCCTGACATACAAACTCTGGATCCCCTATGCACACACTACATTCCTTGTTAGCAAACATGTTCTACATTCTATAAATACACACTCTGTACAGCCCCTACACACACTACAGCCCATATGCACACACCCGCTACATCCCCAATACACACTATGCCCCTTATACACACACACTCTCAACAGCCCCTAGCACGATACACTTTCCTGGCCCTTTTGCCCTCTGGTATCCCACTTATGGAGATACCAGAGACAAGTTAAAAGCTAACACAGCGCAAGCATGTTATTAAATTTGCTAGTGCTGCGCAGAACAAATGTAGGGCTCTGTGCATTAAACTAACATGTTCACTTTGAGAGTGATGACAAAACACACCCTCTCTGGCCCCACCCCCTTCTCAGGGGGGCTGCTGTGATTGAAAAATGTCCGGGCCAAATTTTTTTCCCAGTCCGGCCCTGTATGCAAGCAAATAGCAATGGTGGTTTGCTAATGAACCTATTAAGGAACCTGTATGTGATAGGTCCTGGGTTTGAATTTTGCAACTAATATCTTCTTTTACTGATTTCATAGGATGAGCTGATTTCTGATAGGTGTTTTACTGATTTCATAGGTATTTCTTTTACTGATTTCATAGATGTTTTATCTTTTGTATTACCAAAATTCCACCAAAATATTAATTAGATAGCAGTAAAATAATTTGGAAAATAGCAGTTGAAACTAAAACAATTGTCTTAAACCAACTTTACCACTCTTAAGAGAATCAAGAGTCTCAGGTAAAAAAAAAAAAAAAAAAAACTAAAATAAAAAAAAAGGGAATTTAAAGCCAAAAAATACAGTTACATAATATTCAACTGTTATATATGCAATTAGGAAAGTTTGGCACAGACGTCTGTTCTCAACCTTTTGAATGCTGCTATTTGGTTCCAAATCAAATTTCAGTATGCAACGCACATATTATAAAGTTTACTTATGAACAGAGATTGAGGACTTTTCCTTATTATAAAAGTACATACTGTGAAAACCTTGTCACAGACCTTACTTGTTGAATGTTACTCTATTATGCTAACTTAAATTTTAGTAATTAATGCATATAATATAATGCATATTTTAACAGTATTATTACATTTCAAGGAATTCACTCTTCGTGAATATTTACTAGATTAAGGCTGCATGAAAACACAAAGATAAAAAGAGATGGATATACAATTCTATGCTGCAGGGCAGGGGTTAAGTACTGAAAAAAAGTGTGGGAGCTCAACAATATTTCCTCAATTCCGCACCCCCCCTCCAAAAAATATATATATATATATATTCTCTCATATATACACTCCTTTTTAAGAAAAAAGTGCCAGTGGTGAGAAGAATTTTGTCTGCAATCAGCATCAGATATGCTGTGGTACAATTTAATGAGTGTTTGTAGGGGATGTAATGTGTGTGTTTAGAGAATGTAGTGTATATGTATAGGGAATTGTGTATGTGCATGGTATGTAGTTTGTGTGTGTGTGTCAGGGACAGATCCAGAACCTAATATCTTAAGGGGCATTGGTAGAATATTTAAAGAAACTCTCCAGGCACAATAACCACTATAACTCTCTGAGCTATAATGCCAGGAGTGTTGTGGCGCTTGTGACGAGAGCAATCTCGCCACATTGCATTGGAGAAGCCTGGTTGCCCGCCTGCTGCCTTTGGACTATGGACCAGCAGTTAAACGGTTAATTTTACTGTGCAGAAAGGTTTATTCATGCCTTTCTGCACAGCCGTTCAGTAGATTCTGTCTACCGTACGAACCGCCTTCTGTTAGCCTCCCCAGAGCCGTGGGGAGCCAGCCTTATTTCCTTGTATGCAGTTCGGGAGTTTGGTGTTCTACAGTAGCTGCCTTTATATCTAAAGGCGGAATATCGCCTAAACGGATTTTAACCCCTTGTCTGCTGAAACGGTCCGTTACAGCGCTCTCCCAGAGTAAGTAGTCAAACTGTTTAAGAACCTGTGATCATTGGGGCTGTAGTGGGGATAGGGTCCATAGTAGGGGATGGGGCAGTATAGTGCGTGTGTGTGAGGGGTGCAGTGTGTGTGTGATGGGTGTAGTGTGTGAAGGGTGAATGTGTGTGTGTGAGGACTGCAGTGTTTGGGAGATAGTGTGTGTGTGTGAGGGGTGCAGCGTGTATGTATGAGATGTAGTGTGTTTGTGTGTGTGTGTGTGTGTGTGTGTGAGAGAGAGGGGTTACAGTATGTGTGTGTGAGGGATGCAGTGTGTGTATGGGGCAAAGTCTGTATGGGAGGCAGTGTGTGTGTGAGGGGGCAGTGTCTGTATGGGGGAATGGAAGAAGTGTGTGTGTGTGTGTGTGTGTGTGTGTGACAGTGTTTGTGTGGGACAGTGTGTGTTTAATGTGGGCAGTGTGTGTTTAATGTGTGCAGTGTGTGTGTGAGGGTACAGTGTGTGTATGTGTGAGGGATGCAGTGTATGTATGGGGGAAGTGGAAGCAGTCTGTGTGTGTGGAACAGTTTGTGTATGGGGAGCAGTGTGTGAGACAGTGTGTGTGTGTGTGTGGGGCCATGTGTTTATGTTGCAGTGTGTGTATGTGGAAGACAGTGTGTGTGGGGGGAGGCAGTGTGTGTGTGTGGGGGGGGCAGTGTGTGTGTTTGGAGCAGTGTACACACATGGGGCAGTGTGTGTGTATGGGGAACAGTGTGTGTGGGGGGGGCAGTATGTGTATGGGGCAGTGTTTGTATTTAGGGCAGTGTGTGTATGGGGCAGTGTGTGAATGTGTAGGGACTTTGTGTGTGTTAGGGGTGCAGTGTGTGTGTATGAGACGTAGTGTGTTTGTGAGAAATGCAGTGTGTGTGAGGGGTGCAGTGTCTTTATGGGAGGCAGTTTGTGTGTGAGGGTACAATGTCAGGCTGACCAGGAGGAGGGAAGTGCACCGCACTCCTCTCCAGCCATTTACTATTTGAAGAGTGGCCAAGCACAGATCTTACCGCCCATGGAGCCCAGCCTCATATCCCCCATGGAGCCCAGCCTTCTACACTGGTGTCTACCTCAGGCTATGTGGAATGGGCGGGAATATGAATTACATCATATTCCTGCTCCCTGTATACCACACAACACGGCTGGCTCCCAGTGATGGGGTTTGGCTGCAGGACGGGACTCCACAGAGCCGGACAGTGTGCACCACAATGACCTGATTATACAGTTGTAAGTTTGCAATTCGGACTGTGTGTGTATGTATGTATGTATTTCTCTGTATGAACCGTGTTTCCCCGAAAATAAGACCTACCCCGAAAATAAGCCCTAGCTGAATTTTCGGGGTGGGCTGCAATATAAGCCCTACCCCGAAAATAAGACCTAGGCATTTTACCTTTGCGGCCCGGCGGGACTTCCTTCTTCTATGAGGAGGAGGGGGAGGAGCGTTGCGGGCCGCGGCATCGCGCAGCGTGATGACAACGTGCGCAGCGTGATGACGACGTGCGCAGCGCCGTCAGTCTGCATTCACGGATCTTCAGCGGAAGGATCCATTCCGGGCGGTGAGGCACCCAGTGGTCAGACTCTTTGAACTGTGAGTAGATACCGGTATTTTATGTCTGGGACTTAATTAATTAAAGGGGGGACTTAATTAATTAAAGGGGGGTGAATTAATTAAAGGGGGGTGAATTAATTAAAGGGGGTGAATTAATTAAAGGGGGGGTGAATTAATTAAAGGGAGGGTGAATTAATTAAAGGGGTGGTGGATTAATTAAAGGGGTGGTGGATTAATTAGAGGGGGTGGATTAATTAGAGGGGGGTGGATTAATTAAAGAGGGGGTGGATTAATTAGAGGTGGTGGATTAATTAGAAGGGTGTGTGGATTAATTAGAGGGGGTTGATTTATTAAAGGGGGTGGATTTATTAAAGGGGGTGGATTCATTAAAGGGGGGTGGATTAATTAGAGGGGGTGGATTAATAAGAGGGGGTTGGATTCATTAAAGGGGGTGGATTTATTAAAGAAGGGGGTGGATTAATTAAAGGGGGGTGGATTAATTAGAGGAGGGGTGTGGATTAATTAGAGGGGGGTGTGGATTAATTAGAGGGGGTGGATTTATTAAAGAGGGGGGGGTGGATTAATTAAAGGGGGTGGATTAATTAGAGGGTGTGGATTAATTAGAGGGGGGTGGATTAATTAGAGGGGGTGGATTAATTAAAGAGGGGGTGGATTAATTAGAGGGGGTGGATTAATTAGACAGTACGCTATTTTGATCCCCAGACAAGATGAGTGCAAAGAGAAAGAGCTATTCTGTCGAGTACAAGAAAGGAATCATGGAGGACTCCCATGGCAAGAATCTGACCACTTTCTGCAAAGAGATGAAGTTAGATCTCCGAATGGTCCGAAAATGGCGAGCAGAGTATAGTAACCTCAGTCAAAAGGTGGACGAGGGAAATGCTAAGAAGCGCAAGTGTGGATCAGGTCACCAGCCATTATATCTTGAGCTGGAAGATGTCATCTGTGAATGGATTGCTGAAAAGTGAGCAAAGGCTTTGGTTGTGCGCAGGGCTGATATTCAAGCATTTGCCCTTGAAATGGCACCACAATTCGACATATCCACAGAAGATTTCAAAGCATCACACCACTGGCTGGATGGCTTCCTTAAGCGATATGAACTGTCTCTAAGAAGATCGACAACACTGTTCAAGCTGGAAGATAATGAAGTTGTTAAATGTGCACTTGCATTCAAGTTCTTCATTGATGGCATAGACTTTTCTAAATACCAACTCTCCAACATGATTGCGATGGATGAAACTGCAGTGTATATGGGCCAAGGATCTCAAACGACAATTGATCAGAGGGGAGCCTCCTCAATCTACGTTCCCTCCACTGGTTATGAAAGTGCACGTGTTACTTGTGTTTTGGCAATTCGTCTGGATGGAACAAAAGCCACACCTCTAATTATCGCAAAGGGCAAGAAAGATAAGATTGAACGCGTTTCAGGCATTTATGTTCTTGAAACAGAAAAAGCCTGGTGCACACAAGCAGTTATAAGAAAGTGGATCGATTTAATGCTGCCACTTGTTCTGAGAGGTGGCCAAAGAGGTCTGCTAGTCTGGGATTCAGCCAGCACTCACCGCGCAAAAGACATGAAGAACTTCCTTGCAGAGAGAAGAATAGATCAAGTAATGATTCCTGCAGGAAGGACTGCTTATCTCCAAACTCTTGATATTGCAATAAACAAACCATTCAAGGACCATTTGCGCACGGAAATCAATGAATACACTGAAAATAGATTGGTCAGAAATCAGCGTGGAAACTTTGTGAAGCCTAAACTGCTAGAGGTCGTGACATGGGTGAAGAATTCATGGGATAAAATCACTGACAGCTGTGTTGCCAAAGCACTACGAGCAGGCTACATGGACAAGAAGTACTTGTTTAAGGAGAGCTATATTGCTTTACATGAGAGATTAGGCCCAATGGTTCAAAAGGAAATGGAGATGCAAGAAATTCAGGCTGGCAATCAGGGTTTGGAAAGTTATGATGACATTCCAGAAGAAGATGACATGATTGTAATTGAATAAATGTGGTTTATGGTAGGGAGAGCTACTGTACCATATATTGCTGTACATGAGAGATTAGGACCAATGGTTCAAAGGAAAATGAAGATGACTGTACCGGTATTTGAAGAAAAGTTGTTTAAATGTTGTTCAATGTACATACCGGTACCGTAAATAAATAAGCCCTACCCTGAAAATAAGCCCTAGTGTGTTTTTTTGTGACTAAAATTAATATAAGACACGGTCTTATTTTCGGAGAAACACGGTATGTATGTATGTATGTCTCTGTATGCATGCATGTATGTATGTCTCTGTAGGCATGTATGTATGTCTCTGTATGTATGTATGTATGTATGTCTCTGTACGCATGTATGTATGTATGGCTCTGTATGCATGCAGGGCCGGTGCAAGGATTTTTGCTACACAGGCAAAGATGCATTTTTCCACCCCCACCCCCCTTAAAAAAAATGTGTCTTTGTAGCGGAGCTGCAATATTAAAACAATATCTCTGCTGGTAGACTTGTATAACAACAAAGATCAGTGCAGTACAACAACACAATCCTAATCTCCCAATAATCGGATGATACACAGTTCTGGGAGTCAACTTATTTTTATTCAACCACAGCTGACTTCTAAGCAACTCCCCATACAAGGGGTTTCTTTAACTACATTCCAGGGGTTTCCACTGGTGGACCTTGTTTGGGACAGGGGACAAAGTAAGATTTCCCAGACTCCTCCTCTTTACCTGGGAGATAATTGAGTAAGGACAACTCTTTAATTACATTATCTCCCAGGTACAGAAAATATATAATATTTCAAAGACTCATAATATACATTAATATTATTCAGAATTCCACGAAAGATACTTCACCGAATGGCAGGGATCTGAGCGCTCACTCTGTTGAAATATCACTCAGATCTGTTCGCCATTGTCAGGGTATTTCTATCGGCAGACATTTTGTGCTATGATAGAAATTAAAATGTATATTATCAGAGTCACTCTGAACAGAGCAGACTCCATTTTGTTATTTTCTAGCTAACAAAAGACACAAGATTTCTATCCCTTCTGTAAAACTAACCACTTTGCCAGAAGCTAAGAAATGCTTAGTATATACAAACCAAATTGATAAGAAATGAGAACGGGGGATGGGCAGACTGTTTAAATGCTAATGGAATATAATAAATTCTAAACCCAGACATTTGTGACAGAGAAAATTAACCCCTTAAGGACCAAACTTCTGGAATAAAAGGGAATCATGACATGTCATACATGTCATGTGTCCTTAAGGGGTTAAATAATTTAATTTTACTTTCGATATTGTATAAGATCCAATTGTAATTTAGAGGTCATACTTAGTTTACGAACTGTCATATTAGAAATTATAGCAGAATTACCAGACACATAGTCTGAAGAAAGCCCAAAGAAACTCTTTGAACTGACAGAAAACTTAAATTATAAATAACCATAAAGATAAGCTAAATGACGTCAAAATAGCCACCAGGAAAAGTTAACTCTTTCCTGGATAGGAATGTTTAGTGGGACGAGACTGCCCTCTATAGACCAAATACTTAAATTGCTATCTGGAAGGTAACCACACCTCCAGTTTTCTATTGGTCTATCACCTAGTGAATTTTCCCTTTAAAAAGTTAAGACAAAGGAAAAAGAGAGGGATGCAAAGGAAGCAAAGAAGCAAAGAGGTGAGCAGTCGGGGGCAATGCAGAGAAATCCATGACAGATATCCACTCCAGGGCACTCAAAATTTCTTACACACCAATCACATATCCATTCAGTTCCTGAGACTACCTACTCATTTGATGAGAAATTCTACCTAACTGGTAATTATACTGATTTCATTTAATTAATCTAAATTAATTAAAATTTTCTAATAGCATGATATATGACTGGATAAATCACGATCAGATTTAGATATTTAGAAATCTTAGTTACTAAAGAATATATTGTTATAATATCCCAATCTGCATATGGGAAAAGAATAATTATGTATTTATGTGATTTATCACATGTTAGCATATTGTGGTATTTATCCAGGTGTATTGATTTGCTCTAAAATAAGATAAAATATCTGTTTAGGCAAGTTAAAATTCTGCTTATAGAACATGGTAGATTACTCTTATTGGATGGTTCCAGGATGTGACTAATGAGCTGGTTTAAATGCTATTTTATTTAAAATTACATGAGAATAGATCTTAATTACCTAGGAGGTCTATCCAGCATTGAAAGGGGTATTCTAACTGTCAGCTAAAGTTTTATGGCCTTAAGCTGCAAGCTCTGTGTCTGTGTGTAAGTTTCACTTTCGTTTCTCTGTGAGGTACTGTCATAAATCATTGTCAACCATTGGAATGTGTATTGCCTTTGTATTGCATGTTACATATTATTATTATTTAATTTGTCACAATAAATTGTATCTATTTTTATAACAAATTGTGATTTTATTTATATGGAATACATTTCACTTACACGATAACGATCTTTGGGATCTGAGAATTGAAATAGTGGGCAATTCTCAACTGTTTACTATTATTATCCCATAAATATCCCCACACCATTCGAGTAAAGTTTAGACCGGTCAACCACGAGGTACAACGCCAAAATAGTTTCAGATGGTTTTAGGCTTTGACCGGTCGTCTTTCGGGAGTATTCACCATTAAAATAACAAAGGTAACTGTTCGTGTAACAGGGGGTCGTGTGCCCTGTGTTCGGTAGTGTCTTTCATATGAATGCCGTTCTGTATAGGTGAAGGGAAATGAACATGAAGGGATGGTAGTTCAGCGGTGTTTGCGCCGTTGAGTGTCCGATTATAGTTCCATGCACTCGACGATCAAACATCGCTGTTAATTTGTGAACAAAGATGGCCGCCGCCACGTGTTCGGTCATACGAACAACGGCCACCCATCCGATCACTTAGAACCTTGCGGTTTCTAAGTGTGAACACTGTCAATTGGAGGCACACGACTCCCCTGGGTGGTCTCGCTGTTCGGTAGTTTGTTCGACTGATGAACAATATGCCTTTAGTCTGTTCGGGAACCCCAAATTGTCAAACCAACTCAGACTTGAATACAAATAGGTGGCTGGTTTTGCCACAGTCTTCAACTATGTGTCTTGTAACCCCCCTTTTGATTTTTTTACTCTCTTTAGTTTATTTGATCCCCCCTTTACTATGTCTTACACCCTCTTGTGTGTCTCTTATAACCCCCTTGTGCATCTTTCTTTCCCCAGCCCCTTTGTGTGTGTTCCCCATTTTTTTGCGTATCTCTTTCTTCCCCCACAGCCCCTTTCTGTGGCTCTCTCCCCTCAGCACATTTTGTGTAATTTTCCATGCAATATAGACTTATATATATAGCAACACATAACCATATGCAAATGTCATACAAACACAGACATGCAGACATACACAGAGACATCCAGACACTGTCATACAGACACAGGCATACAAAGACATACCTACATAGGCTTATAGTCATACATATACAAGCATACAGAGCAGGACCGGATCCAGAGCCTAATCTTGGGAATGGCACTGTAGTGGCTGTAATTGAATAGTTAGGGGATGTAGTAGGGGGCTCAGGGCTGTAGCGGGGGGACGGGTGCTGTAGTGGAGGATACAGGCTGTAATTGGGGGGTTAGGAAATGTATTGGGGGATAGGGGCTGAAGTAGGTTGATCGCTACAATTTGGGAAAGGGGTGTTATGTGGGTGATATGGGTAGCAATTGGGGGACAGGGGCTTTAGTGGGGATGTTATGGGGCTGTAGTGAGGGTATGGGGGCTGTGGTAGGGGGCATGGGGCTGAGGAAGGGGGACAGGGGCTGAGGGATGGGGGAAGGGGCTGAGGTAGGTGGGGACAGGTGCTGAGGGAGAGGAGGCAGAGGCTGAATAAGGGGACATGGGGCTTAGTAAGGGGACAGGAAAGGGACAGGGCTGAGGGAAGGGACAGGGCTGAGGAGGGTGGCAGTTGCTGAGGAGGTGGAGAGGGGTTTCAAATAGATATATACTTGTAAAAAAAAAAAAATCACCCTTCACCGATTATGATTTAGTATCAGAAGTAGGTGAGTCATGATTGATGGTGTATAGTAGTTCATCTATGGGCACCAGGTCTCCTGGGAAATTTTATATTGTTGGGCAGAGTCTAAGGACATGCGCTCATATGTGTAATATAGATGGATTTTTTCTTGGAGTTGTAGTAATGAGGGGCAGGTTTTTTGTTTCCAGTGAGTTGCAATGAGATTTCTTGCTGCCTTCACAAAAGTGGACAACGTCTGTTTGGCCAATTTGGGCATTCCAGGAGGGTAGAGAAGAAATAAGCAGATGTTTATATCTAGCTTCTGCATAGTAATGTTCCATTTAGAAACTAGAGTTTGTACTTTATCCCATAGTGGCCATATATCTGGGCATTCCCACTGTATATGCATCATATTGCCATCTGTGTGTCTGTATCTCCAGCATGAACTAGAGACTGCATGGTAGATTCTGTGGAGTCTAGCTGGGGTGAGGTACCACCTGTAAACCAGTTTTCTATGGGCTTCAATGTGCGTATAACAACGCGTGATACCTTTGAGAACATTTATGGCAGCTATCAATTCTCTAGTCATAAGGGTGTGGTGCATTTCTAAGGACCACCGTCTAGGAAAGTTACATGTATCATGTGGGGATGTCTCCATTAATACTTTATAACATAGAGACAGCGCCTTTGGTTTGTTTGGTGATCGCCTGCATCTCTCATACAAGAGTTGTGTGTGTGGAGTTCTTGATGCATGTGTTGGACTTGGGTTTGCATTATACTCTTCATTTGAAGGTATTGGAATATCAGTGAGTTTGGTAGGTTAAAGTGCGTCTGAAGCTCTGGGAATGTTTTTATGGAATTCCCCTGGCAAATGTCACCTTTATTCTTAATGTCTAGTTCGTGCCATGTTTTAACCATGGTGATAATGCTTTAAGAGCTGACAAGGGTGCATGTTTCTGATACTTCGTGAGATCTCTGTGTTTGCCTCGGAGTTGATCCCAGTGTTTAATGGATTGTACAGTGGTTGGGAATAACTTGGTTTGTTTCGGTCTCAAGCGTTTGGGGGTCAATAGGAGACTTACTAAGGAATGCCATGGAACCCTCTCCATCTCCATGTCCACCCATTGAGTGGAGCCTTGTGTGCATTTTTATTGCTGTTTCCAACAATGAAGGTTTATAGTAGTTAGATGTGTTTGGGAGGCCCTCCTCTCCCTGGCTTGGGTATTTCTGTAGGAGGGATGATGGTATTCGGGGTTTGTGTGTATTCTAAACATAAGCATTCAGGTCCATTTGAATTTGTTTGCAAAGAGCTGGAGTTAGTGTGATGGGCAGCATACAGAACATGTATAACAGTTTTGGTAGTATGATCATGTTGGTCATACTTTGGTTATATTTTATTTCTGCTGGACACTTGGGACATTAGCAGACTTCCCTAACCTGTAGTGGAACGCATATGCGTTCCACATTATATATGGATCATCTCTTGGACCTTAATTCATTTCTGACATCATTCTATATAATCTAGGTGACATAACTTCCTTTTGGTTTAAGCTCATATTATATTTACATTTCTTTACTTATGATCTTGTTTGGAATTAGTTTTAAATATATATAGTGTGACGAGACCAATCTCGCCACTGTGCATTGGAGGAGCCTGGTTGCCTGCCTGCTGCCTTTTGACTATGGACCAGCATTTAAATACTCTTTTTTCCTATGCAGAAAGGTCTATTCATGTATTTCTGCCCGGGCGTTCGGTAGATTCTATCTACCGAACAAACAGCCATTAGTGATGTGTTGCGAACATAAAATTTTCTGTTCGCGAACGGCAAACGCGAACTTCCGCAAACGTTCGCGAACCGAGCGAACCGCCATAGACTTCAATGGGCAGGTGAATTTTAAAACCCACAGGGACACTTTCTGGCCACAATAGTGATGGAAAAGTTGTTTCAAGGGGACTAACACCTGGACTGTGGCATGCCGGAGGAGGAACCATGGCAAAACTCCCATGGAAAATTACACAGTTGATGCAGAGTTTGGTTTTAATCTATAAAGGGCATAAATCACCTAACATTCCTAAATCACAATGGATATGGATTGACACCTGACATATGACATATTGACACCTTGACATATGGATTGACACCTGTCCTCAGAGACCCTGATACACACTGACACAGAGCAGAATAGGGACTGTTCCCCCTACATAGGGTCACTTAGCAGATATGGATTGACACCTGTCCTCAGGGACCCTAATACACACTGACACAGAGCAGAATAGGAACTGTTCCCCCTACATAGGGTCACTTGGCAGATATATATTGACACCTGTCCTCAGAGACCCTGATACACACTGACACAGAGCAGAATAGGGACTGTTCCCCCTACATAGGGTCACTTGGCAGATATGGATTGACACCTGTCCTCAGGGACCCTAATACACACTGACACAGAGCAGAATAGGGACTGTTCCACCTACATAGGGTCACTTGGCAGATATGGATTGACACCTATCCTAAGGATCCCTGATACACACTGACACAGAGCAGAATAGGGACTGTTCACCCTACATATGGTCACTTGGCAGATATGGATTGACACCTGTCCTCAGAGACCCTGATACACACTGACACAGAGCAGAATAGGGACTGTTCCCCCTACATAGGGTCACTTGGCAGATATGGATTGACACCTGTCCTCAGAGACCCTGATACACACTGACACAGAGCAGAATAGGGACTGTTCCCCCTACATAGGGTCACTTGGCAGATATGGATTGACACCTGTCCTCAGAGACCCTAATACACACTGACACAGAGCAGAATAGGGACTGTTCCCCCTACATAGGGTCACTTGGCAGATATGGATTGACACCTATCCTAAGGATCCCTGATACACACTGACACAGAGCAGAATAGGGACTGTTCCCCCTACATAGGGTCACTTGGCAGATATGGATTGACACCTGTCCTCAGGGACCCTGATACACACTGGGGGGGGACCTACTGTCCTCCACTCGCCCCCACCCCTGCGTGGTGGGTGGGGGCCATAAAAATAATGAGGGGGGACCTACTGTCCTCCCCCCGGACCCCACCTCTGCACTGTGGGTGGGGGCCATAAATCACAATGGGGGGGACCTACTGTCCTCCCCACCCCGGCCTCCACCCCTGCGCGGTGGGTGGGGGCCATAAAAATAATGAGGGGGACCTACTCTTCTCCCCCCTGGCCCCCACCCCTGAGCAGTGGGTGGGGGCCCTAAAAAAAACAATAAGGGGGGACCTACTGTCCCTCCCACCCCCACCCCTGAGTGGTGGGTGGGGGCCCTAAATAAAAATCCCCCCCCATCAAAGGTGACTAGGGGTCCCCAAGCCCCTAGTCACCCACCCCCACCCCCAAAAAAGTTACCCCCTACCTACCCCCTCACCCTACAAAATAGTGAAGGGGGAATAAAATAACTAACATGTAAAGAAAAATTAAACTTACCATTTGACGTCTTGTTTTTTCTAAAATCTTATTTTTTCAGCCCCAAAAAAGGGCAAATAAAAAGCCATAAGAACCAACGAATAAAAAAAAAAAAAAAAAAAAAAGAAACGAGCGCAAAAAAAAAAAATCCATCTTCACCCATGGAGGGCTCCGTGCAGGGCGGGGAAGGCTTATAAAGCCTTGCCACGCCCTGCAATTAGGCTAAGAACACTCTGATTGGCTGGTTTAAGCCTATCAGAGTGCTCTTTGTCATTTTACACAGCGTGGGAAAATTCCAAAGAACTTTCACACGCTGTGGAAAATGACACAGAGCACTCTGATTGGTTAGATTCAAAGCCCACCAATCACAGTGCTTGTGTCATTTTACACAGCATGGGAAAGTTCTTTGGAATTTTTCCACGCTGTGTAAAATGACAAAGAGCACTCTGATTGGTGGGCTTGGAATCTAACCAATCAGAGTGCTCTGTGTCATTGGGCTTGGAATCTTAAACCAGCCAATCAGAGTGTTCTTAGCCTAATTGCAGGGCGTGGCAAGGCTTTATAAGCCTCCCCCCACCCTGCAGAGCTCAGTCTGCGCGAAGCCCTCCATGGGTGAAGATGGATTATATTTTTTGGCGCTGGTTTTTTTTTTTATTTATCGGTATCCTAGTAACACCATGTCATCACATACGCATCACGTGACCGTGGTGTTTTTCACTTCCTGTTTCACTTCCGGGTGTGCACGAAGGGATTCAGGGGTTTCTTCACGATTGGTGAGTACATTTTCTTATTTCCTATATATATAACTTTTGTAGCTAGGTACATTGACCTTGAGAAAGACCCGAATGGGTCGAAACGTCCGCTATTTTTTAATGCTATACCTATTGGAATAAACTACCCCTTTTTTCATCTCCCAAGTCCTTGGAGTGCATTCTCTTTATTTCTGTTATTTATATATATAATGTATATGCAACAAAATACACTTAGAATGACATTCTATATCTATCTATCTATATATAAAATACAAATAACCGCAAATATATATATATATATATATATATATATATATATATATATACAGATAAAAATATATAATTACATAAATAACTACATAAGTCTACACGTAGACTTTAAATACATATATATGTATATATATTAAAATTCTGCATGTATATTTAAGTAATATTTTAACATAATTATGTTATTTAATTAGTTAAAATTTGATTGACATGCCTGACAACCCAGGCAAAAAGTGCAGAGAATTTGAATTGCAAGCACTATATTTAACCCTGTAACTTTCCAAGACACCATAAAACCTGTACGGGGGGGGGGGGGGGGGGTACTGTTTTACTCGAGAGACTTCGCTGAACACAAATATTAGTGTTTCAAAATGGTACGTGTATTAGAACAATGATATTTGTTCTATGATTGGTTATGTTGCCTTTTGACACCGTATGATAGCCTAGGAATAAGAATTGCCCCCATGATGGCATACCATTTGCAAAAGTAGACAACTCAAGTTATTGCAAACGGGGTATGTCCAGTCATTTTTAGTAGCCACTTAGTTACAAACACTGGCCAAATATTAGTTTTTTGCTTTTTTCACACCTTGGGTAGTCTACTTTTGCAAATGGTATGCCATCAGAGGGGTAAATCTCATTCCTGGGCTACCACATGGTCTCAAAGGTAACATTACTAATCTGGCAAATTTGAATGTGAAAAAACAAAAAATGGAATGTGCTATATTTGACCCTGTAAATGTCCAAAACACTGTAATAACTGTTAATGGTGGCTACTGTTGTACTCATGAGACTTTGCTGAATTCAAATATGTGCTTTTTTTGCAGTAAAAGCTAACAGTATTATGACATTTACAGCTAAAATCGAGGCGGAACGGCAATTTTTAAAAAAATGTTTACAATTTCTCACAGTTTTTTTTATTTTATTCATAATAAATTATGTTTCATATATAAATGTTTGATATGAAATGAAAGCCCTGTTTTTCCTGAACAAATTGATATATAATAAGTGTTGGTGCACTTTATATGAAAGAGGTTTAACGGTTTAACAGACACATAGCGCAAATTCCAGTTTTTGTTTACATTTTGTTTTGATCAGAAGGTGTACTATTGACTCCGTCCTGAAGGGGTTAAGGTTAGGTATGCTGTGACAGTTTTTTTTTTAATTAAATCTAAATAATACACCTTCCTTCATCGGCAGCATTAGACACACTCTCACAGAACATAATTAAAATGACATTTAAATGCTGAATTGAGTTGCCAATGTGCCCTACCTTTGGATTCTACATTAAAGAGCTGAGCGGCTTTTTTGTTTAAACAAGAACTGTGAATATTTTACATTATCTGCCAGCATCCTCCTTCAAGTTAGTTGGTTCCCTTACAGATTTTTTTTATTTTAATTCTTTATTTTGGTGTGCATGGTTACAGCATGGATACTAGTAACGTACAAGTATTAAGCAATAAAGAAGTGATTTCCATCAAACAGAACAATAAACTTTACATTTGTTTTAGGTTTTTTGAAAAACTAAAACATAGTTAGGTCTATGCATCGAGATGAGAGTCATAGATAAAGAGCAGTGTGGCACATGCATTTTGACCACAAAAGGTATTTTAAGCAAGTTATGCAGACTGAGCATGTGTATGCGATATGGTAGTATAGTGAATGCAATCAGTTGGACACAGTAGTTAAGATAAAAACTGGTTGAGCCTTTCTTTTCTTAGTGAGTAGGTAATGTAGATTGTTAGGCGTTTCTAAGCTTTCGACGGGCATCATGAGACAGTACCCTTTTAGGTTTTTATGACACCTGTTTATTTCTCAAATATCCCTATACTCTGAGCTCTTTCCTAATTGGTTATAATTGTAAAAAATGTTCCAGACAACGTATACATTTTATAATCTCAATTAGAATATACTAGAAATAAATTAATTAAAGAAGCAATGTAAATTTCTAGATATTGCACAGTTTAATTTGTACGTAAGGTTTTAGTCCCTTACTCTGTCAAAGGGTGTATGTCAATAAAGGAACATTTCCCCCCAACAACTTAAGCTTATGTGTTGTTATGAGGGTAATAGTAGGACACATTCTTATCTTCAGTGGCTAAACAGGTTTGCTATGGTTTATCCAGGAAGTTGCCTCCTGGTGTCCTACCACTCTGCACTGCAATTTAAAGAAGATTTAGTCGAGCAAGCCTTTAGTCTTGCACCACCCGTAATATTGTGGAATATATGCATCATCATCAGTTTTTGGGGACATATACAAAATAAGAAATGCAAATGGGAAAAAATGCAAGCCACATTGCAGAACATCAAACAATCGGAACATACACATAAATATCACACAGGATTATAGGTACTAACTCTAAAACTGATCAAATTTGGAACATCTGGTCTTCATAAATCAAGATGGAAAAGGTGTGGACTGGCTGCTACTTCTCTCTATATTATCTCTTCTCTCACATGCTTTCTATTGGTTTTCCTGCTCTTCCATCTTTGTCATCTAACTTCTTCTTTCTCATAATATTATTAACTTATTACAGATAACCTATTTGACAAATAACAGCCAGATACTTAGGACTTGTTTGCAGTTTTGTCACTTATTTCACTGACAAGCCTCTTATCTCTTAAATAGTTGTTGTCAGGCTCTACACCCAGCAGAGCTAGGAAGGATTAAATAGAATAGTTTAGTTCATTCTCCTTAGGCCCCAACATCTCAGGCTTCTCTTTTCAACATTATGCAAAACCCTACATTTCTCAATTCCTTCTGCTTCATTTACTTCATCAGTTTATTTGTTACAAAATAAATATAACATTTATATTAACACATCATTTTAACATTTCATATGATACATTTTTTTTTAAAATTCAAGGTTTTTATTGATAAGTTTCATCAATGAAATGGGAAGGGGTACAGAAAGAAGAAGGCGGGGTTGGGGTAGGGATACAGGGGTAAACAATGATACATCATCATGTGGAATGTAGCGGGAAGCCACTCAGTTTAACGTAATGCATGGAGGAAGCATAGAATGGTACATACAGTATGCAGTATACAAAGCATAATATACTTAAAATGTGTTGGACCATCGACTTATTGCTGTACGTTATGAGTATGAAATAGTACATGGTAGCTATATAATATGTGGTGATAAGCGAAACTTATCCTATACCTTGGTACCTTATGTGCTGGTTGAGGTATCATTTCATAGCATTAGGCTTGTGTGGTGTTTCGCACTCAGAACTTTTATGTGTCATAGGGTAAGCGGGGGTGCGCTCTATAATGGAGTGGAGTAAGTTTCTCAGCAGCGCCGTTCACAATGCAATCTAAATTGTGCCATCTTGCTAGTGGGTTGTAACGTTCTTGACATTGGGTCAAGTAAGTAGTTATAACATGAATCATCAATCATTATTCGCTACCTTTTTACCAGATCACCGCGTCTCTTGTCATAGGTGGCGTGGCACAGAGATAGGTTTACCTGCTGCGGAAGGTAGTGCAGAATATGGTACCTTCTTATTAATCCCTCGTTATGGTAATCTCTTTGTTACCCTAGTTTAGGTGCAGTGATTGTATGAGTTGGGGATTGGAGAGGACTGCTCAATGGGTTTGAGAGGGCAGTTTCATGGCTTTTCCCTCCCAAAAAACTACCCAAGGAGCCCAAGTGTTTAAGAGTCTCGTCTTAAGAGCTGCTGTTTGGGCGGACAGACACTCATGGGTATAGTATTGATGGATTTTTGCCATTAGGAGAGTTTTGGAAGGGCATTGCGGAAGTTTCCAGTGTGTCGCAATGAGATTTCTCACCGCCAATATTACGATGGTCATGATAGTCTTTACTCGTTTTGATACGGGGTTGGGATAGATTAAAAATATACCTGTATGTATATCTAGGAGTGGTGTGGTGATGCCTATATTTCTCAATATATTTTGCGCATCTCTCCATAGTGGTCGGATGCGTTGGCACGCCCACCAAATGTGGGTCATCGTGCCGCTTTCGGATCCACATCTCCAGCAGTGTGAGGGGACTGTCTTATACATTTTGTGAAGCCTTTGTGGAGTTAGGTACCACCTGTACACCAGTTTTTTGTGCGCTTCAAAATGGGAGTAACACTGTGTCAGCCCTCTAAGTGCATTTAGAGAAGTTAGTATCTCTCTATCGGATATCGTTGCACACTCCGCTATCCACTGTGTTACAAACGTAGGGGTTGGAGGTGGTGAGGTTCGTAGAATGGTTTTGTAGCAGGCGGTAAGGGACTTGGGCTTTGTTGGGGTTCGCCAGCATCTGTCATATAAAGCCTCTAGTTCCTGCTGGCCAGGTTCATGTACTATGGCTCCATGTGCAACATGGGTGGTAATGACGCTTTTGAGTTGCATATATAGAAATACTGAGGAGTTGGGCAGATGGAATTCCCTTTGTAACACTGCAAAGGGTTTGATACAGTTCGGTAGAAGGACTTGTTCTAGTGTGGTTATTCCCAATTTGGCCCATGAGTTCAGCGAGAGCCAGGGTGATACCGCTTTCAGGGCCGTTAGCGGAGAATGAGGATGATATTTGTGAGGTGTGGTTTGTTTTTGGCGTACCATGTCCCAGTGATGTAGGGTTAGTGAGGTGGTTGGGAAAGTTGTTACGTCTTTAGGGCGTAGTGGCTTAGGTGTCCATAGCGTATTTACTAAGGATATGGCAGTGAATTGATCAGCCTCCATATCGACCCATTGGTATACCCCTTTGGGTGCGTGTAATTTCAGTGCTGTTTCTAGGACGGCCGCTTTATAATATGTATGTATGTCAGGCAGGCCTACTCCCCCCTCTGTTTGGTGGTTCTGGAGGAAGCGTTGGGATATTCTGGGTTTGCGAGCGTCCCAGATGTAAGAGGACAACACCTTTTGAAGTGATTTAAAAAACATAGGCGGGGCCCGTAGGTGTAAGAGACGGAAAACGTATAGTATTTTGGGAAGAAGGACCATTTTTACTGTGTTGATCCTGCCCAGCCAAGTTAGCTTAACTCGTTTCCATCGTAGGCATTCAGATTTGCATAGGTTTAGGAGTGGTTTATAATTGTATCGGAATAATTGCTCAGTTGTGGGCGCGATTTTGACTCCCAGATATGTGACATAGTCTGACCTCCAGTCAAAGTTATAAGTGTTATTGAGTCTCTGAGTAAGATGTTTAGTAAGGCCTATGGGTAGTGCTTGAGTTTTTGTTTGGTTCAATTTATAGTATGTCAAATTGCCATAGTGTTTCAGGAGTGACATCAGGGTAGGCAGAGATGTGGGTACTTCACTTAACGTTAAAAGAATATCATCCGCGAACATGGACAACTTATGTTCCGACCTGCCTACCGTTATGCCTTTAATTTCCGATTGTCGTCTAATTATATGTGCCAGCGGTTCCAAAGATAGAACAAATAGGAGTGGGGACAAAGGGCACCCTTGGCGTGTGCCGTTGGTTATTTTGAACGGGGTGGAAAGGAAGCCTGCATTGGAAACCCGAGCTGTTGGGGCGTTGTACAATGCCATAATGCCAGAAATTATAGGTGTGGTAAAGCCAAACGCCTGTAAGACCTGTTTCATGTAGTCCCAGTTAAGCCTGTCAAAGGCCTTCTCTGCATCCAATGCTAAGAGAAGGCCTGTGCTCCCGCTGGTATGTGCGTGGGACAAGATATTCAAGATTTTTCTGGTATTGTCCGAGCCTTGTCTTGTTTTGACAAAGCCTGACTGGTCGTTGTGTATTAATGTGGGGAGGATGGCAGACATCCTGTTGGCTAGGAGTTTGGCATACAGTTTGACATCTACATTCAGTAGAGATATAGGTCTAAAGTTCTGGCATTGCGTTTGAGGTTTGCCTGGTTTTGGGAGAGTGGAGATGTGGGCTGTTAGCATTTCTGGGGGCAAGGTTCCTTGTAAATAGCAGTTGTTAAAGAGTGTTGATAGGTGTGGCGATAGAATCGGGGCAAAGGTTTGGTAGTACAAGTTTGTATAGCCATCTGGGCCCGGTGCTTTATGTTTTGGGAGCTGCTTAATTGTACGGTCTATTTCTTGGGTGGTAAATGGTGCCGCGAGGGAAGCTATGTTTTCTGGGGATAGTTTGGGTAAATTGGTTTGTGCTAGAAAATTGAGGATGTCCTGTGTGGATGGTGGTGTAATCGTGGGGTCTTCCCTGAGGTTGTAGAGTTTGCTATAGTAGCTTGCAAAAGCATCAACTATGTTTTGGGGATTTGTGAGTTTCTGATTCGTTGCTGTGACGATGTACGCTATTCTGGAGTGGGCTGTGCGTGCTTTAAGTCGTGCAGCTAATAGCGCACCCGCTTTGTTCCCTTGTGAAAAAAAATTATGTTTATAGCGTTGAAGCATGTGGGTAGTTTTGGCTTGTTCCAGGGTTTTGAGTTTGGTATGTAGTAAAGAGAGTTCGTGGCGTAATGTTTGCGTGGGATTCGCTTTATTTTTGTGTGTGAGGTCTGTAATCTGGGTAATTAAGGTGGAGTAGTCTTTAAGTCTTTGTTTTTTAGCGTGACTACCCGCTCTAATCAGGAGACCCCGAATTACTGCCTTGTGCGCCAGCCAAACCGTAGTCATGTCCATATCTGGGGTCAAATTCGTCTTGAAGTATTCGTTGAGGTCTACCTTGAGTTGGTCTACAATTTTCGGGTCTCTCAACAGGGAGTCATTCATTCTCCATGACCCTTTGCCCACTGCAGAGCATTGTTCCTTCAAAGTGAGGGTAATTGGGGCATGGTCTGACCAGGTTACAAGACCTATATTTGTCTCCTGAACAGCGTGCATTAGCGTTGTTGGGATTAAGAATCTATCGATTCTGGTATATGTGTTGTGTGCTAGGGAATGAAAGGTATAATCCCTTTCTAGCGGATGGAGGACTCTCCAGGGGTCTAGAAAGTTGTGTTGAAGAATGTGATTACAGAGTGACGACGCCGTTTTGTGTGATTTACGTGCTGATGCGCTCGGTAGTTTAATAGTGGATGAGGAGTCCAGAAAACTGTCCAGGAGGAAATTAGAATCGCCCCCTATGATAGTAGTTCCGAATCTGTTTGCGTTCGCTAGGGCAAAGATTTTGTCCATAAATTCAACCTGATTAGTATGTGGGCCATAAATATTGATAAGCGTGTATGGGTCATTGTTTATATAGCATTGGAGTAGCAAGTATCTGCCATTTTTATCACCCGTTTTCTTAATTAATGAGAAGGCTACCCCTTTTCCTATCAAAATAGACACACCTCGTTTCTTTTTCTTGTAACATGAATGGAAATCGTGGGGGAATGCGCTGGAGCAGAATTTGGGACGTGCGCCCCATTTAAAATGGGTCTCTTGGTAGAAGGCAATTTGGGCTTTGTGTTTTTTCGCTTCTTCAAGCGCTAGTCTACGCTTATGTGGCGAGTTTAGGCCTTTTGTGTTCAGAGATAGAATCGTGAGTGTCATGGTGATGGTATGGGAGCAGTTGCTGTGCCGGGCAGTGGTGGGAGCAAGTTCCCTTTCCGGGGGGTTGTAGCATCTGAATTAGAGTGTCCTGCACGGATATTATGCAAATGCGGATGTGGCACAGGGTATGTACTGTCCAAAGTGTGGAGGACCTTGGATATTAACGTATCATGTGGTTGAAGTGTTTTTTTGACACTTTGTATCATTTGTGTGGGGGGGGGGGAGTAGGAAAAAGGGTAGCAGAAACACATAGAGTGTTGAAACAAATAGGTACAGAGAACTATGTGCAAAAAACCGCCGATCGTATTGCCCTCGGGCGTGGGCGGTAACGAAAAGGCTCTGTTGAGCCTAGTGGGGTGACGAGAGTTGAGAAGTCTAACAACCCTGGTGTGTGCGATAATTAGGGGTAACTTTGATTTTGTTTGTGATGTTTTTTCACTGAAATGATCATTTATCCGCTCCCTTATATGGTCACAGTCTAGTGGGGAGAGCATTACATGGACTGTCAGGACATCAAACGTGCCTAGTGGGGCGTGGGGCTGCAGGGTGAAAGAATTAGGGGGCCGGAGCACAATGCATATACACCTTAAAACATACACTATATTCCCATGAAACACAGAGCTCGTAGGAGGACCCCGCCTCCCCATGTCCAGTGCGTCATCGCCACGGCTGGGCCCCGGTCGGGGGCCCCGGCGTGGCAACAAGGCACAGAGCATATCCACATTAAAACAGACAATACATCTCTGTGAAACCCAGAGACCATAGAGATATCTCTCCCCATCACATTCAGCACATCACCGCATTGCTCGGGCCCCGTTCGAGGACCCGGCATGGCAGCAGAGCTCAGCCATAACGGCTGCACATGAGATGGTGATAGACACAACATAGGGGAAACGTCCAACCAGTACATAGTGTGATGTGAAGCTGTAGGGCGGAGGGTGCATGGGTGGAGTACCGTGTGTATACATATGAAAATATATAGTATATCTCAGTGAAGCATCGAGATTGTAAGGGGATCGCTCCCTGTCCTACCCAGTGCGTCGCCGCCATGGCCGGGCCCAAGTTGGGGGCCCCGGCATGGCAGCAAGGCTTAGCCTCAGCGGTTGGTCGTTAAATTGTAATAGGTATAACTCAAGGAGAATGCACAGCCGGTACACAATGTAATGCGGAGCTATAGGAAGGCAGAACGTGTAGGGGTGGGATATATTGCATGCATTAACTGAGATAAACAGTACCCATCAGCAAAACATATGAACCCATGGAGATCTTTCCTCCACTCCCAGTGCGTCACTGCCGTGACTAGGCCCAGGTCAAGGGCCCAGGCATGGCAGCAAGGCTCAGCCACAGCGGCTGTGTAATAATCAGTAAAAAATACAGCTTATGGAATACTTATAACTGGTACTCAGTGTAATACGGAGCTGTAGGGCGGAAAGAGGGTGTACAGTCCCTGACCCACACAGAGAAGGCTGTTGGGCCTGTGTGCTCAAGTGTAGTAAAAGGTATAGAGTCTGTTCGGTTCACTTATCTGCAGCCACCATGTTCCAGTCTGACGTTATTTTTCTCGGGGACCTTGATCTTTGCGATTTCGCTGGGACAGTTGGTTCGGGAAGTTGCGATAAGTTGATGTCCCATTCTTTCAGAAGCCTCATTCCTTCCTCCATTGTAGTGATGTGATGGTCTACACCGTTGCGGCGGATGGTTAAGCGTGTTGGAAATCCCCACCTGTAAAGGACGTTGGCGTCTCTCAGGGATTTAGTGATGCTTGCCAGTTCTTTTCGTTTCAGCAGGGTTGCGGCCGAGAGATCAGTGAAGAGGTGAACGCTTGCAAAATCTTCCGGTAGTGCCTTCGTGATCCTTGCGGCTCTCATCACTCTATCTTTGCTGGTATAGTAATGGAGTTTTGCGATGGTATCTCTTGGGACTGAAGCCGGAAGAGATTTAGGTTTTGGCAGGCGGTGTATACGATCAATTAGGCACTCCTGCTGTGTCAAGTCGGGGACCAATGCTTGGAATAAGCGCGCAGCGTAGGAGGGAAGGTCCTGGGGTAGAACCTCTTTGGGAATACCGCGGAGGCGAATATTGCTGCGCCTGTCCCTGTCCTCGTGGTCCGCAACTTTGTTCGTGAGGGAGTCCAATTTGGCTCCTAGTTCTGTATAGGCAGCTGCCAACGTGTTATGAGCAGAGATGATTTCCTCTGTCTTGTCTTCGAGGTGCGCCGTCCTGTCTCCGAGCGCTTGGATTTCCGTTTTGATGTCTCTCGACATTTTCATCATGTCAGCTTGGAGAGATGCTTTCAAGGTTTGCAGCATTTTGTGGATGGAAAGGTCGGTTGCCGGTGTTGCTGCCGGTTCCGAGATGGAGGTAAGATCGCTGCGGTCCGAGTATGCGGAGGGTGAATACTGCGCGCCGGCTCCATCTTGGGCCTGTGCGCGTGGTGGCGTCAGTGCCGAAACTTGTAATGCAGGCTGTTTGTTCTTCGGTCTTTTGGCTGATCTTGATGCCATGTTGTACCCGGGCACTTCAGTGTGTCGGTGTGAAGTTTTGGGGTACCCACTGCTTGTCAAATCGCTGTGCAGGGTCGGTGTCTCACGGAGCTAGACTTTCATGCGACTTTCTCGGTGAGCTGTCAGGCCACGCCCCCCATATGATACATTTTAAAACAATTTTAGATAGTCTTTCACATGTTACTTGCTGATTGACTGCTTCACTGACCAGCACTAATTAGTACTGTTCCCAAAGGCTAGATACCTGTAATGAAAGTGCTTTGCATAGTACAGCAGTGTCTAACAATGCTTGCACTATACTGTGGTGAAAGTGACATCGCCACTGGTTTTTGGAGGAGTCTGTTTGCCAGCTTCCTGCCCTGCGACTATGGCCCTGGGATGTATTGCCCTTTAAGGAACTAATTTGGGCATATTGTATTTTATTATGCTGCTGCTGGCCTTTTAAGAACCATCTGGGGACATACTGTGGAGTTACTGGGTGGCCACCATTTCATGTATCAGAGGCACATGGTGAGAACAATGGATAAAGCACATGGTGAGAACAATGTATGGAGGCCATTTTAGGGTTGGGTGGGGGTGGCTCGGGGGGGAGTGGTACTAGGGGGGAGGGACCTGAATACACCACTGCACTCATTGACAGACACACATCCTCATATACACTGACAAACAATGACATACACACACTCACTGATTTGACACACTGATAGGCAGACATACACTTACTCGGACACACTCTCATTTACAGACGCACTCACTAACAGACAGACGCACTCACTGACCGACACATACACACTGACTGACCGACACATACACACTGACTGACTGACACACACACACTGACTGACCGACACCCACACACACATTCACTGACAGACACACACTCGCTGACAGACACACACACACACAAATTCACTGACACATACACTCACTGACAGACACATATGCTCACTCAAATTCACTGACACACACAGTCACATTCACTGACAGACACACACAGTCACTCAAGTACACTGACAGACACAGTCACTCACTCACATGCACTGACACACACTCAATTACTCACTCACTCACATTCACTGACACACACTCACATTCACCCAGCCTCCCTACTTTTGGGATAGCTGGGTGGATATTTCACCTGGGGTCCAGTGTGGTTGCTGGGCAGGGAGACGGCCGGATGTGCGAGCAGGCGGCGAAGGAGCACTTTCCCCTGAGCTCTCTGCTCAGCTCCCTCGCGCACCGCAGAGTGATGCCGGAAACAGGAATATGACCAGGGAGCTGAGCAGAGAGCTCAGGGGAAAGTGCTCCCTCGCCGCCCACCTGGGTGAGCCCAAAGGTGGCCAGTCGGCCAGCTTTTGAGCTCCCATAAAACAAGGGAAACAAGGTATTTGCCTGGGCATTTGGGGGCAGCGTTTTTTGCCTCCCCTTAGAAATTGCCACCCAAGGCAAATGCCTTGTTTGCCTCGTAGTAGACACATCCCTGGGCGCAATGCAGAAGCGGTACAAGGCAGTGGCAGGCTGTGGACGGGGGTTCTTTGTCCTTGTAACGGAGCTCCCCATACTCTGACCGAGTACCCTCCATTGATGGACGCTTCCTAGCTTGCGCCGAGGACCACAAGCACCGCACCGGACACCACAACCACCGCAGACTCCGCAACTCTGGAGTATGCAGAGCATAGCAATCCCCAGTGTGATTATAGCAGCTCCCTCCAATAACGAGACAAGGCTACATTTTGAAGGATCAAGAAGAACTGTCTAAAACTTTATTTTACTTGGGACTAGCCCATATGGTCATTACATTAACATTAACTCAATAAAATTACAAACAGTCAAATCATATCAGGCAACATACAGTGACTTATTATAACATAATGACATATTTATAAATGTGTGGGGAAGACCATAATTAACACAAAATGTCTCTCCTGCATGCAGAATTAGCGATATGCAAATCTACCCGCATATGCAAATTACCAGTCTTGCTATTCAAGTAGTGCATATTACTGTTGCTACCAACAGAGGGCACTACACAAGCTCCATAGCCAATTCCACCTAGTTGGTAGCAATCCTCAGCAGTACAGGACAGCAGGTTATACATTTCACAGTACACACACACACTATATACAATTACATTACACACACCCTGCACCTATAATGGGTACAGGGTGACTAAAACATAAGAGAAATAAAGCAATCTACATAAATAGTCTGTCTGAAGGTAGAATAGGGGCTTTAAAGCTAAATACATCAAAGAGTCATAGTCACAGGGGAGGAGGCTGGCAAGCAGGCCTCTCCAGGACCAAGTGGCGAAGGGCACTTCGTCACATATCTCCCCTTCGGGCGGAAGACTAACCAGGCACCTGACTTTCTGTCGGTCAGTGCCTAAGTTAGTGGATTCAGCCACCGACCATAAGCAAGTGCCAGAGTAGCCCACCCACAACAAACAGTTATTAGAGCAGCCCACCCACAGCAAACAGTGACTGTACCTGGGTATTCCTCTAGGGTGATGGGGCAACACGCTGTGGGGACTTGAGGGTGTCAGGGTAAATGAGGTCTCTACCTCCGAAAGAGGTAGAGACTTAGCCGTTCATCCATCCGGACGGTCTGATTTCCCCCTTCCTCGCGGTCTATCCGGTCATGCAAAGCCGGCCGCGAGGGAGTGACTCCCTTTTATAGCATGACGTCCGGAAGTCGACGTCAGGACGCCAACCCGGAACGACCTGTCACTCAATTGCTTCAGGACCAATCAGGACGCCTCGGAGGCGTGTTTACTTATCTGAACAGGGCATTTAACAGTGCTTCTTTCATTAGCTCATTGCACTGTCGTGGTTCTAGCTTGTTCTAGTCACTCAGTGCTCGTGTATTCTAGTTGTCCCTTTTGGTTTTGACCCGGCTTGTTTGCTCTACTCTGCTTATCTCTGTTACCCTTGATTCGGCTTGTCTCTCGCTTACCTGTCTTCTGTTACCCTCGACCTCGGCTTGTCTTTGACCATTCTCTACTGTACTATTTACGTTAGTCCGGCCATTCTAAGGTCCGGTATACGTATCTGGCTACTGTTTGTACTCTGCGTGTTGGATCCCTGTCCCGATCCTGACATTACGACAGGGCCAATGGATCCTGCAAGTACAAACAGTCAGCTTGCTTCTCCTGATCCTAGGTTTGAAGCCATGGATCACAGAATGGATCAGATGGCGCTAGCGCTACAGGCGTTATTATCTCGTGCCAATAACCCACCAGAGGAGATACGTACTACTCCTATCTCTCCTGTAAGTTCAGGCCTAGAGGTAGCCACAGTAGGTGCTTCTTCTCGCATTACCCCACCAGTACGTTATGGTGGGGCTCCTGAGAAATGTCGTGGTTTTTTAAACCAAATTAGTATCCAGTTTGAATTGCAGCCTCGCTCCTATCCTACAGATAGGACAAAGGTAGGATTTATTATCACCTTACTCATTGAGAAGGCTCTGAGATGGGCCAACCCACTATGGGAGAACGATAACCCGTTAGTATATAACTATAACGCATTTGTATCTGCTTTTAGAAGAACGTTTGACCCTCCAGGTAGAAAGGTTAATGCAGCCAGATCACTGTTGCGCCTGAGACAGGAGAACCGAACACTTGTGGATTATGCACTAGAGTTCAGGTCTCTGGCGTCAGAAGTCAAGTGGAATGAGCAGGCGTATATGGATGTATTTTTGAATGGGTTATCAGATGTAATCCTTGACGAGGTTGCTACTAGAGAACTTCCTGAAAATTTAGAGGATTTAATTTCATTCATTTCTCGTATAGATGAACGTTTAAGAGAGAGACAGAACACTCGAGAGAGTAACCGGAGATCTTCCTTTAGGTTAGCCCCCGCATTTCCAAGCCCTGACTCCACGGTCCCTCTGCTTCCTGAACCTATGCAGATAGGCTATACCCGCCTCTCTGAGGAGGAGAGACAGCACAGGAGAAGGGAGGGGTTATGTATGTATTGTGGAGCCAGAGGTCATTTACTCTCGAACTGTTCTAACCCCACGGGAAACGCTTGCACCTAAGTTTCTCTAGAGGACAGGCCTTGGGTGTTTCTATTTTGTCCTCTACTCCTAATTATAAAGATCACAGGCTTCTGCTACCAGTTTCCTTAACTTGGGAGAAGGAAGTAGTAAAGGCTATGGCGTTGATAGATTCCGGAGCTGCTGAGAATTTATCGACCAAGCCTTTGCCACTAAACACAATTTCCCATCCCAGTTAAGGGAGACACCCTTGGCCGTTGAGGCCATAGATGGTAGACCACTACTGGACCCTGTTATCTTTCGTGAGACCATACCCATTAACTTAAATGTTGGTATCCTTCATGTGGAGAATTTATCTCTTATGCTCATTTCGTCCCCTTCTGTTCCCATAGTTCTGGGGTATCCATGGTTGAAGAGACATAACCCTATTATCGATTGGGAATTAGGGGAGATACTCTCGTGGGGTCAGAGCTGCCAGGAGAGGTGTTTACGCAAGGTTTCTCCATTGGCTAATATTAACACACCTGGTAGTCCTACTCAGTCCACAGAAAAACAGATACCGTCCCTGTACCAAGACTTAAAGGCAGTATTCGACAAGAAGAATGCCGATTCTTTACCTCCACACAGGTCATTTGATTGTAAAATTAAGCTTCTACCTGGGACTATGCCCCCGAGGGGTAATGTATATCCTTTATCTGTTCAGGAGAACTCTGTTCTAGAGGAATATATTCGTGAGAATTTAGAGAAAGGATTCATTAGGAGGTCTTCTTCTCCTGCCGGGGCTGGGTTCTTTTTCGTTAAGAAAAAGGATGGCACGCTGAGACCTTGTATTGATTACCGAGGCTTGAATAAAATAACTATCAGAAATGCTTATCCTATCCCATTGATTACCGAGTTGTTTGATCGTCTTAAGGGCTCCAAAATCTTCACCAAGTTAGATCTCAGAGGGGCATATAATTTGGTGAGAATCCAGCATGGACACGAGTGGATGACGGCGTTCAATACCTGGTATGGCCACTATGAATACACAGTTATGCCGTTTGGACTTTGCAATGCTCCTGCAGTATTTCAAGATTTGATTAATGAGGTACTTAGGGAGTTTCAACATGATTGTGTTATTGTCTACCTGGACGACATACTGATACACTCTAGGGAGATTGAGACTCACCATAGACAAGTCAGAAAGGTATTACACAAACTTCTGCAACATGGCCTATACTGTAAATTGGAGAAATGCAGCTTTGACCAGTCTCAGATAGACTTTCTTGGTTACGTGATTTCTGGGGAAGGTTTTAAAATGGATCCTGACAAACTCCAATCTATTTTAGATTGGCCTTTGCCCAAAGGACTCAAGGCTATTCAGAGGTTTATTGGTTTTTCCAACTACTATAGGCGCTTCATTAAGGGATACTCTTCTATCATTGCGCCTATTACCAATATGACCAAACAAGGGGCTGATACTAGGACCTGGTCTACGGAGGCTCTTGTTGCTTTCAAGACTCTCAAAGAACTTTTTGCTTCTGCCCCCATTCTAGTCCACCCTGATACGACTCTGCCGTTCTTACTCGAGGTCGATGCTTCTGAGACGGGAGTTGGGGCTGTTCTGTCTCAAAGGTTAGGGGTGGACAAACCGTTACACCCTTGTGGGTTCTTCTCTAAGAAATTATCTGGGCCTGAAAGCAGATATGACATCGGCGACAGGGAACTGTTAGCGGTCATTAAGGCTTTAAAGGAGTGGAGACATTTACTAGAAGGGACATTACACCCTGTTACTATTTTAACGGATCATAAGAACTTGTCTTATATTGGGGAGGCTAAGCGCTTATCCGCCAGGCAGGCTCGTTGGTCCTTGTTCCTCACTCACTTTAATTATGTACTTACTTATAGACCTGGTTCTAAGAACTCTAAAGCCGATGCTTTGTCTCGTCAATATGAACCGTTCACTATAACTGAGCCAGTCCTTTCCTCCATAGTTCCTAAGGGTAATATCATCGCTAACACGAATCTCAGGATTCACTCTCCGTTGCTTGCCGAGATCATGAAATTTCAGCATCTTGCGCCCAAACAGACTCCTGGGGAACGACACTTCGTTCCTGCCACTCTCCAACTAGAAGTGTTACGATGTTTCCACAACAGCAAGGTGGCTGGACATCCTGACATTCGCAAGACGTATGCTCTGATCTCTAAAGATTTCTGGTGGCCTGAGTTACGTAAAGATATTAAAGAATTCATCGGGGCATGTGAGGTTTGTACCAAGACCAAGCAACCCCATTCGCTTCCATGCGGACTTCTGCACCCTTTAGAGGTTCCTGAAAAGCCATGGTCCTGTTTGGCTATGGACTTCATTGTTGATTTGCCTATCTCTAAAAAGCAGACTGTTATCCTCACTGTGGTGGACAGATTTACTAAGATGGCTCACTTCGTTCCCTTACCTAAACTCCCATCTTCGCCCGAATTAGCGGAGATATTTGCTAGGGAGATTTTCCGTTTACATGGGATACCTTCCCAAATTGTATCTGACAGAGGTTCCCAATTTGTTTCCCGTTTTTGGAAATCCTTCTGCTCTCAACTAGGCATCAAATTGAATTTCTCTTCTGCCTACCATCCTCAGTCCAATGGAGCTGCTGAACGCACCAACCAAAAGGTTGAACAATATTTACGTTGTTTCGTTTCTGAACACCAGGACGATTGGGTCGGTTTGATTCCTTGGGCGGAGTTTGCACACAACAATCTCGTCTGTGATTCTACGCATTCTAGCCCCTTCTTCATGAATTATGGCTTTCATCCTTCCATTCTTCCTGCGGAGCCCTCTTCCCAAGGGGTACCGTCGGTGTATGTCCATGTTGCCAATTTAAGGAAGTTATGGGACCAGACTCGACAAATTCTTCTGCACAATTCTATGCTGGTTAAAAAACACGCTGACAAACGTAGAAGGGCAGCACCGGTGTTTGTTCCAGGTGATAGAGTATGGTTAAGTACTAGAAACATTCGGTTAAAAGTGCCTTCCATGAAGTTCGCTCCTCGGTATATTGGACCTTACAGGGTACTGACTCAAATTAACCCAGTTGCGTATCGTCTAGCTTTGCCTAATGCCTTACGCATTCCTAACTCATTTCATGTTTCCTTGCTAAAACCACTAGTATGTAACAGATTCTCCTCCACGATCGCCCCTCCTCGCTCTGTTCAGGTGGAGGGTCAGGAGGAGTATGAAGTCAATTCCATCGTCGATTCTCGAATCTCCCGGGGGAGAGTACAATATCTGGTCGATTGGAAAGGATATGGTCCTGAGGAGAGAAGTTGGGTATCTCAGGAGGAGGTTCATGCTCCCCGTCTCCGCAGGGCATTTCACTCTCGCTTCCCTTCTCGTCCTGGTGCCTTCCGCCCGGTGGGCGTATCTGAGAGGGGGGGTACTGTCAGGGTACCTGAGGTCTCTACCTCCGAAAGAGGTAGAGACTTAGCCGTTCATCCATCCGGACGGTCTGATTTCCCCCTTCCTCGCGGTCTATCCGGTCATGCAAAGCCGGCCGCGAGGGAGTGACTCCCTTTTATAGCATGACGTCCGGAAGTCGACGTCAGGACGCCAACCCGGAACGACCTGTCACTCAATTGCTTCAGGACCAATCAGGACGCCTCGGAGGCGTGTTTACTTATCTGAACAGGGCATTTAACAGTGCTTCTTTCATTAGCTCATTGCCCTGTCGTGGTTCTAGATTGTTCTAGTCACTCAGTGCTCGTGTATTCTAGTTGTCCCTTTTGGTTTTGACCCGGCTTGTTTGCTCTACTCTGCTTATCTCTGTTACCCTTGATCCGGCTTGTCTCTCGCTTACCTGTCTTCTGTTACCCTCGACCTCGGCTTGTCTTTGACCATTCTCTACTGTAAACAGAAAAATATTAAGAGAAGGACTATCTAGAGAGAGATAGGAAAACACCTAAACTCAACCCCAGACTGCCCAAGGTAGGAAACTCCTTCCTAACTGTAATGCTAAAACTTAGCCTTTATTGCGTATATATGATAAAACAATGTAAATACTTGTAGAACAAAAAAATAACTAATATATTATGTGATGAAAAACAAAAAATAATAAATAAATAATAAATAAAAAGGAGTGGAGCCCTAATAAATGTGGTGGTGGACAATAACAATATTAGAAAAATCAAATGGTTGTCCTAAATAAACCACCTATGAGGCGAGATCAAAATGTCAAAGCTAGTCACAGCTAGAGGAGGAGGGAGGGGGGAACCAAAGTCATACTGAAAAAGCCTCTCAAAAGCTCCTATTAGGAACAGCTAGAGGATCTAGAAGGACTGGTGATTACAGGCAACAAAGTTGCAAAAATATATAACAAAGTACCAGTAGTATCAAACTAGTAACAAAAAATCGTCAGTCTATAGAAATCCCCTACAGGATGAATGCAGAAGACCACCCACAAACAGCAGAGTGAGTCGATCTACACTAGGCTAAAGTAAAATTCCAAATAGTTCGACTAGGTACAGAATACCCCCCTAAAACTCCTCCAATCAGCCAGGCTCTAAAGCTAAAAATCTAACCTGACTAAGATCTCTATAGCTGGAACCACTCCTGACTAAACTACCTAACGCGCGTTTCAGCGCTTCTAAGTGCGCCTTCGTCAGAGGTAAAGCGTCGTGCTGCCCCCCTGCCTGCTCTTTTATATGATACGAGCCGGCAACATGCAGAGGGAGTTGCGGACCCGTTCGCGCCAAAAAACCGGCGTTCAAGTCCGCAAGTCCCTCTGAACACGTCACTGGATGATGGACAGAGTATGCTAATGTGTCTCCGGAGTCCCATCGCCTAAACTCTCAATTGCAAATTATATTAAAGAGCCCTCCATACTTGTGGATAAAGAGAAGATAATAATAATAAAAGAGAATCCTAATTGCTCATATGTGTGCAGTATGGCTCCTGCTTAACATAGAACAGCAAATTCAATTAAGTCTGGAACCATACTGATGAGGAAATAATTAATAATAATAATTTTAATGATAATCCAAGTAGGGCAACATATAAGAATATTAATATGGTTTAAAGGTGACAGTATCTAAAGCTCAAGTATCTTTAAAGGGACAGACATACTGGAAGATTGGCAGAGTATGCTAATGTGTCTCCAGAGTCCCATCACCTAAACTCTTAGTTGCAAATTATATAAAGGAGCCCTCCATACTTGTGAATAAAGAGAAAATAATAATAACAAAGTAAGGATATGCAAATCCTAATTTATTCATATGTGTGCAGTATGGCTCCGCAAATTAAATTAAGTCTGGATCCATACTGGTGAAAAAATAATAATAATAATTGTAATAATCTTAATGATTATCCAAGGTAGGGCAACATATTGAGGTGGATCTGATGAGAATATTAATATGGTTTAAAGGTGACGGTATCCAAAGCTCACATATCTTTAAAGGGACAGACATTATCCTTGTTAATCAAATTATAACAAAAGTATTTACAAAAAATTCCTAGAACTAAATACAATATGAATATTTACAAAAAATAATAATAATAATAGTACCATCTAAGGAGAGATGCATTACTGATGGTAAAACATAATAATACTGTCAGAGTAACTCATTTTTCGATGAAGGGAGTAAACGTAAACCCCTCATTTAGACCATTGGGGGCCAGTGTGTTGAAACTATAAATCCAAAAGGATTCTCTTCTGAGGAGGGTACGATCCAGGTCTCCTCCTCTACGACCCAATAGAACTTTCTCAACCCCTGCAAATTTAACCCCTCTCGTGTCACCATGATGGAGATTCCTAATGTGTCTAGCGACTGGGGTATCTTTGAGGTTTCTGACTGAGTGTATGTGTTCCATAACTCGCCTCTTGAAAGGGCGTATGGTTTTCCCCACATACCTCAGTCCACAGGTGCAGGTTAAGAGGCATATGATGCCTTTCGTGTTGCAGTTAAAGAAGTGTTTCACTTGACATACGGATTTGTCAATCAGATTAGGAAGAATTTTAGAATCTTTCATCATATATTGGCAAGCCACACACTTGCCACATTGGTAGGTCCCCTGCACTGAGAGCCAATTTTTTGTGGTACATTTAGAGGACAGGTGGCTAGAAACCAGGACATCTTTTAGATTTCTACCTCTTCGTGCAGTAAGAGAAACAAATGGAGTCACAGCTCCCTTAAGTTGAGGATCTTGAGAAATCAATGGCCAGAACCTGCCCATTATTCGTTTGGTCTGGTCCCATCCGGAGTCAAACGTTGCTATGCAACGAATATGCTCCTGCTTGGATGGTACTGCCTTGTCTTTTAAAAGGTCCTCCCTGTTGCTCAACAGTGCCCTTTGGTAAGCCCTCTTGAGGCAACGATTGGGGTATCCCCTCTCCTTAAATCTTATTCTAAGGAGTTTTGCTTGATTGGTGAATTCCTCCACCGTTGAGCAATTTCTCCTTAAGCGGAGGTATTGTCCAACCGGAATCCCATTTTTAAGGGGGGTTGGGTGGTAGCTGTCCCACCTCAACATGGTATTTGTTGAGGTGGGCTTCCTGTAGAGGGTAGTATCAATCTCCAAATCTTTAGAGATCTTAAAGGTACAATCAAGAAAATTAAGTGTGGATCCACCAATCTCAAACGTAAATCTTAGATTGAGATCATTGGAATTTAAACTTTCCACAAAGGATCTGAAGGAATCCTCCGTGCCTGTCCAGACAACGAGGACATCATCAATAAATCTCTTCCACAGGAAGATATATTTGGTGAATACAGTATTGGCATTTGAAAACACCACATTTTCCTCCCACCACCCCAGGTGCAGGTTGGCATATGATGGGGCACAAGACGTACCCATAGCTGTGCCCTGCACCTGGTGGTAGAACTGGCCATCAAAGAGGAAGAAATTGTGGGTCAGTATAAATCTCAGTAGTTGGATCACAAATTGCGTATGGCAATCATGTGATGGACCCCTTGTGTCTAGATAGCATTTGGTATGCATTAAACCTTGGGTGTGGGGGATCGATGAATACAGGGCCTCTACGTCGAGACTGCACAAGAGTGCATTACTTGGTATACTGAGAGACGCAAGACATTTAAGTGTGTCCTTTGTATCTCTCAAGTATGAGGGTAATTTTTCGACATACTTAGGGTTAGGGTTAGGGTTAGGGTTAGGGTTATTGTATCTACATATATACTGGCCCTGTTCGTTAAATTATTAACCCCCGACACGATGGGTCTAGCTGTCAATTGGATCGATTTTTTGTGCACCTTGGGTAGGCAATAGAACGTAGAAACCACTGGATTTTTATTGTAAATGTAGTTATGTTCATCTCTACCCAGGATACCTTTGTCAAATGCTGAATCCAAAATAACCTTAAGGTCAGACAAGAATTTAGTGGAGGGGTCAGATTTCAGGATACGATAGGTTGTTTCATCCTTCAGAATGTTGATTGCTAACTGGATGTAGTGCACTCTATTTAAGACCACAATATTTCCCCCCTTATCTGCTGGTTTGATAATGATGTCCTCGTTGTCCCGCAGGCTACGGAGTGCTCGCCATTCCTCCCCAGAGAGGTTACTGTGAGGCCGGGGTTCAAGAGAGTCGACTTTGAGTTTCTGTACCATGTTGCATACAGATTCTATAAACAGATCGACATTCTTGTAGTCCCTAATGTTAGGGGTGAATTTGCTTTTAGGGCATAAATCAGTGTAGGGCTGTGGAGAGGAGATATCATTATCCTCCAGAAGGGACACTAGGTCATTAAGGCACTGATATTCTCTGACACTAAAGCCGAGATCTTTGGCTCTTTTTTCATTAATGGTGTAGAAAAACTTATGAAGGGCCAGACGTCTACCAAACAAGTGGATGTCCTTGATCCAGTCAAATTTATTAAAGATAGGTACCGGAACAAATGATAGGCCCTTCATCAAAACTTGAGATTGCAGATCAGTAAGTGTAGTGTCAGAGAGATTGAGAACCTTAATATCGGTGCTTAGTATCTTTTGCGTGCCCTCCCCCTGTACCGTGTTTGTCTGTATTGTGTCGGTAGGTCCCCCTCTCGGGGGTTGTGCCCTAAAAAAGTCACCCCCTTTTTTAGAATACCTTTCGATTGTTCAGTGGCCTGGGACGTTGAAGAAGTACTACTATCGTCATTGTCTGTGTCCGATGTCTCATATTCAGATGTGGTGTTCTGATCTGAATCCACTCTAATACTTCTTTTAAATTTTCTATAGACCTGCTCATTTTTGTAATCATGATGGTCTCTAAGGAATTTTCTATGTTTTCGTTTTTTAATAGAATCCCTATATTTATTCAGATTTTGTTGAAGACTACCCTCTTGGGTGTTAAAGTTAGGGTCCTCCTTAAAGTTTTGGGTGGCTTCCACTGCCTCAATGACTTTTTCATTAACTGCAGCGAGTCTTTTACTCTCGAACCTGCAGATAATATCCATGAAGGTTCGGGAGCAAAGGTTCGCTGCCTCTTCCCATTCTTTGAGAAGGGTGACGTCATCCATGTCAATGTTTGGCATGATTTGTACCCTAAGGCCTCTTGGTATCATGGATTTGTTAAGGTAATTGTGTAGGGATGATAATTCCCACCCAATCCTAATTTGTTGCTTACAGATGTTAGATAAATGTTTAAATTTTGATTCAATGCTCATGTCAGTTGATAAAAATGTACATTCTTTGTCCGAGAACACTTCTTTCATTAGCTCATTGCCCTGTCGTGGTTTTAGCTTGTTCTAGTCACTCAGTGCTCGTGTATTCTAGTTGTCCCTTTTGGTTTTGACCCGGCTTGTTTGCTCTACTCTGCTTATCTCTGTTACCCTTGATTCGGCTTGTCTCTCGCTTACCTGTCTTCTGTTACCCTCGACCTCGGCTTGTCTTTGACCATTCTCTACTGTACTATTTACGTTAGTCCGGCCATTCTAAGGTCCGGTATACGTATCTGGCTACTGTTTGTACTCTGCGTGTTGGATCCCTGTCCCGATCCTGACAGAGGGGCAGAGGCCAGCGGCGCTCTGCCCTGATGCCAGCGCTTCTGCTGGGATGAGGGGGGTGCAGGCCAGTCCTGTAACAAGGGGGTCGGTAGGGCAGAGGCCAGCGGCGCGCTGCCCTGATGCCAGCTCTTCCGCTGGTATAGCCCTGGGCTCTGGACAAGGGACAAAGGGAGGGCAGAGGCCAACTGCACTCTGCCCAGCTGCCAACTCTTCTGCTGGGGTGCTTGGGACATAGTCCGGCTCAGAAGCCAGGGGAACGTGAGGGTCAGTGGGGGTTAACATCTCCTCTGTTAACCCTGGGGCCAAATTAGGAGTTAGCTGGGAAGGGGAGTGTGGCGAAACCAACTTCGCCACTGTGAACTGGAGAAGCCTGGTTGCTAGCCTCCTGCCCGCTGACTATGGTCCCTGGACGTGTTGCACTTTAGAAACTATATTTGGGCAGGTAATAATTTGTATTGCTGCTGCTGGCCCTTTAAAAGCAGTGATGGACATATTGGGACTTTTGGGACTAATGTCCCTTTAAGACTTTGTAACATATCCCAGTAATACTGTCTTAAATATTATGTAGGTATTTATGTGTTCAGTTAAACTGGGGATATGTAGAAATGTGTGTTTTATGTGTTAAATGTATCAGTAGGTAATTTTATGTCTTTTACTGTCTTTTTGCAACCATGTGGTTAATGGAGTCTGACTCTAGTCCTAGATAATTGAATTACTTCTCCAATTATCTCCAGGGCAGAAGGGAGGAAGCCGGGATGCATTGTGGGGGATGTTTTACTTCTGTTTGAGCCAGATTGTGCCATGCTGCAAGCCCAGGCCCAAAAGATACTTTTAGTAACTTTTAAACCCCTGGTCGGATTCATGCCATTTTTTAATATGTTGTTCCCCTGAATGGATTGATTGTGGATATGTATTTTTATGCGAATGTGATGTATGGTTTTAAAGTTATGGAAGTTGTGTAAAAGTATATTTTAAACTGTATGCATAATGGGATTATGTGTCACACTAAGGGGAGGGGATGTGTGGGAGGTAACATCTATGTCATTGGTTATTTTATGCCTCCCCCTGGGTGTGGCCTGTATGTGTGAGTTGGAAATAAAAGCCAGACTGGGTGTCCCAGTCTAGAGTTCCTGTTTTACCCTCAACTTGAGTCCTGTGTCTTATTGGGGGAATCTGCTACAAGGGATTGCTATGCTAGGCATATTCCCTTGCTATAATCACTGAGCTCTTGTAAGAGCTTGTTCCTGCTTCGTTCTGAAGGGAGATAGCTGCAGCCTGCGGTGCTTATGGTGTCTGGTGGAGTGCTTGGAGTCCTCTGGAAGCGCTAGGAGCATCTTTCAACGGAGGTACCCAGTCGGGGTGCCAGTGGATCCGTTACATTGGTGGCAGCGGTGGGATGGCGTCCTAGTGCGAGGAGAAGCAGCTCAGAGACACCGGTAACGTGTGGAGTTGTGCAGCGTCCCTATCTGCAGCAACATAATGGAACCAGCAGTGGCTACAGCAAGCATGGCGTATAGCTACTCCGTACTAGAGTTTGGCACGATGGTAGGGTTGCGCCTGAAGTTTTACGGACCCAATCCAGAGGAGAAATACGTGCGGTTCGTGTGGGACATGGTGACCCGGAACCTACAACACAGGGCGTTGAGGGAAGGCCAGTGGGCACGTTGGGAGAAACTCCAGCCACAGGTAGAGTGGGACGAGGAAGAAACCGAAGTGGCCGGTGGAGATGGGACCGAGGTCTCTCTACCGGCCCTACAGGGATGCTGGGCACCCGGCCCAGATCCCCAGCGGCAGTATGTTTTACAGGGAGGGGAGACAGTCGGTCTCACTCCTCAGCGGCAGAATGGGTTATTGGAGGAAGAGACAACCGGTCTCCCTCCCCAACAGCAACCAGAGGTACCCGAGGTAGAGGACCTCATAGACTGGTCCTGGGAGGACCCCCTGCAGGCAGGTGGAGATGGGACCGAGATCTCTCCACCGGCCCTACAGGGATGCTGGGCAACCGGCCCAGATCCCCAACTAGAGCTGGAGTTACAGAAAGTGGAGAGCATCGACCTCCCCCCCCAGCAGCAGGACAATGTATTGGGAGGAGAGACAGTCAGTCTCCCTCCACAAAGGCGGAAAGTATGTATGGGAGAGGAGCTTGCTACCACCTCTCCCCAGCAGCGGATCATTGATGTGCAGGGAATAGGGAGCCCAGTCTCCTTTCCCCAGCAGCAGGGCACTGTATTGGGAGGAGAGACAGTCAGTCTCCCTCCACAAAGGCGGAAAGTATGTATGGGAGAGGAGATTGTTACCACCTCTCCCCAGCGGCGGATCATTAATGTACAGGTAATAGAGAGCCCAGTCTCCATTCCCCAGCGGCAGAGTGTTCTAATGGGAGAGGAGCTGGTTACCACCTCTCCCCAGCGGCAGCTTAATGTACCAGGGGGAGACTGTAAGCCCCACACCTGTGCAGATGGGACCGTGGTCTCTGCACTTCCAGCACAGGGGGTAGGGACGGTCGGTCCTGCCCCCCCACAACAGGGCTGTTTAGCCAAAGGGGAGACAGTCTGTCTCCAGCAGCAGAGCTGTGTAACTAAAGGGGAGACAGTCGGTCTCCAGCAGCAGAGTTGTGTAACTCAAGGGGAGACAGTCGGTCTCCAGCAGCAGAGCTGTGTAACTAAAGGGGAGACAGTCGGTCTCCAGCAGCAGAGCTGTGTAACTCAAGGGGAGACAGTCGGTCTCCAGCAACCAGGCTCCAACCAGACTACTCCCGTGGTAGTGCTGGCAACAGGACAGAGTACCGCTGGTCTCTGCCCCCTCAGCAACCTACCAAGGCAGCCTACCAGTCCCCCACACAGCCGTGGTGAGGCACCTGAACCTGGACAAGATTCTCCCTCACCCAGGTGTAGTAACGGTTTATTGTGGGTGGGTTGCTGGACTAACCAGGGCACTGACCGGCAGGAGGTCAGATACCCTGTTAGTCTAATTGGAAAAGGGGAGAATTGTGGCGAAACCAACTTCGCCACTGTGAACTGGAGAAGCCTGGTTGCTAGCCTCCTGCCCGCTGACTATGGCCCCTGGACGTGTTGCACTTTAGAAACTATATTTGGGCAGGTAATAATTTGTATTGCTGCTGCTGGCCCTTTAAAAGCAGTGATGGACATATTGGGACTTTTGGGACTAATGTCCCTTTAAGACTTTGTAACATATCCCAGTAATACTGTCTTAAATATTATGTAGGTATTTATGTGTTCAGTTAAACTGGGGATATGTAGAAATGTGTGTTTTATGTGTTAAATGTATCAGTAGGTAATTTTATGTCTTTTACTGTCTTTTTGCAACCATGTGGTTAATGGAGTCTGACTCTAGTCCTAGATAATTGAATTACTTCTCCAATTATCTCCAGGGCAGAAGGGAGGAAGCCGGGATGCATTGTGGGGGATGTTTTACTTCTGTTTGAGCCAGATTGTGCCATGCTGCAAGCCCAGGCCCAAAAGATACTTTTAGTAACTTTTAAACCCCTGGTCGGATTCATGCCATTTTTTAATATGTTGTTCCCCTGAATGGATTGATTGTGGATATGTATTTTTATGCGAATGTGATGTATGGTTTTAAAGTTATGGAAGTTGTGTAAAAGTATATTTTAAACTGTATGCATAATGGGATTATGTGTCACACTAAGGGGAGGGGATGTGTGGGAGGTAACATCTATGTCATTGGTTATTTTATGCCTCCCCCTGGGTGTGGCCTGTATGTGTGAGTTGGAAATAAAAGCCAGACTGGGTGTCCCAGTCTAGAGTTCCTGTTTTACCCTCAAAGTGATGTGTCGTCTCATTATTGGGGGAAGGATTTATTGCATGCTGTTCCAGTTGACTGCTAGGAGTACAAGCCTATTCGTATGGTTCCTATTCAATGGTCTACAACATTCATACGCTTGGGAGAATTTAAAGGTTTCTCAGATTCGGTGATTATGGTGTCTGCCAGAGTGCTTGGAGTCCTCAGGAAGCACTAGGAGCATCCATTAACGGAGGTACCAAGTCGGGGTGCCAGGTGATCCGTTACAGGGAGAATTGGCTTACATCCTCCTCCTGATACTCCTGCGATGGTAGCTGGGGATCTGGACAGGCTGTCCAGCATTCCTGTGGGTCAGGCACAGACACCATGGTCCCATCTGCGCCGTCTGGAAGATTGGTGTCTCCCCTCCTCTGCTCCCTGTAGGACACACTGCTGCTGGGGGGGAAGGATGACACCTTTGGCCCCCTGGAATTCAACCTCCCGCTGGGGAGGAAGGACGACACCTTCGGCTACCTGGAACTCACACTACCGCTGGGGAGGAAGGACGACACCTTCGGCTCCCTGTAACTCGCACTGCCACTGCAGAGGAAGGACGACACCTTCGGCTCCCTGTAACTTGCACTGCCGCTGGGGAGGAAGGACGACACCTTCAGCTCCCTGGAACTCGCACTGCCACTGGGGAGAAAGGACAACACCTTCGGCTCCCTGTAACTCGCACTGCCGCTGGGGAGGAACGACGACACCTTCGGCTCCCTGGGACTCCCACTGCCCTGGCGGTACCTCCAATGTATACTGGGACTGACTGGAGCTGAGTAGGTACTGGTAATCCTGCTCCAGTTCCCATTCCTTGATGGCCAATTCAAACAGGTCTGGCTTTAGGTCTTCATCCATAGGGAGATCTAGTATGGTTGTTCTGGATTCATATATGTCCCATAGCCGTGACTCTGCAGCGTCCCCGAACCTTGGTCCGGCAAATGCGTCCCATAATTGGCCAGGGCCATTGTAATCCTCGCCCTCCGGTCTGTCGCTCTTAGTCATCCCGGGAACACGCTGAACTGCATACCAATGTAGCGCCTGGTATGCGTCGTCGAGACCCAGTTCCCTCCGTGCCAGAGAATTAAGCTGCATTAATTACCAACTCCCACCTGGGCTGTTCTCCCATCATAGGCATCCATAGGGCCACTCGGGCCTATAGTCGCTGCTCCTCGCTGGGGAGACACTCACTTCGCCAACGTTGGACACCCTCCAGGGCTTCGTCCCACATCTCTTTCCTGGCGCCCTCTCTGCAGTCCAACCTTGTTGCCTCTGATACTGGCTCACCCAATGGAGCCAAGAGGCTCTGTAACCTCCAGTCAAACTTATCCTCCACTTCGAGCGCTTTCCAGGGACTTGCTGGCTATCACTCCATAATAATTCCGGTGTCTCCAGGAGCTGGGGAGGAGGTAATGACACACATTGAGGGAATGGGAACGGGGACAGGGACACACATAGGGGCTGGAGAAGGGGACAATAACACACAGAGGAGCTGGGGTAGTGGACAATGACACACACAGAGAGTCTGGAGAAAGGGACAATGACACATACAGAGAACCTGGAGAAAGGGACAATGGCACACACAGAGAGGATGGGAAAGGAGACAGGGACACACAGAGGGTCTGGAGAAGGTGACATTGATACACACAGAGGGGCTGTGAAAGGGGGCAAGGACACACAGAGGGGTTGGAGAAAGGGACAATGACACACACAGGCACAATGACACAAAGAGGGGCTGGGGAAGCGGACAATGACACACACTGAGGAGCTGGGGGGGAGTAAGAAACATATATTGAGCTGGAGGGAAATAAGCGACACACAAAGGGGTGTAAGAAACAGTCGCATTCTGGTGATGAAGCTAATGCTGTGAGTGTCATTTGACACTCTGGCAACTACCGTGTGTGCTACCTAGTGCTGTGGCAATACTTTGTGTGCAATGAAGTGCTGTGGCAAGTGAAATCTGGTACTGTGTGTGCAATCTGGTGCTTTGATGTAAAAAATGCTGTAGGTGCAATATTATGTTGAGGGTACAATCTGGTGCTCTAGCTGGTGCTGGGCATGTCACCTATTGCTGTGGCCAAATGTAACTCCAAATACAGATTCTACATTTGATCTTGACCTTGATCATGGGTGTATGACTAATGGGGTGCATTGAATAGTGTTAACATTAAAACAGGTTAGAAATCGCAATCCTCAAATCAGAAATTGCAACTTGATTCTTCTAATAAGATTTTGCAGCAGATTTCTCAACCCTTTACATGCCTGTGCTTTATTTGATAATGACTATGCCTCTCCCCTGTCAAAAAGGGGCAGAGCATGGATGTCATTACAGTTGTGCCCCCTCACCCCCCATGAAAAATTCCTGTGGATACCCATGGTTTGGGGGTACTTTTATGTTTTTATATTTTTGTGTTTGGCTCTCTGTTCCTGGGAGATAATTAGCTTACAGGTCTTTAACGCAATTATCTCCCAGGGCCAGAGATTCTTGGGAGGGGCTTGTGCTGAATACAATGGAGACCCCCTGCTGGGGTTTTTGCATAAAAGACAGAGTTTGGCTCATTAAAATCAGTTGTACTCCCAAAACTATTTATCGTCTAGTTACTGGGAGGGGAAAGGGCTAATCACTACTAAGCACCTTGTTCAGCTCGTGGAGGATTCGGCGTGGAAAATCCTTGTAAGGACTAGAGCTCCATGACTATGTGTCGCCCAGTCCTTGGGAGGGAATAGGGCTAGTCCCCATATTATGCTCCAGGATGGAGAGGCTCCATGAGGACTCCAGTCAAGCCACATCAACTAGGGCAGAAGCTCAGAGGTTTTCCCCTGTTCCAGCTAGGAAGTGGTCCAGCAGAGGTACAGGGAGTTCCGCTACTGTACTTTCTCAAAAAGCTACTGTACTTTCTCAAAAACCAATACAGCTATGGTGGGGAAAAATTGGGGTACATTGACGTTGTGGCAGGCTTATGCAATATATGTTCATAAAAGTAACTAAATCCCCATTATTTTTTGCCTAGATGAGTTTTTTTTTTTTAAATACTATTAGAATCTGTGAGATTTGAAATAATTTTTTAGTGAATAAGCTAATGCGCTGGATTGTGTATTTTGTATGTTTTATATATATATATATATATATATATATATATATATATATATATATATATATATATATATGTATGTATACAATAGTAAAGCATCCTTGCACTCAGGCTATAGTTGTAAAGGGTACTTGCAAGACACCGCCAGTCACACGAGTCACCTGGGTTGAGTTTATTTTTCTGATCCTTATTTCCTTAATTTCTGCTTATTTCTTAATTGTATAGCCTATATATTAGTGGCATTATTTTATGTAACATATTGATCCTGATGAAAGTCCTGAGAGAGGACTGAAACGTTCATCCTAGACCTTATGTTTTAATTCTTGTCAAATAAAGAAGATTTTTAACTGAAGACCATGAGTGCTACCATTACTACTTTTTGTTATATATATATATATATATATATATATATATATATATATATTATGTGTGTGTGTGTGTGTGTGTGTATATATATAGGATAAATTGTGAATAACAAAAGTGCCAAAATGGTCCTCAGTCATGCTTTTATCACTTTTTGTCACTCTTCGTAATATTTGCTGATTTCCAGTGATAGCTTATTGTGTCAGACTGGCCTATTATTCCTTGTTTTCGATTTCCAGTTGTTTGTAATTCAGATTCAATTATTTTTTTTTTGTTATGAAAGTACTTTTCAAATTATGGAAACGAAATGCAGGAAATATTAGTCCTCACTTATTTTGGCATGATTAAGTAAATTACATTAGAACATCAGGAGTGTGAATTGCCAGCTTGGCTAAATCAACCATGAGAAAAATAAACAGACATAAATGTATTTGCCAATTTAATTATGAGGATGAAATTTTATTGATATGATCAAAATGTCAGTTATAATGGAAAAGTTGTGTTTTATCTTAAGCCAGTTTCCAAACAAGGAAGATGACACCAATAGCCAAAAGCAATTCTCTTAAAGTATAAAATTGAGTGTATTTAATACAAGGGCTTTATATGAGTTTTAATTCAATTTGAGAAGATAAACTGATCATTTCAACCATGAAGATAATCATTGCCGTTCTTCTTTTAGGCTTCAGCAGCTGTTTTGGTATGATCATTTCTAAAATTTTGTTTAGATGCATAGTAACCTTTTGCTTGTATGGTATGTTATATCCACTATAGTAAATCATAGGCTTTGTTGGAGGTAGAAAAAAAGTATTAAGTACATGTATATGACCAACAGGCTGTTTATTCTTGTCTCTGAAATAACGCAGTTACAATGTAGCATACCTTCCAGTGAAAATTGCCAGGATCACACACAAAGAGTTATATTTTATTTAAACGTTTTAATAGATAGCCATCATCTAAATGTCACTTTGCTTAGGTAGATACTTCTTAGTATAATAAACACATGGTTGGTTAATTTTTAATTAGATTGATGAAAGACATTCATCAAAGAGGTACAATTAAAAATACACGTATAATTACTTTTCTTCAAATCTGTAATCTTCTAGGCTATATACAGAAATTTATAATTTCATTAGAAATTATTTAATATTTTTTCTTTAGAGAATTTTTTTTTTTGCTAGGATTCCATTCTGTACTTTTGTATCTCAGCAAAGGAAATGCACATGATGACTTTAACTGTTCTCTCCCACTTTCTACATCAGCCTTTGTAGATCCACACAGGTACATTCCAGCAATCATGGACGTGGGGCTATAACCATACTGTACACTATAATTAGATTATAGGCAGACTGTGCTAGATGTACAGCTGGATGGTAAAAGCTGTACCCAAGTAACCATACAAATGAACAATTGTGGGCAAATATAAACCAATAATTTCAGTTATATATGCACAGTGAATAGGTCAGTCCTATATAAATCCATCCCCACATGCACATGCTTTTAGTGCTATTTTACTATACTTTGTCTATCATTTTTTTTTCACCCATCCTACTCTATGCAATATTGGCTTTTTTCAGTAAACTAACACTTGTAACAAACTAAAACTCTAAATGGAAAAATTAAAGGAAAACTCCAAGCACCATAGAAATGCTACCCACCTTATTTGTAACCTGTTAAGGGTTAATAGGTGTTTACAGGCCATTGGAGTGATACTAAAAGATAGTGCAAAGGTAACCTTTTTATTTATTTTTTCTAAGCATGATGAAAGCTGTAGATGACAGCTGACAGCAGGGGATTCAAGTTGTGGAACCTAAAATTGGAGCGGACATGTAGTTCCCATATATATATCCTAGAATTGTAATAATTATGTTTAATATATTATGGAACCTATGCCAGAAATTGACCACAATAGTACAGTTAATTACTGATCTCTCAAGAAGTAAAGCTAACTAAAAACAATGTCATTGTGTACTGTACAAGTATTCATTATGAAAGTATGTTTGCTTCTTCCATATTAATAAACTGGAGCAACTTGATCATATTTAGCACAGCATTCATAAATATTTTGTATTTGCTTCATTGAGTAAGCCGACACATTTGGCTTTCAGTTCCTCTTTATTTATTACTACACAAAGTTCAACCTCTCTTCCCCTGGTTTCTCGCTTTCCTTCCTATATAGCATCTTCACCTCTGAAAGAAGACCAATTGTATAAAAAAAATGAGTTTCTTGTCTTGTGTCCCTGAAGTGCTCATCCTCATTTGTCATTATCTGTTTTGGTCAACAGTACTGATATCAAGTCTTCCTTCAGACTGAATTGTTTGGTGTCCTATTTAATTCCATCCTCTCTGTCACTCTACACATCCTGTACATTTCATTAACTCCTACCACATCTTCCTCAAACTACCCATAACTTTCCCTTTCTAATCTATGATGCATCTATTATGCTTGTGCATGCCCATGACAAAGCAACCCACTCCTTATCATTATCACTGAAGTCAAATTGCCCTCTTTAGGACCTGATTAACATATGAGTTGATAGAAGTTCTGCTCCGTGCCCATGTCCATAAATAGCCCCTTTGGGGAGAGCCCGAAGAGGGAGTTGTGACACTGGCCAAACCTGGTCTTTTGCGAGGGTATCAGAGCATTGTCACTGGTTATCACAGCAATGCTCTGAAACTTTATGTGGAACCTGCTGGAAGAAGCACAAATCATGGGTGCATAGAGGTACAATCCATACTATTCGACCACCAGGGGCAATCATAGGTCCCCTCCACGCATTACAGTCCCTATCCTCCTGGCATCAGCTATTGATCCTATTACCCCCTGCACATTCTACAGCTCCTACATCCACAACATTCAAAACAGCATTTATCCCCCCTACACACAATACAGCTACTATCTCCCCTATACCTACTTTCCTTCCTTCACCCCCTGCTTTCATTACAGACCCTATCCCTCCCTGCATCTTCTGCAGTTCCTATCCCCCTGTAACAACTACCAACCATTTCCCTCCAGTGCATCTACTATAGCCACAATCCCCTCTGTTCATTACAGCCCAAATGCCTCCCACAACCCATTCTACCTGCTGCACCCACTACAGCCAACTTCCACTTTCAAGATATCTTTTGGATGGTACTATTCTTCTGGAATTCCTTTCCCAGGCAATTGTGCATTACATTTTCTCATTAACTCCCTTCCAATTACTGAAGAAAGCTTTATAAACTCACTTTCTTGGGAGTGGTTATACATTTTTCTTAAATAATAATTAGTCTTTGCATATTTTCATGATGCCTACCTTTTCTTTACCTCAGCTCAAGTCATATATTGTTTTTTATGTGTTTGTTTACACATTTAATAGCTGCCATAAACAGTCACCCCCTCTGAAAAAGGAGTATTTAAAAAAATTTAAAATGTATGAAATACTTATTTTAGCTGTGTTGGAATTTCACTGAAATTCCAACCAATTTAGAGATATGTAGAGACAAAGTAGGAACTACTTTATCTCTATATTTTTCCTCCGCCTGACTTTATTAGACTCTGGCTGGAGCTATGGTGTCAATCCCGACAGCTATCACCAGTGAAAGCGTAAAGCAGTTACATCAATTCCTGTCCCTGATGTGCCAATAGTTGAAGAGGATCTGCGAGAAAAAGATGGCAGTGCCCATTAGGGACAGGTTCAGGTAAATAAAACTCCCCTTTACCTCTCCTCCAGGCCACCAGATCCAGTGTGGCATTATCACCATTGTGGGTATTTTTAACAGCAGCCAGTAGCTAGTAGTAGCTATCAGCGCCAATATCAGGGCACGACAACCATGACGGCTGTCATGGGTCTGCGTCCTGGACCTCTTGGACTGCTCTGGGAGTTCCGGGCCCCACATTACCTATGCACATATATATATATATATATATATTTTTTTTTTTGCTATATATATGTGTACCTGCGGTTCCCCGGCTACCTGTTTGCTGCAGAGGGGGCCTACAGCACACTCCCACTTCCCTTCCCAGCGGCTCCCCCTTCCCTTCCTAGCAGCTCCCCAGTCTAAATCTCACAAGTCCCGTGGCCATCAGAGAGTTGCCACAGGTTACCATGGCAATGCTCCATGCTGCACGCAGGCCACGAGAGTTAGGCGTGCTCCTGAGTGTGATGCAGGACCCCTGGCACCAAGTAATGGAACCACCAGGGAATGCGATCTCCCCCTCCCCGGCCAGGTAAGAAGCAGGGAGGGGGGTGTAAAAAAAAAATGTTAAATTAAATATTTTTTAGAAATGGAATTGCCCTCCCCCCATTTTACACACATTACATACCTACACAAACACACACTACATTCACTATACACACTGCACCTAATACACACACAGTCTTTACTATACACACACTACATGCACTACACAAACACACACTCTGCATGCACTATACAAGCACATACTACATCCACTACACAAACACACACATTCTGCATTCTTTATACACACACACTACATCCATTACACAAACACACACTCTGCATCTAATATACACCTTATACAAATGTACAATCTGTATCCACTATACACACTGCATCCATTACACACACACACCGCATCCACTTTACACATGCACTCTGCATCCACTACACACACACCACAATCAGTATACACACTGCATCCCTGTGGGCGGACTCGGGGGAGCCCTGTGGGCAGACTCGGGGGCTTCCCTGTGGGCAGACTCGGGGGCTTCCCTGTGGGTGGACATAGGGGCAGGCCCCAGGGGGCCCAGACCTTGAGCTGTGTCAGGGGCCCCAAAATTTCTGATGGCAGCATTGGTAGCTATCAATTACCGTATTTATTGGCGTATAACACGCACTTTTTCTCCCTGAAAATAGGGGGCAAATGATGTGTGCATGTTATACGTCGATATACATATTTTTCGCTCCATAAGACGTGCTTTTTTTCCCCTCAAAAGTGAGGGGAAATGTCTGTGCGTCTTATGGAGCGAATGTGAAGGTTTACTTACCTGTCTTGAAGCGTGGGCCGGTGTTCAGCGCGCACCGCGGAACTGGAACTTCAATTTCAGGTTCCGGTTTCCGGCGGGACTGAAAGGAAGTGCACACTCAGTGCGCACACTTCCTTTCAGTCCCGCCGGAAACCAGAACCTGAAATTTAAGTTCCTGTACCGCGGTGTGCGCTGTGAAGCCGGCCCACGCTTCAAGACAGGTAAGTAATTATGGGACAAGGGGAGGGAAAGTGCACTATGGGAGGGGGGGAGAACACTATGGGATGAGGGGGGAACACTATGGGAGGGGGTGGAAAATACTATGGGAGGGGGGGGAGAATACTATGGAAAGGGGGGGAACACTATGGGATGAGGGTGGGGGAACACTATGGGAGGGGGGGAGAATACTGTGGGAGGGGGGGAAATTTCCTTCTTAAAATGAGGTGCGTGTTATACGCCGGGGCGTGTTATACGCCGATAAATACGGCACCTTGTAACTTTTTTTCTTTTTTTTCTGGCGGACTGACCAGTCTGCACACAGAGATATAGACAACTCGCAGGTTAGTCACTCTCTGGTGAAGCAAAGAAACGCACACTATAAATGTTGTCACCACAGCAAAGCAACTACAGCTTGCCTTTAGAAAGGCTCAGTATGAGTTCACATAATTCTCCATTTGATTGACATTATAAAAAGCTTGTAAAGAGACTACATCTTTTAAATATAACTTAACAGGCACAATTTCTCTTTGCAGTTTCTTTGAATGCCAGTTTACTACCATGTACTGAACGGATGACAGTAAGTGAAAATTTGGAATTCTTTGCAAAAAAATTCATAATTTATTATTTAATAATTTACAGATAAAAATGTGTCCTTTAAAATAACTGAAATTATTTAAAATTAAAAAAATCATCAGCTAAATATAGCCAAAGTTTATTTAATAGTTTTGCTTTTTTCTATGGCAACAATACCACTGAAAAACTGTTTGAAAATTTTTACTTGCACCTTTACAGACAAGAAATTACTGAGTATTTCACATGCTAATATGGTCCAGCCATAAAATGCTATAAAATGTTACATATGCAATATGTATATGTTATATGCTCTGACCTAAAGAGAGACTGAAGATAGAAGGAGTAGCAATTAAAAAAGGAGTACTAAAAGAGGAAGGAATAAGTTATGAACTGAACAATTGATCCAACAGATATTCTTTAAATCTCCAATAAAAACTCACTTTTTTTTGTAAATTTACTTACTTTAACACATTAAAAAGTCACAATCTACTGATTTCAAGTGTTATGCATTTATGTAAATTCTAAATATATCCTAGAGCAGAACGTATTTCCCTTATGGGCAAATAACATATTATGGGCAGATAAATATTAGACTTAAAGATTTGTGTTGAGCCAAATTTGGGGTGATTGAGTGATTGGCTAAATTCCAAAAGAGACTTCTGCTAATATAGTGGCACTCTGCTGTATAAGAATGCCTGTTTAATATATTAATTTCATCCCAGATTAAGCATGTATTTCTGTTTACATCCTGAGAGCCAAATATGGTAAATTGCAATCTCACAGGAGGGAGAGTCCTGATGCTATGGACAAGCAATATGTCATATTTAGCGCATGACCAACAAGACTATGGAAATATTAGTTTCATTTATCTTATTAGTCTCATCAAAATTTGAGTTTCAGGTCTGTGAAGTCTTCAATACAGCTGGGTTTGGATAGCAAATTATAACATAAAATGAAAAGGTGTGCCCACTCGAGTGAAGCTGGGAATAATCGTTTTAAATGTTCTAGAGGATCCATCTACACTTCTGCAGTCAAAATTGATTGTTTGAATAATATTATTTTACATGGTAGGTCTGGGTAGGTCTGGGTGTTTCTTCAACCCATACTGAGCATAGATGTTGTAATATGTTGTAATATGTTGTAAATACAGTGCAGTGATCACAATTTTATGTTTCAAGTTGTTGAGATAGTTTTGATATGACTACATTAAAGGGACACTATAGTCACCAGAACAACTACAGCTTATTGAATTTATTCTGGTGAGTAGAATCATTTCCTTCAGGCTTTTTGCTGTAAACACTGTCTTTTGAGAGAAAATGCAGTTTTTACTTTACAGTCTAGTGATAACTTCACTGGCCACTCCTTAGATGGCTGTTAGAGATCCTTCCTGGGTCATGGCTGCCTAAAATGCATCCAAACATTCAGTGTCTCCTCCCTCTGCATGCAGACACTGAACTTTCCTCATAGAGATTCATTGATTCAATTCATCTCTATGAGGAGATGCTGATTGGCCAGGGCTGTATTTGAATCATGCTGGCTCTGCCCCTTATCTGCCTCCATGCCAGTCTCAGCCAATCCTATGGGGAAGCATTGTGATTGGATCAGGCTACCACTCCTGCTGTCAGCAGACATGTCAGCAGACATGTTTTGACTATTGACTATTCTGAGTCAAACAGCATGAGGAGCTACAGCTTCAGGCTTGAATACAGTAAGATTCTGCTGTTTTTAGGAAGGCATGAGGGGCCCAGGGTGGCTAGATGGTGGTTTTAACACTATAGGGTCAGGAATACATGCTTGTGTTCCTGACCCTGTAGTGATCCTTTAAAGAAAAATGTACGAACATGCCCCTAAATTTCCTTGCTCTTCTGGGTATCCTGCTGGGATCTCCAAATACTCCTGGTGATCAACCTGTAACTTGAGACCCTTTAACTTCTACCCTATAAGTTGTGTCTATACTCATCTTGAATTATTTTGGCATTGTTTTTTTTTTTTTTTTTTTACTTTGAGACAGTCTACTCAAAGCATGTCAAACTCGCGGCCCACGAGGACCATCTTTGTGGCCCGGCGAGCCGCGAGTACATGCTGGTGTTTAGCAGATTAGGCACCTGCTTGCCTACTCTGCTAAAACTTACCTTGACTGGAAGAGGGCCAGCGAAGGAGCTCAGTGTTCCTGCTCCTCGCCATCTGTAGTGAAGCCAGGCACCGGAATATGACGTCATATTCCGGCACCCGGCATCACTAAACCACGTGCAGAAGGGAGCAATGAGGAACAGATAGAAGGACCCCAGGGAGATGCCCTACATCGGCTCCAATAGGTAGGGAGCAATAAAGAAAAGTATGCGTGTGCAAGAATGTGTAAGTGCGTGAGTGTGTGTGTGTGTGTGTGAGTGTCTGTCGGTGAGTGTGTGTGTGTCTGTCTGTGTGTATGTGTCAGTGTCTCTGTGTGTGTCTGTGTCAGTGTGTCTGTCTGTCTGTCAGTCTGTCAGTGAGTATGTGTGTGTCTGTCAGTGAGTGTCTATGTGTCTGTGTCTGTGTGTGTCTGTCAGTGAGTATGTATGTCTGTCAGTGAGTATGTGTGTGTGTCTGGTAGTGGGTATGTGTGTGTAGGTCAGTGTGTGTCTTTCTGTCAGTGAGTATGTGTGTGTGTCTGTGTGTCTATCTGTGAGTATGTGTGTGTGTGTGTGTCTGTCAGTGTGTGTGTGTCTGTCAGTGTGTGTCAGTGTGTCTGTGTGTCTGTCAGTGTGTGTGTGTCAGTGGGAGGATCAGATTTGGCAAAGGGAAGTAGAGGGGGTGCTGTGGTTTAGTAGAGGGAGGGACTGGGATTTAGTAGAGGGGGTGCTGTGGTGTAATAGAGGGGGATGCTGTTTTTTTTTTTATATACTGTACTTTTAAAAATAAACCTACGTTTCTATGAAGATTTAACATTTTTTTGCGGCCCACATAAACTTAAACCTTGTTTATGTGGCCAGTGCCAGACTTTGAGTTTGACATGCTTGGTCTACTCAATTAGTTGAAAAAGTTAATTGACAAGTTTTCTTAAAAGACACCAACCATCATAACAACTTTATCTTAATGAAACGAACATTGTAGCATTAGGAATACACATCTATATTCCTAGCACTACAACCTAATCAATTAGGTCCATCATAAATTTGTAATACTGCCATAAAACCCTCCTTAGAATGCAATAAAAGTGCTTGCAACATCACTGCACATGTCAATTGTGCTTTTTAAGGCCTTATTATAATATAATATAAAAATGTAGTAGGTATTTTAATTGTTTTCTGTTGTGTCACAATTAGTGTATGGAGTTGAGCTCCTTTATAGTTAAGTTTAGGTTTAGAAGAGCTCAGGGTTATGAAGTAGTTAGTCTGGAGTACATTTTGGCTTGTCCACATTAGTTTGGTAGTACCTGCAAATGTTACATAACATCCACTGTCAAGGTTAGGGCATACCGGTGTACATAAAATCATTGTGTATTTGTAATCATAAGAAGTATTTTATAATTTAAAAACTGTCTGTCAAAACCACTAAAACATCATCATTTCTGGACAGTAGTTTATGGGATAAAGAAATAAAACAGATGTGAATAAAACATATATGAGATTGTGTGGCCCCTTCACTGTTTTGTAGGACTTCTTGCTTCATGTACCTGCAGAATATTAGCAGAAGTAAAAGGAATTTCAAATATGAAGGCAACTATGTTTCTCTTTTATGTTTTTATTTGTGTGTGTGTATTTTTGCATATTTATATAATCTATTCAAGCACTAGAGGGGCAGAATACATTTAAAGAATTATTTTTTCCACTTCTTGATAATATCTTGAGGTATTAGAATATCCCATAACATTTTCATTGTAAAGTAAATAAAGCCAAACAAAATTCTCCCCAAATTATTTTTATTTATACAGTTGGTCGACAGAGTAAATTATTGGAAAGCTACAAGAGGATTGTTCATATTGGTTTTCTTATATATAAATTAACGACTAACTTAACTTAACATTTAAACAAAATGAACAGGATACACTAGTTATTATGGATATATTATTTTAGTAACATTAAATTATTCCTCTTAGAAAACAAAAGTGTAATGATGTCTCATTTCATTTTTTTCTTCAGAAAGATCAAGCTAAAACTATTGCAACTTACGGTATTAATTTGGTAAAACAACTGGATTATGCACAGGTATTTTTATGTAGTAAAGAGCACTTTCTGAAATGTATAAAAATAGTATTTCAAAAGTTGTGTGTTAATGCAAAGTTATGTCATTAAGTTAGAGAGAGAAAGAAACAGAGATAGAATAAAAACATATTTTCAACTAATGTTGTCAGTGTGAGATTTCTTTGTTTGACATCATAGACACATAGCATGACTTCCTATTCCAGCCATATGGACATAATAAACACTTTAGTTGAAGAGACATCACTGTGGCGGTCCGCCAAGGTATCACCGCCACGCATTCCCTTTTCTCTGAATAAAATAACGCCAACAATCTTGAAAGAAAATATCACCAGTATCGCATAACCCCCCACACATGAACCAAGGCTTAATACTGGCAGGAGACTGTTTTATTCAGGGCCACACACCGTCTTTTATGACAAAGCCAATGCAAGGGATTTCTTACACAAAACAGCAGGGTAATCCCTCCCCTGTAATTGAGAGATAATTCAGTCAGGAACTGTACAAACTCAATTATCTCCAGGTACAGAAAAACACAATTTACAGACACCCCAGAAGTATCCCCAAAATACATGAAACCCCCACAAAAGTCACATCCCGGATTGCCCTGATCTGGGTAACCATCATATTCAAAAATCACCCACATCAGATTGGTAGTTTATAATTGACATTGCGGGAAGGTTTGACCGGCTGCCATGAGATTGAAGCCCAAAATAGTTCCAGGGAAATTGTGGCAAAGACCGGTCTATGTTCGTGGGGTCTTGTACGAAAACCACATAAGTTACAGGAAATATTTTACTGTTAGAATGCTCCCCTTGTTTGGTATTTGATAACTCCTGAAATGCCGTTTGTGTAGGTTGTCAGGAACTTTAACGGGCAGCAGGTCCATCTTTACCAGAGTTCGCGGGAATGTCTGGCAAAAAACAGTTCCAGGCACTAGACGACCAGGTCCTGCTGACAGCGTTCAGTGGAGCATTTTATTAATGGTTTCCTTTGCGGTTTTCATACAGGATACTCCACATTCCAAGTTCTAATTAGGGTCTGGGGTGGTCCTTGTTCGGGAACCGAACCAAATTAAACAAATCAAATAAAAGGCAATATAAATCCACTAAATCAACTGAAACAAGTGATGGGGCTATTTCTTAACAATCACAAAATGTTTCAAATAATGAGGGTGGTTTCTATCATATAAAGATCTGTATGTTTACTTTTGTCTGTTTGTTTGGTTGGTTGGTTGATTTCGTTATTGGTGTACTTTATTCTCAAATGATACCTTACAGTATAACCAATGTCCTGGAGCACAAGAAAAAAAAAATAGAATATCTAAGCAATACTTGGGGCTATATATGTTAATTATAATTTTCTTTCCAAAGAGGTGCAATTGTCCAGATGAACCTGGAAAAACAGAGTGTGATAAGCGATCTTTTATGCAGAGCATCTGCCTAATTCTGGTAAGTAAAAATTCTGTAATTATAAAATTTAAAACAAAATAATTATACATAGTTTTCATTATATATATATATATATATATATATATATATATATATATATATATATATATATATATATATATATATATATATATATATATATATATATATATATATATATAGATATATAAACTCCTCGTGTCCCGCACTCACGGGACTCATGGTTTAAAAATAGTGCTTCTTTATTGCAACAAAAATTTCAAGTAAAAAGTGTCAACGTTTCAGTCCCATCTGGACTTTTATCAAGACAATTAAACAGTTAAAAAACAGCCTTTAAATATGCAGTGATCAGATGTTCATTGGAAGGTGAAAACAAGGTGGAGTGAGGTCATAATTGACGTATCCGTTTGTAAATAACGTAATCAGGATAATTGGTATGTTGATAGATAGAAAATAATTAAAAATACAAACAACACATACTATTACATAATAACATAAATACATCTATATACATAGTATAGAAATAGTTATAAGGATAATACCATGGCACCAGCATGTATGCTAAATTACTCAGGAGTAAAGGGAGATATATAAAAAATGTTGCTAGTAATTAAAGTGCCACATAGCTAAATAATCCCAAATAACCAGGGAGTATCACTCCCATCACTAAGGAATCCCATGCCAGGCAGTTGATGCACATCAGACTCAATGTAATGGCTTATTGTCTTTAAATTATAATATCAGTGGCTAACTTAATTGTAGCCCTCATTAAACTAAAATGTGACTACTTTTAGCTGCTGCAAGTAGATACTACTTAATCCTGTCTTGATAATTACATAGTCAATTCATTAATACACAGAGTTCACCATATTCAATTCATAATTAATGGACCCATACATGGTTAAAGTTGTTATAATCTAATAAGAAATCAGCTAAGATTACTCAACATAAAGCCTAAAATAACTAAATCATAATCTATAATGAACTAGACATACAAACTCCTAGAAAATATCACGGATATATACAAGATATGTTAAAGAAATTTTTACCACTGATGTATTGTACTTAACAATATATTATAGTAATGATAAAAATATTTATCTTTTAGGTAGAAAGCAATATAATGGATTTTTTTCATTGAGTCCATGTGGGGACATAGTGTCAAGGGTGTAGATCCAATACTCTTCCCTCTGTAATAAACGTGTATCTCTGTCACCTCCTCTGGATAGGGCAGGGACATGATCAATGCCCATGAATCTAAGGGAGGGAAGTTTATGTCCAGCCTCCAAAAAATGCCTTGCCACAGGGGTATTTGCCGTATTATTCTGAATAGCCAAACGTATAGCGGACCGATGTCCCCTCATCCTCTCTCTCAAATCATTTGAAGTTTTTCCCACATAGACTAAGCCACATGGGCACACAATCTGATATACCACATGAGTTGTTATACAAGTAATTCTGTATCTAATTTTGTACTTCTTTCCAGTTCTTGGGTGTGAGAACTCTTTGCCAGGGGTCATAGAATTGCACGCAGTGCATTTGAGACATCTGTAGCAACCAAGATTAGTATTATCCGCTTTCTGTACGATTTTAGTAAACTGATCCGTATGAACTAAAAAGTTCCTTACATTTTTGCCTCTTCTATAACTCATAATTGGGCTTTGTGAAAATGAAATTGGTAATGTTGTATCTTTGCTTAATATTCTCCAATTCTCACGCACCGCAGAAGCTACTTGAGATGATTTAGTATGAAAAGATTGAGGAAAGATCAAACGATTGTCGACTCTTGATGGTATCAGTTATATATATATATATACATATGTTTTACATATATATAAATATATATAGTTAATACAATGTTAAACAAAAATCTGCACACCAGTCAAGCCATAAGACTCACAATATGATCTGCACTGTGAATCCCTTTCTACACTGAGTGACACACACTGCTCTGCACAGTGAATCACATTGTGTCTCAGTATGTAGATGGATTCACTGTGCAGAGCACTGCACTTCACTTGGTACACAGAGCACAGTGAAACCATCTACATACTGAGTTATGTTATGATTCACTGTGCAGAGCATTGTGTGTGTAATTCAATATATAGAATTTTGTGCATCACTTAATGCATAGAAGTGTGTAGAACAGTCTGTGTATCACTCGACATACAGAGGAAATCATTGTACAGAGCAGTGTGTGTGTGTCCTTCAGTATAAAGAGGGATTCACCGTGTAGCATGTTGCATATATTTTTATATCGGGCTGTACATGATGTCATAGAAAGTGGGATATATTATTTATAATAACAATATAACATCATGGTGTATAGTACTTAACATTTTGCATTGTTCTAATAGGATGTAATGTATGCAATATAATATATGGGGTGGATAAAATGCTTTGTTTCTCATTTTGTATATTTGATGTATTGTGCATGTTATATTTAGCTCAATATTGAAAACATTGTATCCTGTATGAAATACAATATGTTATGTATTATTAGTCATTATTACTGTAGTAATCATAATAATAATGGTGAATATATGTATACATTCTGTGCAGAGTTCATGCTAAAAAAGGCATTCTTGCATTCTTGTTATGTGTAAGCTGTGCTGTGTATATAGGCAACAAGTGAACTGCAGTATAGTGGTTAGTGCAGTGACTTACTATAAAGACAATGCATTATTAGGTGTACTAGATTTTTATCAGATTTTCTTTGAAAGTTCTGTCCTTTAGAATATACAATTTAAATTCCCCACTGTGTGCTACGTATTGCGTATTTCTATGTGCTATAGGTGTGACCTCTAATTCCCTTTGTGAATAAATATTCATTGTTAAATAAGAAACTTTCCATAGAATATTTAACCCAACCAATGATAGATGGATTATCCAGAACCAAATTAAATTCAGGGAACACCGTGAAGTGCTGTAGCATAGGTGGTCCCTGAAATGCCATCCAAGAACGCACATTATCTGCATCCACAGCCAGCAGGCCTTTTAGGACTTCATCAGTGATGTTACAAGACGTTTTAATTATGTGTGCATGTACATGTGTGATTTGACTCTCCTCGATTCCTAAGGATAGCACTTTAATTAGTTAGATCAGTGTCTGCTCTAGGCTGGGCATGGAATAAGATAAGGAAGCAGGTAAATATAAAAAAAAAAAAAAAAACTATACTTACTTGCTTTTTCTATCAGCAGTATGTAAAATCTGTCTAATTCAAAGCTAAATCATTGGTGCATGTCTCTTTAAGTCCTATTAGGATCTCTGTGTGAAGCCCAGTGATGATCTGAGCTTACATCGGATTTATATTCATTTTGAGGTTTCAGACAAATAGGTGTACAGCACAGCATTAATATGGTAAAGTTCAAAGTCTTACATTAATAATGCTGCTGACTGGCCATTGATGGCCAAATTATAAAAAATACTTAAATTTTTTTCTGGCAACCATGATTCAGCTGTGCACTATCTTCAATTCTTAATATTCTGAAGAAAAAAAAAAAACATGTAAACTTTTGAGATGCATGTAATAGTATGTACTATTAATAACAATGAGCAGTCGGTGAAAGGTCGGGAGCACCATTTGGCAATCTTACCCTATCACGGGTGCCTATGGGAAAAACCCCTGCATGAGCCTAGTGGGACAGGACAGAAGATAAACAGGTATTGCAAGGACAACTTCAGGGTTTAATGTTTGAAAATGGGATAACACTATAAGGAAAGAATCCTAGGGCGTCAAGACCACATAACAAATCCATTAATATTAAGTTGTTATGGGGGTGGAAGGGCCCTTTAAATACTTATGATCAGCTCTTGATTAGAAATATCTTAAAGATAATAAAGCCAACTATAAGAATGGATCTCAAAATTAGTGTGTTGAATACATGTGTGCATTCATGCATGAGCATGTGTAATATTAATGGGTATAATCCTTAAAAGCTCAAGTTGTCCTGAAAATCTGATAAACTCAGGGATTATAGATCTGTGAATAGATATAAGATAACATTATAATTACAAAACAGCTTATTGCTGTATTAACAATTTCTTTTAGATCAATTATTACTATAGATAGCAAAAGTATAGATAACAAAGAATAGGGTTAATTAGCCTATGACCACTGTGAAATGTGCATGCAAAGAGTAAAATGAATAGATAAATAGAAGGAAAACCACATGGTTGGATCCCTACTGCACGGTTCTGCAAAGACCCATGGAATCAGCAATAAAAAAAATCAGTCACTTGACACAGAAGTGTCAATTAAAAACTAGTGTCGGTTTTGAGGGTTCACTAAATATATAACGTTTTTTCAGTCCTTTACATTGTTTTAAATAATAATAATATTAAATACAATTGTTCATTATCATGATGCACATTATCTTGGAAAAAAAGTAAATATTCTCTTTTTCTATTTTAGGATTTAGTTGCTGGCTTCAAAAAATGTCCAAGAAGCATAGTTGTTAATACATTGGTAAGATATGAAAGTATACCATGGGGGTAGCTTAAAGGAGTATAAGAAGGTGCATTGTGCATTAGTTAAAACAGTTTTACTAGTGATTGGGTGTAATTTAGATGTTTAAGTATTGTTTATTTATGTTTCAGTAGTTGACAATCCTAGAATAAATTGCTACAAGTTTATTCAGTAAACACCATATTTTGTCCTTTGCAATTGTCATTGTAACTGCACCCCTGTTATTGCCTGGACCCCAGACTATAACCTTGTACAAAATCTCCCTTCTAACAGACCCCTTTTAATCATTAAATCATTCACCTAAAATGAATGAACCTGTATTTAGCTAATATCCGTTCATATACCGAATCTTCTGTCGAACGACCGACCACCCAGAGCAGGAGTGTGACACCCATTACCTCCCTGACCCTTAAAAACTGCAAACACCTCAATGTTCTAATGGATCAACAGGGTGGTCAGCATTCGTCTGTGCGAACACATGGCGGTGGCCATTTTGTCTAGTCGAACGCACTCAGCGGTGTTTGGTCGTCGAACGCGTGGAACTAATTTCGGCTACCTTTTCCACGAACACCGCTGAAACTTCTACCTTCTGTGCGTTCGGCTAGAATCATACGAACAGAGCGCTATTTCAGGAGCATAAACTCACGAACAGGCCGCATCCATTGACAGTAGGCACGAACGGAACCGTTCGTGTAAATGGTACTTTATGCAAAGGGAAAATAGACCTACCACACAGCCTGAATCTTTGGAACTGCTTTGGGCAAGAAAATGTGCGTGCGGTTGGTCACATCAGACTTTCAGCTAACTCCCGAACCACTGGTCCAATTCAGCTGAATTTTGGATATGTTGTTTCCCTTATTACTTTTATTAAAATTGTATGTATAGTTTTAAAGTTACAAAAAGTATGTAAAAAGTATATTTCAATGTATATTTTATTGTATCAGTGTTCTCACATGTGAATCATCTATAAAGTATAGGATCCAAATGATTGACTAGGCATCTATATTAACAAACTTCAAAACCAATCTGGCTGGATGTATATGTTTTTTTGCAAGTGAATTGATAATTTGAAGTACTGTTTCATGACATATGCATAGTCGCCTTTCCAGCATATGCATGATAAACCCAAACCCCCCACAAATACTCAGACACCTTTATTTGGGAAAATTATCACAGCTTTATTAATAAATAAAGTTAAAATATTTTAGGGCCATTGTCACAGATTAACATAACATATCCCCCCCAACTCCTTTAACAATACTACGTCAGACAAGTAAAACCACATTATAACATATAATTAACATATAACATAACCATTATCACAGAGGACATGACATAAGCAATGCCACCGAGGGCATGATATAACCATTGCCACCAAGGGCATTGTTTCCAGCTTTCTTTCATGTAGGGGCATACCATGTAAACCCTACATGCCAGGTTCGGAGGTACCGACAAGCTCAAACCTACCAATACTCTTCCACACCAAACTGTCCATGTAGGGGCATACCAAGATACACCCTAATCACACTAGGTTCAGAGCTACCGACAAGCTCAAACCTACCAATACTCTTCCAAACAAACTGTTCTTAGTGAACCAAAACTATTTTCCATTAGGACAAACAACCCACACCCCAACTTCTCTATCCATCCCCCTGCCGCCATAACCAAACAGGAGCTAGAGACCAAATAAGGGAGGAAGGGTGGGTAAAACAGGTAAGTGTGGATTAATTAGGATGGCCACCGCTCCATGGGCTACAGCATGGCACCGCCACAGGGCGAAATTAGATTATTTTTTTTGCGTTGCAATTTTGATTGTTTTCCGGCTGTTTTTTTTATCAGATTTTTTTAGTTGCTTCATGGGATTATTGGTATTTATTTAGTCTTTCATTGGACTGAAAAGAAGAGGATGTAAAAGAAATTACACTTCAGATGATAAGTATATTTTTTTTGCTCATGTATTGGTTTTAATGCTCTCTAACTAATTTTGCAATCTTTTGCACTCACAAGATGTAGATGGTATATGCGCTCTTAGGGTGCCTCTCCTGATGTAATGGGGGGCTAGCTGGTATTTCTTATCACCTCAGGATCCTTATTCCACCAAACAACATCCACAGGTCAGGGTTCGGTAAAAAAATATTTTTTTATTATTATTTAATAAAAAGTGTAGTCACTATTTTAGCATAGGATATGGATAATAAAAAAGAAGAAGAAGGTACCATGTTTTTGTTTTACTAAGTTGCACACCTAACCCCATTCACAGTATGCTAAGAGTCTAGGCATACCTGCTTAAGTACTTTGATATAAATGAGACCCCTTAGACTGTCTTTTGCCTGTTGGAATGTCTGACTTACAAGTGCTTGAATGTACTGCTTTCCTTTGTTTTATGTTTTTGGTGCATACACCCATGCCCAGTTTATGTTGATTCTCATGAGCTCAAACCTCATAAAATGAAAAAGTGATGTACTAAGTGTACAAACCAAATAAAACATAAATTTAAAAAAAATGTTTTTATTTATTTATGAGATCCCTTTTTGGCCAGCTTTATATGTAGGTAGTGAAGAATGAGAAATATATACCTGGTTTTGTAAGAATTATGTTTATGTTAAAGTTAAAGTGCAGAAATCAGTTAATGTGCACATTACCTAGTTAATCTGCAGATTAACTAGGGCGATCAGTTAAAGTTCAGAAAATGATTTCATTTCTCAAATATTTCTCACATTACCTAGGTAATCTGCACATTACCTACTAGGAACTCGTTAAAGTGCAAAAAAAATCATTCTGTCCTCCATCTCTCTGAGGAGCTCACAGCTCTGGAGGACACCATGGTGTGCACAGGCTGCTGTGTTGTTCTTGTCTGGACCACATAGTCGCATACCTCTTCAAACAGTTATCCCAAACTGGTAGGAAACGAGGAGCCCCCAACACCACAAGAGAGCGAGTGCTTTCTGCACTTTATGCAGAAACACCCTGAAATGATCCCAGCAGATGCTCTCCACTGTTCTCAATATCATCATATATTTGTAGACTGTTGGAATCAGTGGTCCATGAGCAGACCTCTCCTTGGTCTCATTCTCCTCAATGAGAGAAGTATTTCTCGGACTTATGGAGCAGCATTGTTAGTAGCCAGCCCCCCTCTGACAAGCAACAAGCCATGCGTCTATGCTTTGGAAATTTGATGGTGGAGGGCATTGAAAGGAACTTGCTCACAAAAAGAAATCGAGACAAGTTCACACAGAATCTTTCTGCCTTCAGACGAGAAGTGAACGACTCTGCTGAGACTGCACTGAAAGGGTGAAACAGGTTCTGCGAGGACGTTTTTGTAATAAATAATTTCCTCTTTTACCGAGGGAAAGAAACAAACATTTTGCACTGAAAGAGTGAAATAGGTTCTGCGAGGATGTTTTTGTAATAAATAATTCCTCTTTTACCGAGGGACAGAAACAAACATTTTGCACTTTAACTAGACGGAAGCAGTTAATGTGCACTTTACCTAGGTAGAGTGCGGAAAACTCTTGATTCCGCACTTCAACTGAGCAAATCAGTTAATCTGCAGATTAACTAGATAATGTGAACATTAACTGATTTCTCACTTTAACTGTAACATATATAATATAAAATAGTTCATGTAAAATTGCATGTTTTGATAGTATTCTATTTTTTCTTCTTGTATCCAGGTTAGTTGTTTTGACTTGAGCAAAGAAGATTTGGAGGCTATGAGGGAGGCTGCAACGGTAAGAAAAGAAGAACTTAAATATAGTTAATACTGTAGTCGCCTTAACGAAACTAATCATCTACTTTCCTAGGAAATCAATTCTGACAAAAGCAAATGTTGTCACTTGGACCTACATGAATAGATAGACAACACTTGATGTTTCAATCAACAACAAAAGTCATTTTGTCTAGGGGAAATTCATATATAAGAGCTGATCCTGTGCGGGCGCTAGGCTCTCCTCCCTCATGTTTGTTCCTACCTCTTCATTAGGTTCCATCACTCGTGATCTGCCCTGGGAAGCAGAGCTGAATGGCAAAAGTGACAACGTGACAAGCAGTCCTCAAACAGCTTGTCAGATTGTAATTATGCCTTCCAGCTTTGCTACTAGGCGATAATTGTGAGGGGCAGTGTGACGGACCACCTGAAAATAGTTCCAGGGCATTTGTGGTTAAGTCCCCCTAAAGTCTATTCACGTTTTTTATCCATGTGAACAAGATTGCCGCCACCACGTGTTCGAATGTCGAATGGTGGCCATTTCAACTGTTCAGGAGTTTGAAGTGCCACCTCGAAAGTTTGAACTGTGGCCATACATCCAAAAACACGAACAGTGATTTAAGGGTAGGAGGCTGGCAAACAGGCCCCTCCAAAAACCAGTGGTGAGGTCACTTTCTCCACATATCTCCCTCCCTAAGGGGAGTCTAACCAGGTACCTGACCTCCTGTCGGTCAGTGCTTGAGTTAGTCGAGTAACCCACCCATAAGTACTCCTGAATTCTCGGTTTCTCTCCGGCTGGTAGTTGGTGTTACTTGGTGGGCAGAGACCAGTGGTGCTCTGCCCCGCAACCAGCATTACAGCTGGGCAATTGAGAGGGATGCCAGTTCCAGGATTAAGGACAAGGAGAGGGCAGAGGCCAACTGCACTCTGCTGTGTTGTCAGCGCTTCTGCTGGGGTGGCCTGCGGGTATTCAGGCCCTGAACAAGGGGAATTGGGAGGGCAGAGGTCAACTGCTCTCTGCCCTGCTGCCAGCACTTCTGCTGGGGGAACTAGTACGTAGTCCTGCCCTGTAACAAGAGGGCAGTTAGGGCGGAGGCCAGCAGTGTTCTGCCCTGATGCCAGCTCTTCTGTTGGGATAGGGTCAGCGAATACTACCCCCAGGACCTGGTTGAGGATCTGCTGTGGAGAGGAGGGATTGCATTCTTGTGGGATTGGTTGGGGATCTGGACCGGCCATCCGGCATCCCTCTAGGTCTGGTGCAGAAACCGCGGTCCCATTGGGGTCAGGGGTGCTGTCCCCATGTGGTTGGGGAGAAGAATCAGTTGTCTCCTCTCCCGGTATCTCCAGCTGCTGTTGGAAAGAGAGACCAGTTGTCTCCTCTCCCTGAAACTCACCCTGCCACTGGGGAGTGAGACAGGCTGTCTCCCCTCCCTTTAACACACACTGCTGTTGGGGAGTGAGACCGATTGTCTCCACTCTGTGTAAGATACACTGCTGCTGGGGAGGGAGAATGATCCTCTCCACTCCCTGTAACTCACCCTGCCGCTGGGCAGGGAGGACGCCTTTCCCTGTGTCTGTCTGCTGCTGGGGAGAGAGACCGGTTGTCTCCTCTCCCTGCAAGGGAAGCTGCCACGGGTGAGTAGACTATCCCTACTCCCAGTAACTCCTGCTGTCACTGGGGATCTGGTCCGGCTGCCCAGCATCCCTGTAGGGCCGGTAGAGAGACCTCGGTCCCATCTCCACCTGCCATCTTTGGGTCTTCCCAGGACCAGTCTATGAGGTTCCCTACTTCTGTAGCTGGTAGTAAAGCACTCTGTAAAAAACTCTGCCAGGTCTTCCTAACTGTAGGGTGGCAGATCTGGGTCTGCCTGCTGAGTAGATTGGAGTCAAATTGAGCTGAGCAGGTGTTGGTAGTCCTGCTCCAGCTCCCACTCCATTGTTACCAGGGAGGTCAGGTCTCGGCTCACCTCATTGGCGTCAGACCAATCATACATGCCCTCCCTGTATTCATAGATGTCCCTAAATCTGGACTCCTCCGTGCTGCCAAAATCACTGTCCTCCTCCAGGGCATCCCAAAGTAGACCAGGGCCATCATAATCATCACCCTCGGGACTGTCATGCTCAGCCATCCGGGGCATGGTGAATCATATACCACCTCAGCACCTGGTATGCATTATATTAACACAATGTTGTATAATGGAATCGTTAGACCCCCTCAAGAAGAGTCCTTAAAGAGTCCATCCAGACCCCTAGAGCACTTTAGTTTGCTGAAATGTTTTATGTGTGATGAGTGTGTCCGCTGTGTTTAATTTTACAAAAAGTGAAGATTTTAGTAAAAAATTGGCGCTACTATAAATAACCGTGTTACACCTCATGACTTTCAAACAACTAAAATTTCCTGTTACTGGGGGGAGGAAGGGGTTAAACTTACCTCTTTCTCCAGCGCCGGGCGGGGAGCTTTCCTCCTCCTCCTCTTCTTCCTCGCGACGTCATCGGCTGAATGCGCATGCGCGGCAGGAGCTGCGCTCGCATTCAGCCGGTCGCATAGGAAATCATTCATAATGCTTTCCTATGGATGCTTGCGTGCTCTCACTGTGATTTTCACAGTGAGAAGCACGCAAGCGCCTCTAGCGGCTGTCAATGAGACAGCCACTAGAGGCTCTGGAGGCTGGCTTAACCCTCAGTATAAACATAGCAGTTTCTCTGAAACTGCTATGTTTATAAAAAAAAGGGTAAAAGCTAGCTGGACCTGGCACCCAGACCACTTCATTAAGCTGAAGTGGTCTGGGTGCCTAGAGTGGTCCTTTAACATGAAGGGCAACGCCCATCATGCTTAACATGAAGGGCAACGCCCATCATGCTTAACATCAAGGGCAACGCCCATCATGCTTAACATGAAGGGCAACGCCCATCATGCTTAACATGAAGGGCAACTCCCATCATGCTTAACATGAAGGGCAACTCCCATCATGCTTAACATGAAGGGCAACTCCCATCATGCTTAACATGAAGGGCAACTCCCATCATGCTTAACATGAAGGACAACTCCCATCATGCTTAACATGAAGGACAACTCCCATCATGCTTAACATGAAGGACAACTCCCATCATGCTTAATCACTATGAACTGTTTCTTGCTTTACAATTACATTCAGTGCTTCAAGTTACGAATCTCATGAATGACAACTCCCATTCATGCTTATTCACTAAGAACTGTTTCTTGCTTTGCAAATATCCTTTGCTAATTGATTATTGTACCTGTTGAAGATTATTCTCATGAACTAATGTTACTTAATGCATCTCTGAAGAAATACTTAATACTGAACTTTGTGTTGTTGATTACTTGCACTTCTTCTTATTGGATTATTGCCTAAATGCAATTCATTTAAGTTTAAAACTTATTAAAACTTCGGTTGAATCAAGTTACCAATGATTTTCTCTTTTCTTAAAGCTACAGTATTGATACTTAAGGATTCTCCATTTCTTCACTATTGTAATTAGAGAGTTTACAAGCTGCAGTTGAGTTCCAACCCAAATCACCCCTAGTGGTGTAACAATGTCAAACTCGTGGCCCATAATGACTTTCATTGTGGCCCGTGGCCCGCAGCCCAGCCAATCAGGAGTACACAAAAATCAGACTGACAAGGGATTTTTGCGCCCGCCTCGGCCTGCATTTCCTCTGCCCACAGGCAGCGTGTGGCTCCATGGGAACCACACGCACAGTACACTGGGAAAGGTGAGTGCCACCCCCTCTCGTTCTGCGTAGGAGCGATGGGTGTTACGTGACTACCCAGTGCTTAGTCTGACACTGCATGTCGCCAGAGACGGAGAGGCCCCTCTCCCCTGCTATGTCAGGTGAGAAACTGCAGCAAGGGGGCCATCTATCACAGAGCCAGCCCTTCCAACACCCAAGGTGTCGGCTCTGAGAAGAATCAACTGCCTGCCAGGTATGAATGGAAGGGGTAGGAGGGATACATGGGTGGGAAGATAGGAATGGAAGGGGGTAGGGAAATTTCTATTGGAATTGAAGGGTTAGGGAGGGAGATTTGGATGGAGAGATATGGGAGAGGGAAAGATGTGGAGGGGGAGAGATATGGAAAGGGGGAAGGATGGTGGGGGGGATATGTGGGGCAGATATGTGGAAGGGGGGAGATATGTGGGGCAGATATATGGAAGGGGGAGATATGTGGGGCAGATATATGGAAGGGGGGAGAGATGTGGGGCAGATATATGGAAGGGGAGAGATGTGGGGGAGAGATATGGAAGGGAGGGAGAGATGTGGGGGAGAGATATGGAAGGGAGGGAGAGATGTGGGGGAGAGATATGGAAGGAAGGGAGGGAGAGATGTGGGGGGGAGATATGGAAGGAAGGGAGGGAGAGATGTGGGGGAGAGATATGGAAGGAATGGAGGGAGAGATGTGGGGGAGAGATATGGAAGGGAGGGAGACGTGGGGGAGAGATATGGAAGGAAGGGAGGGAGACGTGGGGGAGAGATATGGAAGCAAGGGAGGGAGACATGTGGGGGAGAGATATGGAAGGAAGGGAGGGAGACATGTGGGGGAGAGATATGGAAGGAAGGGAGGGAGACATGTGGGGGAGAGATATGGAAGGAAGGGAGGGAGACATGTGGGGGAGAGATATGGAAGGAAGGGAGGGAGACATGTGGGGGAGAGATATGGAAGGAAGGGAGGGAGACATGTGGGGGAGAGATATGGAAGGAAGGGAGGGAGACATGTGGGGGAGAGTTATGGAAGGAAGGGAGGGAGACATGTGGGGGAGAGATATGGAAGGAAGGGAGGGAGACATGTGGGGGAGAGATATGGAAGGAAGGGAGGGAGACATGGAGGGAAAAAGACTTCGATGGAAGGGGGAAGAGAGACATGGAAGGGAGGGGGACAGAGACATGAATAAAAGGGGGGAAGAATAGACATGGATGGAAGTGGGGTAGAAGCAAGCAGAGTGGACTGTGCAGCCACACATTACTCTGCCTGGAGATTGCAGGGGGACTAGGGAGCGAGCAGAGTGGACAGTGCGCTACCTACCTGGCTGAGACTGCAGTTTGCAGAGGGACTGAGGGAGCGAGTGGAGCTGACACTTCAGACAGTGGTATTACGACTGAGATAGTAAGCAACTTGAGGTGAAGCTTTTGAGTGAATTATATATATGTACCCAGGATGACATATTGTTTGCATGAGAATGATACAAGTAATTTAAGATTGTGTTGGTCTACGTTGAACAAATTTTTTTTTTTTTTTTGGCGGCCCACATAAACTTAAGCCTTGTATATTTGGCCCGAGTTAGCCTTTGAGTTTGACATACTTGCTGCAGAGGCTTTTCCTTCAATGCCATGCTAAGGCACTCTCATAACAGTATTAGTTCTATGGGCTTATTAAACTCCCCTGATCTTGCATTTTTGCTGCACCTTGTCCAGTGGCTTACTGCATAGCTTAACCCCTTCAGGACAGAGTCAATAGTGCACTTTCTGCTAAAAAAAAAAACGTAAACAAAAACTGGAATTTGCGCTGTTCAACCGTAATCCACCGCTGTCACATTAAGTGCACCCACACTTATTATATATAATTTTGTTCATGAGAAACAGGGCTTTAATTTATCATTAACTATTCATATATGGAACATAATTTATTATAAATAAAATTTAAAAAAATGTGAAAAAAATAACATTTTTTTTATTATTATTTATATTTCCGTCTGAAATTTTAGCCGTGAATGTCATAATACTGTTAGGTTTTACTGCAAAAAATGCACATATTTGTAATCAGTGATGTCTCACAAGTACAACAGTACCCCCCCCATTAACAGGTTTTATGGTGTTTTGGAAAGTTACAGGGTCAAATATAGAACGTTCCATTTTCAAATTGAAATTTGCCAGATTAGTAATGTTACCTTTGAGAGGGTGTGGTAGCCCAGGAATGAGAATTACCCCCATAATGGCATACCATTTGAAAACGTAGACAACCCAAGGTATTGAAAGTGGGGTATGTTTAGTCTTTTTTAGTAGCCACTTAGTCACAAACACAGGCCAAAGTTAGCGTTCCTATTTGTTTGTGTGTGAGAAAAGCAAAAAACTAATATTTGGCCAGTGTTTGTGACTAAGTGGCTACTAAGAAAGACTGGACATACCCCACTTGCAATTCCTTGGGTTGTCTACTTTTGCAAATGGTATGCCATCATGGTGGTAATTCTCATTCCTGGGCTACCATACGCTCTCAAAGGCAACATAACCAATCTGGCAAATTTCAATGTCAAAAAAATGAAATGCAAGCCTTATATGTGACTCTCTAACTTTCCAAAACACCATAAAACCTGTACATGGGGGGTACTGTTATTCTTGGGAGACTTCACTAAACACAAATATTAGTGTTTTAAAACAGTAAAACATATTACAACAATAATATAGACCATAAAAGTGCAGTTCGTTTGTAAAAAATGCAAAAAAACTTAACTTTTACTTAAAATATCATCATTGTAATACAATTTTATCATTTTGAAACACTAATATTTGAGTTCAGCGAAGGCTCCTGAGTAAAACAGTACCCCCTATGTACAGGTTTTATGGTGTCTTGGAGAGTTACCAGGTCAAATATAGTGCTTGCAAATTAAATTCTCTGCACTTTCTCCCTGTGTTGGCAGGCATGTCAATCAAATTTTAATTAATCAAACCACATAATTATGTTAAAAGATTACTTTAAATATACATGTAGAATTTTAATATATATACATATATGTATTTCAATTCTACGTGTATACTAATGTAATCTTTATGTATTTATCTATATATATATATATATATATATATATATATATATATATATATATATATACACGTACACACACGTATAATTAAAATAATATATATAATTAATTTGCGGTTATTTGTTTTTCATATATATATTAATAACAAAATACAGTTAGAATAAAATTACATATGAATATATAATTTATATTAAATTTTGTTTCAATATTTTATTTATTATTTTAATTATACGTGTGTGTACGTGTGTGTGTATATATATATATATATATATATATATATATATATATAAAATCTCATTTTAAGTGTATTTTAATCCTAATATATACTTATATTAGTATTAAAATACACTTTGAATGACGTTACATATATATATATACACACACACACACATTTATTTTATTTTTTAACATGTTTAATTGTTTGTTTGTTTTTTACACCTCCTACCAGCAGGGGGACTGTCTGACATTTCAGGCAGTCCCCCTGCTGGCAGATCCACAGCCAGCTATAGGGGGCCATGTGATCGCTCTTTGAGAGTGATTACATGGTCCCCGGGGGCCTCATTTGCCGGGGGAGGGTTGCCTGGGCTGTCAGGCAGCCCTCCAGAAGAGGATCGCGGCGGAGGTGAGTACGTCGGACCTCCTGGGGGCTTAAGCCGTTACGGTGTTCTATACCGCCGCAACAGCTTCAAAGCCCCTTTAATGCGGGACGGCATAGAACGCCGTAACGGCGTTAAGGGGTTAAATAGAATCTTGACAAAACACTCCTCTGTCTAAAGTGACAGCTTCTCAGCAGTGGGGGATTCACATGACACACAGTCAGAAGTCATAAAATATACATTGTCTGACTAGAGCTGTGGTAATGCATTTTTTCATTGGGGTAAATCTAAAAACAGCTTGAAAAAACACAAATATCTTGTCTGAAGCTATTTTTTCTCTTGTTTTGCAAGGCATGTGCTCTGAGTAAATGCCTGCCTCCTCTGAACTAAACAACTAGAAAGTAACAGGACTGGTTGACTGATCAGCCAGCGGAGGGAGGGTGGTTGTAAGAAGGTTAATTTATTAAGATGCCAAAGTCTATTGAAATCTGTACTTTTTGTAAAATAAAAAAGAACACTCTTTTACTTAAAATATCATCATTGTAATACAATTTTATCATTTTGAAACACTAATATTTGAGTTCAGCGAAGGCTCCTGAGTAAAACAGTACCCCCTATGTACAGGTTTTATGGTGTCTTGGAGAGTTACCAGGTCAAATATAGTGCTTGCAAATTAAATTCTCTGCACTTTCTCCCTGTGTTGGCAGGCATGTCAATCAAATTTTAATTAATCAAACCACATAATTATGTTAAAAGATTACTTTAAATATACATGTAGAATTTTAATATATATACATATATGTATTTCAATTCTACGTGTATACTAATGTAATCTTTATGTATTTATCTATATATATATATATATATATATATATATATATATATATATATATATATACACGTACACACACGTATAATTAAAATAATATATATAATTAATTTGCGGTTATTTGTTTTTCATATATATATTAATAACAAAATACAGTTAGAATAAAATTACATATGAATATATAATTTATATTAAATTTTGTTTCAATATTTTATTTATTATTTTAATTATACGTGTGTGTACGTGTGTGTGTATATATATATATATATATATATATATATATATATAAAATCTCATTTTAAGTGTATTTTAATCCTAATATATACTTATATTAGTATTAAAATACACTTTGAATGACGTTACATATATATATATACACACACACACACACATTTATTTTATTTTTTAACATGTTTAATTGTTTGTTTGTTTTTTACACCTCCTACCAGCAGGGGGACTGTCTGACATTTCAGGCAGTCCCCCTGCTGGCAGATCCACAGCCAGCTATAGGGGGCCATGTGATCGCTCTTTGAGAGTGATTACATGGTCCCCGGGGGCCTCATTTGCCGGGGGAGGGTTGCCTGGGCTGTCAGGCAGCCCTCCAGAAGAGGATCGCGGCGGAGGTGAGTACGTCGGACCTCCTGGGGGCTTAAGCCGTTACGGTGTTCTATACCGCCGCAACAGCTTCAAAGCCCCTTTAATGCGGGACGGCATAGAACGCCGTAACGGCGTTAAGGGGTTAAATAGAATCTTGACAAAACACTCCTCTGTCTAAAGTGACAGCTTCTCAGCAGTGGGGGATTCACATGACACACAGTCAGAAGTCATAAAATATACATTGTCTGACTAGAGCTGTGGTAATGCATTTTTTCATTGGGGTAAATCTAAAAACAGCTTGAAAAAACACAAATATCTTGTCTGAAGCTATTTTTTCTCTTGTTTTGCAAGGCATGTGCTCTGAGTAAATGCCTGCCTCCTCTGAACTAAACAACTAGAAAGTAACAGGACTGGTTGACTGATCAGCCAGCGGAGGGAGGGTGGTTGTAAGAAGGTTAATTTATTAAGATGCCAAAGTCTATTGAAATCTGTACTTTTTGTAAAATAAAAAAGAACACTCTTGACGCATAAGCATTTCAGCACGCTTAAGTGCTTTAAGGGTCTATAGTGTGCCTTTAAGTAGGATCTTAAACAACTGGGCATAAGGGTGCCTGGTCTTGAGGAGGAAGGAAATACCACCCTTACCAATATCCTGCAACTTAAAATTATTGTATGAACAACAGTAATGTTCACTTATCCACAGAAATGTTAAAGATATTAATACAAGATGACGACAAAATAATCTTTAGACCCAAGAAGCCCCAAAATTAAATATGCTCATCTTTACCATTAATTTTAACCATGTCCTGAAGAAACCAAAGGATACAGCTTTGGCATTTGATACAATGCTAAACCTATGAAGCTGGGTGCCAAGACATAGACCCAATAGTCTCTTTAAGAATGTAAGGCCACATTCTCACGCTAACATCCTGCATCAAGATTGTATTATTCCTCTTGATGGTTGCATGAAATATCATGGGCTCTTTCCAAATATTGTACACCTGTATCTATTCTGACAAGTTCCCAGTCAGTCGGTCATCGCTACCCTGTTGACTGACTGTGGAAAATATTGACTCTTGATCATTTTCACAAGGTTACTGTTGCATAATACTGGCTCAGAACTAACTTAAATGACCTTTGTGTTTTTTATAGTTTTTTTTTTCTTGCCATTTTAATTTGCACTGTAAATGTGCAGAAATGACAAAAACTTGATGCAAGATCCTGGACCTATATAAAGTCTGGTCAACTGCAGTTTAGTACATTTTCATGGTTTCAAAGCCCTTAAGCATGTTATCCTGTGTTAGTTTTAAAACTATACCAGATCCAGCTATACCCCTGACCTCAAATCTGTCCTATCCAGTGTACCAGACCTGGCTATGTCCTTAACCAGGACATCCTGTCCAATGCTCCTGTCTACCAGCTTCAGCTTCATCCATAGTTCTGCTTTGCCCCAGTTCTGATGTTTACTGTCATGTTTACAGTTTCTATTTATGATTTGCTTGATTTTTGTCCTGGCCTTTATTTTGGGTAGGTAACTCATACTTCCTATTTCTATCAAAATGTTTGACCTGGTAAGTAATGTATCTATCCTTTCCTACATGTTTTTTGGTTAGGATGCTGACATATATTGCTTTCAGATCCTTCCATAACTTGACAAGGACTTTGTATGCATAATTATGTATTCAAGGAGAAGCTGTCTTTGAAGTCACAGAAAGGATCCTCCGTAATACTTAACGTGACATTTTCACCATTTATTATTTTTGAAGAACCTTTCTTTATAAAAACTACAAGCAAAGTACATCTTGTGGTCAATTGAAAAGGAGTGTTGTTACATAATATTATATTGAAAATGCACTACACTAAAGCTCAAATTTATACTCCCCCACTAGTCATTGGTGAGGCATATGTCTGGTGAGTGGATATTCATCCTTGTCAAGTGTACCTTGAAATCTTATAAAACATCACGATTCCTTGTAACGATGGTGCAATATTTTGCAATGACCTAGAAGATATCAATTTGAATAACAAATGAAAAGACGTTATTTTACCATTCTTGGCATAGTCTGTGACCGTACACAATTGAGTTGGCTTGAACAAAGGTAACTTAGAATAATTTCTACAAAATAATAATCACAGTAGTATTATCAATGCAAATAATAATATATACAATATTTACAAGTAAAACCAATTGAATATCTCTTGGTAATCTATGATTTGAAACAGTGAAGCTTCTTAGGTCATGTGACCAGTATTCAGTTTACCAAAACTTAAGGGAACACTATAGGGTCAAAAACACAAACGTGTATTCCTGACTCCTTACTGTTAAAACACTATCTAGACCCACTGGTCCCTCCTTACCCTCCTAAATATAGTAAAATGGTACCGTTATTCCAGTCTGCTGGTGCTGGCTCTGACCCTGATCTGCCTCCTTCAAATAGAAAAGCATTGGATTGGCTGAGATTGTTAATTCTGATGAACTCAACCAGGGCGGTAGGCCAGTCGGTGGAGACAAACACTGCCCTGGCAATTAGCATCTCCTCATAGAGATGCATTGCATCAATATACTGGATATACTGAATGTCAGAGCTGCACACTGTCCAGCACTGCCCCAGAAAGTATCTCTAGTATCCTTCAGATGAGTGGCTGCTGGAGGTGTCCTTAGGCTGAAATGCAAACACTGCCTTTTCTCTGAAAAGACAATGTTCACAATGAAATGCCTGCAGAGACTGACTATATACACCAAAACAACTACATAAAGCTGCAGTTGTTCTGGTGAATATAGTGTCCCTTTATACTTTTGAATCTGGAAAGTAGCAAGAGTTAGGTAAAAAGTAAAGCATAATATTGAGCAGTGTTTATTATTGGGGAATCCGTGGAACTGAAGTAACAGCACAGAACCATAATCCATAAGCAAAGTCGGAAGAGCAGAGCAGAGGTCGAATATCGGGGAGGTCAGAGCATGAAGGGCTGTACAGTAAGTGCAGTTGGGATATCAGAGACAAGGTTGCATGCCAGTTAATTAAAAGCATTAAGGGATTACTAATAGTGTGGTCAGAAGTCAACAAAAAGTGTAATGGTATTGGCTAGGTTACTTGAAGGAATTACAAACAGAGGATGCAAAGGAACAGTTTTATTTATGGCAGAGCATTGATAAGGTGGTCCAGACCTGTAAGTCTTGTCAGCCTAGCTTACTCTATACCCTCCTACCTAATGTAACAGTGCCAGTAAGAAATACTTTTTTACCTTCTAACATTACAATAAAAAATGTAAACAAAGTACCCTTCACATCCTAATCTGCACACATATGCTTGGAATTGGTAGATTCTACACAAATATTTTGGGGTGAACATGGGTGCATGCGCTTGACCATTTCCAGAAGCAGGAGGAGGTTTGCTGTAGCAAATAAAAATGTAGGCATTACTAGTAGCACTCTGATTCTGAGTACTACATTGTACTGTTTATACTTGGAATGTCTTTCCTTTCTTATGTTTTACAATGTCTTTCAGACATGTGATCCTAAAAGTGTGGCAAATGTTAAACCTTCCCCTGAAGTCCTTTTTAAAGCTGGCATGTGCGTAGTGGTAAGTTCAAACATTTAATTTTTAATGTCTTCTTTCCTGCCTTCATTCCTTCAACCATATGTATCAGCCCCACTGACACACATTTACAACACTCAGGTAATTACACATAAAAAAACACACATTATACTCAGCCACACTCATCCAGAGGAGCACTATACACATAATTGTGAATTTAAAACTGTGGAGCTCTGTGATACACGTAAATACTATACATTACATTGAGTTATGTTGCTGAGGAGCTCTGTGATAAATGCATGCAATCTATTCTTTATTGTGAGCTTTACTGTTTTGGAGCTTTGTTATACATTCATATGAATTACCCTGAGTCCCTTGCTGTTCATTTATAACTAGGAAATACTGTCAATGTTTTTCACTAAAGTCTCACTGCAAAATCCAGATGTTGTTTATGCTGTTCAACAGTATCCAGATTTTGCAAGTCAAGCCTTAAACTGTATTTAATTTGCTAACAATGTCAGCTGGATGGCTGAAATCCAGACCCAAATGCCTTAAGTTTAAAAAAAATTAAAAAAAAAAAATCTGAACTATTTTCCCGGTGACAGTGGTAGCACCCAGTGGGCAAATAGTTAAAAACCCTTGACAATGCTAGGGTTTTTTATGTGGTGGATGGCCAGGAATTAAAATAGGAAATTGTGGAGAGGACAGGCAGCAGCGCAGTATTTTCTCTTTGCATTCACCTCCCGCATCTTGTCCAGCGTCGCCAAGTCATCGGTATCTGCAATAAAATTGCCTCATCCAATGAAGACAGTTGTGACATCAGCTGGACATGTTACCACTTGTCCAAGTAGTTCACCCACTGTCTGTTACCTTCACAATACCATGACCTGTATCAGCACCATCAACATTTCTATTAGCATTAATGAGCAAAGTGCTAGTGTACAAGCTAGTGCTGCAACACCAATGTAAATCCATCTGCATCTAATATATCACACCAATCAAGCAAAGTTTGGGATCACTTTGAGTGCTTTCAAGAAGTGCACATTTTGTGGCAAGGAAGTAAGTAGGGTGCCAGTGAATAGTCACGAATCCGTATTAAGCATCAGCTGCAAAGATACCACAAATCAGTATTAATGGGACACTATAGTCACCAGAACAACTACAGATTATTGTATTTGTTCTGGTGAGTATAATCACTCCCTTCAGGCTTTTTGCTGTAAACACTGTATTTTCAGAGAAAATGCAGTGTTTACATTACAGCCTAGTGATAACTTCAGTGGTCACTCTTTAGATGGCTACTGAAGCTGCTTCTATGGGCAGTGCTGTAGAGTAAGCAGCACTGCCATTCAGTGTCTCCACCCTCTGCATGCAGACACTGAACTTTCCTCATAGAGATGAAATGATTCAGTTCCTCTCTATGAGGAGATGCTGATTGGCCAGGGCTGTGTTTGACCTGTGCTGGCGCTGCCCCTTATCTGCCTCCTTGACAGTCTCAGCCAATCCTATGGGGAAGCATTGTAATTGGTTCAGATCACCACTTCTGATGTCGCAGTCATGGGCTGTCCACAGGCTAACATGGGCAGAGTCAGGAGCTGCAGACGTGATTACAATTAAGATTTTACTATATTTAGGGAGACAAGAGAGGGTCGGGGGGGCTAGATGGTGGTTTTAACACTATAGGGTCAGAATTACATGTTTGAGTCCCTGACCCTATAGAGCTCCTTTAATGAGAAAAGAAGCAGCTTTATCTGATTCTACACAGTTGTTACCTAGTGAGGATAGGCGTGTAGTCAACAGACGCAGGCTGAACAGGAACAGTTCAACCTCCAACTCATCTTGTTTACTTCTGGCACAGGACTCCAAATTATCTAGGGAATGAAATAAGAATGAAAAAAAGGGATAAAAGTTCTGTTTGCCTAGCTGCTACTTCCAGTGTCACTTACAGCAACTATGATTAACTGATTTACAATTGTGTTATTGATTTGTGTTTTTTTTCTGTTTTATATTTCTGCTTGTAAGAGACATGAGTTGCTTTGCAGTGTGCTTTTATACTACTATTCTTGCTTTGCAACTTGCCAGTTTGTTCCATCTGTAATATACACAGTGTAAGGTTGCAGTTTTCTGCACAAGCAAATGCTGCCTACACTGAGTGAATGTGCTCATGGTGGTAGTACTAATGGTCACTGTTGGGGATAAAATCAGCTACACACGAAACCCCCTTTGTTAGATGGATGTTTTGTCAGAGCCACACCCTCTTTGTTAAAGGATCCTGGGAATCAGTCAAGACAAGAGATGTGTTCTATAACCAATTGAAATTTTATTTATACGTCAGTTATATTTATCCCCCATTTTCATGTCGGTGGGGTCCATGAGCATTAATGACATTGTTTTTCACAAGTTATGAGCAGCTGTTTCTCGTTATATCCTATGTTATATCCTATGTTATATAACGCATGTATATTTGATAAAAAAACAGATATTTACAAATACCAAAATCTTGGACAATTAACAAGAACGTTTCGAAATCAGTACTTTTCCCGTAACTAGGATTTTAGATACAATTCCAAATTTATTCTTGGTTCAAATTAACCCTTATATGAACAGCTAGGATAGATAGCAAAATGGATATTCGTATCTACAGTCACCACTTTTGCACCCACCTAAAATAAATAAATAAATTCAAGGAACACTAAAATGTATTCCTGACACTTTAGTGGTAAAACAACGGTTTAGATCCCTGCCCTAAATGAAAGATTAAAGTGAGTTGTCAATTGATGACCCACTCACTGGTTCCATCGTTTAATGTTTTGAAAAAAATCGCTATTCAAATTAAATTTCTCCTGTGATTTAAACTGATGGACAGTGACTGGAGCTACACGCTGAATGTGTTGAAACATTTTGTTCTTCTCAAAATGGAAGGGGTGAGTGGGTTTGTGAATTGCAAACTTACTTGTTTCTTCCATGTTTTAAAAAAAATGTCCTTTTTTGAACTTGAAATGACCGCTCTTTATTTTCCATTAATACAAAATGTAGCAGAATGGTGAACTCCAATATACTTTTTGATAGTGAGGAATTTTCTCTGTGAGGCCTTTTCCCTTGCCATGGCCTTTTTTTTTTCTTTTTTTTTCTTTTTTTTTTTTTTTATCAATTTGCAACTCTCTGTATTTCTCCTCATCCCCAAACCATATGGTGAGTAGCCCCACTGAACGATACAAGACAAGGTTCAAAGTGACTTCTGAGCGTTTGATGAGCTGTGTAAGAGTTTATGTTCAAGAGGAAACTGGGGTGGTCTTACAAGCATTATCCAATCCCAACAAAATCATATATCTTAATATCTTAACCTATAGCAAGCTTGCAGGTGTCTCTTCATGTTCGGACCTTGCACAAAGCTAAATTTCACTATAACCACACTCTCCAAAGTAATATGCATGTGCACTATGAATTAAAGATATTTACTTCTAAGTTCTAAATTATACATTACTATGCAGTTATGATCAAAGGGAGAAAAAGCGAAAATAAGGCCGAAAGACACCTATTTCTTGATACATGATATTATACAGCTCTTTATTGTCTAGGGTTATATTCACTAAGCATTGGATATAAATAAAATACATTATACAATTTTGATAGGCATTTTTCTCACATTACTTATCTGGGTGTACAGTTATGCTCTTCAGTATGTAAGATGGTGGAGGTTAACCTAAGTACGGTATGGAACTCAATCAAAATGAAATTGAGCATCTGGCAGGAAAATTAAGATGATGGTGCTGACTGAGTTATTGTATCTCTTTTTTAGTACAATGCCTCTCCCATATCCAAGATATACCCTTAAGATTGTACAGTGTGCAATAAATACATATGTGTATGTGTCGAAAACAGTAAAAGTTAAACAATCTAAAATGTATACTATGCTCCCAATAAAAGCAGATTGGCAATTCACAATGTTGTTCATAGGGCCTCGGTCTTCGTGACAATTATTTTAACCCGTTCATCAGACTACTCTCATTGCCTATTGAATATTAAGGATATTTTGGAATTCCCAAGCAGGCTACATTATCTTTGGTTGACAAAGCACAAGTGAAGTGCTAAAACATTGTTTAACTTTTGCAATCCTAAATAAAAGACTGCTACTCTAACAAACCAACAGGTGTGCCCAGAGATTTGTATTTACATTATCTTTGGTTGAAGTATCCACCTAAATTGCCCTTACACTGTTGTCCCATTTCACTGTGAATTTAGTTGTAGAATACGGAAAATGTATTCATACTTACTGTAATTTTCTTTTCCTGGCTATTATTCATGGCAGCATTTAACATGTGGGTTTAGCTCCCTCCCCCCCCCCCCCCCCCCAACCCTCAGGACAGGAAACACAAACAATTAACCATGCCTTCCCCACCAGAGGCAAATTTCAAGGAGCTGCAAATTTTCTGACTGGAGGTCTAATTTGTAAAACGGCTTTGCAAAAAATGAACCACCATAGGGTGAAGGACCCGTCGAATGCCAGAAAGAGCAGATATAGCTGAGCAGTGAACCTTAAGGGTGTTAAGCTTAAGACCCATCTCCAGGCCAACTTGCAGAAAACTTGAGAGATGGTAGGAGTATCTATGTCCTGCACAGAGGAATTTCTCCATAAAGCAAAGGCTTCCAAGATTTTATGATAAGTAGAGGAAGTAGAGATAAACATAAAAGGGTAGAGACCACCTGGTCCGACAAGCCTTGTTCCATTAGGGATTGCCTTTCAGAAGCCATGGCTGACATCTGAGCTTGTGAGATTCTGGATTAAATACAGGACCTTGGGTAATTAGATCCTCGGAAACAGGAATCTCCCAAGGTTCCCCCACCGCTAACCTTTTCAGAAGTGGAAACCAAGGATGCCGTGGCCAGAAGGGGATTACTGCTATCACTTTGCAACGTTCCCTTGAAATCTTCCTCAGAACAGCGTGAATAAGAGGAATGGGAGGAAAAACATAAGCCAGATGAAAGGACCAATTCATTGAAAGGAAATAGGCATCTCTTAGATCGACTGAGATTAACCAGTCCGTGTGGTGGACCACAGGAATGATGGAACGGATGGATTCCATGCAAACCTTTCTTACCCTCAAGGAAAGATTGAGCTGATGGAGGTCTAGGATAGGTCTCCACTTTCCTCCTGGTTTCTTGACCAAAAACAGGGGTGAATAAAATCCTTTTACAGGTACAGGAATAATGACCTCTTCCAGTAACAGATTGTCTATATAAAGAGTTTAGATGTTTCTCTTTTGTCTGTTGATAGGGAGTCTTGTTCTGATGAACCTTGGTGTTGGGGAAGAATCTTCGAAATGCAGACAAACTCCTGTGATTATGGAGTTTACCCAAGCATCTGGAATCACTCTCCAGGTCCTCTAGAAGAACGAGAGACGTGCTCCGACATGAGGGACCTTGTGTAAGCCACCTTCAGAATTGCTTGTTGGGACGAAATAAAAAAGAGTTTTGGGTCTGGAAGATTTTGAGGTTTGACAAATCTTCCAATTGGAAAGTCAATTGTATGCTCTGATGGGTCTAAAGGTTTTGCTATCTCTATAGCCACCTTGAACCATGTATGGATGATGGTCCTGTTGCAGTCTCTTTTGTCACCTGTCTTGTGGAAGCATGATTTGCTTGACTTCAGCCGCTTTTTTAATAGCCTCTTCCAGTGGTCTGACAAAAAGCACCTCACCCAAAAATGGTAGGGTACACACATTTTTGGAAGAGCGGTCCGCTCTCCAGGATCTTAACCATAGCACCCTTCTGGCTGTAACGGAATGTGCCATGACTTTGGACAGAATTCTAATGAGATCGGTGGAAGATTCTAACAGCCAGTCACTGGCAAGTCTAATATCCTTTAAGGAGTCTGTCATCTGACATCTACTCGCACCTATCTCCATATCATCTTCCAAATCAAGAATCCATGAATGCTATTCTCTGGACAGAGTAGAAATAGAAACAGCTGGATGGCAACCCAGGCCTGCTGTCATGAAAACCTTGGAAAGATCTGCATCAATTATTGTATCCAAGGGTTCCTTCAGTGATGCATTGCTATCAATAGGAAGCATAGATTGCAACTTTAATAATTGGAGCATCAATCTTTGGGACCGCCGTCCACATTTTAGAATCTTCCTTCTTTATAGGGTACAACTTGGAAAGTCTGCTCTGACTTGTAATCCTTTTTCCCGGATTATTCCATTCTGAGCGAATTAGCTCCTTAATGGATCTGTGCACCGGGAAAGAAGGTCTTCTCTTGTGAAGGTCTCCAAAGTGCCTGTCAGAAGCTGAAACTTCTTTGACCTCTTCGACAAATCCAATGTTCTCCTAACCACCATGATCAAATGCTCCATGGCCTTTGCATCTAGGGAGCAAGGTTGTTCCATGCACTCTTCATCACTAGAGGAGATGGGTTCAAATTCTAAGGAACCAGCGGTGTGTCTGAAGTCCTCTTCAGATAAGTCGGAGTCCCAGCCGAAGCTCTCACATCTGGGTCTTTTACCTCTGTTGGATTCTTATATCTCCTCCACCACTGCTTGCTTAATCCAATAAGCAATGTCCTGGTCTGAAGAGCTAGAAGCTTGAGGAGACCTTCGATGTTCCGACTCTCCTGCAATCATGGATAAGCACTTACGGCATAGCCTGTAGTTATCCAAAGGCCTTGCGTCACATCCAGGGCAGGCCGCCAGATTATCCCTTCTCTTAGATGGAGATCTAGGGCTAGACCGGTCTTGAGGGCTGTAAAACACAGAAGTCATATGACTGTACCCTCCATGCACTCTTTTTTGTAGTAAGGAAAAAAATTAAATGCTCACCTATGACCTATTGTAGATCTTGCCGACTTAGCAGATGGAGATGCTGGGTCCATTATAGTAGTAGGACTTTAAAAAAAAAAAAAAAATACCAAAGGTGAACCTGTTTAACAAAAACTGAGCAGTGATATGTTTTAGAGTTTCAAGGCATAATACATACCTGTAGAGTTTGTATGTGGCACCAGAGAGCACTGTAAGCTTAAGGGAAATGAAACAATTGTATTTTTTGAAGTATTACCGTCGTTTTCAAATTTCATACTCTATGCCCTTAAAGAAGCGTGCATGCGCCGATTGGCTGCAAGTCTATTGCACATTCGCCGGTGTCTTACCGGAGAGATGATTGTCTGACAGAGGTCTGGAAGTTCCATCCTGGCCTGTACAGGCTCCAGCTTCCAGGGGGACTACCCACTCCCAACTACAGAGAATGGGCTACATGTGCCTAGGCTTCATGTGGAGGGAGGCTGACCTCAACAAGGAGAAGATCATATCAAATGATCAGGTGAGCATGAATATATATATATATATATATATATATATATATATTTTTTTTTTTTTTTTTTCCTATTAGAAAACTGAAAGGGAGAAAAAAAAATGTCCAAGGGCTATGAGGACAGGAAAAAGACTGGGGATGGCTACTGGGGTCCCTATGATACTAGGAGAAGGCATGCTTAATTGTTTAATTGTTTTTGTTTCCAGTCCTGAGGGTTAGCGGGAGGAGCTAAACCCATATGTTAAATGCCAGGAAAGCGGGTTAAAACTCATCAAGATGTAGTAATGGCTTCAAGTGCTACTCAACTGGCAGCCTTGACAGCGGACATTGAGTCATTCAATGTTGCAAAATGGAGCAAACAAAGGGCATGTGTAGTAGGAGATTTATTTGGTGATTCAACGTTATCACGTTTTCAACAGATCCAGGAGCACAGGAGAATATTTACAAATCAGAAACTATATTGATATGATTCTCAGCCTTGTTTATGTTGGTATGGCTGTGATATACTTGGGACATTTGCACATAGCTAAATAAGCTATTGCTAGATTGTGGAAATCATGCAGCATATCCCCTGTCTCAAAAGTACTGCAGGATCAAGACCAGACTGAGAGGATGAAATACAATGCCAGTCATATAAATGATTCTGATTCAATTGTCTCAAAGTTATGGGACCATTTTGGACATTTCAGGCTTTGACCTCATTTTAAAAAGAGTTCCAGATGATTCAATACTGTTAGAAAAAACATTCCAAATTAAATATTTACATGCAAATCTATGGGACTTTTTCTAGATAAATCATTTAGAATGTTTTTCTAACAGTATTGAATCATTTGGAAACTTAATTAAATTGAGGCATTTGTCCCATTATATACGATCATGATGGTAAAGAGAAGAAGAGAGAAAGAGAAAAGAACAGGGTGGAGGGGGAGGGGAAAAGTAGAGGAAAGTAATACAAGGTAAGGGAGATGGAAGAAAGTAAAGCTAAACAAAAATTAAGAAAACAGTTTGTTTTGAAGGCTATTCAGAGAAACAATAAGGTTTTTACTGTTTATAGTGTAATTGTAATGTTATAATAAAAATAAAATATTAGGTACCCAGATGGTCAACAAAAAAATACATAGGTAATATAACCGTGTGCAATAGATAAATATACAAATGCACAATAAATATATAAATAATGAGGTTGCAATTAGGAGAAAAATACTTTAATTTCTCTATTGTAATAATTGAATATATAAAATAAATATAAGGACAATAAACAGAATAGTGACGAGAAAGAACATTGAGATACTAGGGCACTAAATAGAATAGTGAAAGTAAAATACAATGTAATGAGAAGAAGGAAAATGAAAAAAGGGTGTAGTGGCCCAATTTGTGTGGCATAGCAAAAGTTAAAAGGTGGGCATGTGTGGACACCAGCTGACAGCCAGTCAAACAAAGGAATAAATCCATTACAAAATAAACTAGGTGGAGGCCTTCAATGCAAGATAGGTATTCTAGGCATACCACATTCTGTTGTGGGTGACAAGAGTGTTGCTTACAGTTCCACCACATTATGTACAAATATTATTTTCACTAGTATCTCAAGCAACAGGATGATGCTTTTCCGCCACTTGATTATGTGTTTTTTTTTTTTTTTACTACAATGTTTAGCTTTTGCTCAATGGTCCTGCTTTTTAGGTTTCTGCCAACTGAACCAAGATGGCAATCTGATAATGCACACTCGTTTTTAATAGCCGACTAAAGCCCACAAGAAAAGCAATGGTCCCTCATATTTACTCTAATACATGTCTGCATAAAAAAAAAATCAATTCTGAAATACCAAGTCAATCCTATTTTACATACTAAATGTTAATAAGAGGTTTATCAAGACTACCTATTTTGACTCATTTAGCCCTCCAAACTCTTCAGCTTTGAACAAGTCAGCACCTAACAGTAAAGTAGACAAGCTATATTTGACATGCTTTCCCAACTGGAACAGTTGGTGACTTTAGAAAATGATAAGTGCAAAGTCACTGATGCAATAAATACAAGACTTGAGCTCCTGTCTCTGAATATCATGATTACTTTTAGCAAACCTGCTATCAACTCATTCAACTTAAGGTTATATGAATAAACCCCATGGAGATCAGTGCTAATAGTTTCACTTACTACTATTATATTGCAGAAATATCAAAATAACGTACATTGAGAGTTTAAAATGCAATAGTATATATGTGTATAACTATTTTTTTCTTTTCTAGCAAAAACTTACAAGTGCTGATGGACACGATATTGGTTTGCTGTTATCGGATGTGTTAGACGGAACGGTAAATATATATATTTTTTATTTTGTTACATTTAAAATCAGGTGTGCAAAATGTGTCTTGGAAAGGTTAACCTTAATTACCCTTTGTTTTTTGAAGATAAGACATAAAGAAGTAGACAACATTTTAATAACATTGGGGAGATTTATAGTACATGTCTGCCATGTCCACTAACAGAGGCAACACAGGGGTGTGTATATGTACCCCTCCTAAATCTAAAATCCAGCCTAGAAAGTATGTCTGAAAGAGGGCAAATATAATAAAAAAAATGACAAATAACACTCCATTTATGAAGATTGCAGATTGCTAATAATATGCATTACAACTAAATGGGCAAGCTATAACAGAGGTAACAGGTGTAACAGGTAACACAGAGGCATGTATACCTATAGATCTATATGTGAATAGGGGGAAGTGGAGATATTTATGTCCAAAACACCCCTCCTAAATCTAAAATCCAGCCTAGAAAGTATGTCTGAAAGAGGGCAAATATAATAAAAAAAAATGACACAACACTCCATTTATGAAGATTGCAGATTGCTAATAATATGCATTACAACTAAATGGGCAAGCTATAACAGAGGTAACAGGTAACACAGCCGCATGTATTTAATATGTATATACAATATAATAATATAATATATATAATATAATATATTTATATTATATACATGCCTCTGTGTTACCTGTTACCTCTGTTATAGCTTGCCCATTTAGTTGTAATGCATATTATTAGCAATCTGCAATCTTCATAAATGGAGTGTAATGTGTCATTTTTTTTTTTTATTATATTTGCCCTCTTTCAGACATACTTTCTAGGCTGGATTTTAGATTTGGGAGGGGTGTTTTGGACATAAATATCTCCACTTCCCCCTATTCACTCTTATCATACACTGGTGCAATCCACTGTTCCCATTTTATTCCTTATTTAATCCCTAAACAATTTTGTCTACAACAAGTAGACACATTTCATGTTTACTCACTGCCAAAAGTTTTCCCCTCTTTGTTATTTTACAAATCACTGATTTCTCCACAGAACATGATGTAAGACTGTGTGTAGATAAAATGAAATCTAGGATAATGTTAAAAGACCTACATAATTTTCTTAAACTTGCCAAAGTCTCTGTTCATGTATCCACTATAAAGAATGATATAAAAGGAAGGACAACTCCAAAAAAACTCTTACAAAAAAAATAAAACATGGATGATTGTAAATTCAAATCTAATATTTAAAAAAAAAAAAAAAAAAAAAAATTCATGTACACCTTTGGAATTACTATATTATTGTATGTTTGCTGAAAAACAGAGAATTAAAACATATATATTATTACTATTTATAAGTGAGGGTTAACTCAATAAATGTTTTCTTTCTATTTACAGGATCTCATTGTATCCATTCATGAGATTCTCAAGAAAACTCTTGGAGAAACTGACAAGCTTGTAGCTAATCTTCTTGGCCTTCTTGACAAAATTTTTAATCTAGGTAGTTTAAGCTTTTACAGATAATTTTAAATTAAATATCTTCGGACATATAATGAACAAATAATATATATATATATATTTATATATATATATATATATATGTATATATATATATATATATATATATATATATATATATATATTTTTTTTTTTTTTTTGAACAGTAATTCACTCTTTGTAATATTCTAAATATGGTCTTGTTTTAATATAATTGACTAAATATTATTTAATTTATTTTAAAATTATTTTTGCTATATGCTAAAATATCAAAATATATCATATAAAATATATATATATATATATACATATATTCATGTATAAAAATATTGTTCATAATATTAAATCAGTTTTAAAGTTTATCCAAAAAAGGTGAAATAATTTGTAAAGCTTTTCCAACACTTTATCCAAAAAGTGAAATGATTTGGATAGCGTATCCAACAATATTAAGTTGATCATTTACATACAATTTCTTTCTGTGCAGAAATACAGCTACTTAAATAAATGTCAGTTTTAAATAATGCTTGGTTTTAGTATTTTTATGTGCCCTTGCCTCTGATGTGACAATTCTTTAATTTGAAAAAAACATAAGCGATATGCCAGGCACATTTAATATTTCTGTTTGCTCTGTGACTATAAACCAGATTTACTGTCAGCGTCACAGCGCAATCTACAAAGAAAATACTGAAATACAGCACCACAAATTTGAAGATGCAAAACTGGCATTCTAACACTAGCAGCTCCACATCTCAAGGGTCACCAACCTAACAAACTGTACTTAAAAGGATATTATAGGCTTTAAAAAAATTAAGCAGTTTTAGTGTATAGATCATGCCCCTTTGGTCTCACTACTCCATTCTCTGCCATTTAAGAATTAAATCACTTTTGTTTCTGTTTATGCAATGCTAGCCACACCTCCCCCAACTGTGACAATCACAGTCTGCATAAAAAAATGGTTTCATTTTTATCAGATGTCAACTTGCTTTAGAAGTTTTTATCTCCTGCTCGGCACCTCCGTCCTCTTCAGCCCCCCGGGCCATGTGAGAGTGAGGTCCTTGCGAGGACCTCACAATCACATGGCCGGGATAGCTGGCTGCAGCATTGCCAGCAGGGGGACTAACTGTAATGACAGGTAGTCCCCCTGCTGGCTGGAAATAAAATAAAATAAATAAAATCAGTGTAAAAAAAAAAAATATACTTAGATCATATATATATATATATATATATATATATATATATATATATATATACATACACACATACACACACTGTCTAGATGTATTTTACTATTAATATATATAAATATATATATATATATTAATATCAAATTACATGTAGACTGATACTGATTTAATATATATATATATATATATATATATATATATATATATATATATAATTATTGTTATATATATATTTAGATATAATATAAAAAAATATGTAAATACGTAAAAAAATTAAAAAAGTAAAAATAAATAATAAAAAATATATATAGATGTGTGTTATTTCGTTCTAACTGTATTGTGATATTTATATATATATATATATATATTTATATCAAAATACACGTAGAACGAAATAATATATATATATATCTACATAAATATATACGTATATATCACTATATATACCTATATAAATAAAAATATAAAAATAAATATATATATTCGCAATCTGGCGAATTGTAATGTGAAAAAAATGAAACACACACCTTATATTTGACTCTGTAACTTCCCAAAACACCATAAAACCTGTACATAGGGGGTACTGTTTTACACGTGAGACTTTGCTGAATACAAATATGTGTATTTTATTGCAGTAAAACCAAACAGTATTATGACATTGACATGTAAAACTAAAAAAATCAAAAACATCTTATTTTCTCCCATTTTTTTCATATTAAATTATGTTTCATAGCTAAATATTTGATATTAAATGAAAGCCCTGTTTCCCCTGAATAAAATGATATATAATAAGGGGGGGGGGGGTGCATTTAATATGAAAGAGGTGAATTACGGTTGGACAGACATATAGCGCAAATGCCAGGTTTTGTTTACGTTTTGTTTTGTTCACAACTTGTACATTTGGCTCAGTCCTTAAGGGGTTAAGTTTATGTGTTACAGTTTGTGAAGAAGTTAATATTTTGTTCAGAAACAATCTGTTCCTAATAGAATATTTACACAATTTTTTTCTCTTACAGGGTGACTTTAATCATGTTACAAAGGCAACATTCATTCCGTTGATCAGCCATTAATATGAGTTTCTTCTTTTCAAGAAGAAAACACACTCCTTGATAACCAATCTTATTGATAACCAATGATTTCCAATGAATAAAACTGGTGATCCATGTGGGTAACAAAATTATTGTTGATTTGTGTTCCTTTCCATTTCTTCTTAACTAATAAACTGCAGCATTTAAATTTTGTTGTGTTCTTGTTTTTAGTTTTCAGTATATTTTTGTGTTGCCAGCTCATCAAGGTAGATTAATTAGTTTCCTTCTGACGGCATGTATGGTGAAGCAAATCTTTTTTTAATGAAAACAGTCCAACTAATGTTCCCCTTTAAAAAATCTCTAATTAGTGTAAACAATGAAGAAATTCAGTACTAGCACTATAATATTGGATATGGATTCTTAGTAACACAATGTGAAAGAAATAGTAAACAAAGCAGCTAAATCACCTGTTCTTATCTTATAGTATGGGAGTATCAATAAAAAAATCTAACGGTGACGCGCTTAGTGTCCATACAGTGCAAGTTCTATCTATTAGACTTGTGCAGTGAATTCAGCAATAACCATGCATATATACCTTTTATAGGTGTCTTATAGTAGGATCTTAGTAAAATGTATTCTTCCTTTAAAACATTAAATGGAAACACATCATAGTATAGGCTGTATGAAAAATGAAATGTACAAAGATAAAGAAAAGTCACCACTCACAATTTAATGAGCTAAAAGGTATAGCTCAATTAATGCACTTTTGGGGTCCGTCGAGGCGACCCTTTCCCTTCTTTTAGGAGATAAGCTTGATGTCTTTATCCTATATTGTAAAAGAGAACAGATATGGTGCAATGTTGCAATATTACTTTAAATGGTGAAATTTAAGGGTAAATCATACTCACAAACCCTGAGCATTCCAATTAGGCTCAAATCTGATAACATATGTGGTTAAGGACCACATTCCTTCTTTTCAATAGCAGGAAAAAAATGCCTTAGGTGTGTAAATTTAAACATATATATATATATATATATATATATATATATATATATATATATATATATACATATATATATATATATATATATATATATATATATATATATATATATATATATATATATATATATATATATATATATATATATATATATATATATATATATATATATGTTTTATTACAATCAAAAGCAATAAAATATTAAATAAAAAACACACATAAAACAGGCAAATGGAAGTCCAATAGTAAAGAGTCCTATGCTCACAAATCACAGGACACGTTTTGCCTCAAAGGCTTCCTCAGCTGGGTAGAAAAAAGTCTCTGTAGTCTCCCTTGGTCTGCTTTCCTGCTATATATACCCCTGTAATGGGGGAATTCATTAATCTCAGGTTTCTATTTTTGCGGGTTTTCACCATCAGGACGGTGATGCCCTGCGTTTCAAACCTCTCTCCTATGCCGATACTTTATTTCCGGTCTTGCGGTTCACTCCAGTTACTTCCGTATTGCTTGCCGATACGTCATTTCCGGTGATGCGTTCCACCGGCTAATGTACTGGTTTCCGGATCCAGGAGATATCGGATAGAACATAAAGGATATATCTAACATCAAAAGATTAATACTAGACAATAAAATCTTATGAATGACTATTATAGTACCCCACTAAATAGATATTATAAACAGATCCTAAATAATAATTACCGTATATACTCGAGTATAAGCCGACCCGAATATAAGCCGAGGCCCCTAATTTTACCCCAAAAAACTGGGAAAACGTATTGACTCGAGTATAAGACTAGGGTGGGAAATGCAGCAGCTGCTGGTAAATTTCTAAATAAAATTAGATCCTAAAAAAATTATATTAATTGAATATTTATTTACAGTGTGTGTATATAATGAATGCAGTGTGTGTATGAGAATGCAGTGTGTGTGTGTATGAGTGCAGTGTGTGTGTATGAGTGCAGTGTTTGTGTATGAGTGCAGTGTGTGTGTATGAGTGCAGTGTGTGTGTATGAGTGCAGTGTGTGTGTATGAATGCAGTGTGTGTGTATGAATGCAGTGTGTATGTATATGAATGCAGTGTGTATGTATATGAATGCAGTGTGTGTGTATGAGAATGCAGTGTGTGTGTATGAATGCAGTGTGTGTGTATGAATGCAGTGTGTGTGTATGAGTGCAGTGTGTGTGTATGAGTGCAGTGTGTGTGTATGAGTGCAGTGTGTGTGTATGAGTGCAGTGTGTGTGTGTGTGTGTGTGTGTGTGTGTGTGTGATGCAGAGCCTTGGTGGGGGGTGGGCATTTTTATTTTTTAATTATTATTATAATATATTTTTTTGTTTCATTAAAACAATTTTATTATTATTTTTTTATTTTATTATTATTTTTTATTTTATTATTATTATTTTTTTATTATTATTAATATATATAAATTTTTTCGTCCCCCCTCCCTGCTTGCTAGCTGGCCAGGGAGGGGGGCTCTCCTTCCCTAGTGGTCCAGTGGATGGGCACTGTGTAGGAGGGGGCTGTGGGGGCTGCAGAGAGATGCTACTTACCTCTCCTGCAGCTCCTGTCAGCTCTCTCCTCCTCCGCCGGTCCGGTCCGCCGCGGCTCTCGCGAGATTTACACTGTGAGCTGACAGAAGAGCTGAACGGACCGGCGGAGGAGGAGAGAGCTGACAGGAGCTGCAGGAGAGGTAAGTAACATCTCTCTGCAGCCCCCACAGCCCCCATTGTCTGTATTATGGCAATGTAAATTGCCATAATACAGACATTGACTCGAGTATAAGCCGAGTTGGGGTTTTTCAGCACAAAAAATGTGCTGAAAAACTCGGCTTATACTCGAGTATATACGGTATATATCTAAGATCTACTATTTGAACAGTGGGAAATAACATATCCAAATGGAATACAAAGGGGCCAATGTACCTATCTAAAGCAACAAGATAGTGCAACAGTTCTAACATAAATCTACTTAACAAACATTTATAGATAGCTTCTAATAGAAAGGTAAGGAAAGTACTAATATAAAATACAAAATGACAGAAATTTCAAGACAGTCTTATCTTTAAAAGCAGTATAATAGACATAATATGGCCTTAAAAACATATAATTAAACGTGAGAGATATGTAAAAAAAACTAAGGATATTAAGTTAAAAAATGGCACATCTCAAAATCTGCATTTAATCCATATGGGATCAAAGTATTTAATTTAAAAATCCATTCCATCTGTTGTTTACTGAGTTTATTATTATAATTTCCTCCTCTCCAATCTCTTTCTACTTTATCCAGACCTAAAAACATAGTGCCTTTAACTTCACTCTTATGAAATTCTTTATAATGAAGGGAGACACTATGTTTTTCAAAGCTCTTAAAAATATACCGGCCATGTTCCTCTATTCTTATATGCAAGGCCCGAGTAGTTTTCCCTATATAGCATAAGCCACAAGGGCATTGCATAAGATATATTAAATTCTTTGAGTGACACGTAATTAATTCCTTTATCGGGTATTCTTTCCCATTGGTATTTTTAAAATGTTTTAAATATCTTTTTTTTACTTCCTGTTCGCTTGCACGCCAGACATTGGCCACAGCCCAAAAAAACTTTCTCTGATTTAAAAAAGTAGTGCTTGAATTTTTTCTTTCTTTAATAAAACTTGACGTTAGGGATGAGCAGAGGTTATTCACTCCTCTATGGATGAAACAAGGTTTTGTAGGAAGCACAGCTTTAGCAACAGGGTCTTGTAATAATATAGGCCAAAACTTGGAAACTATTCCCCTTATTTTATGATTATCTGTGCTAAAATTGCATATAAAGGGTATTTCATTACTCTTTTTTTTATTTTTTCTCTTTTAAATTTATTTTAAAAGCTTGTTCCTTTCAATTTCTTTAATTTCTATTCTAGATTTTTCAAGTCTTGATTCTTCATAGCCTTTATCTATGAAATCTTTTTTAATTTTGTTAGATTGGCTCTCAAAAGTTCCAAGGTATGTGCAATTATCCTGATTCTTAGAAACTGCCCCCTAGGGGAATTTTCAAGCCAAGGCGAGAAGTGGCAACTATCTTTCAATGAAGCTGTTTGCTTCCACTGTTTTAAAATTATTTTTAGTTTTAATTTTATTTTCTTCTATGTAAATGTGTAAATCTAGAAAGATAACTTCCAGTTGTTCCAGTTGCTCGTTATTTTTATACCCCAAGTGTTGTTGTTAAGATAATTAAGAAACTGAACAAGGTCTTCTTCCTTTCCTTCCCGTATGAAAAAAATATCATCAATATAACGGCTATAGTTAACCAAGTTCCCCACCCAGATATGCGAGCCATAAACGAAAATACTTTCCCAATGGGCCATAAATAGATTGGCATAGCTGGGGGCAACCTTAGTCCCCATGGTCGTCCCATTAATTTGTAAGAAGAATTCCTCTCTATACCAGAACAAACATTTTTTATTCAAGATAAGATTAATTCCCTCTAAAATGTAATTAATTTCAATAAGAGTCATATCAGAGCAATTGTTTAAAAAGTATTTGACTGCTTTACATCCACATGTGTGGGGAATATGGCTGTATAAAGCGGTCACATCAAAAGTGACTAAAAGGCGATTTTCATTCCACGTAAGATTATTTAAAAGATGTAATATCATCATAGTGTCCTTAATGTATGAGTTAGTGTTTTTTACCAAAGGTTGTAGATGGATGTCTACATATTGGGATAGTCTGCTGGATATCGAGTCTATTTCTGCCACAATAGGTCTTCCTGGTGGTTTATCTATGTCTTTGTGGACTTTCGGAAGGAAATAAAAAAACTGGAATTTAAGGGTATAAAATATAAAAAAAAAAAAATTACTTTAGTGTTAATAATTTCTAATCTCTTATTAAAAAAAATCTTTAAAAAGTTGATTCATTTCATTACTGGGGTTACTATTTCATTTTCGGTAAGTCTCTTGATCCATTATGATTCTATTCGATTCCTGGTTATAAAAATCTTTTGTCATTAAAACAATCCCCCCCCCCCCCCCCCCTGGCCCCCTTTGTCTGCCGGTTTGATAACTAAATCTGAATCTGTTTTGAGATCTTTTAAAGCTTTCCTCTCTTGTATTGTAAGATTTTGATTAAAAAAATATTTTTTGTCTAGTTTTTTTACCTCTGTAATGACCATAGTCTCAAGTGTGGTCATTTTTTCTGAGATCATATGTTTCGGATAAAACTGAGATTTTTCTCTTAAGTTAGTATGATTGAATTCTTCTTCTTTGTCTATAGGATGTTCTGTCGGATTCTTTAATAAAAACTTTTTTAAAAATTTATTTTAAATCTGTTTAAGATCTACATAAAAAGTCAAATTGGTTGAGGGGTTTGTTAGGGGCAAATTTGAGACCTTTTATTAAAACTTTTTTATGGTCTTCTGTTAGATTTTTGTTACTGAAATTATATATTCATTTTAGGGGGATTAGTTCCTCTGTATTCTTTCTCGCCTTTCTTTTTTGGATATGTTTTCCTCCTCTTGTGCCTTTTTGCTTGAAATCCTTCTTCTCTTGAATGGTATGGTAGTATCTAAATTCTCATCTTTTTTGTGTCTGTCCTTTCCCTTGCTTTTCCAAAAATCCTGGTCTTCGAATTCATCCAATATCTGGAAGCGATTTCTAGTCTCCAAAGGTTCTTCTCTTCTATGTTCGGTCTGCCTCCTATAGGGTGTTCTCTCTTCTCTTTCATTTCCATAATTGGTCATTCTCTCTTGTCTATCATTTCTGTATATGGGCCTATTTTCTTGTTGTTCTCTCTCTTGTCTCCTCCTCTCATAATATCCCTTATTTTCTTGTTAAGTACCTTTATTTTGTGGGTACCAATCTTTAGGTTTAGGGTTATCCCATGTTTTATATGGATGGTAATTTTGGTATACTCTATTCCTATATGGACGGTAATGATATCTTTCTTTATTCACATATTGTTGGATAGGGAGTCTGTTTTCTTTATATCTCGTATACTGATTATTTCTTTGAATTTCTCTATTTATAGTTGGAGTTTTCCTATATTCGGACGGTTTAGGGTCATCTTTTTTAATCTTCTTTGTTCCTATCCAAGTTATTGTATTTAGAGAATGTTCTTACTTGTTTAAGTTTATAATCTTTTACATCTCTGCAATATTTACTTTTTTTCATTTCTATTACTTCTTTTCTAGTTTATCTAGATTTTCTTTTATATTTAGTGTAGTTTCGTGAAATTCCTCTTGTTATGTGAATTCAAGATCTCATTCTGACATTTATTTATTTCTATATCAAGTTCTTTTAGATTTTCTTTATGTCTTCTAATTATTAAATTCATAGTATTAATAGAGAAACCTTCTAACATGCAGTACATTAGCCGGTGGAACGCAAATAGAAACGCATCACCGGAAATGACGTATCGGCAAGCAATACGGAAGTAACTGGAGTGAACCGCAAAACCGGAAATAAAGTATCGGCATAGGAGAGAGGTTTGAAACGCAGGGCATCAACGTCCCGATGGTGAAAGCCCGCGAAAATAGAAACCTGAGATTAATGAATTCCCCCATTAGAGGAGTATATATAGTAGGAAAGAAGACCAAGGGAGACTACAGAGACTTTTTTCTACCCAGCTGAGGAAGCCTTTTAGGCGAAACGCGTCCTGGGATTTGTGAGCATAGGAATCTTTACTATTGGACTTCCATTTGCCTGTTTTATGTGTGTTTTTTATTTAATATTTTATTGATTTTGATTGTAATAAAATATATATATTTTTTTTAAATTTACACACCTAAGGCAATTTTTTCCTGCTATTGAAAAGAAGGAATGTGGTCCTTAAACACATTTGTTATCAGATTTGAGCCTAATTGGAAGGCTCAGGGTTTGTGAGTAGTGATGTACCGAACTGTTCGCCGGCGAATAGTTCCCGGTGAACATAGCGTGTTCGCGTTCGCCGATGCGGGCGAACACATGTGCGGTTCTATCCGCCCCCTATTCGTCATCATCGAGCAAACTTTGACCCTGTGCCCCACGGTCAGCAGACACATTCTAGCAAATCAGCAGCAGACCCTCCCTTCCACACCCTCCCACCTCCCTCCCAGCATCCATTTTAGATTCATTCTGAAGCTGCATGCTTAGTGAGAGGAGGGAAAGGGTAGCTGCTGCTGATTAGATAGGGAAATTGATAGCTAGGCTAGGGTATTCAGTGTCCACTACAGTCCTGAAGGACTCATCTGATCTCTGCTGTAAGAACAGCACCCAAAAAAGCCTGTTTAGGGCTAGAACATCAGTCTGCTTTTTTTTGTGTAATGTAATTGCAGTTGCCTGCCTGCCAGCTTCTGTGTCAGGCTCAGTGGATACTGTGCCCATTTGCCCAGTGCCACCACTCATATCTGGTGTCTCTATAGCGTGCATTTAAAACCCAAAAACTTTTTTCACTGTAATAGATTGAAGAGCAGTTAGTTGTCTGCCAGCTTCTGTGTCAGGCTCAGTGGATACTGTGCACATTTGCCCAGTGCCACCACTCATATCTGGTGTGACTATAGCGTGCCTTTAAAAACAAAAAAAGGGTTTCACTGTAAGCTAATTGCAGTTGCCTGCCTGCCAGCTTCTGTGTCAGGCTCAGTGGATACTGTGCCCATTTGCCCAGTGCCACCACTCATATATGGTGTCTCTATAGCGTGCATTTAAAACCAAAAAACTTTTTTCACTGTAATAGATTGAAGAGCAGTTAGTTGTCTGCCAGCTTCTGTGTCAGGCTCAGTGGATACTGTGCCCATTTGCCCAGTGCCACCACTCATATCTGGTGTGACTATAGTGTGCCTTTAAAAACAAAAAAAAAGGTTTCACTGTAAGCTAATAGCAGTTAGTTGTCTGCAAGCGTCTGGGTGTCAGGCCTTCAGCGTGTGCTCTGCCAACCTCAGCAAGTGTAATTTGCCACTCATATCTGGTGTCTCTGTAGCGTGCTTTTACAAAGAAAAAAAGTTTTCCAGTGTAAGCTAATAAAAGTCAATGTCCTTAAAGCGGGTGTGTCAGGCCTTCCTTCAGCGTATGCCCTGCAGAACCCTGCCAGCGTACTTTGACAGTTGCCACTCATATCTGGTGTCTCTGTAGCGTGCTTTTACAAAGAAAAAAAGTTTTCCAGTGTAACCTAATATCAGTCAGTGTCCTTAAAGCGGGTGTTTCAGGCCTTCAGCATGTGCTCTGCAGACCTCTGCCAGTGCACATTGCCACTCATATCTGGTGTCACAATAGCGTGCATTTAAAACCAAAAAACTTTCTTCACTGTTATAGATTGAATGGCAGTTAGTTGTCTTCAAGCGGGTGTCAGGCCTACAGCGTGTACTCTGCCAACCTCTGCCAGTGCACATTGCCACTTATTTCTGGTGTCACAATAGCGTGCATTTAAAAACATAATTTTTTTTTCACTGTTATAGATTGAATAGCAGTTAGTTGTCTTCAAGCAGGTGTGTCAGGCCTACAGCGTGTACTCTGCAAACCTCTGCCATTGCATATTGCCACTCATATCTGTTGTCACAGTAGCTTGCACGCATAGTACCACTAATCCCCCAAAAAATGACAGGCAGAGGCAGGCCACCCTGCCGTGGCCATCGTGGTCGTGGTGCTGTGATTCCCTTTGGCCCTAGAATAATGCCCAGTTTTCAGAGGCCACGTACCCTGAACTTGAAAAGTTCTGAGGACATAGTTGACTGGCTAACACAGGACACCCAATCTTCTACAGCCTCCGCTCGGAACCTTGACGCACCATCCTCCTCCAGCTTAGCTTCAGGCACCTCTCAAGATACCACTCACCCGCCTGCCGCCACCACCAAAACTAGCACCACAGCCGCTTTACTTGGTATGTCAGAGGAGTTATTCATACATCCGTTTGAAGAAATGAGTGATGCGCAACCATTACTGCCAGAGGATGTAGATAACAGGGATATGTCTCAGGCAGGCAGCATTACACACATGGACGTACGGTGTGATGATGATGATGTTGTACCCGCTGCTGCTTCCTTTGCTGAGTTGTCAGATACAAGTGAAGCAGTTGATGATGACGATGCGTCCATGGATGTCATGTGGGTACCCGCTCGGCAAGAAGAAGAACAGGGCGAAAGTTCAGATGGGGAGACAGAGAGGAGGAGGAGAAGACAAGTTGGAAGCAGGGGGAGGTCATCGCAAGGAGCTAGTGGCACAGTCAGATAGCATGCATTGGCACCGGGGTCAGCCCGACAGCACGCCAATCAACGCATGCTGTGTCCACTACCAGAATGCCGTCATTGCAGAGCTCAGCAGTGTGGAATGTTTTTTGTGTGTCTGCCTGTGACAACAGCGATGCCATTTGAAACCTGTGCCAAAAGAAACTGAGTCGTGGGAAGTCCAACACCCACCTAGGTACAACTGCTTTGCGTAGGCACATGATCTCACATCACAAACGCCTATGGGATCAACACATGAGTACAAGCAGCACGCCTACTCTAAGCCGCCATCCTCCTCCTGGTCCAGCATCTTCAGCCACGTCAACCACTGCTGTCCTCCTTGCCCCCTCTCAACCATCCTCCACTCCGTCTCCCGCCTTGAGCAGTTCCCGCTCATCTGCCCACAGTCATGTGTCTGTCAAGGACATGTTTGAGCGTAAGAAGCCAATGTCAGAAAGTCACCCCCTTGCCCAGCGTCTGACAGCTGGCTTGTCCGAACTATTAGCCCGCCAGATTTTACCATACAAGCTGGTGGAGTCTGAGGCGTTCAAAAAATTTGTAGCTATTGGGAAACCGCAGTGGAAGGTACCCGGACAAAATTTATTTTCACAAAAGGCAATCCCCAACCTGTACTCGATTGTGCAAAAGGAAGTAATGGCATGTCTGGCACACAGTGTTGGGGCAAGGTTCCATCTGACCACTGATACCTGGTCTGCAAAGCATGGTCAGGGCAGGTATATAACCTACACTGCGCATTGGGTAAACCTGCTGACTGCTGCCAAGCATGGAATGCATGGCTCTGCAGAGGAGTTGGTGACACCGCCACGACTTGCAGGCAGTCCTGCTGCCACCTCCTCTACTCCTCCTACTCCATCCTCTTCCATAACCTCCTCGGCTGAGTCCTCTTCTGCTGCTGCATCTCGCTCCACATCAACGGCACCCCCCCAGCTTCCCAGGTACTATTCCACATCCCGGATACGGCAGTGTCACCCCGTCTTAGGTTTGACTTGCTTGAAAGCAGAGAGTCACACCGGACAAGCACTCCTGTCCGCCCTGAACGCACAGGTGGAAAAGTGTCTGACTCCGCAGCAACTGGATATCGGCAAAGTGGTTTGTGACAACGGAAAAAAAATGTTAGCGGCATTGAAGTTGGGCAAGTTGACACATGTGCCGTGCATGGCACATGTGTGTAATCTGATCGTACAACGCTTTGTGCATAAGTACACAGGCTTACAGGACGTCCTGAAGCAGGCCAGGAAGGTGTGTGGCCATTTCAGGCGTTCCTACATGGCCATGGCTCACTTTGCCGATATTTAGCGGCGAAACAACATGCCAGTGAGGCACTTGATTTGCGACAGCCCGACACGTTGGAATTCAACACTCCTAATGTTCGACCGCCTGCTCCAACAAGAAAAAGCTGTTAATGAATATTTGTATGACCGGGGAGCTAGGACAGCCTCTGGGGAACTGGGAATTTTTTTGCCACGTTACTGGACACTCATGCACAATGCCTGTAGGCTCATGCGTCCTTTTGAGGAGGTGACAAACCTAGTCAGTCGCACCGAAGGCATCAGCGACATCATACCATTTGTTTTCTTCCTGGAGCGTGCCCTGCAAAGAGTGCTGCATCAGGCCGTAGATGAGCGTGAAGAGGAAGAGTTGTGGTCACCATCACCACCAGAAACAGCCTTATCAGCATCGCTTGCTGGACCTGCGGCAACACTGGAAGAGGATTGTGAGGAAGAGGAGTCAGAGGAGGAATGTGGCTTTGAGGAGGAGGAGGAGGAAGACCAATCACAACAGGCATCCCAGGGTGCTCGTTGTCACCTATCTGGTACCCGTGGTGTTGTACGTGGCTGGGGGGAAGAACATACCTTCATTGACATCAGTGAGGAGGAGGAACAGGAAATGAGTAGCTCGGCATCCGACCTTGTGCAAATGGGGTCTTTCATGCTGTCGTGCCTGTTGAGGGACCCTCGTATAAAAAGGCTGAAGGAGAACGACCTGTACTGGGTGTCCACACTACTAGACCCCCGGTATAAGCAGAAAGTGGCGGAAATATTACCGAATTACAACAAGTCGGAAAGGATGCAGCATTTGCAAAATAAATTAAAAAGTATGCTTTACACAGCGTATAAGGGTGATGTCACAGCACAACGGGAATCTAACAGGGGGAGAGGTGGAAGTGATCCTCCTCCTCCCACGACCACGCCGGCAAGGACAGGACGCTTTAAAGACGTGTTGTTGATGGTGGACATGCGGACCTTTTTAAGTCCTACGCATCGCCACAGCCCTTCGGGATCCACCCTCAGAGAGCGACTCGACCGACAGGTATCAGACTACCTCGCATTAACTGCAGATATCGACACTCTGAGGAGCAATGAACCCCTTGACTACTGGTTGTGCAGGCTTGACCTGTGTCCTGAGCTATCCCAATTTGCGATAGAACTTCTGGCCTGCCCCGCTTCAAGTGTCCTGTCAGAAAGGACCTTCAGTGCAGCAGGAGGGATTGTCACTGAGAAGGGAAGTCGCCTAGGTCAAAAAAGTCTAGATTACCTCACCTTTATTAAGATGAATGAGGGATGGATCACGAAGGGACTGACACTGGGCGATACATTCGATTAAAAAAGGCCTGATGAGATGAGCTGCCTTGGGCTAAAAATGGTCCACACGCTGCTGTATTTTAGCTCTGAATGCCGGTTGACTTGCGTGACTTATCCGCCACCAACTAGGGTTCAAGCCGCCATGTTTTAGGGCACTTTCTGCCTGTGAAACAAACATCAATTTTTCTGGCCGCTGCTACAGCAGCGGCTGCAACAATACCGAATTTTTCAGGCATGTGTACATGCCTAATTTTTAGGCCCTCTGGTGCTGCACTGTGGCTTCAAAAACCAAACCAAAAAAATGCACATAGTGACCCTATGTAGGGGGAACAGTCCCTATTCTGCTCTGTGTCAGTGTGTATCAGGGATTTGACTATCTTTATTCAGATTCAAAAATTACAATTCCAGGAAAAATGTAACAAACATTTACAAGAACATGTCGTGCACATCATAGAAAGAACGTGAATTCTGCTCTTTGTCAGTGTGTATCAGGGGCTTTGAGGACAGGGAATAGTCTCTATTCTGCTGTTTGTCAGTGTGTATCATGGTCTCTGAGGACGGGGAACAGTCTCTATTCTGCTCTGTGTCAGTGTGTATATGGGGCTTTGAGGACGGGGAACAGTCTCTATTCTGCTCTGTGGCAGTGTGTATCAGGGGCTTTGAGGACAGGTGTCAATCCATATCTGCCAAGTGACCCTATGTAGGGTGAACAGTCCCTATAGAGTCCTTTGTAGACGTCGCAAGTACGCATTGGGTAATGGGATCTGTAGCGTTCTAGTCAGGTATTGGAATTTTCGGGAGCAGCAGTTTCCCCCTTTTTTTTAAGAATTTGCCAGGAATCTTTTTTTGAAGTTGTTCCCCTCCTCTTGACACGATCAATGACCTGAGAGTCTCCGTAAGCAGGGTTGACCTGTTAGTCCCGTTTCCCATTCAAGTTATGCATGATGTCCAGGCTAGGTTTCCAGGGACAAATGTTGTAGCCTGTTGAACGAGGTGACCTTGCTCGGGTCCCAGGTGTGCGGTTCCTAAAATCGCTGCCACATACACGTCCACTGATAGGAGACGCAACAGGTATTAAACTGATAAGAATAGTACTACTTAACACACCACTCCTATCTGGTGGCACATTAGATTGCCCGCGCAGTGCCACAAATTTAAAGTAGGAGGACCGACCAAGCATCTTCTTCCATCTCCCTGTTCCAAAAATGGCTGCCATATACACGTCCACTGATAGGAGACGCAACAGGAATGAAACTGATAAGAATAGTACTACTCTATTCTGCTCTGTGTCAGTGTGTATCAGGGACTTTTTGGGTTTTAAATGCACGCTATAGAGACACCTCTCAAGATACCACCCACTCACCCGCCTGCCGCCACCACAAAAAAACTAGCACCACAGCCGCTTTACTTGGTATGTCAGAGGAGTTATTCATACATCCGTTTGAAGAAATGAGTGATGCGCAACCATTACTGCCAGAGGATGTAGATAACAGGGATATGTCTCAGGCAGGCAGCATTACACACATGGACGTACGGTGTGATGATGATGATGTTGTACCCGCTGCTGCTTCCTTTGCTGAGTTGTCAGATACAAGTGAAGCAGTTGATGATGACGATGCGTCCATGGATGTCATGTGGGTACCCACTCGGCAAGAAGAAGAACAGGGCGAAAGTTCAGATGGGGAGACAGAGAGGAGGAGGAGAAGACGAGTTGGAAGCAGGGGGAGGTCGTCGCAAGGAGCTAGTGGCACAGTCAGACAGCATGCATCGGCACCCGGGGTCAGCCGACAGCACGCCAATCAACGCATGCTGTGTCCACTACCAGAATGCCGTCATTGCAGAGCTCAGCAGTGTGGAATGTTTTTTGTGTGTCTGCCTGTGACAACAGCAATGCCATTTGAAACCTGTGCCAAAAGAAACTGAGTCGTGGGAAGTCCAACACCCACCTAGGTGCAACTGCTTTGCGTAGGCACATGATCTCACATCACAAACGCCTATGGGATCAACACATGAGTACAAGCAGCACGCCTACTCTAAGCCGCCATCCTCCTCCTGGTCCAGCATCTTCAGCCACGTCAACCACTGCTGTCCTCCTTGCCCCCTCTCAACCATCCGCCACTCCGTCTCCCGTCTTGAGCAGTTCCCGCTCATCTGCCCACAGTCATGTGTCTGTCAAGGACATGTTTGAGCGTAAGAAGCCAATGTCAGAAAGTCACCCCCTTGCCCAGCGTCTGACAGCTGGCTTGTCCGAACTATTAGCCCGCCAGCTTTTACCATACAAGCTGGTGGAGTCTGAGGCGTTCAAAAAATTTGTAGCTATTGGGAAACCGCAGTGGAAGGTACCCGGACGAAATTTATTTTCACAAAAGGCAATCCCCAACCTGTACTCGATTGTGCAAAAGGAAGTAATGGCATGTCTGGCACACAGTGTTGGGGCAAGGGTCCATCTGACCACTGATACCTGGTCTGCAAAGCATGGTCAGGGCAGGTATATCACCTACACTGCGCATTGGGTAAACCTGCTGACTGCTGCCAAGCATGGAATGCATGGCTCTGCAGAGGAGTTGTTGACACCGCCACGACTTGCAGGCAGTCCTGCTGCCACCTCCTCTACTCCTCCTACTCCATCCTCTTCCATAACCTCCTCGGCTGAGTCCTCTTCTGCTGCTGCATCTCGCTTCACATCAACGGCACCCCCCCAGCCCCCAGCTCCCCAGATACTATTCCACATCCCGGATACGGCAGTGTCACCCCGTCTTAGGTTTGACTTGCTTGAAAGCAGAGAGTCACACCGGACAAGCACTCCTGTCCGCCCTGAACGCACAGGTGGAAAAGTGGCTGACTCCGCAGCAACTGGATATCGGCAAAGTGGTTTGTAACAACAACAAAAAAATTGTTAGCGGCATTGAAGTTGGGCAAGTTGACACATGTGCCGTGCATGGCACATGTGTGTAATCTGATCGTACAACGCTTTGTGCATAAGTACACAGGCTTAAAGGACGTCCTGAAGCAGGCCAGGAAGGTGTGTGGCCATTTCAGGCGTTCCTACATGGCCATGGCTCACTTTGCCGATATCCAGCGGCGAAACAACATGCCAGTGAGGCGCTTGATTTGCGACAGCCCGACACGTTGGAATTCAACACTCCTAATGTTCGACCGCCTGCTCCAACAAGAAAAAGCTGTTAATGAATATTTGTATGACCGGGGTGCTAGGACAGCCTCTGGGGAGCTGGGAATTTTTTAGCCACGTTACTGGATGCTCATGCGCAATGCCTGTAGGCTCATGCGTCCTTTTGAGGAGGTGACAAACCTAGTCAGTCGCACCGAAGGCATCAGCAACATCATACCATTTGTTTTCTTCCTGGAGTGTGCCCTGCGAAGAGTTCTGGATCAGGCCGTAGATGAGCGTGAAGAGGAAGAGTTGTGGTCACCATCACCACCAGAAACAGCCTTATCAGCATCGCTTGCTGGACCTGCGGCAACGCTGGAAGAGGATTGTGAGGAAGAGGAGTCAGAGGAGGAATGTGGCTTTGAGGAGGAGGAGGAGGAAGACCAATCAAAACAGGCATCCCAGGGTGCTCGTTGTCACCTATCTGGTACCCGTGGTGTTGTACGTGGCTGGAGGGAAGAACATACCTTTATTGACATCAGTGAGGAGGAGGAACGGGAAATGAGTAGCTCGGCATCCAACCTTGTGCAAATGGGGTCTTTCATGCTGTCGTGCCTGTTGAGGGACCCTCGTATAAAAAGGCTGAAGGAGAACGACCTGTACTGGGTGTCCACGCTACTAGACCCCCGGTATAAGCAGAAAGTGGCGGAAATGTTACCGAATTACAACAAGTCGGAAAGGATGCAGCATTTGCAAAATAAATTAAAAAGTATGCTTTACACAGCGTATAAGGGTGATGTCACAGCACAACGGGAATCTAACAGGGGGAGAGGTGGAAGTGATCCTCCTCCTCCCACGACCACGCCGGCAAGGACAGGACGCTTTAAAGACGTGTTGTTGATGGTGGACATGCTGACCTTTTTAAGTCCTATGCATCGCCACAGCCCTTCGGGATCCACCCTCAGAGAGCGACTCGACCGACAGGTAGCAGACTACCTTGCCTTAACTGCAGATATCGACACTCTGAGGAGCAATGAACCCCTTGACTACTGGGTGTGCAGGCTTGACCTGTGGCCTGAGCTATCCCAATTTGCGATAGAACTTCTGGCCTGCCCCGCTTCAAGTGTCCTGTCAGAAAGGACCTTCAGTGCAGCAGGAGGTATTGTCACTGAGAAGGGAAGTCACCTAGGTCAAAAAAGTCTAGATTACCTCACCTTTAATAAGATGAATGAGGGATGGATCCCGAAGGGACTGACACTGGGCGATACATTCGATTAAAAAAGGCCTGATGAGATGAGCTGCCTTGGGCTAAAAATGGTCCACACGCTGCTGTATTTTAGCTCTGAATGCCGGTTGACTTGCGTGACTTATCCGCCACCAACTAGGGTTCAAGCCGCCATGTTTTAGGGCACTTTCTGCCTGTGAAACAAACATCAATTTTTCTGGCCGCTGCTACAGCAGCGGCTGCAACAATACCAAATTTTTCAGGCATGTGTGCATGCCTAATTTTTAGTCTCTATTCTGCTCTGTGTCAGTGTGTATCAGGGGCTTTGAGTACGGGGAACAGTCTCTATTCTGCTCTGTGTCAGTGTGTATCAGGGGCTTTGAGGTCAGGTGTCAATCCATATCTGCCAAGTGACCCTATGTAGGGTGAACAGTCCCTATAGAGTCCTTTGTAGACGTCGCAAGTACGCATTGGGTAATGGGATCTGTAGCGTTCTAGTCAGGTATTGGAATTTTCGGCAGCAGCAGTTTCCCCCTTTTTTTTAAGAATTTGCCAGGAATCTTTTTTTGAAGTTGTTCCCCTCCTCTTGACACGATCAATGACCTGAGAGTCTCCGTAAGCAGGGTTGACCTGCTAGTCCCGTTTTCCATTCAAGTTATGCATGATGTCCAGGCTAGGTTTCCAGGGACAAATGTTGTAGCCTGTTGAACGAGGTGACCTTGCTCGGGTCCCAGGTGTGCGGTTCCTAAAATCGCTGCCACACACACGTCCACTGATAGGAGATGCAACAGGTATTAAACTGATAAGAATAGTACTACTTAACACACCACTCCTATCTGGTGGCACATTAGATTGCCCGCACAGTGCTCCAAATTTAAAGTAGGAGGACCGACCAAGCATCTTCTTCTATTTCCCTGTTCCAAAATGGCTGCCATATACACGTCCACTGATAGGAGACGCAACAGGAATTAAACTGATAAGAATAGTACTACTCTATTCTGCTCTGTGTCAGTGTGTATCAGGGGCTTTGAGGACAGGTGTCAATCCATATCTGCCAAGTGACCCTATGTAGGGGGAACAGTCTCTATTCTGCTCTTTGTCAGTGTGTATCATGGTCTGTGAGGACGGGGAACAGTCTCTATTCCGCTCTTTGTCAGTGTGTATCAGGGGCTTTGAGGACGGGGAACAGTCTCTATTCCGCTCTTTGTCAGTGTGTATCAGGGGCTTTGAGGACGGGGAACAGTCTCTATTCTGCTCTGTGTCAGTGTGTATCATGGTCTCTGAGGACGGTGAACAGTCTCTATTCTGCTCTGTGTCAGTGTGTACCAGGGGCTTTGAGGACGGGGAACAGTCTCTATTCTGCTCTGTGTCAGTGTGTATCAGGGGCTTTGAGGACAGGTGTCAATCCATATCTACCAAGTGACCCTATTTAGGGTGAACAGTCCCTATAGAGTCCTTTGTAGACGTCGCAAGTACGCATTGGGTAATGGGATCTGTAGCGTTCTAGTCAGGTATTGGAATTTTCGGCACCAGCAGTTTCCCCTTTTTTTTAAGAATTTGCCAGGAATCTTTTTTGAAGTTGTTCCCCTCCTCTTGACACGATCAATGACCTGAGAGTCTCCGTAAGCAGGGTTGACCTGTTAGTCCCGTTTTCCATTCAAGTTGTTCATGATGTCCAGGCTAGGTTTCCAGGGACAAATGTTGTAGCCTTTTGAACGAGGTGACCTTGCTCGGGTCCCAGGTGTGCGGTTCCTAAAATCGCTGCCACATACACGTCCACTGATAGGAGACGCAACTGGTATTAAACTGATAAGAATAGTACTACTCTATTCTGCTCTGTGTCAGTGTGTATCAGGGGCTTTGAGGACCGGTGTCAATCCATACCTGCCAAGTGACTCTATGTAAGGGGAACAGTCCCTATTCTGCTCTGTGTCCGTGTGCATCAGGGGCTCTGAGGACAGGTGTCAATCCATATGTCAAGGTGTCAATATGTTATATGTCAGGTGTCAATCCATATTCATTGCGATTTAGGAATGTTAGGTGATTTCTGCCCTTTATGGATTAAAACCTCTCTGCATCAACTGTGTAATTTTCCATGGGAGTTTTGCCATGGATCCCCCTCCGGCATGCCACAGTCAAGGTGTTAGTCCTCTTCAAACAACTTTTCCATCACTTTTGTGGCCAGAAAGAGTCCCTGTGGGTTTTAAAATTCGCCTGCCCATTGAAGTCAATGGCGGTTCGCCCGGTTCGCGGAAGTTCCCGTTCGCCGTTCGCGAACCGAAAATTTCGGGTTCGCGACATCACTATTTGTGAATATGATTTACCCTTATACTTCACCATTTAAAGGAATATTACAATATTGCACCATATCTGTTAAAGGAACAATACATTTTACTAAGATCCTACTATAAGACACTTATAAAAGGTATATATGCATGTTTATTGCTGAATTCACTGCACAAGTCTAATCGATAGAACTTGCACTGTATTGACACTAAGCGCTTCGCCGTTAGATTTTCAGTGTAAACAATGAGTTGGCACACTTTTCTAGTTAAAACATAAATATAAAATGTAATTTAGTTATTATTAAAGTTGGGATTTTTAAATAACATAAATGAGCCTATAAAAGATCTATCTATTAGAAGATATTTTATGTGATTCTTTGTGTTATTTAAAAAATAAAATTTTAATAAAATTATTTTGTATCTAAATTATATTGTATTTTTATGTTTTAACTCGAAAGTGGGCCAACTCGTTGTTTACACTATTTTACTTAGTCAAAATCTGTGAGAGGATTGCAGGAATGCAGCAACTTAGAGATAAATTTAAATTAATTTTGGATAGCAGTTTTATATTATTAATTTTCAAAGGAAAAACACCTTAGATTAAAATATATATTTTTTAAAACTCTAATTACCTTCTGTTGCTGTAGCACTGGTTTTAACATTGGAGAGAAACATGTTTTTAACCCCTTAGTGACTGCGGACGTGCAGGGTACGTCCGACAAAAAATGGTACTTAAGGACCGCGGACATACCCTGCACATCCGCAGCTAATTAGAGCACTGGAAGCGATAATGATCGCTTCCAAACACTCTAACGGTATTACAGCGATGCCTCGATGTCGCGCCATCCTGCAATACCCCACCTCACTGCCAGGCCCCCGAGTGATTGCTTCCCCATGTGGAGCCTGGCAGCGTAGTTGCATCAGAAGCCATCAGGCAGGCTTCCAATGCTCTGCCTGTATGCTGAGTGCCTCGAGGGGTCGAGGCACTTGGTTAAAATAAAAATAAATAAATTAAAAATTCAATAAAACAAATAAGGCTCCCTCACACTCCACTTAACCCACTTACCTGATCGCCGCCGTTCCCCCACCAGCAATCAGTCTTCTGCTTCACTGGGGGGACTGTCTGAAAGCCCAGACAGTCCCCCTTCTGCAAATTAGGACCCCCAGAGGCCATGTGACCACTCTAAAAGCACGGTCACATAGCCACAATAGGTGTACACAGTGCTGCCAGCAGAGGGTCTGCCTGAACTTACAGGCAGTCCCCGTGCTAGTTAAAAAAGTTTAGAAAAAGTTGTTAATAAATGTAAAAACTAAATATATATTTATGGTCAGGGCAATATTGCCGTGGTGGTAGCCTAACACATACATTTGTATACAACTAAAACTTGGATGATAACACCAGTCGGTTGTGGTATGCCGGAACCGACAATGTAGTAGGTCTGTAATAAAGAGGGCCTACCTTAGAGGGTGATGTCAGTAAAGGGAATGGTGGGAGGGGTAACTCGCCAGATCATCAATGGTAAAGTGGGAGAGGTCTGGCAGCCCTTATAAAGCCCCTTCCACAACTACAGGCCCAGCCTTAAAATTGTGGTCATGGCAATATTGCCATGGTGGTAGCATAACATATAAATTCGTATACAACAGAACATAGATAATAACACCAGTCATTGCAGTGAAGTAGGACAATGCAGTAGGCCTGTAATAAAGAGGGCAAAAAGAAGTGTATCAACCAAAATTTTATTCATACTACAACATTAATTATTTGGACAAATCACGATATGCCTGTCGTAAATCATTAACTGGGTTTGGTATATATAAGATGAAAGCAGAATATTTCCAGTGTCCCATGGTTTAGATTATATAAGCTGGAATTTGGTTGGAGGAAGCGGATGATGCTGCCCCTATGCGGAAAGAATGTCCTGAGTAATGACTTGCGTTAATGCCTAGTCTTGACAATAGTATGCGTACATAAAGCATAAATGTAGTGGTGGTAAGAGTGGAATCGTGTAATTCTCATAGTGGTTGATGTGGAAGTTTGTAAAAGGTGTTGAAATAGGTGTCCAAAACCTTAACCGGGCACCCTTTGTTGGAGGTAGGTAAAAGGGGTATGTCAATTGTGAGACCTCTTTGGCTGGTTTTGGAATGGTGAAGGGAAAGAATTTAATGGTCTAAAGGTTTGTGGATATCGGCCATCTTAAGGTAGTCTGTGGTTGTGATATTGAGCTATATTCCCTTGGACGTAAGAATCCATAAAAGGCCAGATATATGGCTGTTTTAAGCACCATATTGGTAGTATGTTCGAACGGTGCAGTATCTAATAGGTCAGATAATGACTGTAGTATTTTGTCTTTTATGGGGTAGGTGTGTGTCTGATTTTTGTATTCCCTTCAGTAGTGTTTTGATCTGGTATGTCAAAACGAATCCTGTATTGTTTGGGTGTTGTATTAACACGTGGTGTTGGATGCCCGTTAAATACAGATTGATAGTGTTGAAAGATAACTTTAAATAAATGTGGCAAAAAGAAGTGAACCCCAACATGGTCTCCAAAGCAAAAGTGTCATGTATGTGAAATTCCGCCAAGAACTGAGTGAAAACGTGAAAGGCACTATCAAAGGACTTCTTAGAGCTAACCAAAAGTGCCTGGTGGGAAAGGTTACGTGCGTGAGTCAATAGTCCATAATCATGTCCTGGAAAGAGGAGCAGGGGTAGCCTGACTGGAAGCGGTGGGTAGAGTCTGGAGGAAGACCTGAAAGTGAAAACGAGATAAGTGATCAGCCGCTATATTTGTGAAACCCAGAACGTGAATACAGGTGATGAAAAATTGTCTGGTGACCGCCACCTAGGTGAGTCTCCTTAACCCCTTAAGGACCAAACTTCTGGAATAAAAGGGAATCATTACATGTCACACATGTCATGTGTCCTTAAGGGGTTAAAAACCTCATAATAAACAGTGAGGAAGACCGGCCTTTATTTACGATATGGCAAGTGGCCAGGTTGTCAGAATAACATCTGACGGATTGGCCTGCCCACTCTGTTCCCCAAATGATAGCAGCCGCTACGATTGGGTACAGTTCGAATAACGCTAATGTAGAAGCCAGAAAGAGAACGAACTTCTCTAAGCCATGGCCCCCACATCCACTTATTACCCTAGACAGCAGCGAAACCAGTGTTGGTCGCCGCATCTGTCCAGAGTTTATGGGAATTGTCTATGATTGGGGGTATTAACATGGCGTGACCGTCCCAGGAGGTGAGAAAAGTGTGCCACGTACGTAAATCGGCCATTGCGTGTGAGTCTAACATGGTGCGTGAGTCGTCTGAGGGGAGGTTCGGGAATAAGGAAAGTAATTGTGAGATAAAAGATCTACCTTGGGGAATGGTCCTCATTGCAAAAGTGACCCCAGCAGGGATTGAAGTTCCTTTCTTTTACAAGAACCTAGCTGTAAGTATAATTCAATGCTCGCTAAGGTGCGCCCAATCTTGTCCTTGGGAAGACTTGCCTGCCTGTGCACAGTGTCAAGTTGAATCCCCAGAAAATGTATGACTGTGTCAAGACCTTCTGTTTTTTTTAGGGGAGACCGGTATACCCAGGGATTCGGAAAGAGACAACATTTGTGTCAGGCTGGCAGGGGGAAGTGAGTTGTTTTCTATAGTGAGAAAATCACCTAAATAGTGAATTACAGTCGGACATCTGCAGACATTAAGTAATAACCAACACATGGTTTTGGCAAAAATATAGAATATTTTTGGGCTGCTTTTATAGCCGAAAGTGAATCGGGAGAAGAAATAATATAGCCCTCGCCATTTAATGCCGTGCAGATGCCGTGCCAAGTGAAGGGTGAATGGGAAGTAATTTAAAAGCATTGACAATGTCCATTTTACTGAGCCATGCAGCTGTCCCAGCAGCCAAAATGGCTCTGATGGCATTGTCAATTGTGGAATATTGCAGTGAAAATTTGTCATGGGGTATGAAGGAATTTAGACTTGGACTGTGGAGGAATGAGGTGCCAATAAGTTGCCAATAAGTTGATGATTAGTGTGTGCTTATGTGATGTCTTACCCGTGATGATCCCAATGGGGTTGGTTCTCACTGAAAAGAAGGGAGGGGGATTGAAAGGCTGTCATGAAACCCTGTCATCAACCAACTCAGGGTCTGCCATTGCTGTCTGCAAATTATTGCACTTGAGCGTAGCAGGGGGTAAATGGAGAAAGCCTGTAGACAACCCTTCGGTGAGAAATCTAACCAAGTGTTGTGAGGGGTAGTGTTGTAGTAACATAGCAAATAAAGTGACATTGATGCAGGTGATGTAAGGTTTAGGGAATAGATTATTAGGGCACAAGGATTTTGTGTGGCAGGTGGACCCCCACACAATGGAATGGCTGGCCCCGCTGGCATGTTAGATGAACAGACTCCTTCCAATTTTTCCAGTCTATCGCTAATCAGTCCAATGGAAGATATTAGTGTTGTGAGCATAGGATGAACATCCGGTAACTGGGATCCGCTAGCCCACTCCCATGCCCCAAAGCTGTCAGTGTTTGTATTAAGGAGTCTGAAGAGCTCCACTTTCCTGGCAGTAGCCGGGAATGGAATACATTGTTTGCAGAGTTCAGCAGTGAGACGAGGGATAGTCCATGACCTTAAAGAAGTTGGATTAGCCATATCAACAACCTGGGCAGGGGTATCGGACCTAGCTGGGGTGCAAGGATGGGATAGTTCTTCTGGTGTATCAGGAACTTGAGACATCCGGAAATATATATATATATATATATATATATATATATATATATATATATATATAAAACAAAAATAGTAATGCACTCCACCTTCCTTGATGTACTTGCCCGGTGCTTATCAGCAAACAGATACAGTCAAAAGTACAAGATAGCACTCCAGGGACTTCCATGTTGAATGAATAAAACGTAACTTTTATTAGCTCAAAATAAAAATCAACGTTTCAGTCTGTATCACAGACTTTCATCAGGATGAGTTTGCAAATCAAATCCATGAGAATATATACCCCCAATATCTCCTTAACTTACCCAGGGTGAGGATAGGAGTGATCCCAGGGGCACCTGACCAGCAGCCTGCTCAGGTCAAACAATTGACACTGATGATGTCATAGACGTGCGCCTCCCGGGGTCGTTCCCATAGCAACCCAGTATAACCAACAAAATAATACATATACATTACCCATTCACAATTACCCATTCACCCAGTGCTAATAGGATTATTACTATATATCTATAACAATGTGATTTTGTTGAGGACCTTTGCTTTATGTCCCTCGCTTGTATTATTTTGTATTCTGTATATATTATGTGATGTATGCCGGTCTATATAGATTTGGGGATGCATTGGTTCTTTGTTCTGCTGCTTGAATGTTTGAGTTATTTATGTATTTATTTATGTGTTCATGTTGGACTAGACTGGGAGTACACAAGTCATTCTTGGTGCCCTCTTCTCTTTAGATAACTGCAGCTCTACTTAGTGGCTATACTTGTATCTTCTTGTTATTGTGCATTATGTTCTTTTCCCCATAGGTTTAGTTGGTGGATATTTAATCACCCTTTATCTGGCATCGTCTTTTCATGTTTTCTCCCTTTTTTTACTAAGAAGTTCTGACATATATCCTTTACTACTCTTTTTACCTGTATAATGATATCTAAGGATTAGGAATGATACATTACTCTTGGTACAATTATGCTTTCAATTGCTGTTTGTTGGTACTTTTGCTCCCTGTAGTTAGATTGGAATCTCTGCAGGTTTGATTGCTCATGCCTGCATTTTATTTTTGTATTTGTAGTATAAGTTACATGTCTTCTTTATGAATTATCTATTCCTTAGGTAGTACAGTTTGTATATTTATATCTTGTTAATAGGTTGCTACAGGCTAATTGCAGTTTGATTGCTTTTCGATTAGTTCTGCCTGCTGTCTATCTCTAACGTGTTCTCTCTGTATCTAAATAGCCCCTGATGGGGTGTATAGGTCTTTCTTCAACATTTATAATTTATTCCTGTATGCAGGCTATGTTTTTAGTTATATGTATATGTATTTTTTTGTTGGTTATACTAGGTTGCTATGGGAACGACCCCGGAAGGCGCACGTCTATGACATCATCAGTGTCAATTGTTTGACCTGAGCAGGCTGCTGGTCAGGTGTCCCTGGGATCACTCCTATCCTCAACCTGGGTAAGTTAAGGGGATATTGGGGGTGTATATTCTTATGGATTTGATTTGCAAGCTCATCCTGATGAAAGTCTGTGATACAGACTGAAACGTTGATTTTTATTTTGAGCTAATAAAAGGTAAGTTTTATTCATTCAACTTGGAAGTCCCTGGAGTGCTATCTTGTACTTTTGACTATCAGGATACTGATATATAATAAGATACTGGCTGGCTAGCTAATGCTCCCATAGTATTCCCCCCTCATCCCATAGTGTTCTCCACCCCCTCCCATAGTATTCTCCACCCCCTCCCATAGTGTTCCCCCCCTCATCCCATAGTGTTCCCCCCCTTTCCATAGTATTCTCCCCCCCCTTTCCATAGTATTCTCCCCCCTCCCATAGTATTCCCCCCCATGGTATTCTCCACCCCCTCCCATAGTATTCTCCCCCCCTCCCATAGTATTCTCCACCCCCTCCCATAGTATTCTCCACCCCCTTCCATAGTGTCTGCCCCTCATCCCATAGTGTCCCCCCCTTTCCATAGTATTCTCCACCCCCTCCCATAGTGTCCCCCCCTCATCCCATAGTGTTCTCCCCCCCATAGTGTCCCCCCCATCCCATAGTGTCCCCCCTCATCCCATAGTGCCCCTCCCTTTCCATAGTATTCTCCACCCCCTCCCATAGTGTTCCCCCCCTCATCCTATAGTGTTCACCCCCCTCCCATAGTGTCCCCCCTCCCCTTGTCCCATAGTGCACTTTCCCTTGTCCCATAATTACTTACCTGTCTTGCAGCGTGGGCCGGCTTCACAGCACGCACCGCGGTACAGGAACTTCAATTTCAGGTTCCGGTTTCCGGCGGAACTGAAAGGAAGTGTGCACACTTCCTTTCAGTCCTGCCGGAAACCGGAACCTGAAATTGAAGTTCCTGTACCGCGGTGCGCGCTGAACACCGGCCCACGCTTCAAGACAGGTAAGTAAATATGGTATATCAGCGTATAACACGCACCCATCATTTTCCCCCTATTTTCAGGGAGAAAAAGTGTGTGTTATACGCCGATAAATACGGTAACTAAAACAGACAGGTGAGGCCCTGCTAAGTGCAAAGTGGCTTGAGAGGCTCTACCTATATGTTGGCCCAAGGGGATTTGAGGCACCCGAAATGTTGTGGCGGGGAGTTGGCCTCTCAATGACAATTAAAGCAGAAGATAGTATGGGAGTGACATGTAAGGCCCTCTCTATGCAACCATGCAAGGCGAATAGCTATGTTTTGGACCGATGGGCGAAAACCTCTGAGTATGAGTGTTGGGGATAAAATCAGCTATATACGAAACTCTCTTAGTTAGATGGATATTTTGTTAGAGCCACACCCTCTGTGATAGACAGGATCCTGGGAATCAGTCAAGAAGACAAGAGATGTGTTCTATAACCAATTCAAATTTTATTATACAGTCATATGCAGTTATACCCCATTTTCATGTCGGTGGGGGCCATGAGCATTAGTGACATAATTTGTTTTTCATAAGTTATAAACAGCTGTTTCTAGTTATAATCTTTCGTCATATAACGCATTACATATTTGATTAAAACCAGATATTTACAAATACCGATATCTTGGAAATTAACAAGAACATTTCGAAATCAGTATCTTTCCCGTAACTAGGATTTTATATAAATCCTATTTCCGAGAATAGAAGATGAAATGCCAAATGTATTCTTTGTTCAAATTAACCCTTATATGAACAGCTAGGATAGATAGCAAAATGGATATTTGTATCTACAATGAGGATGGGTGTTGGCCTCGTGGGGCCACTAGCCTATGGCAAGAGGCCAGAAACATAACATAGATGGGCCACCTAATCCTTAATAGCCAGTACTGTCTGCTAATAGGGGCTAAAAAAAAAATAGGGAATGCAAATGTCATACCTGTGAAGGTTAGAATCAGAAAAATTATGATTCTTAGTAGAGATTTTTGGGGAAGTAGGATAGGAGTGGATACGTAAGTAAACCTAAAATGAAATGTAGTACAGTATCTGAGTATGTGAGATATTTATATGGACCTATGTATGGGCCAGATCGTGGACCCCGATTAATATAGCGTAACCTACCCCAATCTTAGGAGCAAGGGGAGAATTTGGCGAAAGCTGCCGTGGCTGGAAAACCTTGTATAAAGACAAACGTCTTGTCTAAATTGCCACCTATGGAAATATCAAGATATTAATGAAACCAGGAGGGATTATCTAAACAAGACACATTTACACCAAATTTACCAACCTAAAATGACAGCATAGAAAGTTGACAGAAACAGGAACAATTCATCTGACTAAAACCTCTGTAATACACCAGTAAAACATCAAAAAGACATGAGATGCCAGGAAATAGAAGGTTTATATATACCAGAAGTAAAAATACTATTTATATTAATAGATATAACCATGAGATAATTATAATCTGACTGTGATATCTAGTTTTAACCATTAGGGGGCACCGGTCTCGAAGTAACAGGCAAATGCTGGAGACCGGCAATCTGGAAGAACTGTGCGAACAGCCTATGTTTGAACAGCTATTCGCCTGCTTCTACCGAAATACATGACTTGATTTGTATGAATGCATACGAATAATCTAAGCATTTCTGAATGTAAAAAAGAGCCAGAACCAGGGGGTGGGGGTCCTGGACGTGCAGTTGACAGAAATTAAATATCTTAACAAGAAGACTAAAGTACAAGCATACGTGAGTGTATTCGAAGTGGCGAACACATATTTAAAACAAAAATGAAAGGGGGAGAGAGAGGGAAAACAGAGACCCACACCTTGATGACGCTACCCAAGTGCGACCGTGGGGCGACGATGTGGGTCTGACTTACGGTAAACGAGCAGTTCTAAACTGGCCTTAGGGGTAACGTTTGGCCAGTGATCAGATAAGCAGAAAATAAATGGACACCAGAGCAAGAGTTCAGGACACGAGGAAACTGCAGGAGGCAGCATGGCAAACGAAAGTAGTCACACAACTCGCCAGACCATCAATGGCAAAGTGGGAGAGGTCTGGCAGCCCTTATAAAGGGGACCCAAGCCCCTCCCAAAACTACAGGCGCAGCCTTAAATATATGTAACAGAATTGTTTGTATATGGATTACAATTATTTTCCCTCCATTCATCTGTTTGTTCGGTTTATTTCCCTGCCTGTACAGTCCCTATGTGTTCCCCTGTTAAACTACCGAAAGCCGCACGAAGGCGCGACCACCGTGAAGCTGGTGTGTGCCTCCAATTGATCTCCCTGCAGCTAGCGTGTGCCGTCAATTGACTATGTGTGGTGAAAAAGAGGCGCAGCACACCAACATCAAAACCTCATCCCAACTGTGAAGTATGGTGGTGGGGGCATCATGGTTTGGGGCTGCTTTGCTGCGTCAGGGCCTGGACGGATTGCTATCATCGAAGGAAAAATGAATTCCCAAGTTTATCAAGACATTTTGCAGGAGAACTTAAGGCCATCTGTCTACCAGCTGAAGCTCAACAAAAGATGGGTGTTGCAACAGGACAATGACCCAAAGCATAGAAGTAAATCAACAACAGAAAGGCTTAAACAGAAGAAAATACGCCTTCTGAAGTGGCCCAGTCAGAGTCCTGACCTCAACCCGATTGAGATGCTGTGGCATGACCTCAAGAAAGCATTTCACACCAGACATCCCAAGAATATTGCTGAACTGAATCCGTTCTGTAAAGAGGAATGGTCAAGAATTACTCCTGACCGTTGTGCACGTCTGATCTGCAACTACAGGAAACGTTTGGTTGAAGTTATTGCTGCCAAAGGAGGTTCAACCAGTTATTAAATCCAAGGTTTCACATACTTTTTCCACCTGCACTGTGAATGTTTACATAGTGTGTTCAATAAAAACATAGCAACATTTCATTCTTTGTGTGTTATTAGTTAAAGCAGACTGTGATTGTCTATTGTGGTGACTTAGATGATGATCAGATCACATTTTATGACCAATTTGTGCAGAAATCCATATCATTCCAAAGGGTTCACATACTTTTTCTTGAAACTGTATATACGTGTGTGTGTGTGTGTGTATGTGTGTGTGTGTATATATATATATATATATATATATATATATATATATATATATATATATATATATATATATATATATACACATATATAATATTCATTTTTGTCCTTGCACACACACTTTTGAATTTCTTCCAAATGCCAGGTGCATTCTAGCCACAGCCAAAAATGAAAAAAGGCTTGCACTCACAGTCTTTCTCCTTTGTAAAATTTATTTCTTTATTCCATTTCTTGTTAAAACATAATCATAGTCATAATCAACGTTTCAGCCATCGTTTGTGATTTTCATCAGGATCAGTTCAGCAAAAATACATATTCTAACTAATGCACTTATATTGCTAATCAAACCTATTATTCAATCATAAAATCACTCACCACCTGTATCGCTACTTCCACGGTGTCTCTCCACCACTCCTGCACATGTGCGAACATGCCGCAACCCGGAAGTAGCGTGCTGACATCACCAGCCGTTACCAGGGTTACCCGATATCGTTTCAGGCTCCCTGGCAACTAGATGAACCAAAACAAAGCAGAGTGTTGCGCCGGATCTCATATAGCGTACATACAATCAAAACAAATTTAAATCAATCATATAAGGTTTAAAAACACATACCACACTATTCATTCATTAGAGCATAATATATCATATCATATTTATACCAATACTCTTTACTGTAATTTGGTATATTTCTATCTATTTTCAAAACAAAGTTTCAGACCAAGAACCCGCCAAAAAAGTATATATATACATCCTAATTTAGATGTGCAAAACATATAGGAGTAACACATCTATTTAACATATACTAATACACCTACTCCATGCTCTAAACTATTGTTACATAGATCCTATATTAAAATTATCATGTACATTAAAATATTTCAGACATATCTTAGAGTTTTTAAATAACTCAAATACATCAAATACATCAAAGTGCTGCTATTATACACTAAAGTGTTATAATGTGAGTTGTATGTTGTATGTTGTATGGGGGCCAGGGGGAGGACATTAGGTCCTCCCCTTATTCTCACTTAGGGCCCCCATCTGCCACTCAGGAGTGGGGGCCAGGGGGGAGGACAATAGGTCCCCCCCATCATTTTACGTTAGGACCCCCACCCGCCGCTCAGGGGTGGGGGCCGGGGGGTACTATTTTTTTATTTTTTTAAAACAGTGAGTAGTCACAGGCTGCTCACTGTTTACTAGACATGCCCCTACTCGTGGTATAGCGAGTAGGGGCACAATTTACTAATACTAAGTAATTTTTACTTAGTATTAGTAAATTTGGCTGAAAGACCAATTTAGGTCTTTCAGCCTTTTGATAGATAACTCCCTAATACCCTGGGAATTGGGGAGTTATCTGCCAAGTAGCTGCAAGAGAAGTCCCGAGGTGCTGAAGTCCCGAAATTCCGAAATGCAGAAGTTCCGAAATTCCGAAGTGTCGAAGTGCCGAAGTTGCTGAATTTCCGAAGTGTTGAAGTTCCGAAGTGCTGAAGTGCCGAAGTTGCCGAATTTACGAAGTGTCGAAGTGCCGAAGTGTCGAAGTGCCGAAGTGCTGAAGTGCCGAAGTTCCGAAGATGCCGAAGTTCCGAAGTCTTGAAGTGCCAAATTGCCGAAGTCCCAAATTGCAAAAATCCCGAATTCGGAATGCCGAACCGAACTGAAAATTTTCCCCATGCACATGCCTAACAAATAATCCAAATGAGGATGAAATTCCTGGAAAGAGGGTATAGTGAAAGGGTCTTAGATAGAGCGTTGGAAGAAGCAAAGAAAAAAGCGACCACGCCGCAAGACACCACTATAAAGTCTAAATTGTTTTTTCCAGTAACATTTCACAATAAAGCACAGAAAATATCTAATATAGTGAAGAAGAACTGGAACATGCTATCGTGTGATGATACCCTACCAAGGGAGTTTAAGGAACCACCAAGGATTTGTTTCCAGAGGAATAGGAATTTGAAAGATATACTGATGAAAACTGATCCAATAGAGAGTTATTCTGAACAACAGAAACCACAAGTGAGGGGGTGCGTTCGTTGCTTAGGATGCGTGACGTGTGGTCATATGGTGCCATCACGAACTTTTAATCATCCACATAAAAAATAGGATCTACAGGATACGACACACAATTACGTGCAGGACAACATTTGTCGTGTATAAAATATCATGTCCCTGTGGTTTGGTCTACATCGGGAAAACCGAGACACAGTTATGTGAACGGATCAGAGGGCACAGATCGAATATTAGGATGGCCTATAGAGACGGATGTACAGATAAACCCGTGGTGAAACATTTTTTGGAGTATAAACACCCATTGGCAACATTAAAGTTTGTAGCAATAGATCATATACCATTGCCAAGAAGGGGAGGAAATAGAGGAAATACATTGTTGAGAAGAGGGACATTTTGGATACAGGAATTGGACACAGTTGCACCCCGTGGACTAAATGATATTACCGTATATACTCGAGTATAAGCCGAGTTTTTTAGCACATTTTTTGTGCTAAAAAAACCCAACTCGGCTTATACTCGAGTCAATAGTCTGTAGGCGCGTGGACGCGTGTGTGAGCGTCAACGGAGGAGGAGGGGCGATGTGTTGAGGGGTGACCGGCGGGAGTTTTCTTGGCGGCTGGTGGGAACGCTCGAGAGGACGAGAGGACGATATCTACAGCAACCGCAATACCGCAATACCGCAATACCGCAACGACCGGGGTCTCTGTTTAGTGCTCGACACATGTGCGACAGCGTTCAACATTTTTTTTCTTGGGGGACGGAATGCTGCTGCCTGAGCTGGTGTCTGGGAGCCCCTGGTTTGGAGATGTACTCAGGTCTTGAGGAGGAGTAGGGAGACGCAAAACTGCACCAACAAGATAAGTGATTGTGTTTTTCTTTACGCTTGCAAAATTTGAAGTGAGAGGGTAGAAGAGTGGTGGGTTGTGAGGAGGGCAGATAGTACAAAACGGAGAACTATTACAACTATTACAAAGAAGAAAGGAGATATGGGAGGAGAGCAAAAAAAAAAAAACGGAAACTTTAAGACCACATAGAGATCATAAAAAGACTAAATAAAGCTGGTACACAAAGAAAAAAAATATATATATATATTTTTCTTTTTTTCTTTTTCCCGAGAACAAGAAACAAAGTTTTGCTCCCTGACAGTTAAAGAGACAAATTAAAAAAAAAAAAAAAAACGCAGAGAAAGCAGAAGGGAAAAGAGAATAAATAATAAGGAAGAAGGGAGAAGAAAAAGAAAAATAAGGAGGAAGGAATAAAGCCAGAAAAAAAAAATACTAAAGAGTGAAGAAAAAGGGGGGAAAAAAAATAGAAAGAAAAGAAAAATATATAAAAATAAAATGAAGTAATAACACAAAATGACAACTAGAAAACCACAGGAGGAGAAAAGAAAGAGAGAAAAAAAGATCTTGTTATTGAGAAAAGATTATCAGGTTATTTTTCTCCTTCTCAAAATAGATCTCAATTGCCTTCTGAAAATCAGGATCATTCCCCTCCCCCCATCCCCAACCACAATCCCTCTCATGCTGCACCAGTGGGTAAAACCCTCACTGAAGAGATCTTAATTAATTACCTGGATAAATTTCAGGAGAGCATTAAAGAGGATATCCAAAAAGGCTCATCTGACTTAAAACAAGAATTGAGAACTATGAAAGTCCAATTGGAATCTATAGAGGATAAGTTGACGCAAACTGATATAAAATATGCACATATGGAGTCAATAACAACAGATCTGCAATCAAGAGTAGAACAACTAGAGGATAAATTAAATGACCTGGAAGACCGTTCCAGGAGAACTAACATAAGAATTCGTAACATTCCTGAACAAGTCACTGACTCTATATTGAAAAAATTTCTAATGGAATATTTCGAGTCTGTATTATCCCAAGATGATTTAAAAGATTCTGAATTGGAAAGATTCCATAGGCTACCCAGACCCAGAAATGTAGCAGAAACATTACCAAGAGATGTAATTGTTAAATTTCAATCTTTCCATATTAAAAATCAAATAATGAGTTCATTAAGAAATAATCCGGTCTTGGAAGAGAGATTTAAGAATTTGAAGATTTTTCCAGATCTATCTTTTTACACAAGGACATGGCGGAAAAGCTTCAATCAAGAATTAATTGTGTTAAGAGCTAAAGAAGTGAAATACATATGGGGATTCCCCAAATGTTTAAGGATTTTCTGGAAAGGAAAAAATGAAAAATTTACAACTTCGGTCGCGTTGAGAAAATGGATGGAAGAAACATTAACACCAGGACCAACATAATAATTATTAGCTGCAGAAGCCCTGAAGCTCTCCGGATGAAAGAGGAGAATTATAACTTTTATCTATGACTAGGAAGATTCTCTCCTTTTTTTTTTTTTTATTATTATATAAGCAGTGATGTAATAGAAACCCAGCAGTATTGATAATTGGTAATATGCACAAGTAGTAGGGGAAGAACTATTACTATAAAAGGATTGATTGTGTTACACTGTGGGGAAACCTATACAGTTTTTGGGTGGATTGGCTATGTGTTTCAGTAGACTTAAATTCATACGAATTTAGTGGGGATATACATAAATTTATGAGGAATATATATGTAAATAAATCAAGTTTTTTTTTTTTTTTTTTAAGGGGAAAAAAAAGAGAAAAGGAAAAAGAGGGGAAAGGGAGGAAAAGTAGTCATCCGAGATGGTAGAGTGTTCCCAAATTAAGGAATAGGATAGGATTTTTGGTCACCTCGATACTATATCGCCCCACCAAGTGTCAACTTTTCGTTGACACAAATACCGAGATATGGTAACTAAAGATATCATATCATGTAGACATAGATGGCCCTTTGGGGGCAGGTTGAGAGACAACCCTCTAGGAGCTAGGCTGTGTTGGGTCAGACTGGGTGTATTGCCCATAAGGCTATTTTTGGTCTATGATAAATGGACTATTTGTGTTCTATGTAAATGCATTGCAACTCTCTTGGGGACAGTGGTATTTAGGGTCTATGATTTAAAATGGTTAAGATGATTTTGGTTAATGTCCAGGGTCTAAATACTGCAAATAAAAAATCTTTAATATATAACTACATGCTAAGAAATAAAGTAGAAGTGGGTTTCTTTCAAGAAACCCACTGGTCAGATACGGATAATCATGGTTGGGGGGGTGAAAAATTCCCTATTGTGATACATTCCTCATTACGTGGGAAAAAGCAAAGAGGTGTAGCAATAGTCTTTTCTCACACACTAAAAGTAGACATATTACATCAAATTATAGATAAGAACGGTAGATATGTAATAGTTTGCTGTAAACTGAATGAGATACCATATACACTGACGAACATATATCTTCCTAATGATTTTCCCGCCCCAACCCTAAAAAAAGTTCTGGGTTTAATAGAACCCATTAAAATAGGCATGTGTTTGGTAGCTGGGGATTTCAATAGTGTATTGGACCCGATACTAGATAAAAAGACAACAGTAACTTTATTACATCAAAAAAGAACAGATAAGTTAGCGAAATCTATTAAGAGAAACATGATTAACTTTGACTATTTCGATCTATGGAGAACGATTAATCCTGACTCATTGGAATATACTTATTTTTCGCATTTGCATCTGTCCCACTCACGAATCGATATGGTTTGGGGTAACATAACAGCATTATCAAATATCAAATACTGTAAGATATTGGATAATACCTGGTCAGACCACAGTATTAATATGTGGGAGACGAAAAACCAATGGACCAGGATCAATCGTGAAACCTGGCGCATGAATGATAACTTGTTAAAATCTAAGATCCATATTGATATATTAGAAAAACAAATTGAAACTTTTTTTCTTGAAAATGATCCAAATGACACTTCATATACAAACAACTGTGTGCATTTAAATCTACCATTAGAGGCAATATAATAAGTATACAAACAAGGTATAAGGCACAAAATAATACATTTTTTCTGGAACTCCAAGAGGAATTAAAAAAGTCTTCGAATGAGAATAAGCAGTCTCCTTCTAAATTAAATGCAGATGCCCTGAAAAAAATCCAAAATAAAATTAATAACTTCCTTATAGAAAAAAACTCTAAGGTTATGAAGAAACTGAAAGCGAATTACTATTATAAAGGAAACCGAGCAAACAGGATTATGACTAAAAATTAAGTGATAAAATCAGCTCCAATAAAATAGTAAAGATAGTGGATGAGGAAGGGGTTTATCTAGATCCAAAAAAAATAGGTGAGAGATTTAATAAATATTATGAGACCCTGTATAATTTAATTCCTTCGAAAATGAATGATGAGGATTTTTTGAGTAACAGTAATAAACCTAAACTTAATGTGGAGCAAAGAAATAAGTTAAATGTTCCTATTACAGTCCAGGAAGTGGAGGCAGCAATAAACAATTTAAAATCAGATAAGACGCCAGGCCCAGACGGTTTTGTAAATATATTTTATAAATCCTTTAAAAACCATATAGTTTGTCATTTAACCAATATGTTTAATGAAATAGTCTCAGTAGGTAAATTTCCTCCTGAGATGTTAAGAGCAAATATCCTTCCAATTTTAAAAGAAAATAAGGATCCCTTAAAGGTGGAAAATTACAGACCTATTTCTTTAATCAACACGGACGTTAAGATTTTTTCATCAGTTTTGGCCAATAGACTAAAGGGACTCATGGATAAGATTATAAAAAATGATCAAATTGGCTTTATACAGGGGAGAGATCCAGTTGACAACTCTAGAAGATTACTCAATCTGATAGATGCAGCTCAAAGGAATAAAACATCTCTGTTTGTTTTGGCAGTAGACGCGGAGAAAGCGTTCGACAGGGTCGGTTGGGTCTTCTTAAGGAAAACTATGGAAAAGTTCGGCATACAGGGGTGGATGCTTAAAGCAATTCTGGCACTATATGAAGGTCCAGAAGCAAGAACAGTGGCTCCAAATATATGCGCTGACTGGTTCACATTAAAAAATGGAACGAGACAGGGTTGCCCCCTATCGCCCATTTTATATATTATGACAATGGAGATACTAGCTATTAATATAAGAAATAATCTTCAAATAAAAGGCTTTAGCTATAGAGAGAAAGAATTCAAATGAAATCTATATGCAGATGATCTGATTTTGACCTTAACCGACCCTGTCGAATCGCTTGGTGCCTTGATGGAAGAGGTAGATAAATATGGTTTGATTTCAAATTATAAAATAAATGTAAATAAATCCACTTATATAGCTATAAATATCTCTAGAGAATGTTGCCAATATATAAGAGACAAATATAAATTTAACTGTAATAAAAACATAATATCTTATCTGGGAATAATGATTACTGATGACTTAGAAGATACAATGCAAATAAACTTTTTAAAAACATATAGATCAACTCACAAGTCATTAAACATATGGAGACAAACTGAACTGTCCTGGTGGTGTAGAATTAATTTGGTCAATTCATATTTACTTCCCAAATGGTCGTACTTATTCCGCATGATCCCCTTGAGAATGCCACAACCATGGCTATATATGATACAACGAGATATAAATAATTTTATCTGGAAAGGAAAAAGGCAGAGGATGAATAAACAACTTTTGATGCAGAAAATTAGGAAAGGAGGGATACATTTTCCGAATATTAATACAATCTATGTAGCTAATATGATGTTTCATATTTATAAAACGCAACTCTTAAGTTCTGAGGAACTGGGTTGGTACCAATTAGAAAAGGAGATGACAGAAACAGATAATTTGTACCAATTAATCTGGGTAACCAAACAAGATGAAAGAATTAAGAAGGTGTGTTCCTCAAATAGTTGTTTGCAATCAATTCTGATGGAATGGGAAAAGCTGAGGACGAAATGCGGAATAAGTAATAAAATATTGGGAAACTTTAACTTCAATATTATTCATCTAAGGATGAAGGATATAAATATAAGTGCATGGACAACGAAGGGTATTAACTTTATAAATCAAATAATATTGGGAGATAAAATCAAACCATTCGAAACCCTGGTACATGAATATTCGCTACCCAGGCAGGAGTGGTATAATTACCTAAGAATCAGAGGTTTTATCCAACAATTTTTGTTATATCGACCCATAGAGGGAATAGAAAATTTGACAGCTCTATTAAAAAATGATAATGTACCGCAAATAGTGTCGAAGGCAAGAAGTGCTCTCCTACAAATTGAGGCACCTAGTAGGAATGTTAATATGCAGAAATGGAGTAGCGAAATGAATGTACAGATTTTCAAGGTTGAATGGGATCAAGTAATATTTCAAACAGGTAAAATAATCCACTGCCTGAATCTTCTTGAGGTATTATTTAAATTAATGAATCGATGGTATTTAGTTCCCACCAGAATGTCCAAAATGTATACCTCTAACTCTTCATTGTGTTGGAGATGTAACGAAAAAGAGGGGTCTTTTGGTCATATATGGTGGGAATGTAGTAAAGTTAAAAATTTATGGTATATGACCTTTGAATCTTTGGAGTATATTACAGAGACAAATATTCCTAGAGGTCAGCATAACGGCCTATTCCATTTAAACCTACAATTACTTCACTTTAAAGAAAGATTTATATATGCCCACTTTGTTGCTGCAACAAAAATAATAATCGCAAGAAATTGGAAGAGTAGTGCGATTTTTACACACGATCAATTATATTCACAAGTCCAATACCAATTAACTATGGAGGCCTTGGGGTACCAGTCTACAAAAATCAGAGAAGTCAGTAAATTCTGGAAGGAAAAAAATAGAGAGATTGATCAGACAAATTCCTGGACAAAACAATTAGGATAACATCATTTTTCTTTTGCTTTTTTGAACATAGACTAAGATATAGCGGCCCACGGATGTTCCCCAAGAAGGGTCTTGCAATGCATATTAGTGTTATGTGTATTTTAAGTCCATCACAGTAATGAAGGCACATGAAATAAGATAGTTAAGAAGTGCCTCCACTGGGAGAGAGAGGAGTAAAGAGTGAAGTAAAGAGGGAGGAGAAGAGAGAATTGAAAGTGAGAGAAAGGAAAGAGAGACGAAAAGAAGAACACGAGAAATTCACATGTATAGTAATAACTTCACTTTAACCCTAAGAATTGATTCACGATATGTAATGACACTTCTGAGTACAAGATAGTACAAGATAGGTGGATTAATCTTGAATTAGGGATAAGGCAGTAATATCCTTTCAAAGGAGAGAAATTATTAACTATGCACTATATATATATATTTCTGTTGATGGCAATGCATTGTGTAGTGTGTACTGTCTTTTTGTATGTTTTTGTATGTCTGTCAACTAAAATCAAATAAATTATTAAAAAGAAAAAAAAAATAGACCATATTAGTAAAGCTACATAGGAAACACATTGGATTTGATTAAAGTGTTCTGAAAAGTGAAAAAAAAAAGTATATATATATTTCAGACATATCTTAGAGTTTTTAAATAACTCTTCTATTTAATATACATCAAAGTGCTGATATTATACACTAAAGTGTTATAATGTGAGTTGTATGTTAACTATTAAAGTAACATGTGGTTTATATATACATTAAAGTGCTTTCAAGTCTATTTTAAAGTGATACTTGTGCACATATTTACATTTATGTGATTAATATGTACAATAAAGTGCTTATTAATTTCTTAAAGTGTCATTGTTACATGTATATACTTTAAAGTGCTGTGTGTATATTATGTACACTAAAGTGAACCTGTGATAGATATGTACATTAAAATGCTTCTTATGTTGCTTAAAGTGATACAAATGTGATTATTTACATTAAAGTGCTAGACGTGAATTTTGAAGTGCTAAAAGTGAGTAGTGATGTCGCGAACACAAAATTTTCAGTTCGCGAACGGCGGACGGGAACTTCCGCAAATGTTCGCGAACGGGCGAACCGCCATAGACTTCAATGGGCAGGTGAATTTTAAAACACACAGGGACTCTTTCTGGCCACAATAGTGATGGAAAAGTTGTTTCAAGGGGACTAACACCTGGACTGTGGCATGCCGGAGGGGGTTCCATGGCAAAACTCCCATGGAAAATTATATAGTTGATGCAGAGTCTGGTTTTAATCCATAAAGAGCATAAATCACCTAACATTCCTAAATTGTTTGGAATAACGTGCTTTAAAACATCAGGTATGATGTTGTATCGATCAGGTAGTGTAAGGGCTACCCAGTAAAGAGAGAGAAAGGTTGCGCCAAAAATAAAATAAATAAAAAAATTTGAATAAAAATATAAAAAATATATAAATAGAAATAAGATAAAATACAGAATAATAGGTAAGTTCCAATGAGTGTCTGGAGATAAGATAGGTATAGTCACTAATTCCGCTGTAGGGGTAGGTTCTCTTGTTGTAGTAGTTCCCACCATCTCGTGATATGGAAAACACAAGGAGAAAGGACTAATCGTGCGGAGTGTATACACTTAATGTGACAGTATAAAAAATATATATATGTTACACTCACATTTAGGTGAGCTATAGCCAGCTCAGGGTTTGTAGGCATATAGCGGTATAATCCCCGCTTACAGGATATTTTGGTGCTTGTCCTCCAAGGGGTTTGTCCAACTCTCAGGAGAAGAAGGAGATAAAAACAGCAGATAGTGCTCTCTGATGATATTTTAAGGTTGTGAATAAAATAAGATAAAATATACTCACAAGTAAAGTGCAGGTCACACTGCACTTTAGAAATAGCGTTAGTGGTATAATCCCCACTTCAGGATATGTAGTATAAAAATGCCAGGAAAAAATAAAATAAATAGTAATAATAGGTTATTTATATTGTGTTATTTAACAATAAATGATTTTTGGTTAGATATTTGTATATTTGATCATTTTTTACACACTATTATTACTATTTATTTTATTTTTTCCTGGCATTTTTATACTACATATCCTTAAGTTATTTATTTTATTTTTGGTGCAACCTTTCTCTCTCTTTACTGTGTATCTTTTATATAGAGGGTTAGAGGGTTACCCTCTAAAAGGTCGCTGCCTGTTCATTATATTATTAGCGCTAACCTTACCTTTTTTATAGTGTAAGGGTTACGCCCGCTTCACAGTGACAGACCAAACTCCCAGTTTAACGCACCGCAAACAACCGCAAACAGTCCATTTACACAACCGCAAACTCCCCATTTGCACATGTTTTAGTGCAAACTAGTCTAACTACGAATATAGTTGAAACATGCTACTTTTATTAATGCCAGACAACCATGCAGGCCAGACTAACATGCCAGGGCCAATCATAGTTAACCACCTCAGATAGTAACATGGCTCCCTCTATATACAGAGTAACATGGCTCCCTCTATATACCGTGTAAACATGGCTCCCCTCTATATACAGTGTAAACATGGCTCCCTCTATATACAGAGTAACATGGCTCCCTCTATATACAGTGTAACATGGCTCCCCTCTATATACAGAGTAACATGGCTCCCCTCTATATACAGTGTAAACATGGCTCCTCTCTATATACAGAGTAACATGGCTCCCCTCTATATACAGTCTACACACGGCTCCTCTCTATATACAGAGTAACATGGCTCCCTCTATATACAGTGTAAACATGGCTCCTCTCTATATACCGTGTAACATGGCTCCCCTCTATATACAGTGTAAACACGGCTCCTCTCTATATACAGAGTAACATGGCTTCCCTCTATTTACCGTGTAAACATGGCTCCCTCTATATACAGAGTAACATGGCTCCCTCTATATACCATGTAAACATGGCTCCCCTCTATATACAGTGTAATCATGGCTCCCTCTATATACAGAGTAACATGGCTCCCTCTATATACAGTGTAACATGGCTCCCCTCTATATACAGTGTAAACATGGCTCCTCTCTATATACAGAGTAACATGGCTCCCCTCTATACAGGGGCGTACCTGAAGCATTTGGCACCCGGGGCGGATCCTTTATTTGACACCCCCCTCCCCAACTTTGAAATGTAAAAAACAGCTGCAATTTTTTTTAAATGTATTTTTATGCAGTGTGTGTATAGTGTGTACAGTGTGTGTATATTGTGTGTATATAGTGTGTGTATAGTGTGTGCAGTGTGTGTATAGTGTGTGCAGTGTGTGTATAGAGTGTGCAGTGTGTGCATAGTGTATGCTGTGTGTGTATAGTGTGTGTGTGTATAGTGTGTATGCAGTGTGTGTAGTGCGTGCAGTGTGTATAGTGTGTATATTGTGTGCAGTGTGTATGCAGTGTGTGTGTATAGTGTGTGCATAGTGTGTGCAGTGTGTGCATAGTGTGTATATTGTGTGTGTAGTGTGTGTATAGTGTGTGCAGTGTGTGTATAGTGTTTATAGTGTATGCAGTGTGTGTAGTGTGTGTGCATAGTGTGTACAGTGTGTGTATAGTGTGTACAGTGTGTGTGTATATTGTGTGTATAGTCTGTGTATAGTGTGTGCAGTGTATGTATAGTGTGTATGCAGTATGTGTATAGGGTGTATGCAGTGTGTGTATAGTGTGTGCAGTGTGTGTATAGTTAGTGCAGTGTGTGTATAGTGTATGCAGTGTGTGCAGTGTGTATGCAGTGTGTGTAGAGTGTGTATATTGTATGCAGTGTGTGTGCAGTGTGTGCATAGTGTGTTCAGTGTGTGTATAGAGTGGGCAGTGTGTGCATAGTTTTTGCAGTGTGTGTATAGTGTGTGCAGTGTGTGCATAGTGTGTGCAGTGTGTATAGTGTGTGCAGTGTGTATGCAATGTGTGTAGTGTGTGTATAGTGTGTGCATAGTGTATGCAGTGTGTGCATAGTGTGTACAGTGTGTGTATAGTGTGTGTATAGTGTGTGTATAGTGTGTGTATAGTGTGTGTGTATAGTGTGTATGCAGTGTGTGTATAGTGTGTATAGTGTGTGTAGTGTGTGTATAGTGTGTGTAGTGTGTGTATAGTGTGTGCAGTGTGTGTATAGTGTGTATGCAGTGTGTGTATAGGGTGTATGCAGTGTGTGTATAGGGTGTGCAGTGTGTGTATAGTGTATGCAGTGTGTGCAGTGTGTATGCAGTGTGTGTGTAGAGTGTGTATAGTGTGTATGCAGTGTGTGTATAGTGTGTGCAGTGTGTGAGTGCAAAAATAAATTAATCCATCTTCACCCATGGAGGGCTCCGTGTCAGTGTTTATCAGGGATCCTTAGGATAGGTTTCAATCCATATCTGCCAAGTGACCCTATGTAGGGGGAACAGTCCCTATTCTGCTCTGTGTCAGTGTATGGAGGGAGTATCTGCAGTAACACAGGGTGTCTGGAGGGAGTATCTGCAGTAATACAGAGTGTCTGGGGGGAGTATCTGCTTGTAACATTTATATGCACCCAAAAAAAATAATAATAATAAATTGGAAAAAAAAATGGTTGCAGCTTCCGAATTAATCTAAAATGGATGATGTCCAGTAGGTGGGAGGGTCTGCTAGGGAGGGTGTGCTGCTGATTGGCTGTAAAGTTTACTCAATGATGACGAATAGGGGGCGGACCAAACACCGCATGTGTTCGCCCGCGGTGGCGGACGCGAACATGCTATGTTCGCCGGGAACTATTCGCGGGCGAACAGTTCGGTATATCACTAAAAGTGAGTTAAATTTCTATCAATATGTATAACCGCCTATCTTAAATAAAATACACATGATCAAATAATTTCCCATGATCTAATAATTGCAAACAATTATTTGGTTCTATTTCTAATTTTTAATTTTAAATAATTATATAGCTCTTATAATTAACTATAGTCTTAACTTATCATGTTCAGTCTTGTCTATGCTCAAAATGAAATATCTGTGTGGTTAAAATCACCAAACTCTAGGAGGCCAGTTCTTTTTGTAAAGTTACTCATATGAACAGGTAATAAGATATAATTTTATTTAGTCCACGGGGTGCAACTGTGTCCTATTCCTGTATCCAAAATGTCTTATATATTTTTTTATTATTATTTATTATTATTTTAATTTATTTAATTTAATTATTATTTATTTTTTTATTATTATTATTATTATTATTCTCTCCTCCTCCGCGCCATCCGTTCAGCACCTCGGTCAGCTCCCAGTGTAAATCTCGCGAGAGCCGCGGCTCTCGCGAGACTTACACTAGGAGCTGACAGAGGGAGCTGCACAGACCGCGCAGAGTTGGAGAGAGCTGACAGGAGCTGCAGGACAGGTAAGTAACAGCTCTGACAGCCCCCTTCCTTCCCCCACTGAACTACCAATGCTGGACCAGCAGGGAAGGAGAGCCCCCCTCCCTGCTATGTATCAAGCAGGGAGGGTGGACGAAAAAAAAAAGATAGTAATAATAATAATTAAAAAAAAATTAAATAATAAATAATAATAAAAAATAAATAATAATTAAATTAAATAAATTAAAATAATAATTAAAATTTTTTTAAATAATTAAAAAAAAAAATTGCCCACCCCCCACCAAGGCTCTGCAACACACACACACACACCACTCATACACACACACTGCACTCATACACACACACTTCATTCATACACACACTGCATTCATACACTCACACTGCATTCATACACTCACACTGCATTCATACACACACACTGCATTCATACACACACACTGCATTCATACACACACTGCACTCATACACACACTGCACTCATACACACACTGCATTCATACACACGCTGCACTCATACACACACACTGCATTCATACACACACTGCATTCATACACACACTGCATTCATACACACACACTGCATTCATACACACACACTGCATTCATTATACACACACTGTAAATAAATATTCAATTAATATTGAAGCTGCTGCATTTCTCACCCTAGTCTTATACTCGAGTCAATACGTTTTCCCATTTTTTGGGGGTAAAATTAGGGGCCTCGGCTTATATTCGGGTCGGCTTATACTCGAGTATATACGGTATATCTTATTGTAACCGCTGGCGATTCCCTTATTTACCACTATAATGTCTTAAAGCATAGAACTTAGTAGGGCTAACCATACAGATATCTTAGCCATAATTGTATATAGTTAGTAAGAGATCCTCTATTTACATATATAAATAATTGAGAATACAATATAAAATAAGGATTGTCTTGGAAGCAATAGATTTTGTCTTTTAGATATTTATTATATAAAAATATAAATATAGACATATCAAATCCATTATAGCAGAGTTTATAAGATGAAATTAAATGCTTGCAAATATCATTAGTAGGTTAACATACCCTTCTGAACATGTCATCACATCAGCCTCTCTGTCATTTTAAGATGGAGCAGCATCTGTCTCCAAGTCTCTCCTCTATTTCTTAACATTTAAAAGTACACCTATTTATACCTTAGGTGTCTTCATTTTAGGATCATCATAGTTCATATATGAAAAAGTAACTTGTCTACTTTAAATCAATGTAGGACCTCCCTTGAATTGGCAAAGATACAAGGCCATAACTAAAAGCAAGTGCACACATCATGGGGAAACTCCCGGACCTGGGGAACTTCCATCAACTTGGGACAAGATGGCTTCCCAAAGTCTGAATAGCTTATCTGCTGTTTATACTAAGACGTAAGTGCACAGTTGTTGGAGATTCCTGGATTTGGGGAAGTTCCATTAACTTGGGGTTACCACAGTATATTGTGTACTGAAAGAGTCATAGTATAGTCTTGAAGCTTGTTTATGCATTATTGTTAGTGTTGTCGCGAACCCGGAATTTTCGGTTCGCGAACGGCGAACGCGAACTTCCGCAAATGTTCGCGAACCGGCGAACCGCCATTGACTTCAATGGGCAGGCGAATTTTAAAAACAACAGGGACTCTTTCTGGCCACAATAGTGATGGAAAAGTTGTTTCAAGGGGACTAACACCTGGACTGTGGCATGCCAGAGGGGGATCCATGGCAAAACTCCCATGGAAAATTGCACAGTTGATGCAGAGTCTGCTTTTAATCCATAAAGGGCAGACATCACCTAACATTGACACCTGTCCTCAAAGCCCAGCCCTGATACACACTGACACAGAGCAGAATAGAGACTGTTCCCCCTACATAGGGTCAATTGGCAGATATGGATTGACACCTGTCCTCAAAACCCCTGATACACACTGACACAGAGCAGAATAGGGACTGTTCCCCCTACATAGGGTCACTTGGCAGATATGGATTGACACCTGTCCTCAAAACCCCTGATACACACTGACACAGAGCAGAATAGAGACTGTTCCCCCTACATAGGGTCACTTGGCAGATATGGATTGACACCTGTCCTCAAAACCCCTGATACACACTGACACAGAGCAGAATAGAGACTGTTCCTTGTCCACAGAGACCATGATACACACTGACACAGAGCAGAATAGGGACTGTTCCCCCTACATAGGGTCACTTGGCAGATATGGATTGACACCTATCCTAATGATCCCTGATACACACTGACACAGAGCAGAATAGGGACTGTTCCTCCTACATAGGGTCACTTGGCAGATATGGATTGACACCTATCCTAATGATCCCTGATACACACTGACACAGAGCAGAATAGAGACTGTTCCCCCTACATAGGGTCACTTGGCAGATATGGATTGACACCTATCCTAATGATCCCTGATACACACTGACACAGAGCAGAATAGGGACTGTTCCTCCTACATAGGGTCACTTGGCAGATATGGATTGACACCTGTCCTAATGATCCCTGATACACACTGACACAGAGCAGAATAGGGACTGTTCCTCCTACATAGGGTCACTTGGCAGATATGGATTGACACCTATCCTAATGATCCCTGATACACACTGACACAGAGCAGAATAGAGACTGTTCCTCCTACATAGGGTCACTTGGCAGATATGGATTGACACCTTTCCTAATGATCCCTGATACACACTGACACAGAGCAGAATAGAGACTGTTCCCCCTACATAGGGTCACTTGGCAGATATGGATTGACACCTATCCTAATGATCCCTGATACACACTGACACAGAGCAGAATAGGGACTGTTCCTCCTACATAGGGTCACTTGGCAGATATGGATTGACACCTGTCCTAATGATCCCTGATACACACTGACACAGAGCAGAATAGGGACTGTTCCTCCTACATAGGGTCACTTGGCAGATATGGATTGACACCTGTCCTAATGATCCCTGATACACACTGACACAGAGCAGAATAGAGACTGTTCCTCCTACATAGGGTCACTTGGCAGATATGGATTGACACCTGTCCTAATGATCCCTGATACACACTGACACAGAGCAGAATAGAGACTGTTCCTCCTACATAGGGTCACTTGGCAGATATGGATTGACACCTGTCCTAATGATCCCTGATACACACTGACACAGAGCAGAATAGAGACTGTTCCCCCTACATAGGGTCACTTGGCAGATATGGATTGACACCTGTCCTCAAAACCCCTGATACACACTGACACAGAGCAGAATAGAGACTGTTCCTTGTCCACAGAGACCATGATACACACTGACACAGAGCAGAATAGGGACTGTTCCCCCTACATAGGGTCACTTGGCAGATATGGATTGACAAATCCCTGACAAACAGCTACCACATGCAAGGAAGGCAGCAGGGGCGCAAATGACCCACTCCCGACGCGGGAAGGTAGTGACGACAAATAACAATACAGGACTCTTTAGAGGCCCTGTGATTGTAATCAGTCCACTTGAAATCCTTTAACTTTGATCAATTGGAGGGAAGTCTGGTGCAGAGCCACTGACCCATGCGCAGGGCCAGCCTTAGGCCTTTGGGCGCCCTGTGCAAGAAATCTTCCCGACGCGGGAAGGTAGTGACGACAAATAACAATACAGGACTCTTTAGAGGCCCTGTGATTGTAATCAGTCCACTTGAAATCCTTTAACTTTGATCAATTGGAGGGAAGTCTGGTGCAGAGCCACTGACCCATGCACAGGGCCAGCCTTAGGCCTTTGGGCGCCCTGTGCAAGAAATCTTCCCGACGCGGGAAGGTAGTGACGACAAATAACAATACAGGACTCTTTAGATTTTCCAGACCCTGGGGTTGACATTAGTCCAGATTTACATCTTGTGACCCATGAGGATGTTCCAGGCACTACTTGTGAAATAAAGACAGATAATAAAGTGAATGATCCTTCTCCTTGGGACTTGCACCCTGTCGTTGAAGGTGGAGTAGGCAATGGCAAGAGCATGCTGTGGGTAGTCAGTGCAAACACTCTCTTCCCGGTGAATAATGAGGAGACTAACTATGATGACGTTATTTGCGTTGAAAGTAATGATGCCAGAGATCTTTTGAAACCATATGGAAGGAACGAATTGGTTAAAAGAAAGGCAAGAGACCACCTGCATATAGACAAGAATACGCATAAGAGAAAGAAGAGAACATGTGAAAAAGAGAAGCTGCAGACTGCCTATCTGCAAATAGTTGAGTTATGTCCTGAAGATGTCCGTGTTACCACAGTGCAGACTCTGTTTGATACACTACTGAGAAGAGTCAGAGAAACCCCAGATCTTCACGTATTGGATGAGTCGGTGCGTGGAGTTGCAGAGAACGTAGAACAAGAAATATTTAAACTTTTCCTGTGTACTGACAGCAGATATACATAGGGTCACTTGGCAGATATGGATTGACACCTGTTCTCAAAACCCCTGATACACACTGACACAGAGCAGAATAGAGACTGTTCCTTGTCCACAGAGACCATGATACACACTGACACAGAGCAGAATAGGGACTGTTACCCCTACACAGGGTCACTTGGCAGATATGGATTGACAAATCCCTGACAAACAGCTACCACATGCAAGGAAGGCAGCAGGGGCGCAAATGACCCACTCCCGATGCGGGAAGGTTATTTGACGACAAATAACAATACAGGACTCTTTAGAGGCCCTGTAATTGTAATCAGTCCACTTGCACCAGTGGGCCTAAAAATTAGGCATGTACACATGCCTGAAAAATTTGGTATTGTTGCAGCCGCTGCTGTAGCAGCGTCCAGAAAAATTGATGTTTGTTTCACAGGCAGAAAGTGCCCTAAAACATGGCGTCTTGAACCCTAGTTGGTGGCGGATAAATCACGCAAGTCAAATGTCATTCAGAGCTAAAATACAGCAGTGTGTGGACAATTTTTAGCCCAAGGCAGCTAATCTCATCAGGCCTTTTTTAATCGAATGTATCGCCCAGTGTCAGTCCCTTCGGGATCCATCCCTCATTCATCTTAATAAAGGTGAGGTAATCTAGACTTTTTTGACCTAGGCGACTTCTCTTCTCAGTGACAATACCTCCTGCTTCACTGAAGGTCCTTTCTGACAGGACACTTGAAGCGGGGCAGGCCAGAAGTTCTATCGCAAATTGGGATAGCTCAGGCCACAGGTCAAGCCTGCACACCCAGTAGTCAAGTGGTTCATCGCTCCTCAGAGTGTCGATATCTGCAGTTAAGACGAGGTAGTCTGCTACCTGTCGGTCGAGTCGCTCTCTGAGGGTGGATCCCGAAGGGCTGTGGCGATGCATAGGACTTAAAAAGGTCCGCATGTCCTCCATCAACAACACGTCTTTAAAGCGTCCTGTCCTTGCCGGCGTGGTCGTGGGAGGAGGAGGAGGATGACTTCCACCTCTCCCCCTGTTAGATTCCCGTTGTGCTGTGACATCACCCTTATACGCTGTGTAAAGCATACTTTTTAATTTATTTTGCAAATGCTGCATCCTTTCCGACTTGTTGTAATTGGGTAACATTTCCGCCACTTTCTGCTTATACCGGGGGTCTAGTAGTGTGGACACCCAGTACAGGTCGTTCTTGTGGCGAAACCAACTTCGCCACTGTGGGCTGGAGAAGCCTGGCTGCTAGCCTCCTGCCCTACGACTATGGCCCTGGACATATTGTACTATAAAAACCTATATTTGGGCAGGTAATAATTTATATTGCTGCTACCGGCGCTTTAAAAGCATCTAGGAACAGATTGGGACTTTTGGGACTACTGTCCCTTTAAGGCCGGGAAGCATATTCCAGTGCACTGCCTGTAATATTGTATATGTATTATGTGTTAAGTTTAACCTGGGTGATATATATGCAGCATTCATCTGATTGTTCGGTAGAATCACTCCATTCATTATATTGAGTGAGACTACCGAACAACCAGACCACCCAGGAATAAGTGTGCCTCCAATTACCGTTTGCAACAATGTTGCAAACAGGTAATTGGCAATCCATGTAATGTGTTCTGTGTCCTCTGGGTGGCCGCCATTCAGGAAACAACCACGTGGCGGCGGCCATCTTTAACTGCCGAACAGCGGTGTTTTGCCGTCGAGTGTCTGGAACTGAAATCGGACACTCGACTAGGCAAACACCGCTGAGACCTCCAGACTTCCAGGTTTCATGTTTCATCCATGTTTCATTCACCTGTTTGTGACCGACCGCAGGGCCAAAATGCATGGAACTGTTTTCGGATACTTTACCCATGCGGTCGGTCAATACTTTAAAGTCCCATAACTCCTGAACCGTTTATCCGAATGGGCTGGTTTTAACATATGTTGTTCCTCCAGACTAGGGCTATCTGGAGATATTGGATTTGTGGATGTACCCCAAGTATTTAGGGTACATCCAAAACTTGGGTAAAAATATGTCCCTGTTAATTGTGTTAACAGATATGGTGGAGGGAGGAGATGTGTGGGTTGTACCTTAAACTGGATTGGTGTACTGTAAACCCCTCCCTTGCATGGGAGAACCTCATATAAACCCTTGTGTGAATAAATCAGTTGTTGTTGCTGTTTAACCCTGAAGCTGGAGTGTGTCTCTTTCTTGGGGGGAAGGGGACTGTATGCCGACTGCCAGGAGTGTAAGCTGTCCATATCGCTTTTCCTGTTCGGCTGCTTCCAGGGTTAGTGTGTCTGCTGTTCGAGAGTTGGCGAATTCGTGCAGTTTGGGAGTTCGGGAAGTTGGTGCTTATGGTAGCTGCTGGTCTATGGAAAAGGGGATTATCGCCTAAACGCATTTTTCCCCTTTTATGCTGAAACGGTCCGTTACAATTGGTGGCAAGCGGCGGGATCATTCCTACAACCAGAGGGACAGCTACAGACAACACCATTCCTGGATTACAAAGTGAGGGCAACGCCAGTACCCGTACAGCGCCCCTATCTACAAGGAACCAACTGCAGCAGAGCAAGCATGGCACCCAGCTACACTCAAGAGGCGTATGACAGAGAGGTCACCGCGGTGCTGGCTTTATGCGGACCCAACCTCTCAGAGGAGCTAATACAGTGTGTGAAGAAAGCAGTGCGAGAGTACTTGCCGCGGGAATCAGAGTGGGCCAGGGGGTTTGCAGACCTCCCTCCTCAGCGGCAATGTGTGCCCCAGGGAGCTGATGGTGTCGTCCATCCTCCCCAGCAGCCGTGTGTGTCCAAGGGAGCCGAAGGTGCAGTCCTTCCTCCCCAGCGGCAGGCTGAGTTACAGGGGGCAGAGGTTGTTGTTCCTGCCCCCCAGCAGCAAAGTGATATGCCAAGAAGGCAGTGTGAAGTGAAGGGAGAGGAGAGCAGCGTCCTCCCTCCCCAGTGGCAATGTGTGCCCCAGGGAGCTGATGGTGTCGTCCATCCTCCCCAGCAGCCGTGTGTGTCCAAGGGAGCCGAAGGTGCAGTCCTTCCTCCCCAGCGGCAGGCTGAGTTACAGGGGGCAGAGGTTGTTGTTCCTGCCCCCCAGCAGCAAAGTGATATGCCAAGAAGGCAGTGTGAAGTGAAGGGAGAGGAGAGCAGCGTCCTCCCTCCCCAGCGGCAATGTGTGCCCCAGGGAGCTGATGGTGTCGTCCATCCTCCCCAGCAGCCGTGTGTGTCCAAGGGAGCCGAAGGTGCAGTCCTTCCTCCCCAGCGGCAGGCTGAGTTACAGGGGGCAGAGGTTGTTGTTCCTGCCCCCCAGCAGCAAAGTGATATGCCAAGAAGGCAGTGTGAAGTGGAGGGAGAGGAGAGCAGCGTCCTCCCTCCCCAGCGGCAATGTGTGCCCCAGGGAGCTGATGGTGTCGTCCATCCTCCCCAGCAGCCGTGTGTGTCCAAGGGAGCCGAAGGTGCAGTCCTTCCTCCCCAGCGGCAGGCTGAGTTACAGGGGGCAGAGGTTGTTGTTCCTGCCCCCCAGCAGCAAAGTGAGATGCCAAGAAGGCAGTGTGAAGTGAAGGGAGAGGAGAGCAGCGTCCTCCCTCCCCAGCAGCAGTGTGTGCCCCAGGGAGCTGATGGTGTCGTCCATCCTCCCCAGCAGCCGTGTGTGTCCCAGGGAGCCGAAGGTGCAGTCCTTCCTCCCCAGCGGCAGGCTGAGTTACAGGGGGCAGAGGTTGTTGTTCCTGCCCCCCAGCAGCAACGTAATATGCCAAGAAGGCAGTGTGAAGCAAAGGGAGAGGAGAGCAGCGTCCTTCCTCCCCAGCGGCAGTGTGTACCCCAGGGAGCTGATGGTGTCGTCCATCCTCCCCAGCGGCAGTGTGTCCTGCAGGGAGCAGAGACAGTCAGTCTCGCACCCCAGCAGCCGGACAAGAGAATGAAAGGGGAGACAGCTGGTCCCCCTTTCCACCAGCAGAGAGAGTGGCAGGGAGAGGAGCCTGCTAACCCCCCTCCCCAGCGGCAGTTTACCGTCCAGAGAGAGGAGCCTGTTACACCCTCTCTCCAGCGGCAGCCTAACCCACCAAGGGGAGATGTTAAGCCCCACATCTGTGCAGATGGGACCGTAGTCTCTGCACTTACAGCACCAGGGGTAGGGACGGTCGGTCCTGTCCCCCAGCCACAGAGCGATATATCTAAAGGGGAGACAGTCGGTCTCCAGCAGCCAGGCTCCCACCAGACTACTCCCGTGGTAGTGCTGGCAACAGGACAGAGTACCGCTGGTCTCTGCCCCCTCAGCAACCCACCAAGACAGCATATCAGTCTCTCACACAGCCGTGAGGAGGCACCTGAACTTGGACAAAATTCTCCCTCACCCAGGTGTGGTAACTGTTTATTATGGGTGGGCTGCTCTACTACTTCTGTTCTGTGGGTGGGTTGCTGGACTAACCAGGGCACTGACCGGCAGGAGGTCAGATACCCTGTTAGTCTAATTGGTAAAGGGGAGAATTGTGGCGAAACCAACTTCGCCACTGTGGGCTGGAGAAGCCTGGCTGCTAGCCTCCTGCCCTACGACTATGGCCCTGGACATATTGTACTATAAAAACCTATATTTGGGCAGGTAATAATGTATATTGCTGCTACCGGCCCTTTAAAAGCATCTAGGAACAGATTGGGACTTTTGGGACTACTGTCCCTTTAAGGCCGGGAAGCATATTCCAGTGCACTGCCTGTAATATTGTATATGTATTATGTGTTAAGTTTAACCTGGGTGATATATATGCAGCATTCATCTGATTGTTCGGTAGAATCACTCCATTCATTATATTGAGTGAGACTACCGAACAACCAGACCACCCAGGAATAAGTGTGCCTCCAATTACCGTTTGCAACAATGTTGCAAACAGGTAATTGGCAATCCATGTAATGTGTTCTGTGTCCTCTGGGTGGCCGCCATTCAGGAAACAACCACGTGGCGGCGGCCATCTTTAACTGCCGAACAGCGGTGTTTTGCCGTCGAGTGTCTGGAACTGAAATCGGACACTCGACTAGGCAAACACCGCTGAGACCTCCAGACTTCCAGGATTTCGTGGGGAAACTACAGAACGGCCCGCCGTTCGGTAGAAAGAAACATACGAACTAGGGGATTCATACGAACTCCCCTTAGTCTCTATAACACCAGTAATTCGTATGTTTCATTCACCTGTTTGTGACCGACCGCAGGGCCAAAATGCATGGAACTGTTTTCGGATACTTTACCCATGCGGTCGGTCAATACTTTAAAGTCCCATAACTCCTGAACCGTTTATCCGAATGGGCTGGTTTTAACATATGTTGTTCCTCCAGACTAGGGCTATCTGGAGATATTGGATTTGTGGATGTACCCCAAGTATTTAGGGTACATCCAAAACTTGGGTAAAAATATGTCCCTGTTAATTGTGTTAACAGATATGGTGGAGGGAGGAGATGTGTGGGTTGTACCTTAAACTGGATTGGTGTACTGTAAACCCCTCCCTTGCATGGGAGAACCTCATATAAACCCTTGTGTGAATAAATCAGTTGTTGTTGCTGTTTAACCCTGAAGCTGGAGTGTGTCTCTTTCTTGGGGGGAAGGGGACTGTATGCCGACTGCCAGGAGTGTAAGCTGTCCATATCGCTTTTCCTGTTCGGCTGCTTCCAGGGTTAGTGTGTCTGCTGTTCGAGAGTTGGCGAATTCGTGCAGTTTGGGAGTTCGGGAAGTTGGTGCTTATGGTAGCTGCTGGTCTATGGAAAAGGGGATTATCGCCTAAACGCATTTTTCCCCTTTTATGCTGAAACGGTCCGTTACAGTTCTCCTTCAGCCTTTTTATACGAGGGTCCCTCAACAGGCAGGACAGCATGAAAGACCCCATTTGCACAAGGTTGGATGCTGAGCTACTCATTTCCCGTTCCTCCTCCTCACTGATGTCATTGAAGGTATGTTCTTCCCCCCAGCCACCTACAACACCACGGGTACCAGATAGGTGACAACGAGCACCCTGGGATGCCTGTTGTGGTTGGTCTTGCTCCTCCTCCTCCTCCTCAAAGCTACAATCCTCCTCTGACTCCTCTTCCTCACAATCCTCTTCCAGCGTTGCCGCAGGTCCAGCAAGCGATCCTGATAAGGCTGTTTCTGGCGGTGATGGTGACCACAACTCTTCCTCTTCCTTTTCACGCTCATCTACAGCCTGATCCAGCACTCTTCGCAGGGCACGCTCCATTAATTAAACAAATGGTATGATGTCGCTGATGGTGCCTTCGGTGCGACTGACTAGGTTTGTCACCTCCTCAAAAGGACGCATGAGCCTACAGGCATTGCGCATGAGCGTCCAGTAACGTGGCAAAAAAATTCCCAGCTCCCTAGAGGCTGTCCTAGCACCCCGGTCATACAAATATTCATTAACAGCTTTTTCTTGTTGGAGCAGGCGGTCGAACATTAGGAGTGTTGAATTCCAACGTGTAGGGCTGTCGCAAATCAAGCGCCTCACTGGCATGTTGTTTCGCCGCTGGATATCGGCAAAGTGAGCCATGGCCGTGTAGGAACGCCTGAAATGGCCACACACCTTCCTGGCCTGCTTCAGGACGTCCTGTAAGCCTGTGTACTTATGCACAAAGCGTTGTACGATCAGATTACACACATGTGCCATGCACGGCACATGTGTCAACTTGCCCAACTTCAATGCCGCTATCAAATTTTTTCCGTTGTCACACACCACTTTGCCGATATCCAGTTGCTGCGGAGTCAGCCACTTTTCCACCTGTGCGTTCAGGGCGGACAGGAGTGCTTGTCCGGTGTGACTCTCTGCTTTCAAGCAAGTCAAACCCAAGACGGCGTGACACTGCCGTATCCGGGATGTGGAATAGTACCTGGGGAGCTGGGGGGGTGCCGTTGATGTGGAGCAAGAAGCAGCGGCACAAGAGGACTCAGCCGAGGAGGTTATGGAAGAGGATGGAGTAGGAGGAGTAGAGGAGGTGGCAGCAGGACTGCCTGCAATTCGTGGCGGTGTCACCAATTCCTCTGCAATGCCACACATTCCTTGCTTGTCAGCCGTCAGCAGGTTTACCCAATGCGCAGTGTAGGTGATATACCTGTCCTGACCATGCTTTGCAGACCAGGTATCAGTGGTCAGATGGACCCTTGCCCCAACACTGTGTGCCAGACATGCCATGACTTCCTTTTGCACAATCGAGTACAAGTTGGGGATTGCCTTTTGTGAAAAGAAATTCCGTCCGGGTACCTTCCACTGCGGTGTCCCAATAGCTACAAATTTTTTGAACGCCTCAGACTCAACCAGATTGTATGGTAAAAGCTGGCGGGCTAATAGTTCGGACAAGCCAGCTGTCAGACGCTGGGCAAGGGCGTGACTTGGTGACATTGGCTTCTTACGCTCAAACATGTCCTTGACAGACACATGACTGTGGGCAGATGAGCGGGAACTGCTCAAGGCGGGAGACGGAGTGGCGGATGGTTGAGAGGGGGCAAGAAGGACAGCAGTGGTTGACGTGGCTGAAGATGCTGGACCAGGAGGAGGATGGCGGCTTAGAGTAGGCGTGCTGCTTGTACTCATGTGTTGATCCCATAGGCGTTTGTGATGTGAGATCATGTGCCTACGCAAATCAGTTGTACCTAGGTGGGTGTTGGACCTCCCACGACTCAGTTTCCTTTGGCACAGGTTGCAAATGGCATCGCTGTTGTCAGAGGCAGACACACAAAAAAAATGCCACACTGCTGAGCTCTGCAATGACGGCATTCTGGTGGTGGACACAGCATGCGTTGATTGGCGTGCTGTCGGGCTGACCCCGGGTGCCGATGCATGCTGTCTGACTGTGCCACTAGCTCCTTGCGACGACCCCCCCTGCTTCCAACTCGTCTCCTCCTCTCTGTCTCCCCATCTGAACTTTCGCCCTGTTCTTCTTCTCTTCTAGCGGGCACCCACATGACATCCATGGACGCATCGTCATCATCAACCGCTTTGCTTGTATCTGACAATTCAGAAAAGGAAGCAGCAGCGGGTACAACATCATCATCATCACACCGTACCTCCATGTGTTTAATGCTGCCTGCCTGAGACATATCCCTGTTATCTACATCCTCTAGCAATAATGGTTGCGCATCACTCATTTCTTCAAACGGGTGTGTGAATAACTCCTCTGACATACCAAGTAAAGCGGCTGTGGTGCTAGTTTTGGTGGTGGCGGCAGGCGGGTGAGTGCTATCTTGAGAGGTGCCTGAAGCTAAGCTGGAGGAGGATGGTGCGTCAAGGTTCCGAGCGGAGGCTGTACAAGATTGGGTGTCCTGTGTTAGCCAGTCAACTATGTCCTCAGAACTTTTCAAGTTCAGGGTACGTGGCTTCTGAAAACTGGGCATTATTCTAGGGCAAAAGGGAATCACAGCACCACGACCACGACGGCCCCTGCGGGGTGGCCTGCCTCTGCCTGTCATTTTTTTGGGGATTAATGGTACTATGCGTGCAAGCTACTGTGAGACCAGATATGATTGGCAATGTGAACTGTAACAGTTCTGCAGAGCACACACTGTAGGCCTGACACACCCGCTTGAAGACAAGTAACTGCTATTCAATCTATAACAGTGAAAAACAAATTTTGGTTGTAAAAGCACGCTATAGAGACACCAGATATGAGTGGCAACTGTCAAAGCACCCTGGGACAGGTCTGCAGAGCACACGCTGAAGTAGGCCTGAGACACCCGCTTGAAGACAAGTAACTGCTATTCAATCTATAACAGTGAAAACCAAATTTTGTTTTTAAAAGCACGCTATAGAGACACCAGATATGATTGGCAATGTGCACTGGAACAGTGCTGCAGAGCACACGCTGAAGTAGGCCTGAGACACCCGCTTGAAGACAAGTAACTGCTATTCAATCTATAACAGTGAAAAACAAATTTTGGTTGTAAAAGCACGCTATAGAGACACAAGATATGAGTGGCAACTGTCAAAGCACACTGGCACAGGTCTGCAGAGCACACGCTGAAGTAGGCCTGACACCCAGACGCTTGCAGACAACTAACTGCTCTTCTATTACAGTGAAAAAAATTATTTATTTTAAATCTAAAGCTTAAGCTATTGTAAAAACAGATATGAGTGGTGGCACTGGGCAAGAGGGCACAGTATCCACTGTGAAACTCACACAGAAGCTGGCAGGCAGGCAACTGCTCTTCTATTACAGTGGAAACAAAGTTTTGGTTTTAAAAGCATGCTATAGAGACACCAGATATGAGTGGCAACTGTCAAAGTACGCTGGCAGGGTTGTGCAGGGCACACGCTGAAGGAAGGCCTGACAGAGCCGTTTGAAGGACACTGACTGGCTGATATTAGCTTACACTGGAAACCTTTTTTCTTTGTAAAAGCACGCTATAGAGACACCAGATATGATTGGCAACTGTCAAAGTACGCTGGCAGGGTTGTGCAGGGCACACGCTGAAGGAAGGCCTGACAGAGCCACTTGAAGGACACTGACTGGCTGCTATTAGCTTACACTGGAAACCTTTTTTCTTTGTAAAAGCACGCTAAAGAGACAGCAGATATGATTGGCAACTGTCAAAGCACGCTGGCAGGGTTGTGCAGGGCACACGCTGAAGGAAGGCCTGACAGAGCCGCTTGAAGAACACTGACTGGCTGCTATTAGCTTACACTGGAAAATTTTTTTCTTTGTAAAAGCACGCTAAAGAGACACCAGATATGATTGGCAACTGTCAAAGCACGCTGGCAGGGTTGTGCAGGGCACACGCTGATGGAAGGCCTGACAGAGCCGCTTGAAGGACACTGACTGGCTGCTATTAGCTTACACTGGAAACCTTTTTTCTTTGTAAAAGCACGCTAAAGAGACACCAGATATGATTGGCAACTGTCAAAGCACGCTGGCAGGGTTGTGCAGGGCACACGCTGATGGAAGGCCTGACAGAGCCGCTTGAAGGACACTGACTGGCTGCTATTAGCTTACACTGGAAACCTTTTTTCTTTGTAAAAGCACGCTATAGAGACACCAGATATGATTGGCAACTGTCAAAGTACGCTGGCAGGGTTGTGCAGGGCACACGCTGAAGGAAGGCCTGACAGAGCCGCTTGAAGGACACTGACTGGCTGCTATTAGCTTACACTGGAAACCTTTTTTCTTTGTAAAAGCACGCTAAAGAGACAGCAGATATGATTGGCAACTGTCAAAGCACGCTGGCAGGGTTGTGCAGGGCACACGCTGAAGGAAGGCCTGACAGAGCCGCTTGAAGGACACTGACTGGCTGCTATTAGCTTACACTGGAAACCTTTTTTCTTTGTAAAAGCACACTAAAGTGACAGCAGATATGATTGGCAACTGTCAAAGCACGCTGGCAGGGTTGTGCAGGGCACACGCTGAAGGAAGGCCTGACAGAGCCGCTTGAAGGACACTGACTGGCTGCTATTAGCTTACACTGGAAACCTTTTTTCTTTGTAAAAGCACGCTAAAGAGACACCAGATATGATTGGCAACTGTCAAAGCACGCTGGCAGTGTTGTGCAGGGCACACGCTGAAGGAAGGCCTGACAGAGCCACTTGAAGGACACTGACTGGCTGCTATTAGCTTACACTGGAAACCTTTTTTCTATGTAAAAGCACGCTAAAGAGACAGCAGATATGATTGGCAACTGTCAAAGCATGCTGGCAGGGTTGTGCAGGGCACACGCTGAAGGAAGGCCTGACAGAGCCGCTTGAAGGACACTGACTGGCTGCTATTAGCTTACACTGGAAACCTTTTTTCTTTGTAAAAGCACGCTATAGAGACACCAGATATGATTGGCAACTGTCAAAGTATGCTGGCAGGGTTGTGCAGGGCACACGCTGAAGGAAGGCCTGACAGAGCCGCTTGAAGGACACTGACTGGCTGTTATTAGCTTACACTGGAAACCTTTTTTCTTTGTAAAAGCACGCTAAAGAGACACAAGATATGATTTGCAACTGTCAAAGCACGCTGGCAGGGTTGTGCAGGGCACACGCTGATGGAAGGCCTGACAGAGCCGCTTGAAGGACACTGACTGGCTGATATTAGCTTACACTGGAAACCTTTTTTCTTTGTAAAAGCACACTAAAGAGACACCAGATATGATTGGCAACTGTCAAAGCACGCTGGCACAGGTCTGCAGAGCACACGCTGAAGTACTGACACCCAGATGCTTGCAGACAACTAACTGCTCTTCTATTACAGTGAAAAAAAATTATTTATTTTAAATCTAAAGCTTAACCGATTGTTAAAACAGATATGAGTGGTGGCACTGACTGTGCAAATGGGCAAGGCATCCAACCTCACACAGAAGCTGGCAGGCAGGCAACTGCTCTTCTATTACAGTGAAAAAAAATTATTTATTTTAAATGTAAAGCTTAACCGATTGTTAAAACAGATATGAGTGGTGGCACTGGGCAAGTGGGCACAGTATATGCTGTGAGCCTGACACACAGGCTGGCAGGCAGGCACCTGCAATTACATTACACAGGAAAAAAAAAAAAAGCAGCCTGATGTTCTAGCCCTAAAAAGGGCTTTTTGGGGTGCTGTCCTTACAGCAGAGATCAGATGAGTCCTTCAGGATTGTAGTGGACACTGAATACCCTAGCCTAGCTATCAATTTCCCTATGTAATCAGCAGCAGCTAAACTTTCCCTACTATCACTAAGCATGCATCTTCCGAATGAATCGAAAATGGATGCTGGGAGGGAGGTTGGAGGGTGTGGAAGGTAGGGAGTGCTGCTGATTGGCTGTAATGTGTCTGCTGACCGAGAGGCACAGGGTCAAAGTTTGCCCAATGATGACGAATAGGGGGCGTATCGAACTGCGCATGTGTCCGCCCGCCGCGGCGAACGCGAACAAGCTAATTTCGCCGGGAACTGTCCGCCGGCGGACAGTTCGGTACATCACTAATTATTGTTATTGTAATTCGTCTGGGACAAAATGGCGTAAACAAATTTTGCACTGAGGTTATTGCTTAAAGAAACATCTATTGAAAACAATATGTTCCATTTCTAACACCTTGTCAATTTGCAATATCTCTTAAAGACAAAGTACACAGTTTAAGAAATACGACATTTCATTCTAAAACTTGTAATATTTGCATTTGCCCATAACATCATTACCCGTTCATATGAGTAACTTTACAAAAAGAACTGGCCTCCAAGAGTTTAAGATGATTTTAACCACACAGATATTTCATTTTGAGCGTAGACAAGACTGAGCATGATAAGTTAAGGCTATAGTTAATTATAAGAGCTATATAATTATTTAAAGTAAAAAAATTAGAAATAGAACCAAATAATAGTACACCTTGTTTGCAATTATTAGATCATGGGAAATTATTTGATCATGTGTATTTTATTTGAGAAAGGCTGTTATACATATTGATAGAAATTTAACTCACTTTTAGCACTTTAAAATTCACGTCTAGCACTTTAATGTAAATAATCACATTTGTATCACTTTAACCCCTTAAGGACACATGACATGTGTGACATGTCATGATTCCATTTTATTCCAGAAGTTTGGTCCTTAAGGGTTAAGCAACATAAGAAGCACTTTAATGTACATATCTATCACAGGTTCACTTTAGCGTACATAATATACACACAGCACTTTAAAGTATATAAATGTAACAATGACACTTTAAGAAATTAATACGCACTTTATTGTACATATTAATCACATAAATGTAAATATGTGCACAAGTATCACTTTAAAATAGACTTGAAAGCACTTTCATGTATATATAAACCACATCACTTTAATAGTTAACATACAACTCACATTATAACACTTTAGTGTATAATAGCAGCACTTTGATGCATATTAAATAGAAGAGTTATTTAAAAACGCTAAGATATGTCTGAAATATTTTAATGTACATGATCATTTTAATATAGGATCTATGTAACAATAGTTTAGAGCATGGAGTAGGTGTTTTAGTATATGTTAAATAGATGTGTTACTCCTATATGTTTTGCACATCTAAATTAGGATGTATATATATATATATATATATATATATATATATATATATATATATATATGTTTGGTGGGTTCTTGGTCTGAAACTTTGTTTTGAAAAGAGATAGAAATATACCAAATTACAGCAAAGAGTATTGGTATAAATATTATATGATATATTATGCCTTAATGAATGAATAGTGTGGTATGTGTTTTTAAACCTTATATGATTGATTTTAATTTGTTTTGATTGTATGTACGCTATATGAGATCCGGCGCAACACTCTGCTTTGTTTTGGTTGCCAGTGAGCCTGAAACGATATCGGGTAACCCTGGTAATGGCTGGTGACATCAGCACGCTACTTCCGGGTCGCGGCATGTTCGCACATGCGCAGGAGTGGTGGAGAGACGCCTTAGAAGTAGCAATACAGGTGGTGAGTGATTTTATGATTGATTAATTAGTTTGTTTAGCTATATAAGTGCATTAGTTAGAATATGGATTTTTGCTGAACTGATCCTGATGAAAGCCACAAACTATGGTTGATTATGACTATGATTATGTTTTAACAAGAAATGGAATAAAGAAATACATTTTACAAAGGAGAAAGAGCGTGAGTGCAAGCCTTTTTTCACTATATATATATATATATATATATATATATATATATATATAAATTTCGCTTGTATTCCTTGCACACACACTTTCTGACAAATAGGTGCCTGGTGCATTCAGCCACAGCCAGATTATGCAGTAAAAAATAGTAAACAAAGGCTTGCACTCACGGTCTTCTGTAAAAGTATGATTTCTTTATTCCATTTCCATTAAAAATCGACGTTTCAGCCCTCGTCCGTGGCCTTCATCAGGATCAACAAAACAACAATAATACATAGGCTACCTATTGCTCTTATATAGCTAAACTAACTAATTAAATAATTGCAAAAACACTCATTACCTGTACCACTACTTTCTCGGCATCCGTCTGCCGTTTCTGCGCATGTGCGAACACATCGTATCCTGGTGCGGCTTGATGACGTCCTTAGCCGCGACCAGGAAGTCGCGTGTTTCTCTCACCGTTTGTTGCCAGGGTTACCCAGCATACATACCGGTTCCCTGGCAACTAGGTGTAACAATAAAATATTACATTCAATAATGGAAGAAAAACAGATGAATACTTAAAAACATTGATGCTACAAACTTTTATCCTTATAAATCTCTACCATAGAAGTGCTTTTTCTTTCCCAATGATATTTAAATATTTTGCGACCTAGGATCCATAAGTTTAATATTGTCTCTAAGTTCAGACTTTTTATCTTACCTATTAGGCTTATTGAGTATCTATCCCCACTGTATATAGTTTACATAGTTATTAAATGTTTTCTCTTTTTATTATTATATAAATATTCAGTTTCTTACATATCTAATCTACTTAAAGTGATACATGTGTCCATTATATACAACAAAGTGCTCAGTGTTTTTATATACATTAAAGTGATACTTATACTTAAGTTCTGTAGAGTGTCTTCTTTATACATTAAAGTGATCCCTGTGCTTCTATGTACACTAAAGTGCTTAATCTACTTTAAAGTGATACTTGTGTCCATTATTTACAATAAAGTGCCCAAAGTTTTTATGTACATTAAAGTGGTACTTATGCTTATAATCTTTTAAAGTAATACTCATGATATACTTCAAAGTGATCTTTGTGCTTCTATAAACACAAAATTATGTGTTAATTATGTTCTTTAAGTTTAAAGTGAACCTAGTGCTCTTATAAAGTGCTTCCAGTATTTTATATACACTAAAGTGAAACTCGTGCTAATTATGTACACAAAAAGACTATTTACAGTGAATATCTACATTAAGTCTTAATTATACTTTTATAAACATAAACTAGAAACTATGAAATAGAGATTATTTATTGTGGAACCCCTCTTTTTCCTATAGTGGTGTTAACTCATTTTGTTTGCACTAAACTATGTGTAGTGTGCATTATTTTCTAAATTTATATTTTATATTTTACATACTATACATCTTTCTAATGATCAACTCATTATATATATATTTATATATTAAAACATGTGGATTCCATAGGTCATTCACAAAATGGGAGATTAATGTGGGAAACATATTATTATCAACTCTTTTTTCTACTCATATAAATGACAAATATGTTATCATTTCATTTAATCCACGTGGTGCAACTGTATCCAGTTCCTGGATCCAAAATGTTTCTCTTCTTAATAACATAGTTCCTCTATTTCCTCCCATCCTAGACAGCTGAATATGGTCTATTGCCACGAATTTCAATGTGGCCAACGAGTGTTTATATTCCAAAAAATGTTTTGCCACAGGTTTGTCCGTGCTCCCGTCCCTGTAGGCTGTTCTGATGTTCGATCTGTGGCCCCTAATCCGTTCAAACAATTGTGTCTCTGTCTTTCCTACATAGGTTAAGCCACACGGGCATGTTATTTTATATACGACAAATTTTGTCTTGCACGTGATTGTGTGTCTTATTTTATAAATGTTGTTCTTATATGGGTGGTTAAACGTCCGTGCTGGCACCATGTGTCCACACGTAACACAACTTAAGCAGCATACACATCCCCTCACTTGTATGTCTTGTTTTTGTGCGTAACTCCCCACTGGATCCGTCCTCATTAATATGTCTTTTAGATTCTTATTCCTCCGGTAACATATTCTTGGAACCTCTTTAAATTCACCTGGCAAGGTATTGTCACATGATAACATGTTCCAATTCTTTCTCACTATATTGGATATTTTATGTGCCTTATTGTGAAAAGTAATAGGGAAGACCAGTCTCGATTCTGTAGTGGTTTCTTTGGGCATGGTCGCTACTCTTTTAGCTTCTTCCAATGCTCAATCCAGGTTTCTCACATTATATCCTCTTTCCAGGAATTTCTTCTTCATTTGATCCAATTGCCGTTGTTTGGCTTGTTCCTCTGAGTTATTTCGCATAACCCTAAGAAATTGGGCTTGTGGAATGGAATCTTTTAATTTTGCAGGGTGTGCACTCGTGTAGTGTAATATTGTGTTACGATCTGTAGGCTTAGAGTAGAGGCTATATGCTATTTTGTGGTCCAATACAGATATTGCCACATCCAAAAAGTGAACTTCCTTTGTATTTATGTCAGCCGTCATGCGTATCGGTGTTGGAAGTTGGTTGATATGCTTCACCATCTCCTGTGCCTCTTCCTTTGTACCTCCCCATATTATCAGAACATCATCTATAAAGCGAAAGTACTTTATGATTTTTTGGCGATAGGGTTTTAATATGTTTTCCTCTTCAAACACATACATATACGCGTTTGCGTACATGGGCGCCATAGCCGCGCCCATGGAAGTTCCAGATTTTTGCATATACCACTGTTCCTCGAAGCGAAAATAGTTGTTCTTCAATGCCAATTCCAACAATTCCAACGTATATTCTATAGCTGGACCCTTGTATACTGTAGACGCGCATAGGACTTTTCTCATAGCCTCTATACCACCATCATGTGGGATGATGGTATAGAGGCTATTAACATCCATCGTTATAAGAACTGTGTTGTCTTCCTCAACATAAAGTTGTCTCAATTCTTCCAAGAGTGATGGGGTATCTTTAATACATGTGTGAAGTTTTAAGATCGTTTCTTTAAATTGTGCATCCAACCACTTCCCTATTGGTTGCAGGACCCCTCCTACTGCAGACACTATGGGTCTCCCCGGTGGTTCCTTCTGATTTTTATGAATTTTTGGTATTGTGTACATAATGGGTGTCCTTGGATGGTTTTGAGTTAGATATAAGTACAAGTTTTGATCTATGTGGTTGGCTCTCAATCCTATAGTCAATATCTCCTCTATTTTGGCTTGTATCTCTTTCGTAGGATCCTTCATCAATTTCTCATATGTATTAGTGTCATGTAGTTGTCTTTTCACTTCCTCTGCATATTTGTCATAGTCCATTATGACTATACCACCGCCCTTATCGGCGGGACGTATCACGATGGATGTGTCTCTTGCCAAATTATCCACGAGTTGTCGTTGCCTCTTGTTCAAATTGTTGCGTGCATGGCTTGGTTGTTTTATTATTTCCATTGCTTCAGACTGCACTGTGGTCAAAAATGTTTTAATGTTCTCTCTATTGTTTAGTGGATCAAAACTGGATTTTTGTTTGAATCTTATTTTTGTTCCCTTTTGATCTGGGTTTTGTATCTGAGCCTTATTGAAATGATCTTTTAAGCGCATATTTCTGCCAAAATTATATAACTCCACATTCCAGGTTAACTTATTCGGATTAGTAGTGGGTACAAATGAGAGTCCCAATTCTAGAATCTCTATTTCTTCTTTATCTAGGCTACGTTGGGACAAATTGAACACCGGTATTACCTTCTCAGCGGTGGCTTCCCCCGGGGTATGTATTTTCCCCTTGTGTCCCCTCCTTGTTCTGTGCCGTTTGTGCCTTTGCCTTTGCTTCTTGTTATTGTACCCATTGCTGGTGTCTCTAAAAAAGTTACTCCATCGCTTTGTGGCTCTGTGTCTGACGCTGACTCCCCAGATGTAGCATCTATGGTGTGTGCCTTTGGTCGTACAATTCTTTTACGAAATCTCCTCGGTCTTCTTTGTGGTTCCCCACTAAACCATTTATAGACACGATGTTCGGTGTAATCCTGCTGTGCATATTCAAACTTTTGTTTTTTAAATTTTATTAGATCATTTTTGTACTTTAGCATTTCCACCTTTAATTTATCTAGCATCTTAATGCCTTCTGGGGTGGCAAGTAATACTGCATGTTCTATTTCTATTTATGTTATTTTACGTGTAATGCTCTCCAATTCAGTTTTCACGTCCTGGATTATTATAAGCATAAGGTCCAAGGATGCTTTGTTGAGTACCGCTATCCAGTCTCTACATACCTTAGCTCTAGATCTTCCTATTGTTGGGATATTCATAATCCGAAAACCTTGTGGAATCCTTTTAGCCTTATAATAATCCGAGAGGAACAATCCGTGCAGGTCCAGGTCTATGCGTTTTCTCTGTAGCTTTAAGAGTTGAAAGTAAATATCTTTATTTGTCACATTATATGGTAGTTCTGTGCTGGTTTGCACCCAGAGTATTGCTTGTGCCTCTTCTTGGGTAAAATATAGGGTTTCCGCTTGCTCTGCATACCCCCCAGCTTGTAGCATAAATTCATCCATTTGATCCATAATTTACAATTATGGGTAAAAATTAGTTTGTTTCTACTGCTTTAAATTTTGGCAGGAAAAATAATCAGTAGGTGCATAGGATAGGTGCATGGCTTCTAATATGCTTCCATATAAATTTTGCTTGTATTCCTTGCACACACACTTTCTGACAAATAGCTGCCTGGTGCATTCAGCCACAGCCAGATTATGCAGTAAAAAATAGTAAACAAAGGCTTGCACTCACGGTCTTCTGTAAAAGTATGATTTCTTTATTCCATTTCCATTAAAAATCAACGTTTCAGCCCTCGTCCGTGGCTTTCATCTGGATCAACAAAACAACAATAATACATAGGCTACCTATTGCTCTTATATAGCTAAACTAACTAATTAAATAATTGTAAAAACACTCACTCAAATAATGCACACTACACATAGTTTAGTGCAAACAAAAGGAGTTAACACCACTATAGGAAAAAGAGGGGTTCCACAATAAATAATCTCTATTTCATAGTTTCTAGTTTATGGTTATAAAAGTATAATTAAGACTTAATGTAGATATTCACTGTAAATAGTCTTTTTGTTTACATAATTAGCACGAGTTTCACTTTAGTGTATATAAAATACTGGAAGCACTTTATAAGAGCACTAGGTTCACTTTAAACTTAAAGTACATAATTAACACATAATTTTTGTGTATATAGAAGCACAAAGATCACTTTGAAGTATATCATGAGTATTACTTTAAAAGATTATAAGCATAAGTACCACTTTAATGTACATAAAAACTTTGGGCACTTTATTGTAAATAATGGACACAAGTATCACTTTAAAGTAGATTAAGCACTTTAGTGTACATAGAAGCACAGGGATCACTTTAATGTATAAAGAAGACACTCTAAAGAACTTAAGTATAAGTATCACTTTAATGTATATAAAAACACTGAGCACTTTGTTGTATATAATGGACACATGTATCACTTTAAGTAGATTAGATATGTAAGAAACGGAATATTTATATAATAATAAAAAGAGAAAACATTTAATAATTATGTAAACTATATACAGTGGGGATAGATACTCAATAAGCCTAATAGGTAAGATAAAAAGTCTGAACTTAGAGACAATATTAAACTTATGGATCCTAGGTCGCAAAATATTTAAATATCATTGGGAAAGAAAAAGCACTTCTATGGTAGAGATTTATAAGGATAAAAGTTTGTAGCATCAATGTTTTTAAGTATTCATCTGTTTTTCTCCCATTATTGAATGTAATATTGTATTGTTACACCTAGTTGCCAGGGAACCGGTATGTATGCTGGGTAACCCTGGCAACAAACGGTGAGAGAAACACTCTACTTCCTGGTCGCGGCTAAGGACGTCATCAAGCCGCACCAGGATACGATGTGTTCGCACATGCGCAGAAACGGCAGACGGACGCCGAGAAAGTAGCGGTACAGGTGGTGAGTGTTTTTACAATTATTTAATTAGTTAGTTTAGCTATATAAGAGCAATAGGTAGCCTATGTATTATTGTTGTTTTGTTGATCCTGATGAAAGCCACGGACGAGGGCTGAAACGTCGATTTTTAATGGAAATGGAATAAAGAAATCATACTTTTACAGAAGACCATGAGTGCAAGCCTTTGTTTACTATTTTTTACTATATATATATACCCAAAGATGGGGTACATTGACGTTGTGGCAGGCTTATGCAATGTATGATCATATAATGTAACTAAATCCCCATTTTTTTTCCTAGATTAGGTGTTTTAAAAAAAAACTTTTACAAACTAATAAAATCTGTCAACATTGAAGTTGCTGTTTAGTGGATAGGAGAGTGCGCTGGATCTTGTGTATTGTTTATTGTATAATATGGCCCCCAGCAGCACCCCATTTAAGCATGTTTAGGTGAGTGCAACCATCCCCCCATGTTTCATATATATATATATATATATATATATATATATATATATGTATATGTATGTATTAAGGCAATTTGGCCTGGATTTGTGGGAGGTGGTGGTATTCACTCCTAGCCTACTTAAGGCACACCCCTTACCTTGCTCCTTACCGTTCAAGGTCAGCGTTGAATGAGGATCCACTTCCGGGTTCTCTCAGACGGCATCTTGGTTTTCTGTATCCACGAGTTTGCCGCATCAAGCTGTGTCCAGGAATCCTGTTGCAGGCCTTTCCGTCCGTCCAGCTTCTTCTGACCCCGGTCTTCGTCGTGTTATGGTACTTTTTAAAAGTAAACCAAAATGTTTAAATGTCTATCTGTTCCTGTCCAAATTAATAAAATTGAATTGCGTATATACGCTGAAGTAATTAAGTCTGACACACAAGGTTCAGGTTAAAATAACTTTGAGAAAGTTTATTGGCAAGTGCAGTAAAAGCGGGCGCGCAGGCCCTTTTAAGAGGCATTTTGCGTCATCATTGATTATTAGAATATCAGCAAATAAACATCATCAATTGGATTCATTGTTAAGTGTCGGGGTTAGTGTCTTACTTATTGGTTCAAAAATTAAGAGGTTAGTCCCGTGCCCACCCACCAGAGGTGGGATTGTTCTGGACACGGGTGGGGATAAGGGGGTCTTGAGCGTCATTTTACACGGTCAGTGATATCAGGCCTCATGTCCAGGTGCAAGGTCTCTTATGAATAGAACATTTCATTACTACTGTGTTCTCGTGGCCTTCAAACTATACTATCTTACAAGTTTAGGGAGTAGTCAGCAACTCCTGTGTCTTTGCAGGAAATACAGTCTTTGTCTACTATACTAATTGGGTTGGGAAATTCAGTCACGTAAGGTAGTTTTAAAATGAACAAGTTAAGTCATGAGGACAAAATGGAGGATTGAAGAAGTCAGGTTAGGAGGACAAAATGGAGGATTGTCACAATATAAGGTTAAAATGGAGTTAGTACAATAATTCAATACAAGTACAATAAAGATTTTTAATAATCCCACATCAGTCCCCCCTATGAAATGTTAGATTCTAAGAGATAAAACTTTATTTGTTAGTATCAGAAGACGTGTTAACCCAAAGGCACAGAAACCCCGTGGCCGCTAGCTAGGTGTTAATGCAAAGTGCAAGTCTGTCCCTAGAGCTGACCCTAATAGGCTAACTCATCCGTCAGTATGGCTCTCGAACACTTCACACCCATGGGTATCCCATGGCAGCTAACCCACCACTTCTCCACACGGGGCCTTTACCATTCACTGACAGATGCTGTCCCTAAGCTAGTCCCTTCCTAGAATTCCTGCACTTTATCAACAAAAGGGATAGTTTGCAGCGGCAGACAGGGTGAGTTGATGTCTTGGAATTCTTGGTCATCAACTTCGAGATGGGTGAAAGTGGGTGCCGCTTGGTCAACAGTCTTCATGAGAGATTTTCTCAGACATGGGAGGATACAACAAAAGAGAAGAGCAAAGATAAAAAGGAAAATTAGTATAGCCATACCAATATGCATTAAAGCCTTTTGCCATCCTGTCATCCAACCAAACCATCTTTCCCAAGGATCTTTTATCCCAGAATTCCTTTTTTAACTCTTCAGACAGGTCATTTAATTTCTCTATGGCTAATGTAACTTTACCATTAGGGCCTGTGTTTTCTGGGATATAGGTACAACATGTCATGGTGTCGGGCAAAATTTTACAAACCCCTCCTTTTTCGGCTAAGATCATATCTAGGGCCATTCTATTCTGGAAAGCCATTTGGGATGTGGCCTGCAGCTGTTCGGCCAACCCCTGGAGGGCGTCTCTGGTATAATTAACAAAACGCTGTTGATTATAATAAATGTAATTTATCCAATTTAAATTCTTGTTTGCGGTAACTATGGTAAAAATCGATTCAAATCCTGCAGCAACTTCATCCCTTGCTTTAAACTCATTGGGCACCCCCCTAGGTACTCCAATGGCATCAATATACACATGAGGATCGAAACTTCCTTTCACTGGGGCGTCACGCTTAACCTTAGTGTGCTTGGACCCATGGGTGACGAGGTGTGTGTCAGAGATGATATGTATAGGCATAATGGCTTTAGCCAGAGTACACTCCCCCCACCACTGCTTGTCCATTCTGGATCTTAGCTGTAAATCCCCACACAACCAGTAAATATCCCCTAATGACCTGGTGTGAAACTGCAACAAGTCCATAGAGACATTTCTGTAGGTAGCACAATACCCCTTAGAGAAGTTACCCAAGAATTTACCCATTCCATCGTAATTAGCATAACAAGTGTAATTACCTTTATACACGGTAATAACATCTGGGGGTTTGACATCCTGGGTTAGGAGAGGATACTCTTTTGTCCATGCAATACATATGGACCTGTTAAAATTATAGTGATAGGCAAAAAGGCTTAAAACACATTCTTCTATATCTACTGGTAGGATTAAAGGCACAGTACCCAGGTGAGGCCGGGCACCGCCACACACATAGCATGCGGTCTTATTATGCTTATTAGCATTATATTTCATCCATTCTAACCATAGATTTACATCATTAAAACCTGTTTCAGCGGCCATGGTATCTTCAAAGGTGGGGTTAGCAATGGCCATCATGTCTTGAAAGGTCTGGATATGAGGTTTTAATGGGTTAGGGACCATATGGGTGGCCCCTTGCCACTCAGAAGAGTTGCACATATCTTTGAGGTAGAAATGCCCTAATTTACGGTAGGAACCCTTTTTCCAATACATTCCCATCACATACTGGTCTGCATCCGTGGGGCTGCTCAATGTTAAGGATTAATTTCATTGGTGTACCCCCCCCAGGCTTTCTCAAAGTCATTCTCTGGAGAAGGGATCTACCATGATCATCTACTTTAGATACGGAACTTTTTGGTTTGTAACCCCAGGCAGGCCCGGCATTCCATCCCGCCGCCCCCCAGTGGTCACAATTGTACCCCCTTTGCTTGTCAACTACACAAACATATGGGTCTTTCGAATTAGGGATATCTCTATAGATGCTCTGGATTTGTGGTGTGGGAAATGGGCATTCTACAATATCACAGTAGTCAAAGGTATAAGTAGCCACCTGGGTGCACGATGAATTATACCAGAAGATGTACCCACTAATATCTTTGGTAATGGCTACTTGCTGGGCCTTTATAAGGCTAATTAGGGAGAAGGTGTACCAGAGATACATGTTTGTGTGGTATTCGCTTCCTCTGGGGCAGGAGATTTCTTGCAGTGGGAAGCATGGATCCAATTTGGCCTACCGGCCAGTTTGACGGAGGTTGCGGTAATCAGGAGAACTTGGAATGGACCGTCAAATCTTGGTTCCAGGGTACTTTTCCGCACAAACTTCTTGACCAGAACCCAATCTCCGGGGAGCAGGTTATGGGTACCTGTATCCAATTCGGGATCTGGAATTGAAGAGAAAACGTGGGCATGTATTTTGTTTAAAACACTTGCAAGTTCAGTTACATAGTCTACCAAAACATCTGATTGGAGCTGCAACTGCTGCGGATAATAACAACCTAGTCTGGGTGCTGTCCCAAATAGAACCTCATATGGGGACAGTGAATGTTTCCCTCTAGGTGTATGCCTAACACTAAATAAAGCTATTGGTAGGCTTTCTGGCCAGGGCATCTTTGTTTCTTGTGACATTTTTAACATTCTGGTTTTTAAAGTGCCATTCATGCGCTCCACTTTACCACTACTTTGTGGGTGGTAAGGGGTGTGGAAGGCTAGAGTCACCCCTAGAGCAGTCCAAATTTCTTTAGTCACTGTTGCTGTAAAGGCTGGGCCTTGATCACTCTCAATGACTTCTGGGAGTCCGAATCTACATACAATATCTGTAAGTAGGCGCTTTGCGGTTGTTTTTGCAGTGATATTGGCCACTGGATAGGCTTCTGGCCAGCCTGAGAACATGTCCACTATAACTAGTGCATATTCATGGGGCCCACTCTTGGGCATTTGGATGTGGTCAATTTGAATTCTCTGAAAGGGGTACATGGGCTTCGCCAGGTGTTTTGCAGGCACCTTGATTGGTTTTCCTGGATTGCATTTTGCACAAATGACACAGGCCTTGCAGAAGCTATTGATCAATGTTGTGATTCCAGGTGCTTCATAATACTTCTGTATGAGGGCGGCCATCAATTCTTTCGACAGGTGTGCAGGCCCATGTGCCCATTGGACAACTGCTGGATATAATTTTCTGGGAAGACAAAATTTGAAGTTGTTGTAATATATTCCGTCCTTATGGACAGCTCCTTTCTTTTTCCATTTCTGGATTTCTTCAGGAGTGACTGCAGCTTGCTGTTCTCGCAAAATTCGCAAATCAGTAGGAAGAGTTTGCAGAGCAAAAATAGGAACTTCTTCTTCTTCTTGTCCGGACACTTCTTCGTCCACTTCCTGTAGATCCCTGGCCGCTAGCTTAGCAGCCTGATCAGCTAAGTGGTTGCCCTTTGCTTCATCTGTATCCAATTTCCCATGGGCCTTGACTTTCAAAACGGCCACTTCTTTGGGGAGTAGGTGGGCATCCATTAGCTCCTTGATTGCAGTGCTGTGTTTGACTGGTGTACCGGCAGTGGTAAGGAATCCTCTTGTCTTCCAAATTAGGCCGAAGTCATGTGCCACACCCAGAGCATATCTTGAATCTGTATAGATGTTGGCACGTTTTCCTTCGGAAATTTTGCATGCTGAAGTCAGAGCCTGTAATTCAGCTTCTTGCGCAGACATTGCTGGTGGTAAAGATGATGATTTGATAACTTCATCTGTTGTGGTTACGGCATATCCTGTATGGTATCTTCCTTCTTCATCAGCATATCTTGAACCGTCCACAAACAGGGTAAAATCCGGATCTGGTAATGGATTCTCATGCACAGTTGGTAAGTGCACTGTTTCCATTTTCATCTGTTCGAAACAGTCATGAGGTGTTTCTGGGTCATAATCATTCTTTATGACCAGATCTTGAAATTCCTTTTCCAGGAAATGGCGTGGCCATGCTTCTAGAAGGTCAGTTGTTGGGTATTTGGCAATACCATTTTCCTGTAGCTGTTCTTCATTCATGGTGGCCCATAGTTTTGCCATGGGCCCAAGATCATTCCATGACCTTGTCTTCAACTTGGTAACAGGAATATGTGGGATAGCGGTATCCCAATGGCGGTAAAGGTAGTTAAGTTGTTGAGGTAGCTGGACCAAGACCATGCTATTGCCTTCAGAATCACAATAGAAGTCTTGAGCAGTGAGCTTCACATCAGTCCAGTGGTAAAGCTCATCTTCATAGCAAGGTTCGGGAGAAATGTTTGGTTTGTACCACATGGTACAGAAGGCGTAATCTGGGCCTTCACAGAGAGGATTCCCATTTTCTTGAAATGTCAAATGTGGGTGCATGATCTTCTTGATACACCCGCAGAGCAGGTAAATGTAGGTCTCATCCGTGATGAATCCATAGTAGATACCCCCCTCAGGGAGTGGAAGAAGAGTGGATGGATTAAGCACTTGACATCTCTGGATGGAAATGTTGTCAGGCAAAAGAAGATGACACTGTAGGCGCAGGTGTCTGGCTGGAGACACGTGCTTGAGCTGGACTTGGTTGATGATGGCAGAAATGTCATGAGGGGCCAAAACAACCAGAGGGTGGCCAAGGACCAGGTCTGAGGTTCTTTCTATGAGCTCTCTTGCAGCAAAAACGGCCCTGAGGCAGGAAGGGGTCCCTCTGGCCACAATGTCCAGTTGACATGAGAAATATCCAATAGGCCTCTGGCGGCCTCTCAAGTCATTAGTTTGGGTGAGAACTCCTGTTGCATGGCCTTGTCTTTCAGAGACAAATAATTTGAAAGGTTTGGTGTAGTCAGGTAGGCCCAAGGCAGGAGCAGAAGCAATGGCACGTTTGAGAGCATTGAAATTGTCCAGAGCTTCATTGGTCAGACAGAATAGGTCAGACTTAAGTGCATCATAGAGAGGTTGCATAAGCAGAGAGGCTTCTGGGATCCATGCTCTGCAGTAGGAAATGAGGCCTAGGAAGGCATGGAGAGACTTTGAAGTCCTTGGAGGTGGAATGTCTAGTACAGCTCTTACCCGGTCCCGAGTAAGGTGTCTGGTGCCTTGGGATAGGCAATGTCCAAGGAAAATCACTGAAGATTGGCAGAATTGCAGCTTGATGAGTGAAGCTTTGCATCCTTGTTCTGCCAAATAGGAAAGAAGACTAATTGAACACCTTTCAGTAGTGGGAATATCGTCTCCACAGAGCAGTAGATCATCCACATACTGGAGCAAGACAACTTCTGGGTGCTCAGCTTGCCATGGGTCAAGGATGGTACTCATGGCCTTTGCAAATTGACTTGGAGAATTTTGTGCCCCTTGGGGCATGACAGTCCAGGTATACTGTTGCATCTCATGAGTGAAAGCAAACAGGTATTGACAGGATGGGTCCAGTGGGACACTGAAAAAGGCATTGGCCAGGTCAATGACTGTGAAAAATTTTGCAGATGGTGGGACCCCAGAGAGCAGAGTATGAGGATTTGGTACAAGAGGGGTGTCCAGGACGGTAGCTTCATTAACAGCACGGAGATCCTGGACCATCCTGTACTTCTCTGGCTCACCTTTTGGAGTTTTCTTTTTTACAGGAAATAATGGGGTGTTGCATTCAGATTTACATTTTACCAGGGCACCCTTCTCTAAGAGTGCCTTGATGTGGATAGAAATGGCAGCAGACTGTGCTGGTTTTAATGGATATTGTGGCTTTCTTGGTAACTTAGCTCCTGGAATAAGCTTTACCACCACAGGGGGAACATTTAGGTGACCTATGTCCTCTGGGCCTGAGGACCATAACTTGGCGGGCACCTGTGTTTTTAATTCCTCTGGGAAATTGGACCTTAATTCTGCTGCTTCCCCACGGGGCTTTTCTAAATGCAGCATCAGAGGCAAGGAGCACAGGGCTGAGGTGTCTGATACAGATAGAGGTGTAAACATTTCTACCTGCCCGTCTGGGGTGAAGGTGATGGATGCTTGCAGGCGTGAGAGTACATCAGCACCTAACAGGTTAATTGGGCATGTGGAGGATACCACAAAGCGAGCAAGCAGGCTAGAGCCAACTCGTAGTGGAGTTGTTAAAGGGCTATGTCTTGGCTGGCCATCCACTCCAACACAAGAGACATCAATATTGGACAGGAAGGATGGGTCTGGCAGGTCTTGTTCTCGCAGAACACTACGGGCTGCACCTGTGTCAACTAGAAATGTGGTAGGGTGGCCTTCAATGGGTAAAGTCACTGTGGCAAGTGGCCCCCCCTTATCTCCTGTAGACACTGCCATGACAGGGGTTACGGACACAGGCTTGCCAATCTCCTAGTCATCGGGTTCCTCAACTATTGGAACCTGTTTGGTGGCTTTGGGAGCCGGGGCAGGCTTGGGTGGCTTTCTGGGTTCCCTTTGTTCCTTTTTTGGTTCTGGACAGTCACTTCTAAAGTGCCCTTTTGCTCCACAATTAAAGCAATGTCCCCCCTCCTCCGGTCTGGTACCTCTTGGGACTGGATTGGAGCGGGATACCATGAGAGGAGCTGAAGTGGGTCTTCTTGGGGTCTGAACAGATTCCAAACCTCTAGCAACTAAAAGCAGGGTATCCAGGGGAACAACCTTATATTCAGGGCGTGCAGCAATGATTCCCTTGCGTATAGAGTCTTTAACACCTTGGACAAACGCACCTGACAGCATTTGTGAATGAATTTTGTCAGTAAGATCAAATCCCAAATCTGTAAACATTTGATACAGTCTTGCATGAAACCTTTCCACTGATTCTCCTTTATCTTGAATAACATCAGTAAGGCCAGCAGCCTGATCTGCAAGTTTGTCCTTAGCCCATTCTCTTAATTGGGTGCAAAAGGTTACCCCGGAGGGGTAATCAACATCACTGGAAAGCAGATCTGTACTGAGGTGACGGGCCATGCTCGGCCAATATGCATCCCCTGCTTTAATAGCACAAATGCTCAGTAAATCACGCCATGCGGCGGAATAAGTCTTTTGAATTTGAACTATCCCTCGGTAAAAAGGCATAGGCTGTTTTTCTGGGTCAGGGAGCGATTTCATTAATGCACTAGCTTGAGTGGGGTTAAAAGCAACATACTTAGGAGGGGTCCGTTCTCCCCGACCCTTGTGTCCAAAGGGATCATCGATAGAACGATGAGCTGAGGCTCCTGCAGCGGCTCCTGCAGCCTCCAATGAGTCCTGGGATAGCCTATCCTCCTCTTCCTCATCTAATTCTATGATCTGGGCTCTCTTGCGTGCAGGGCCCGGGTGAGGTGACAGGACCGGAGGATGAGCGGGGGTCCCAGATGCAGGGGTGGCTAGCGAGTCATAACCTGGGGATAGGTAGTCACTGGGAATTACCGGCATCAGAGCTGTACTGGGGGCCGCCATATTGGTGGCCGGAAAAGGTACTGCATTAGGATTAAGGGAAGAAGTGGCGGCCATGTTGGATGTGGGCACATCCGGGGCAGACTGTGCCGGACTGGGCATGACCGGAACCTGGGGAGTGGCTTGGGGAAGGGGTAGTGGATACCCGGGATAGGGCAGGGCCATGGGATATGGGAAGGGGTAGGGCCAGGCTGGGGAGGGGAAGGAGGTGGGGTATTGGACTGGGGTGGAGATGGGAGGGGACGGAGAGGGATTGGTAGAGGTGGGTGTAGAGGGAGGAGCCGGGGCAAGGGTGGAGGAGGTGGTTAGCTGGGCGGATGAAGAGGGGAGGGGATCATTAACGGAGAGAGAAAATGTAGGGAAGGAATGGCAGATGAGATGTTAGGAGGAGGTACAGCAGGTAGCGTAGGGATGGATGAGGATGATGGGAATGTTAGAGACGGGGAAGGGGAAAAGAAAGATCCATCAGAATTCAGGACCGGGCAGACAGGGGAGGTGATGGGATGGGCGTTAGGAGGATTGGGAGTGGGGAACATAGTCAGCTGGCTATCACCTATTGCTGACTGAACCTTGGGGATAGACATTCCCTGGGCGCCATTTTTGGGCCCTGGCTGAGGGTAAACCCCAGTAACACAATTATTATGATACACAAACAATTTCACACCTTTGTGATTTATTTCTTCCTCAACCCAACCTTCTAGCTGAATAGCCTTCGCTACTCTGTACCATGCTTCAGCAGTCTTTAATAAACCATTATCTGTAAGCTTGCCTTTCTTTTCTGTCAGTAACCTACGCCAACTTTCTGGTTGCAATCTTCCACCTGTTGGTACAGCAATTTTACATACTTTTGCAATCTTTTCAACACCTTTAACCATCTCCTCGCCCTCTCTGTCCTCAACTAAATCACATGCTAACCAGCCCTTACTGGGCTTGCTTAAATCCTGCCCCATAATCCCTTTCCCCCTATACCAGCGTCCTAGATATAGGGAGAGAGAAGGAAAACTGAACAAGAACGTCTACAATGCTCGACTGCCACCTGAGAACCGTAGGACTTTCTCTGGTGCGTCTTCCCAAAACGTAGACTAGTCACTGAATCCGCCTACCCGGGGTGGTAGACACGGATTGGAGCGAGGTGAGAAGTGTGTGACCAATCACTTCTCTTTTAAGAGAAATAGGAGTGGATAGTATAATAATATAGGAAGTGTAGAAAAGATGAAAGGCAAGGAAAATCCTTAGAGACAGACACAGGAGTGCATGAGACTCCTAATTAGACAAACAAGACAACAATACAATTGAAATACAGTGCATGCATCACAGTTCAAATCGACAATAATCCCTTTCCTTTACTCGTGTGCTTACTCCAAAGTCACCTCCCTCAACCCCGTAGTGTCTCCGCTCGGAGAACGACTTTCGTAAGTCTCACTACCAGCGGCCACGGAAAACAACTGACACCGGTCCGAGTTCCGTCAGCCTCCCTCTGCACAGTAGCCCACAAGAATGTGGCCACCTCTATCCTCACTCCCGTAGTGCTCCTATAAAACCCACTTTATAAGTCTCACTACCACGTGATGCGGAAAACAAGCAATGCCTACTTGAATCCCCCCAGGAAACAGAGTCCCCTGCCACAAGACTAAGTCCCCTACCACAAATAAACAGAAAACTGGAATTCCACCAGCCCCAGCGCTCGGGGTTGTGGTTACCAAAAGAAAACTGGAATTCCCTCAGCCTTCACACTTGAAGCTGCGGGTTACCACGTGCACAAAGAAGCTAGCTAGGCTCTCAAAGTGACACAAGAAGGATCACAGGAAATTATGAGTCTACACAAAATCCACAGTTCCAACAATCCCCTTTTTCCTTACAGCCACAGCCACAAGGCTCCTAAAAGAGGTAAACAGGCAAAGAAGACCCCCAGGAACGCATCCACAGGTCAACCCCCCTTTTTCCCTACAACCACAGTACCGTGGTTCCTAAAAGGAGTAAAACAGGCAACAGAAGACCCCCAGGAACGCATCCACAGGTCCACCCCCCTTTATCCCAAAAGGGGTAAAATACAAACAGATAGACAGACAAACTGAAGACCCAGGCAAGTCCCCTCAGGTCCACCCCCCTTTATCCCAAAAAGGGGAAAACAAGCAAAACAGAGAACCCCAGGCAAATCCCCTGCAGGTCCACCCCCCTTTATCTCAAAATGGGGAAACAGGCAAACAATTCAAACACACCCAGGCAACAGATAGACTAAAATGCAGGTAAACAAGTGAGTAACGAGACACCGGGCAAGATATTACCTGTCTTTGATGTCCTCCCGGGAAGCAGTCACAGACACGTGGACGGGTCAATCAAAGGGGCCGGAACATACCGGTGTCTCTACCGTGTACCTGGAGGTGATCAATCTCCTTTCCTTCCCCCTGGATTCCTCTGTCCACCCTTGTCTTCCTTAGGACGGCTCACCGGCCGGACATAGCCCGATGCCCCACGTTGGGCGCCAAGTTGTTATGGTACTTTTTAAAAGTAAACCAAAATGTTTAAATGTCTATCTGTTCCTGTCCAAATTAATAAAATTGAATTGCGTATATACGCTGAAGTAATTAAGTCTGACACACAAGGTTTAGGTTAAAATAACTTCGAGAAAGTTTATTGGCAAGTGCAGTAAAAGCGGGCGCGCAGGCCCTTTTAAGAGGCATTTTGCGTCATCATTGATTATTAGAATATCAGCAAATAAACATCATCAATTGGATTAATTGTTAAGTGTCGGGGTTAGTGTCTTACTTATTGGTTCAAAAATTAAGAGGTTAGTCCCGTGCCCACCCACCAGAGGTGGGATTGTTCTGGACACGGGTGGGGATAAGGGGGTCTTGAGCGTCATTTTACACGGTCAGTGATATCAGGCCTCATGTCCAGGTGCAAGGTCTCTTATGAATAGAACATTTCATTACTACTGTGTTCTCGTGGCCTTCAAACTATACTATCTTACAAGTTTAGGGAGTAGTCAGCAACTCCTGTGTCTTTGCAGGAAATACAGTCTTTGTCTACTATACTAATTGGGTTGGGAAATTCAGTCACGTAAGGTAGTTTTAAAATGAACAAGTTAAGTCATGAGGACAAAATGGAGGATTGAAGAAGTCAGGTTAGGAGGACAAAATGGAGGATTGTCACAATATAAGGTTAAAATGGAGTTAGTACAATAATTCAATACAAGTACAATAAAGATTTTTAATAATCCCACATCAGTCGTAGATCGCGTCCCAGGGACTCCTAAACCATAAGTTAGACCTACCTGTCATGCCAGGATCGGTTCCCATGGCGCACGGTACAGCACGGGTCCTCGGTTTACGTGGTTTTCCCTGTTATGCCGCAATTGAACAAGCCGTTCGCGACTTCATTTCGTACGGTTATTCGGCTAATCATATATCTTAGTTAAGTGATCATTTCGCATATAACTGTTCCCTCGTTACAGTGAAACAAGTTATCATTTTGGTTGTTTTTGCCGTTCAGCACTTAATTCATGATATGCTTAAACATGCTTGCTGTTCGCATAAAATTCATATGTTTAACCCCTTAAGGACCAAACTTCTGGAATAAAAGGGAATCATGACATGTCACACATGTCAAGTGTCCTTAAGGGGTTAAACTATTCTTCCCAGCTTCTGTTTCCCTTCACATTGGGTTTCAGTTTTCTTGCTATGTATTACGCATAAATCCTTTTGTGAATTACATTTCATCATTTCATGTATATACCATTCGGTTAACGATTTGCTTGATTAAATACAAGATTATTTCCATTACTGTTTAAAGTTATCAGTATTCTATCAATGTTCATAAAACCAGCTAACATATCTGTATGGATCATTTTGGGAATAAACAAACTGTAAAAAACAGGAGAGCACAATCTTAAAAAGTAAATGTAAATATAAATGAAAAAATTATGATACTAACAATATATTACCAAGCAGCTAGACACACAGCAAAATTCCTTAAAGATCTTGCCCTAAATATCGTTGAAAAATATATGAAATAAAATGTCAGCGCTACATACGGTAGCCTTGCAATAAGGCAACCTAAAAAAGATGTGTAAAAAATCAAACTTGTCACTGTAAATTAGTGGTATTTATATAACAACACCTGTATCCCACAGTAAGTTAGATTATACACAAAAAATAATAATGAAAAACTTGCTTAAGAGTCTATAAAGTTCTTTAAGGGAATCTTGAAGGGGTTAATCTTGTGTTGTAGTAGGAGATGTAACATCAACAGATACACTGTAGCTTTTCCCGTAAGTAGTACCTTGAAAGGATACAAAAAAGGCTTGCATAGTGTAAAACTGTTTTAATAATAAAAAGATGCCCTTCCTCCTAAATAGAAACCCTTACATTAGCAAGTGGTGATACTTGTCTCCAAGATATCACAAACACACATTTAAAGTCAGAGGCTGAACAGCCGTTTACCGTCCGCTGCTCTCAGCAATTCAAAATTCCCACCCGATCTCAGCGCTGATGCGGTGGAGTATAGCATGCAGAATAGGAACGTCAGCGTGTGATCGATTCCAAGCCGGTTGCTTTCATCAGACCTCTGTATCCGATAGCACTTCAACGCGTTTCGCCCGCTCTGCCGGGCTTTTTCAAGATAGTGTATAGTGTAGTTTAACGTTCTTAAATACATTTCAATCTGATCAGTTCATAATCGACCGCTGGTGGTCTCATAATTGTAACACATAAAATGCAGGAAATAAAGGGAATACTATCCTTCTTAATCATAAAACACATCACATCCAGGTTTCTCACATTATATCCTCTTTCCAGGAATTTCTTCTTCATTTGATCCAATTGCCGTTGTTTGGCTTGTTCCTCTGAGTTATTTCGCATAACCCTAAGAAATTGGGCTTGAGGAATGGAATCTTTTAATTTTGCAGGGTGTGCACTCGTGTAGTGTAATATTGTGTTACGATCTGTAGGCTTAGAGTAGAGGCTATATGCTATTTTGTGGTCCAATACAGATATTGCCACATCCAAAAAGTGAACTTCCTTTGTATTTATGTCAGCCGTCATGCGTATCGGTGTTGGAAGTTGGTTGATATGCTTCACCATCTCCTGTGCCTCTTCCTTTGTACCTCCCCATATTATCAGAACATCATCTATAAAGCGAAAGTACTTTATGATTTTTTGGCGATAGGGTTTTAATATGTTTTCCTCTTCAAACACATACATATACGCGTTGGCGTACATGGGCGCCATAGCCGCGCCCATGGAAGTTCCAGATTTTTGCATATACCACTGTTCCTCGAAGCGAAAAAAGTTGTTCTTCAATGCCAATTCCAACAATTCCAACGTATATTCTATAGCTGGACCCTTGTATACTGTAGACGCGCATAGGACTTTTCTCATAGCCTCTATACCACCATCATGTGGGATGATGGTATAGAGGCTATTAACATCCATCGTTATAAGAACTGTGTTGTCTTCCTCAACATAAAGTTGTCTCAATTCTTCCAAGAGTGATGGGGTATCTTTAATACATATGTGAAGTTTTAAGATCGTTTCTTTAAATTGTGCATCCAACCACTTCCCTATTGGTTGCAGGACCCCTCCTACTGCAGACACTATGGGTCTCCCCGGTGGTTCCTTCTGATTTTTATGAATTTTTGGTATTGTGTACATAATGGGTGTCCTTGGATGGTTTTGAGTTAGATATAAGTACAAGTTTTGATCTATGTGGTTGGCTCTCAATCCTATAGTCAATATCTCCTCTATTTTGGCTTGTATCTCTTTCGTAGGATCCTTCATCAATTTCTCATATGTATTAGTGTCATGTAGTTGTCTTTTCACTTCCTCTGCATATTTGTCATAGTCCATTATGACTATACCACCGCCCTTATCGGCGGGACGTATCACGATGGATGTGTCTCTTGCCAAATTATCCACGAGTTGTCGTTGCCTCTTGTTCAAATTGTTGCGTGCATGGCTTGGTTGTTTTATTATTTCCATTGCTTCAGACTGCACTGTGGTCAAAAATGTTTTAAAGTTCTCTCTATTGTTTAGTGGATCAAAACTGGATTTTTGTTTGAATCTTATTTTTGTTCCCTTTTGATCTGGGTTTTGTATCTGAGCCTTATTGAAATGATCTTTTAAGCGCATATTTCTGCCAAAATTATATAACTCCACATTCCAGGTTAACTTATTCGGATTAGTAGTGGGTACAAATGAGAGTCCCAATTCTAGAATCTCTATTTCTTCTTTATCTAGGCTACGTTGGGACAAATTGAACACCGGTATTACCTTCTCAGCGGTGGCTTCCCCCGGGGTATGTATTTTCCCCTTGTGTCCCCTCCTTGTTCTGTGCCGTTTGTGCCTTTGCCTTTGCTTCTTGTTATTGTACCCATTGCTGGTGTCTCTAAAAAAGTTACTCCATCGCTTTGTGGCTCTGTGTCTGACGCTGACTCCCCAGATGTAGCATCTATGGTGTGTGCCTTTGGTCGTACAATTCTTTTACGAAATCTCCTCGGTCTTCTTTGTGGTTCCCCACTAAACCATTTATAGACACGATGTTCAGTGTAATCCTGCTGTACATATTCAAACTTTTGTTTTTTAAATTTTATTAGATCATTTTTGTACTTTAGCATTTCCACCTTTAATTTATCTAGCATCTTAATGCCTTCTGGGGTGGCAAGTAATACTGCATGTTCTATTTCTATTTATGTTATTTTACGTGTAATGCTCTCCAATTCAGTTTTCACGTCCTGGATTATTATAAGCATAAGGTCCAAGGATGCTTTGTTGAGTACCGCTATCCAGTCTCTACATACCTTAGCTCTAGATCTTCCTATTGTTGGGATATTCATAATCCGAAAACCTTGTGGAATCCTTTTAGCCTTATAATAATCCGAGAGGAACAATCCGTGCAGGTCCAGGTCTATGCGTTTTCTCTGTAGCTTTAAGAGTTGAAAGTAAATATCTTTATTTGTCACATTATATGGTAGTTCTGTGCTGGTTTGCACCCAGAGTATTGCTTGTGCCTCTTCTTGGGTAAAATATAGGGTTTCCGCTTGCTCTGCATACCCCCCAGCTTGTAGCATAAATTCATCCATTTGATCCATAATTTACAATTATGGGTAAAAATTAGTTTGTTTCTACTGCTTTAAATTTTGGCAGGAAAAATAATCAGTAGGTGCATAGGATAGGTGCATGGCTTCTAATATGCTTCCATATAAATTTCGCTTGTATTCCTTGCACACACACTTTCTGACAAATAGCTGCCTGGTGCATTCAGCCACAGCCAGATTATGCAGTAAAAAATAGTAAACAAAGGCTTGCACTCACGGTCTTCTGTAAAAGTATGATTTCTTTATTCCATTTCCATTAAAAATCAACGTTTCAGCCCTCGTCCGTGGCTTTCATCTGGATCAACAAAACAACAATAATACATAGGCTACCTATTGCTCTTATATAGCTAAACTAACTAATTAAATAATTGTAAAAACACTCACTCAAATAATGCACACTACACATAGTTTAGTGCAAACAAAAGGAGTTAACACCACTATAGGAAAAAGAGGGGTTCCACAATAAATAATCTCTATTTCATAGTTTCTAGTTTATGGTTATAAAAGTATAATTAAGACTTAATGTAGATATTCACTGTAAATAGTCTTTTTGTGTACATAATTAGCACGAGTTTCACTTTAGTGTATATAAAATACTGGAAGCACTTTATAAGAGCACTAGGTTCACTTTAAACTTAAAGTACATAATTAACACATAATTGTTGTGTATATAGAAGCACAAAGATCACTTTGAAGTATATAATGAGTATTACTTTAAAAGATTATAAGCATAAGTACCACTTTAATGTACATAAAAACTTTGGGCACTTTATTGTAAATAATGGACACAAGTATCACTTTAAAGTAGATTAAGCACTTTAGTGTACATAGAAGCACAGGGATCACTTTAATGTATAAAGAAGACACTCTAAAGAACTTAAGTATAAGTATCACTTTAATGTATATAAAAACACTGAGCACGGGGGCGTGGCTAACCGGGAAGCCTGATGGACGCGTTCTGATTCAGCTCCTCCAGACCCGGGCACAATCCGCTGCAATCGGAGAGACTAAAGTGACATGGGCAATCCCAGGAAACAAAATCAGGTACAGGGGCAACAGGGGAAAACCCCCACAGCTAAATCGGGCACCCTCACCCGATATTTTAAAGATACTCTCGATCGAGAGTCGGAGGCCGCGGCCGCGACCTCCAAGATGGCGGACACTGATTCCGTAATTGAATCACAGCCACAAAGCCCCCACATGTCGGAGTGCTCAATAAACTCACCACACATTAGTGAGGATTTAGATATAAAGGAGATGCTGAGGAATCTCCCATCCAAGTCTGATATCCAGAACCTCCCATCTAAATCCGACATACAGAATATGATTGGGAAATTAGTTGCCACACTTCATGCCAAAATGGCGGAGATGGGCTCAGAAATTCAACAAATAAACCTAAAAGTCACTGACCTGGAAGAAGAAAGGGACGTAATGCAGGCCCAAATAGTTAATATCTCCTCAACTCTGGAATCTCACATACACTTTATGTCAGCCACCCAGAGACATATTGACGATTTGGATAATCGTGGGAGAAGAAATAATCTGCGCATAAGGGGGATCCCAGAAACCCTAAATGAAGATTTACCAGTGGTATTAACTGAGCTATTCACCCTCATATTAGGAGACTCTAGTGCAAGTCAAATGCTTCTAGACAGGGCCCATCGTTCGTTGCGCCCCAGGGGGTTATCCCAGGATTCCCCCAGAGATGTCATTTGCAGGCTGCATTATTTTAATACTAAAGATTCGATTCTGAGATCACTGAGGGACACATCACAACCACTTTTATTTCATGGAAACCCAATACAGATTTATCCGGATCTTTCCTGGTACACCTTGCAGGCAAGACGGGCACTTAAACCAATCACAGAATTGCTACGCAACAGGAACATTAGATATCGATGGGGTTTCCCCTTTGCACTGATTGTGAATAACAAAGGTAACATCCACCAAATTGCCTCAACTATGGACGTCCCCCCATTTCTAAGAGCTCTGGACCTGCCAGATACAGTTATAATGGACTGGAACTATCCAATACCGAACCAAGAAAGCCTTCAAATATCACAAAGACAGAAATGGACCACCCCAGCGAAAACAAAGAAACCACCGAACAGATTCATCTCACCACATCTACAACGAGAAAGGCAGCTGAACACTCAAAACCATCTGAGACCAATTTCCAACGACTAATCCTCTCTAACGTAATGATTCCCCACTGACTACTCTGCATGAAACGGACGAAGATGATTGGGGTTCTCCTTCTTCTAAAATCCACTTTAACTAGCCACATACAAACCAAATCTCTATGTACCTCGCGCATGCCACGTTGGTGACTTATTGAGACGCATGCAAGCCTTGGACACCGAGACTTTCACCTAAACCTGATCAGACAAAGTCGTTGAACATTTGAAGCAATCACCCTCATGCAGGGAGATTAATGACTTGCATTTTCAGGTCGTATGTCCAAAGACAGTCCAGACACACACGCTGGGTTCACAATTCCTAAGTTATACGCATTTTGTACAGCATTTTATATATATATAGGTCTCATTGTCTAATGTTTATTGTTAATATGCCCGAAATAAGTCTTTAAGCTAAGAAATGTCATTAGTGGCACAACAAACCAGGGACTCCAAGGTTTCCTTTTCTAATATTAGAAATAAAACTGAATCACTCATAAGAGACTCCCTCGAGTAACTGAGGATAGGTAACCCCACTCAACTGGTTATGCTCAAGCTAATTATGTAATATACACTTTGAATAGTTACGGGAATTAGACTTATACTTAGAGACCAGGCTAGACGACAATTGGAAGTAAACTGTATTTAGTATAAAAAAAAAAAAAAAAAAAAAATACATATATAAAAATATAAAAAAAAAATAATTAAAATAATAAAAAACAAAAAAAAAAAAAAACAAACAAACAAAGAGTAACTGGAACCATCCCACAAAACAGACTATGATCTTAATAACTGATTAATTGAGATCTTCTCACCCACTGTTTATACTATCTAATCTATTAATTATAGGTCACCTGACCTTCTCTCCTAAAGATTATTTAAGCGAATAGGATCGATAAGTCCCGGGTCCTAGATACACACCTGTAGCACACAACCCCAAATAAATTACGGTTCTCTCTCTAATAAAGAGATTGAACTACATTCCCCTTAAGGGAAAACAGATTACCCACATTGTGGGGTTTAATCTCCATCAAATCTTTCATAGTCTTACTACACAGTACAGAAAACTCTTTATGAGATAGAGAGTTCACAACACAGAGAGAAATACATTTCGGATCTAATATACTCACATTTACGTTTTTAATTACGATTTACCTGTGAAATTACCTTTTCATTCATAATATCAAGAGGTCAATTTAATTACACTGAAGTGTATTATTGTTATTGATATTGATAGTGATACGTATTATACGTGTTAAATTTCTATTTGTTAACTTCTTTTTTCTTCTCATTGTTGTAATATATATACAGTGGTGCTCGCTTAGTGCCTGACAAACAACTCCACCGACAGCTTATACCACACACCTGTGCTTCTGAGACTGAGACATATCATCGACTGTGAACATTAAATCAGTTGCGCAACCAGTTGCCCGGGGCGGACCTGAAGGACTCTCTGGTCTCCTATAGGAAAATCTATCTGCAAGGTAACCAGTATCACCACCACACCCCATCTATACACCAAACTTCCCTAAGAAAATTAGGAAGGCTTGGGAGGTTATCACACCAATAATACCCAATTAACTCTCCAAAATATACTAGCATTGAACACATTCCGAGCACCATATTAACAACCGCACCTTAGTAATGTCCACTATAATTATTGTCACGCAAAATGCTAGGGGACTAAATACCCCTGAGAAAAGGTCCATAGCTCTAACGGACTTCCACAGACGTAGGGCAAACTTTGTTTACATACAAGAAACACATTTTCGTAAAGATGCTTCTCCCAAACTTCAGAATAGGGATTACCCAAGAGGTTATTTTAGCAACTACACTGAGGCTAAGGCGAGGGGTGTGGCCATCCTGGTCAGCCGCCAGACGCAATTCACTTTTCAGGATCAATTACTAGACGATGCTGGCAGATATATATTCGTGAAGGGTAAATTAGGAAACACTCAAATCACACTGGCAAATATCTACCTACCAAACAAGAAACAATCACACTCCCTCAACAAAATATTACACAAATTATCCTCCTTTTATGAAGGGATACTTATAATGGGGGGAGACATCAATATATCCCTAGATGAAATCCTTGACACTACCTCCTCGTCGCAGGGCTATCTGACGCAAACGAGACTACATATGAAAAATATCCTTTATGAGGCTCAACTATTTGACAGCTGGAGAGCGGTCAATCCTAAGACAAGAGACTACTCTTTCTTCTCACCCCCCACCGGCACTAACACACGAATAGACACAATTTTTCTCCATCATAGACACCTGCCCCTGATTACATCAGCATCTTATGGCCCGATCACGTGGTCAGACCATGCACCACTTACACTCAAGCTGACCATACCCTCGATCCCTAAGTCCGCTCCTCAATGGAAACTTAATGACTTGATACTGAACAATGAGGAAGCTGTTTCCCAAATAAAAGAAACAGTCACGAATTACTTTAGAGAAAATACCAACTCAGACACGACGCCAATCATGACATGGGAAGCACATAAGGCGGTACTTAGAGGAGAATTAATTAAGATAGCATCAAAACTAAAACGTAAGAGGGAACAAACAATTACCAAACTCACACAAGATATTAAAAATCTGGAAAGTAAACACCGGGGCGCCTCTTCCCTAGAAAATTACAATCTACTGCTCACTAAAAGGTCGGAACTCACATCGATCCTCATATTAAACGCAAAACGTAAGCTCTCACTCACCAAGGGATCTTACTATACACAGGGAGGCAAAGCGGGGAGATTCCTTGCTCAGGCACTTCAGGCAGAAAGACAATCCAGCTTTGTCTCCGAAATTAAAACGGAGAATGGCGACCTCACCAGCCACATGCCAGACATACTCAAAGCTTTCCATAAATTCTATACTAACTTATACAACTTGAAAACCTCCCAACCCACCTCACAAGACATACTAGATTTCCTAACACCCAGGATTAAACATACTCTACCACCCATAGATAAAACATTTCTTGACGAACCCATCTCCATCGACGAATTCCTTCAGGTGGTTAAAACTATTCCCATTGGCAAAAGCCCAGGCCCAGACGGCTTCACTGGGAAATACTATAAATTATTGTCTCAAATCCTAGCACAACCCTTTACCACTGCGTTTAACGCCCAAAACTTGTCATCTATCATCCCCAAGTCTGCATTAGAGGCAACCATCACTTTAATACCGAAACCGGGTAAGGATCATACGGCATGTGGCAGCTATCGACCTATCTCATTGATAAACGCAGACATCAAAATCCTCACCAAAATTATGGCCAATAGATTGAAACCTCTATTACCTGGCCTTATCCACCAAGACCAGGCCGGTTTTGTTCCGTGTAGAGAAGCAAAACATAACACAACTAAAATTATTAATCTTGTACATTGGGCCCAATCGCGCAAAATAGACAGCGCTCTATTGGCTATCGATGCGGAGAAAGCATTTGATAGAGTTAGTTGGGCACTACTACACCACACAATGCAACAGTTAGGTTTTGGCCCACGCTGGCAAGAATGGTTAAACTCCATATACTCTGCACCGACGGCCAGATTGAGGGTTAATGGCCAGTTATCCCAGCCAGTAACCATCACTAATGGGACGAGACAAGGGTGCCCTCTTTCCCCTATTCTGTTCATTTTAATATTAGAACCGTTCCTTCAGGGTGTCAGAGACAACAAACATATTCAGGGCTTTAAGATTGATAAACAGGAATACAAAGTCACTGCTTTTGCAGATGACCTATTATTCACGATCACTAACCCACTCTCGACTCTACCTCACTTAATGGCGGAGATGGAAACATATGGTAAAATTTCCAACTTCCAGGCGAACCTAACTAAATGCGACCTTCTTCCAATTCACACAACGGGAAACACGAATATGTTACTACAGTCCAAATTCAACTTCAACTGGGCCTCAGGGTCGATTAAATACCTAGGTGTGCACATCCCAAACAAATTGGAATTGATTTATGCATTAAACTTCCCTCCTCTACTAGCTAACATTACTAAAGATTTACAGACTTGGCACAAACCCTGCTTTGGTTGGCTATGCAGAATCAATATAATTAAAATGAATGTCCTGCCCCGACTTCTGTATCTCCTACAAACTCTTCCAATCGCAATCCCACGCACCTTCTTCATCACAAGCAGATCCATAATCACGAAATTTTTGTGGGCACACACATCACCACGGCTAGCTCATTCCATCCTGACGAGAAACAAAGGAAATGGGGGAGTAAATCTCCCTGATATTGAGTTATACCACCAGGCATTACACTTACAGAGGGTTTACGAATGGACCAAAAACACACGATCCCAACAATGGGTTACCATTGAAAATGCCCTCCACAGCGTCCCACTACATACATGCGTTTGGTCCCATTCTAATCCTACATTTCCCATGAAGGGAACCCACAAGTCCCACCCGACGATTGACACAACCCTCAAAATGTGGCACAAACTTAGGAAAAAACTAGACATCTCTCCAATCCCGTCTCCGCTATATCCCATCACTCACAATCCCTACTTTCAACAAGGGGACTCGGGCAAATCTTTCGAACTTTATCACAAAAACGAGACACTACAGTTACGTGATGTGATTCAGAACGGCAAAGTCAAGACTTTACTCCAAATTCTACCGACTGACAACCCGACAGTAATACAACTCTTACACTACCACCAATTGAAACACTTCATCAAGACTCAAAACCTACTACCCTTGGGGGACAGACCACTCACAAAATTAGAACAACTCTGCTCTTCACACCCGCTTACTAGGAAAATATTATCCTCAATGTACACACTGCTTAGAGAATCTCAAGAGAATACTCTTCCAGGGTATACAGCTAAATGGACAGAAGAGCTGAAGGTGAACTTCACACGTCCACAATGGCACCACATACTCAAAGCAGCACATACCTCTACTATTTCTTTAACAGCACAGGAGAGCAATTATAAAAGATTAACAAGATGGCACCATACCCCAGCGAAGATCCACATGATACATACCACCTCTCCAGACCAGTGCTGGAGATGCTTCCAAACAGGAGCAACTCATGCTCACATTTGGTGGCAATGCTCGCAAGTAGAAAAATTCTGGAACAGGATACATACTATTACACAAAGCATTTTCCAAACCAAATTTACACTAGCCCCAGATCAATACATCTTCCTCATGCCTCCTCAGGGTTTTTCAAAAATGCAAACTGCCCTTTTCCGCCATTTAGTCATGGCCGCCACGCAACTAATTCCCAAACACTGGAAAAAGCCAAACCCCCCCTCGCTCAGGGAGTGGATTCAGAGGGTAGAGGACACAAAACAACTGGAAGGAATAACACATGCTAAAGCAGGGAACTATACGAGATATACCAAAGTTTGGGCTCCGTAGAATACTTTCACAGGATTGGGAACTTAATAGACAATCAATCACACCATTTTCATGATAACCGACTGATAATTAGGGGAGGTGCCTTCTGGGCACTGCCCACGGGCGGCTGGGAGCGCAATATGAAATATACAAGGACAATAACGTACCTAAACGAATGTTGTTGACAACAGTCTCTTTTACAGAGGCGACTAAAGACTTGATGACGTGATTATAGACTACAAAGTTTGGAAATATGTTGTAAGATAAGTAAAGTTATTTATACTTCCATGACCTCACAAGTATTAACAGGCATCTTACCAAAATGTGCAACCGCTCTCATGTTTTACATATTGAGTTATATAATGTTTTATACCAGGTTTCTATACTCAACTTGTCATTTTGTTTAACCTAATCTGATCAAACCGTTGGTTATGGAAATCACTAAACACAGTGTACAGAATTGTTCAATTCCGAATTCTCCAATCAAAGTATCTATGTATGTACTGTTTGCAATTTCTAATTTCACGATTGTTATTTGTGACTATTATGAAAAAATAATAAAAAATTAAAAAAAAAAAAAAAAAAAAAAACACTGAGCACTTTGTTGTATATAATGGACACATGTATCACTTTAAGTAGATTAGATATGTAAGAAACAGAATATGTATATAATAATAAAAAGAGAAAACATTTAATAACTATGTAAACTATATACAGTGGGGATAGATACTCAATAAGCCTAATAGGTAAGATAAAAAGTCTGAACTTAGAGACAATATTAAACTTATGGATCCTAGGTCGCAAAATATTTAAATATCATTGGGAAAGAAAAAGCACTTCTATGGTAGAGATTTATAAGGATAAAAGTTTGTAGCATCAATGTTTTTAAGTATTCATCTGTTTTTCTCCCATTATTGAATGTAATATTGTATTGTTACACCTAGTTGCCAGGGAACCGGTATGTATGCTGGGTAACCCTGGCAACAAACGGTGAGAGAAACACTCTACTTCCTGGTCGCGGCTAAGGACGTCATCAAGCCGCACCAGGATACGATGTGTTCGCACATGCGCAGAAACGGCAGACGGACGCCGAGAAAGTAGCGGTACAGGTGGTGAGTGTTTTTACAATTATTTAATTAGTTAGTTTAGCTATATAAGAGCAATAGGTAGCCTATGTATTATTGTTGTTTTGTTGATCCTGATGAAAGCCACGGACGAGGGCTGAAACGTCGATTTTTAATGGAAATGGAATAAAGAAATCATACTTTTACAGAAGACCATGAGTGCAAGCCTTTGTTTACTATTTTTTACTATATATATATACCCAAAGATGGGGTACATTGACGTTGTGGCAGGCTTATGCAATGTATGATCATATAATGTAACTAAATCCCCATTTTTTTTGCATAGATTAGGTGTTTTTAAAAAAAACTTTTACAAACTAATAAAATCTGTCAACATTGAAGTTGCTGTTTAGTGGATAGGAGAGTGCGCTGGATCTTGTGTATTGTTTATTGTATAATATGGCCCCCAGCAGCACCCCATTTAAGCATGTTTAGGTGAGTGCAACCATCCCCCAATGTTTCCTATATATATATATATGTATGTATTAGGGCAATTTGGCCTGGATTTGTGGGAGGTGGTGGTATTCACTCCTAGCCTACTTAAGGCACACCCCTTACCTTGCTCCTTACCGTTCAAGGTCAGCGTTGAATGAGGATCCACTTCCGGGTTCTCTCAGACGGCATCTTGGTTTTCTGTATCCACGAGTTTGCCGCATCAAGCTGTGTCCAGGAATCCTGTTGCAGGCCTTTCCGTCCGTCCAGCTTCTTCTGACCCCGGTCTTCGTCGTAGATCGCGTCCCAGGGACTCCTAAACCATAAGTTAGACCTACCTGTCATGCCAGGATCGGTTCCCATGGCGCACGGTACAGCACGGGTCCTCGGTTTACGTGTTTTTCCCTGTTATGCCGCAATTGAACAAGCCGTTCGCGACTTCATTTCGTACGGTTATTCGGCTAATCATATATATTAGTTAAAGGGAAACTCCAGTGCCAGGAAAACGATCCGTTTTCCTGGCACTGGAGGGTCCCTCTCCCTCCCACCCCCCAATCCCCAGTTGCTGAAGGGGTGAAAACCCCTTCAGTGACTTACCAGGGGCAGCGACAGGTCCCACGTCGCTGCTTCCTCCTCCCCCGCCGCTCCTCCTTCTACTTACGTCGGCCGGTGGGCGAGACTGATCTCGCCCGCCGGCCGAGGAGACCTAATGCGCATGCGCGGCAATGCTGCGCATGCGCATTAGCGCACCCCATAGGAAAGCATTGAAAATTAATTTCAATGCTTCCCTATGGGGAATAGAGCGACGCTGGAGGTCCTCACACAGCGTGAGGACGTCCAGCGACGCTCTAGCACAGAAAACCTGTGCTATGAAGCAGGAAGTCCCTCTAGTGGCTGTCTAATAGACAGCCACTAGGGGAGGACTTGACCCTGCAAGGTAAATATTGCAGTTTATAAAAAACTGCAATAATTACACTTGCAGGGTTAAGGGTAGTGGGAGTTGGCACCCAGACCACTCCAATGAGCCGAAGTGGTCTGGGTGCCTGGAGTGTCCCTTTAAGTGATCATTTCGCATATAACTGTTCCCTCGCTACAGTGAAACAAGTTATAATTTTGGTTGTTTTTGCCGTTCAGCACTTAATTCATGATATGCTTAAACACGCTTGCTGTTCGCATAAAATTCATATGTTTAACCCCTTAAGGACCAAACTTCTGGAATAAAAGGGAATCATGACATGTCACACATGTCAAGTGTCCTTAAGGGGTTAAACTATTCTTCCCAGCTTCTGTTTCCCTTCACATTGGGTTTCAGTTTTCTTGCTATGTATTACGCATAAATCCTTTTGTGAATGACATTCATTTGATCCAATTGCCGTTGTTTGGCTTGTTCCTCTGAGTTATTTCGCATAACCCTAAGAAATTGGGCTTGTGGAATGGAATCTTTTAATTTTGCAGGGTGTGCACTCGTGTAGTGTAATATTGTGTTACGATCTGTAGGCTTAGAGTAGAGGCTATATGCTATTTTGTGGTCCAATACAGATATTGCCACATCCAAAAAGTGAACTTCCTTTGTATTTATGTCAGCCGTCATGCGTATCGGTGTTGGAAGTTGGTTGATATGCTTCACCATCTCCTGTGCCTTCCTTTGTACCTCCCCATATTATCAGAACATCATCTATAAAGCGAAAGTACTTTATGATTTTTTGGCGATAGGGTTTTAATATGTTTTCCTCTTCAAACACATACATATACGCGTTGGCGTACATGGTGTCAGGATCGGGACAGGGATCCAACACGCAGAGTACAAACAGTAGCCAGATACGTATACCGGACCTTAGAATGGCCGGACTAACGTAAGTAGTACAGTATAGAATGGTCAAAGACAAGCCGAGGTCGAGGGTAACAGAAGACAGGTAAGCGAGAGACAAGCCGAATCAAGGGTAACAGAGATAAGCAGAGTAAGGTAAACAAACCAGGTCAAAACCAAAAGGGATAATAGAATACACAAGCACTGAGTGACTAGAACAAGCTAGAACCACGACAGGGCAATGAGCTAATGAAAGATGCTCTGTTAAATACCCTGTTCAGAGCAGTAACCACGCCTCCGAGGCTTCCTGATTGGTCCTGCAGCAATTGAGTGACAGGTCGTTCCGGAGGAGTGTCCTGATGACAACTGCCTGCCTAGATGCTGTAAAAGGCAGTCACTCCCTCGCGGCCGGCCTTGCATGACCGGATAGACCGTGGGGAAGGGTGCCATCAGGCCGTCTGGATGAAGGAACAGCTAAGTCTCTACCTCTTTCGGAGGTAGAGACCACAGGTACCCTGACACATGGGCGCCATAGCCGCGCCCATGGAAGTTCCAGATTTTTGCATATACCACTGTTCCTCGAAGCGAAAATAGTTGTTCTTCAATGCCAATTCCAACAATTCCAACGTATATTCTATAGCTGGACCCTTGTATACTGTAGACACGCATAGGACTTTTCTCATAGCCTCTATACCACCATCATGTGGGATGATGGTATAGAGGCTATTAACATCCATCGTTATAAGAACTGTGTTGTCTTCCTCAACATAAAGTTGTCTCAATTCTTCCAAGAGTGATGGGGTATCTTTAATACATGTGTGAAGTTTTAAGATCGTTTCTTTAAATTGTGCATCCAACCACTTCCCTATTGGTTGCAGGACCCCTCCTACTGCAGACACTATGGGTCTCCCCGGTGGTTCCTTCTGATTTTTATGAATTTTTGGTATTGTGTACATAATGGGTGTCCTTGGATGGTTTTGAGTTAGATATAAGTACAAGTTTTGATCTATGTGGTTGGCTCTCAATCCTATAGTCAATATCTCCTCTATTTTGGCTTGTATCTCTTTCGTAGGATCCTTCATCAATTTCTCATATGTATTAGTGTCATGTAGTTGTCTTTTCACTTCCTCTGCATATTTGTCATAGTCCATTATGACTATACCACCGCCCTTATCGGCGGGACGTATCACGATGGATGTGTCTCTTGCCAAATTATCCACGAGTTGTCGTTGCCTCTTGTTCAAATTGTTGCGTGCATGGCTTGGTTGTTTTATTATTTCCATTGCTTCAGACTGCACTGTGGTCAAAAATGTTTTAATGTTCTCTCTATTGTTTAGTGGATCAAAACTGGATTTTTGTTTGAATCTTATTTTTGTTCCCTTTTGATCTGGGTTTTGTATCTGAGCCTTATTGAAATGATCTTTTAAGCGCATATTTCTGCCAAAATTATATAACTCCACATTCCAGGTTAACTTATTCGGATTAGTAGTGGGTACAAATGAGAGTCCCAATTCTAGAATCTCTATTTCTTCTTTATCTAGGCTACGTTGGGACAAATTGAACACCGGTATTACCTTCTCAGCGGTGGCTTCCCCCGGGGTATGTATTTTCCCCTTGTGTCCCCTCCTTGTTCTGTGCCGTTTGTGCCTTTGCCTTTGCTTCTTGTTATTGTACCCATTGCTGGTGTCTCTAAAAAAGTTACTCCATCGCTTTGTGGCTCTGTGTCTGACGCTGACTCCCCAGATGTAGCATCTATGGTGTGTGCCTTTGGTCGTACAATTCTTTTACGAAATCTCCTCGGTCTTCTTTGTGGTTCCCCACTAAACCATTTATAGACACGATGTTCGGTGTAATCCTGCTGTACATATTCAAACTTTTGTTTTTTAAATTTTATTAGATCATTTTTGTACTTTAGCATTTCCACCTTTAATTTATCTAGCATCTTAATGCCTTCTGGGGTGGCAAGTAATACTGCATGTTCTATTTCTATTTATGTTATTTTACGTGTAATGCTCTCCAATTCAGTTTTCACGTCCTGGATTATTATAAGCATAAGGTCCAAGGATGCTTTGTTGAGTACCGCTATCCAGTCTCTACATACCTTAGCTCTAGATCTTCCTATTGTTGGGATATTCATAATCCGAAAACCTTGTGGAATCCTTTTAGCCTTATAATAATCCGAGAGGAACAATCCGTGCAGGTCCAGGTCTATGCGTTTTCTCTGTAGCTTTAAGAGTTGAAAGTAAATATCTTTATTTGTCACATTATATGGTAGTTCTGTGCTGGTTTGCACCCAGAGTATTGCTTGTGCCTCTTCTTGGGTAAAATATAGGGTTTCCGCTTGCTCTGCATACCCCCCAGCTTGTAGCATAAATTCATCCATTTGATCCATAATTTACAATTATGGGTAAAAATCAGTTTGTTTCTACTGCTTTAAATTTTGGCAGGAAAAATAATCAGTAGGTGCATAGGATAGGTGCATGGCTTCTAATATGCTTCCATATAAATTTCGCTTGTATTCCTTGCACACACACTTTCTGACAAATAGCTGCCTGGTGCATTCAGCCACAGCCAGATTATGCAGTAAAAAATAGTAAACAAAGGCTTGCACTCACGGTCTTCTGTAAAAGTATGATTTCTTTATTCCATTTCCATTAAAAATCAACGTTTCAGCCCTCGTCCGTGGCTTTCATCTGGATCAACAAAACAACAATAATACATAGGCTACCTATTGCTCTTATATAGCTAAACTAACTAATTAAATAATTGTAAAAACACTCACTCAAATAATGCACACTACACATAGTTTAGTGCAAACAAAAGGAGTTAACACCACTATAGGAAAAAGAGGGGTTCCACAATAAATAATCTCTATTTCATAGTTTCTAGTTTATGGTTATAAAAGTATAATTAAGACTTAATGTAGATATTCACTGTAAATAGTCTTTTTGTGTACATAATTAGCACGAGTTTCACTTTAGTGTATATAAAATACTGGAAGCACTTTATAAGAGCACTAGGTTCACTTTAAACTTAAAGTACATAATTAACACATAATTTTTGTGTATATAGAAGCACAAAGATCACTTTGAAGTATATCATGAGTATTACTTTAAAAGATTATAAGCATAAGTACCACTTTAATGTACATAAAAACTTTGGGCACTTTATTGTAAATAATGGACACAAGTATCACTTTAAAGTAGATTAAGCACTTTAGTGTACATAGAAGCACAGGGATCACTTTAATGTATAAAGAAGACACTCTAAAGAACTTAAGTATAAGTATCACTTTAATGTATATAAAATCACTGAGCACTTTGTTGTATATAATGGACACATGTATCACTTTAAGTAGATTAGATATGTAAGAAATGGAATATTTATATAATAATAAAAAGAGAAAACATTTAATAACTATGTAAACTATATACAGTGGGGATAGATACTCAATAAGCCTAATAGGTAAGATAAAAAGTCTGAACTTAGAGACAATATTAAACTTATGGATCCTAGGTCGCAAAATATTTAAATATCATTGGGAAAGAAAAAGCACTTCTATGGTAGAGATTTATAAGGATAAAAGTTTGTAGCATCAATGTTTTTAAGTATTCATCTGTTTTTCTCCCATTATTGAATGTAATATTGTATTGTTACACCTAGTTGCCAGGGAACCGGTATGTATGCTGGGTAACCCTGGCAACAAACGGTGAGAGAAACACTCTACTTCCTGGTCGCGGCTAAGGACGTCATCAAGCCGCACCAGGATACGATGTGTTCGCACATGCGCAGAAACGGCAGACGGACGCCGAGAAAGTAGCGGTACAGGTGGTGAGTGTTTTTACAATTATTTAATTAGTTAGTTTAGCTATATAAGAGCAATAGGTAGCCTATGTATTATTGTTGTTTTGTTGATCCTGATGAAAGCCACGGACGAGGGCTGAAACGTCGATTTTTAATGGAAATGGAATAAAGAAATCATACTTTTACAGAAGACCATGAGTGCAAGCCTTTGTTTACTATTTTTTACTATATATATACCCAAAGATGGGGTACATTGACGTTGTGGCAGGCTTATGCAATGTATGATCATTTAATGTAACTAAATCCCCATTTTTTTGCCTAGATTAGGTGTTTTTAAAAAAAACTTTTACAAACTAATACAATCTGTCAACATTGAAGTTGCTGTTTAGTGGATAGGAGAGTGCGCTGGATCTTGTGTATTGTTTATTGTATAATATGGCCCCCAGCAGCACCCCATTTAAGCATGTTTAGGTGAGTGCAACCATCCCCCAATGTTTCCTATATATATATATATGTATGTATTAAGGCATTTTGGCCTGGATTTGTGGGAGGTGGTGGTATTCACTCCTAGCCTACTTAAGGCACACCCCTTACCTTGCTCCTTACCGTTCAAGGTCAGCGTTGAATGAGGATCCACTTCCGGGTTCTCTCAGACGGCATCTTGGTTTTCTGTATCCACGAGTTTGCCGCATCAAGCTGTGTCCAGGAATCCTGTTGCAGGCCTTTCCGTCCGTCCAGCTTCTTCTGACCCCGGTCTTCGTCGTAGATCGCGTCCCAGGGACTCCTAAACCATAAGTTAGACCTACCTGTCATGCCAGGATCGGTTCCCATGGCGCACGGTACAGCACGGGTCCTCGGTTGACGTGTTTTTCCCTGTTATGCCGCAATTGAACAAGCCGTTCGCGACTTCATTTCGTACGGTTATTCGGCTAATCATATATATTAGTTAAGTGATCATTTCGCATATAACTGTTCCCTCGCTACAGTGAAACAAGTTATCATTTTGGTTGTTTTTGCCGTTCAGCACTTAATTCATGATATGCTTAAACACGCTTGCTGTTCGCATAAAATTCATATGTTTAACCCCTTAAGGACCAAACTTCTGGAATAAAAGGGAATCATGACATGTCACACATGTCAAGTGTCCTTAAGGGGTTAAACTATTCTTCCCAGCTTCTGTTTCCCTTCACATTGGGTTTCAGTTTTCTTGCTATGTATTACGCATAAATCCTTTTGTGAATTACATTTCATCATTTCATGTATATACCATTCGGTTAACGATTTGCTTGATTAAATACAAGATTATTTCCATTACTGTTTAAAGTTATCAGTATTCTATCAATGTTCATAAAACCAGCTAACATATCTGTATGGATCATTTTGGGAATAAACAAACTGTAAAAAACAGGAGAGCACAATCTTAAAAAGTAAATGTAAATATAAATGAAAAAATTATGATACTAACAATATATTACCAAGCAGCTAGACACACAGCAAAATTCCTTAAAGATCTTGCCCTAAATATCGTTGAAAAATATATGAAATAAAATGTCAGCGCTACATACGGTAGCCTTGCAATAAGGCAACCTATAAAAGATGTGTAAAAAATCAAACTTGTCACTGTAAATTAGTGGTATTTATATAACAACACCTGTATCCCACAGTAAGTTAGATTATACACAAAAAATAATAATGAAAAACTTGCTTAAGCGTCTATAAAGTTCTATAAGGGAATCTTGAATGGGTTAATCTTGTGTTGTAGTAGGAGATGTAACATCAACAGATACACTGTAGCTTTTCCCGTAAGTAGTACCTTGAAAGGATACAAAAAAGGCTTGCATAGTGTAAAACTGTTTTAATAATAAAAAGATGCCCTTCCTCCTAAATAGAAACCCTTACATTAGCAAGTGGTGATACTTGTCTCCAAGATATCACAAACACACATTTAAAGTCAGAGGCTGAACAGCCGTTTACCGTCCGCTGCTCTCAGCAATTCAAAATTCCCACCCGATCTCAGCGCTGATGCGGTGGAGTATAGCATGCAGAATAGGAACGTCAGCGTGTGATCGATTCCAAGCCGGTTGCTTTCATCAGACCTCTGTATCCGATAGCACTTCAACGCATTTCGCCCGCTCTGCCGTGCTTTTTCAAGATAGTGTATAGTGTAGTTTAACGTTCTTAAATACATTTCAATCTGATCAGTTCATAATCGACCGCTGGTGGTCTCATAATTGTAACACATAAAATGCAGGAAATAAAGGGAATACTATCCTTCTTAATCATAAAACACATCACATAAAAGTGTCCAATAAAAACAATAGAATATAGAAATAACGTTATTGCACATGAAATGTATTAATACAAAAAAAAATAAAACAGAAAAAACTAAAATTAATTACCAATCAGGGGGTAGGTAATATACTTAGTATATATATTATGCACAATTACCTAAATTAACCCCTGAACTTCCATCATTCATACCCACTAATGGAGAAGGCATAATAGCAAGTAAGAGAGATGAAAAAGTAGAGAAGTTACCCAAGGATGAAATATATAGTTAAAAAAATTGGTAAAAAAATAGTGAAAAAGTATACAACAAATGTGTATATTAGGGTAAATTGCCCATATTGACCCTCTAGAAATATTCATAAAATAAAATAAAGAAACACACCCATACCATAAAACACACCCATACCATAAAAGGATAATAGGGATCAAAGAAATATCATTTCTCTTAATATGCAAAGGCAGGGCAAATGATATTGCTACTTATGGCTCTAAATAACGCCCAATAGTGAAAAGTATCAAGAGTGGATGATATAGAACTAAAAATTATTGAAGCATGTTGTGCCATACTCGCATAAAGCTATTCAAACATGGCTCGCCTTAAGTTTAAAATAATTCAAGTCTAGGCACCATATACAGAAGCTGGTTACAGAATACTTGCAAGTTCTAGGTCCACATTCATACCCAGTGGACCCAAGGTTTTTAAACCAAAAATGCATGACGTTTCTTAGCCAGTTCTCCCCCTCTCCATGGAACATTAACATTTTGTATTCCGCAGAAAGTTAGACAGCCTGGATCACTCCCATGGTGTTCCATGAAGTGTTTAGAAACCGAGTGTTTATCAAATTTTCTTTTTATGTTATATATATGTTCATTGAGTCTTGTCTTCAACATCCTTTTAGTCTGTCCTACATATTGTAGTCCACATGGACATCCTAGGACAGGCACAGGCAACCTTCGGCACTGCAGATGTTTTGGACTACACCTCCCATGATGCTTTGCCACCATTATGGGTGTAAGAGTATTATGGGGGATGTAGTCCACAACATCTGGAGTGCCGAAGGTTGCCTACCCCTGTCCTAGGAGATATATAACTTGTTTAAAGAGACACGTAATACACTCCTTTCTGTTGTATGACTTCTTGGTGACTAAGGACTCAAAACTGGAAATTCCTCTGAAGGGGGGACCTGTAGTTTTACACACACTGCAGTTTCCACATTTAAATTTTTTTTTTTTTTTTCAAAAAGTGTGTTTTAGGTTTCAACTGTCTATAGCTATGTACCAACTGGTTTTTAATTGTTGGTGCACCCCTAAAAATTATTCTTGGTTGTTGAGGTAGGAGGGGAGCTAAGATTGGATCTTTATGTAGAAGGTGCCATTGCTTCTTAATAGTTCTTCTTAAAAATTGTGCATGACTGCTATAATTAAAAATGATGGGGCACTTAAAATCCTGTGAATCCCCCTTATCCTTCTTAGATGGATTTATAAGAGTGGTTCTTTCCAAGTCCTTAACTTTGGCAAGTGCCCATTCTAAAAGCTCAGGTTCATATGCTTTCTCTATAAATTGTTGTTTGACCCTCTCTAGCTGTTGTTCACAGGTTATGGGGTCTGTGCAATTCTTTTTTTATTCGTTTGAACTGTCCATATGGGACATTCATCAGCCATGGTGGATGATGGCAACTTGTTCTTAGGATAAAGCTATTCACGTCAACCATCTTAAAAAAGGTTTTTGACCATTTTGACCGTAAAGGACTAGGTCAAGAAAATCCAAACTAATGGTGCTTTGCTTAGAAGTGAAGGATAAGTTGAATCTGTTGTTGTTCATGTGTTCTAACAACAGAGAGAGTTCGTGTTCCTCCCCTTCCCAAATAAAAAAGCAGTCATCGATATACCTTCTATAGAGGACCAGGTTCGCTACCCATGAGTGGCCGCTCCATATATTCATGTCTTCCCAGTATGCCATAAACATATTGGCATAACTGGGTGCGAACCTGGTCCCCATAGCGGTTCCCGTGACTTGTAGATAGATGTCATCATTGTGCCAGAAAAAATTATGTGTCAGAATAAAATTGATGCATTCCACTAGAAACTCAACCTGTTCCATCTGTAATTCTGAGTCTCTATACAGGATGCTCCTGACTGCTTTTAATCCCAGTTCATGTTTAATGACTGTGTATAATGATGTTACGTCACATGTCACCAACCAATAATTCTTTTTCCAGGTTATACCCTCTAAAAGACTAAGCAACTCAATGCTATCCCTCAAATATGACTTGGTGGTCCTAACTGAGGGTTGTATTCAGTGTGTCTATATATTGGGATAAATTGGAGGTCAAAGACCCAATCCCTGAAATGATGGGTCTACCTGGTGGCTCAGTCATGTGCTTATGGATCTTAGGGAGAAAGTAAAAAACTGCCCTTCTAGGATGTAAATTGTAGACAAAATCATATTCTTTCTTAGTCAGGATTCCCACTTGTTTCCCTCTGTCTAAAAGTGAGTTAAGTTCCGCCTGGAATTCAATACTGGGATCTTTATTCAGTAGTTTGTATGTGACTGCATCTTTTAATAATCTAAAGCATTCTTTTTCATAATATGCTACACTCATTAAATCAATTCCCCCACCCTTGTCCGCGGGTTTAATTACTAGATCTTTATCGTCTCTCAATTCTTTTAAGGCCTTTCTCTCCTCCACTGTGAGGTTATGATGCCTGTTGGAGATTTTATTGGGAATTTTTTCTAGGTCCGCCAACACCGCTATGCTGAATGCATTCATATATGCACTTTGTGGGTTCAGAGGGCAAAATTTAGATTTCTGTTTGAGAGATGTGTGCAAGAAATGTCGTGGATTTTTGTTTTAAAAACCTTGGCTCCACTGGGTATGAATGTGGACCTAGAACTTGCAAGTATTATGTAACCAGCTTCTATATATGGTGCCTAGACTTGAATTATTTTAAACTTAAGGCGAGCCATGTTTGAATAGCTTTATGCGAGTATGGCACAACATGCTTCAATAATTTTTAGTTCTATATCATCCACTCTTGATACTTTTCACTATTGGGCGTTATTTAGAGCCATAAGTAGCAATATCATTTGCCCTGCCTTTGCATATTAAGAGAAATGATATTTCTTTGATCCCTATTATCCTTTTATGGTATGGGTGTGTTTTATGGTATGGGTGTTTTTCTTTATTTTATTTTATGAATATTTCTAGAGGGTCAATATGGGCAATTTACCCTAATATACACATTTGCTGTATCATTTTTCACAATTTTTTACCAATTTTTTTAACTATATATTTCATCCTTGGGTAACTTCTCCACTTTTTCATCTCTCTTACTTGCTATTATGCCTTCTCCATTAGTGGGTATGAATGATGGAAGTTCAGGGGTTAATTTAGGTAATTGTGCATAATATATATATACTAAGTATATTACCTACCCCCTGATTGGTAATTAATTTTAGTTTTTTCTGTTTAATTTTTTTTGTATTAATACATTTAATGTGCAATAACGTTATTTCTATATTCTATTGTTTTTATTAGACACTTTTATGTGATGTGTTTTATGATTAAGAAGGATAGTATTCCCTTTATTTCCTGCATTTTATGTGTTACAATTATGAGACCACCAGCAGTCGATTATGAACTGATCAGATTGAAATGTATTTAAGAACGTTCCGTTTAGCCGATACACTATCTTGAAAAAGTCCGGCAGAGCGGGCGAAACGCGTTGAAGTGCTATCGGATACAGAGGTCTGATGAAAGCAACCGGCTTGGAATCGATCACACGCTGACGTTCCTATTCTGCATGCTATACCCCACCGCATCAGCGCTGAGATCGGGCGGGAATTTTGAATTGCTGAGAGCAGCGGACGGTAAACGGCTGTTCAGCCTCTGACTTTAAATGTGTGTTTGTGATATCTTGGAGACAAGTATCACCACTTGCTAATGTAAGGGTTTCTATTTAGGGGGAAGGGTATCTTTTTATTATTAAAACAGTTTTACACTATGCAAGCCTTTTTTGTATCCTTTTAAGGTACTACTTACGGGAAAAGCTACAGTGTATCTGTTGATGTTACATCTCCTACTACAACACAAGATTAACCCCTTCAAGACTCCCTTATAGAACTTTATGGACTCTTAAGCAAGTTTTTCATTATTATTTTTTGTGTATAATCTAACTTATTGTGGGTTACGGGTGTTGTTTTATATATACCACTAATTTACAGAGACAAGTTTGATTTTTTACACATCTTTTATAGGTTGCCTTATTGCAAGGCTACCGTATGTAGCGCTGACATTTTATTTCATATATTTTTCATGGATCATTTTGACTCCCACGCTTTCAGGGGTCTTCTATACTTATCAATTTCATTCAAGTTGGTTCAGCCTACATTACAGGCCTCATTTCTGTGTTTTTAAACTATGACACATACATAAGGATACAGTTTTCCTTTTCATGAATGCTCGAGTTGAATCACACGTACTGATCCAACCAATCATACGTCTTTTACAGTACAGTAATATACATATATATATATATATATATATATATATATATATATATATATATATATCTTTACATCATTTTAAAGCATTGTGTTTTCCCTGCCACACCTGTTATTATATAACACATATTTGCTGTTTATACATAGGCCACGGCCTCCCTCACCCCTTTTACTTGACACCCATCATATATTCCCCACTGTTTTAGACAGAATTATGTATTAAAGCCACGGCATCACTTCGCCTTGATAACACATTTATATTCCCATGGTATAGCACTACATTTAATTTACAAGTAATACGCCAGGAAGCCTTAAAAAACATTGCTGGTACAGGCTAAACAGTCTACTTCTTTCCCACACCACACACTTATTATACTACTCTCTTTTACCCGTTTCAGGCTGTCCAGGTTTAAATATATTTTCACCACACGTTTTTTCCTGTGAGATTTTCATACAACCAGGTACGTACACCTGCTCATATGTTATTCTACCATACATTTCATTTCTCCCCCCTAGGTTAGAGTACTGGCAATAGGGTCATAGGCTTCCCAATAGGTATTTACCCCTTCTTGGCAGTTGCCATCAGTTAGTGGTCCCGCAAGGCCAACACCCCGCCTCAACGTTTCAGAGGCAAACACCCATCGGGCCACACAGTAGCTAGCCGCCTCGCATGTTGCATAGAGAGGGCCTCACCTCACTCCCTTCCCCTGTTTTTCTGTCTTACAGTCACTGAGAGGCCTAAAACTCCTGCCATCACGACGGGTGGCCTCAAATCCCCTTGCGCCAACTCATAGATACAGCCTCTCAAGCCACTTGGCAATTAGTAGGGCCTCACCTGTCACCAAACAAGTGTAATGGTTCGCCATCCGGCTTAGCTAGCCTGCCAGTACGATTTGGTGGTTTTCATACACTAATTAATTGTTTTGTTTGTAGTATGTCTCAGGAAGGGGTAGAGGATTTCTCCCTGCCTAGCACTCCGGCTAGAGCTATCACTCCCACACAAGGAGGAGAGGTAGCTAGTCCAGCATCGATCAGATCCTGGATGATCCCTCGTATAACTACAGAATTGAGGAGACGGCAAATCCCCTACCCCGCTACAGCAAGGAAAGCAGAACTTTTCAAACTGCCACGCACTTCAACAAACAACATGGATGCCGGGGGAAGGACCTAGCCAGTACAACCCAGGAGACATACATTCCATGTTGTCTTCACTCATGGCGTCCATGAGCAAGATCAACTCCAGGCTGGAGAAACTTGAGTCGGTCACCACAGCCCTTACTCTAGCAGGGTCACCCGCTGCTGCTTCACAAGCACCAGCCGACTTGCTATTAGTTACTCCAGCCATCACCCTGGATGACCAGGAACTTAGCCCTGCTCATATGATCCCTGAGCACATGAAAAAAAGATATCCTGGAAGGTAAAGATGTCAACCTGGCTTCCCTGCTGATTGCCTCCCAGGATATTGTGGAAAATAAGACTGACGCTTATGATGATGTGTCTGTTGTTGTCAGATCTAGGGACGCCCGCCTAAACAGTAAACTGACTATCCCTGAGTTTGTACTGGCCTTTGGTATTTACCGGGATGTCATCTGTGCGGTCTATCCCAATAGAAGAGAGGAGTTTTATATTTATATGCACAAGCTGGTAGACCTGGGCAACAAATATGGTGCTTCAGTCTTTTATGATTACCATACGTCTTTTTCTACAAAAGTGTCTGGAGCCTTCTCCCAGTATGGAACAAGATCCAACTGGGGAAGGATTGATACCGTCATATTTTGCAGACACTTTGCAGGTCTAAGAACACCGACTTGTGCATACTGCTCCTCTACAGCCCATACGACAAATTTCTGTCCCAACACGGCGGACGAACATGCCTCCACACAAGGAGCTAGTTCCTCTGGTGTTCCAGAGAAATTGTCAAGAGACAAACTGGGACGCCCAATCAAGTTTCTGGGCAAGTCCCAGATATGTAATAATTTCAATGTTGGGTCTTGTAATTATAGCGGTTGTAGATTATTGCATATATTTGTTTAAAATGTGTTAGGGCACATGCAAAAAACATGTGTCCAAATAAAATGTACTCCAAGCCTTACCTAACATCCATAAATATGCCGGTATTTACTGCATTTATGTCACATAACCCGTCTAGACACTTGGTAGATAGTGTTGTCGCGAACCCGAAACTTTCGGTTCGCGAACGGCGAACGCAAACTTCCGCAAATGTTCGCGAACTGGCGAACCGCGCAAACCGCCATTGACTTCAATGGGCAGGCGAATTTTAAAACCAACAGGGACTCTTTCTGGCCACAAAAGTGATGGAAAAGTTGTTTCAAGGGGACTAACACCTGGACTGTGGCATGCCGGAGGGGGATCCATGGCAAAACTCCCATGGAAAATTACACAGTTGATGCAGAGTCTGCTTTTAATCCATAAAGGGCAGAAATCACCTAACATTGACACCTGTCCTCAAAGCCCCTGATACAAACTGACACAGAGCAGAATAGAGACTGTTCCCCTTCCTCAGAGACCATGATACACACTGACACAGAGCAGAATAGAGACTGTTACCCCTACATAGGGTCACTTGGCAGATATGGCGGGGTCGTGGGAGGGGGAGGATGACTTTCACCTCTTCCCCTGTTAGATTCCCGTTGTGCTGTAACATGACCCTTATACGCTGTGTAAAGCATACTATTTAATTTGATCAGCATGGCCACTTGAGTTTTTATAGTTTTCACGCTGCTTGTAGTTTATATATGGTTCACAAAAATCAAACAAACGATAAAGTAAATATGTAAGGATTCAGAATATTCTTTCAAACACTTACACATTGTGTGTACGTATTTTTTGTCTTAAGTTTGTGGCTTTAACCCCTTAAGGACCAAACTTCTGGAATAAAAGGGAATCATGACATGTCACACATGTCATGTGTCCTTAAGGGGTTAAAGAGGTTCACGTTGTTTCTATGATGTGCATAACATGTTCTTGTAAATGTTTGTTAAATTTTTCCTGGAATTGTAATTTTTCAATCTGAATAAAGATAGTCAAATCCCTGATACACACTGACACAGAGCAGAATAGGGACTGTTCCCCCTACATAGGGTCACTTGGCATATATGGATTGACACCTATCCTAATGATCCCTGATACACACTGACACAGAGCAGAATAGAGACTGTTCCCCCTACATAGGGTCACTTGGCAGATATGGATTGACACCTGTCCTCAAAACCCCTGATACACACTGACACAGAGCAGAATAGGGACTGTTCCCCCTACATAGGGTCACTTGGCAGATATGGATTGACACCTGTCCTCAAAACCCCTGATACACACTGACACAGAGCAGAATAGGGACTGTTCCTCCTACATAGGGTCACTTGGCAGATATGGATTGACACCTGTCCTCAAAACCCCTGATACACACTGACACAGAGCAGAATAAGGACTGTTCCCCCTACATAGGGTCACTTGGCAGATATGGATTGACACCTGTCCTCAAAACCCCTGATACACACTGACACAGAGCAGAATAGAGACTGTTCCCTGTCCACAGAGACCATGATAAACACTGACACAGAGCAGAATAGAGACTGTTCCCCCTACATAGGGTCACTTGGCAGGTATGGATTGACACCTGTCCTCAAAGCCCCTGATACACACTGACACAGAGCAGAATAGAGACTGTTCCCCATCCTCAGAGACCATGATACACACTGACACAGAGCAGAATAGAGACTGTCCCCGTCCTCAGAGACCATGATACACACTGACACAGAGCAGAATCGAGACTGTTCCCCGTCCACAGAGACCATGATACACACTGACACAGAGCAGAATAGAGACTGTCCCCCCTACATAGGGTCACTTGGCAGGTATGGATTGACACCTGTCCTCAAAGCCCCTGATACACACTGACACAGAGCAGAATAGAGCGTGAACACAAGTCTGTGCAGTGAAAACGTTTTGTGTGGATACTATGTATCAAATCGTTATTATAAATCGAGCTGCTATCACACTGAATGTGTAATTCTCCCCAAACACACAAATCCGTGAAATACAAAGTTTAAAACAGTGGAGCGCTTATGTGGTAACCCAGTATTATATTGTGCATACAAAAAAAGTAATATTCAAGCACTTAACTGGGAATTTTTTTTCTAGTGATATATTGGTGTCTTCTGTGCCTTTAAAATATAAAATTGCATATAGTGTAATAATGTTATTTTTATAAGCACAGAAAAAAAGGAAAAAATGGAAAAACTCACATATTCCAGAGCTAATATAACCTAGCTCTGGTATGGATTGCTTTTAGGTCCGTTCCTGGGCGACCTCCCCCTCTTTATTTCAGTACTGGCGTAGATCCAATGTTACATTGTTGAGAGGTAACATTGGATCTACGCCAGTACTGAAATAAAGAGGGGGAGGTCGCCCAGGAACGGACCTAAAAGCAATCCATACCAGAGCTAGGTTATATTAGCTCTGGAATATGTGAGTTTTTCCATTTTTTCCTTTTTTTCTGTGCTTATAAAAATAACATTATTACACTATATGCAATTTTATATTTTAAAGGCACAGAAGACACCAATATATCACTAGAAAAAAAATTCCCAGTTAAGTGCTTGAATATTACTTTTTTTGTATGCACAATATAATACTGGGTTACCACATAAGCGCTCCACTGTTTTAAACTTTGTATTTCACAGAGCAGAATAGAGACTGTTCCCTGTCCACAGAGACCATGATACACACTGACACAGAGCATAATAGAGACTGTTCCCCTTCCACAGAGACCATGATACACACTGACACAGAGCAGAATAGGGACTGTTACACCTACATAGGGTCACTTGGCAGGTATGGATTGACACCTGTCCTCAAAGCCCCTGATACACACTGACACAGAGCAGAATAGAGACTGTTCCCTGTCCACAGAGACCATGATAAACACTGACACAGAGCAGAATAGAGACTGTTCACCGTCCACAGAGACCATGATACACACTGACACAGAGCAGAATAGAGACTGTTCCCCGTCCACAGAGACCATGATACACACTGACACAGAGCAGAATAGGGACTGTTCCCCCTACATAGGGTCACTTGGCAGGTATGGATTGACACCTGTCCTCAAAGCCCATGATACACACTAGGGGGAGCTACTGTCCTCCCCAACCCCTGCGCGGTGGGTGGGGGCCATAAATCACAATGGGGAGACCTACTGTCCTCCCCCCCTCTGCCCCCACCCCTGCGCGGTGGGTGGGGGCCATAAATCACAATGGGGGGGCCTACTTTTCTCCCCCCCGGCCCCCATCCCTGCGCGGTGGGTGGAGGGCATAAATCACAATGGGACGGACCTACTGATAGGAGTGGAGTATTGTTCATATCAGTTTAATACCTTCCGCGTCTCCTATCAGTGGACGTGTATATGGCAGCCATTTTAGGAACCGCACACCTGGGACCCGAGCAAGGTCACCTCGTTCAAGCTGCTCTGGTTCCTTGATGAGCCAGCTGCCCGTGAGTTAACATGTCCCGTGGAGAAGCACTCTGTCCTGTAAAGCCTCACCACAAAAAAAATTAAATAAATAACAGCACTCGGAGTGGTGAGTTTAGTAAATGTTCATATCAGTTTAATACCTTCCGCGTCTCCCATCAGTGGACATGTATATGGCAGCCATTTTAGGAACCGCACACCTGGGACCCGAGCAAGGTCACCTCTTTCAACAGGCGACATGATTTGGCCCTGTAAAACTATCCTGGATATTCTCTACAATTTCTATGGATATGGCATTGATTTATGTAACAGGGAGATGGAAGAAGATGCTTGGTCGGTCCTCTTACTTGAAATTTGGGGCACTGCGCGGGCAAGCTAATGTGCCACCAGATAGGAGTGGTGAGTTTAGTATTGTTCATATCAGTTTAATACCTTCCGCGTCTCCTATCAGTGGACGTGTAAATGGCAGAGATTTTTAATTGTTGAATCACCTCCTCTTTTTAGGCCAAGGTGGGAAGATGCTTAGACCACTGGTATATTGGTGCCATCTTGGAGGATTTTTTTTTTGGTTTGGTTTTTGAAGCCACAGTGCTGCACCAGTGGGCCTAAAAATTAGGCATGTACACATGCCTGAAAAATTTGGTATTGTTGCAGCCGCTGCTGTAGCAGCGGCCAGAAAAATTGATATTTGTTTCACAGGCAGAAAGTGCCCTAAAACATGGCGGCTTGAACCCTAGTTGGTGGCGGATAAGTCACGCAAGTCAAACGTCATTCAGAGCTAAAATACAGCAGCGTGTGGACAATTTTTAGCCCAAGGCAGCTCATCTCATCAGGCCTTTTTTAATCGAATGTATCGCCCAGTGTCAGTCCCTTCGGGATCCATCCCTCATTCATCTTAATAAAGGTGAGGTAATCTAGACTTTTTTGACCTAGGCGACTTCTCTTCTCAGTGACAATACCTCCTGCTGCACTGAAGGTCCTTTCTGACAGGACACTTGAAGCGGGGCAGGCCAGAAGTTCTATCGCAAATTGGGATAGCTCAGGCCACAGGTCAAGCCTGCACACCCAGTAGTCAAGGGGTTCATCGCTCCTCAGAGTGTCAATATCTGAAGTTAAGGCGAGGTAGTCTGCTTCCTGTCGGTCGAGTCGCTCTTTGAGGGTGGATCCCGAAGGGCTGTGGCGATGCATAGGACTTAAAAAGGTCCGCATGTCCTCCATCAACAACACGTCTTTAAAGCGTCCTGTCCTTGCCGGCGTGGTCGTGGGAGGAGGAGGAGGATGACTTCCACCTCTCCCCCTGTTATATTCCCGTTGTGCTGTGACATCACCCTTATACGCTGTGTAAAGCATACTTTTTAATTTATTTTGCAAATGCTGCATCCTTTCCGACTTGTTGTAATTCGGTAACATTTCCGCCACTTTCTGCTTATACCGGGGGTCTAGTAGCGTGGACACCCAGTACAGGTCGTTCTCCTTCAGCCTTTTTATACGAGGGTCCCTCAACAGGCAGGACAGCATGAAAGACCCCATTTGCACAAGGTTGGATGCCGAGCTACTCATTTCCCGTTCCTCCTCCTCACTGATGTCATTGAAGGTATGTTCTTCCCCCCAGCCACCTACAACACCACGAGTACCAGATAGGTGACAACGAGCACCCTGGGATGCCTGTTGTGTTTGGTCTTGCTCCTCCTCCTCAAAGCTACAATCCTCCTCTGACTCCTCTTCCTCACAATCCTCTTCTAGCGTTGCCGCAGGTCCAGCAAGCGATGCTGATAAGGCTGTTTCTGGTGGTGATGGTGACCACAACTCTTCCTCTTCACGCTCATCTACAGCCTGATCCAGCACTCTTCGCAGGGCACACTCCAGGAAGAAAACAAATGGTATGATGTCGCTGATGATGCCTTCATTGCGACTGACTAGGTTTGTCACCTCCTCAAAAGGACGCATAAGCCTACAGGCATTGCACATGAGCGTCCAGTAACGTGGCAAAAAAATTCCCAGCTCCCCAGAGGCTGTCCTAGCACCCCAGTCATACAAATATGCATTAACAGCTTTTTCTTGTTGGAGCAGGCGGTCGAACATTAGGAGTGTTGAATTCCAACGTGTAGGGCTGTCGCAAATCAAGCGCCTCACTGGCATGTTGTTTCGCCGCTGGATATCGGCAAAGTGAGCCATGGCTGTGTAGGAACGCCTGAAATGGCCACACACCTTCCTGGCCTGCTTCAGGACGTCCTGTAAGCCTGTGTACTTATGCACAAAGCGTTGTACGATCAGATTACACACATGTGCCATGCACGGCACATGTGTCAACTTGCCCAACTTCAATGCCGCTATCAAATTTTTTCCGTTGTCACACACCACTTTGCCGATATCCAGTTGCTGCGGAGTCAGCCACTTTTCCACCTGTGCGTTCAGGGCGGACAGGAGTGCTTGTCCGGTGTGACTCTCTGCTTTCAAGCAAGTCAAACCCAAGACGGCGTGACACTGCCGTATCCGGGATGTGTAATAGTACCTGGGAGCTGGGGGGGTGCCGTTGATGTGGAGCAAGACACAGTAGCACAAGAGGACTCAGCCGAGGAGGTTATGGATGGATGGAGTAGGAGGAGTAGAGGAGGTGGCAGCAGGACTGCCTGCAATTCGTGGCGGTGTCACCAACTCCTCTGCAATGCCACGCATTCCATGCTTGTCAGCCATCAGCAGGTTTACCCAATGCGCAGTGTAGGTGATATACCTGCCCTGACCATGCTTTGCAGACCAGGTATCTGTGGTCAGATGGACCCTTGCCCCAACACTGTGTGCCAGACATGCCATGACTTCCTTTTGCACAATCGAGTACAAGATGGGATTGCCTTTTGTGAAAAGAAATTCCGGCAGGGTACCTTCCACTGCGGTGTCCCAATAGCTACAAATTTTTTGAACGCCTCAGACTCAACCAGATTGTATGGTAAAAGCTGGCGGGCTAATAGTTCGGACAAGCCAGCTGTCAGACGCTGGGAAAGGGGGTGACTTGGTGACATTGGCTTCTTACGCTCAAACATGTTTTTGACAGACACATGATTGTGGGCAGATGAGCGGGAACTGCTCAAGGCGGGAGACGGAGTGGCAGATGGTTGAGAGGGGGCAAGAAGGACAGCAGTGGTTGACGTGGCTGAAGATGCTGGACCAGGAGGAGGATGCCGGCTTAGAGTAGGCATGCTGCTTGTACTCATGTGTTGATCCCATAGGCGTTTGTGATGTGAGATCATGTGCCTACGCAAAGCAGTTGTACCTAGGTGGGTGTTGGACCTCCCACGACTCAATTTCCTTTGGCACAGGTTGCAAATGGCATCGCTGTTGTCAGAGGCAGACACACAAAAAAAATGCCACACTGCTGAGCTCTGCAATGACGGCATTCTGGTGGTGTACACAGCATGCGTTGATTGGCGTGCTGTCGGGCTGACCCCGGGTGCCGATGCATGCTGTCTGACTGTGCCACTAGCTCCTTGCGACGACCCCCCCCTCTTCCAACTCGTCTCCTCCTCCTCTCTGTCTCCCCATCTGAACTTTCACCCTGTTCTTCTTCTTGCCGAGCGGGCACCCACGTGACATCCATGGACGCATCGTCATCATCAACCGCTTCGCTTGTATCTGACAACTCAGAAAAGGAAGCAGCAGTGGGTACAACATCATCATCATCACCACACCGTACCTCCATGTGTTTAATGCTGCCTGCCTGAGACATATCCCTGTTATCTTCATCCTCTAGCAATAATGGTTGCGCATCACTCATTTCTTCAAACGGGTGTGTGAATAACTCCTCTGACATACCAAGTAAAGCGGCTGTGGTGCTAGTTTTGGTGGTGGCGGCAGGCGGGTGAGTGGTATCTTGAGAGGTGCCTGAAGCTAAGCTGGAGGAGGATGGTGCGTCAAGGTTCCGAGCGGAGACTGTACAAGATTGGGTGTCCTGTGTTAGCCAGTCAACTATGTCCTCAGAACTTTTCAAGTTCAGGGTACGTGGCTTCTGAAAACTGGGCATTATTCTAGGGCAAAAGGGAATCACAGGACCACGACCACGACGGCCCCTGCGGGGTGGCCTGCCTCTGCCTGTCATTTTTGGGGGATTAGTGGTACTATGCGTGCAAACTACTGTGAGACCAGATATGATTGGCAATGTGAACTGTAACAGTTCTGCAGAGCACACACTGTAGGCCTGACACACCCGCTTGAAGACAAGTAACTGCTATTCAATCTATAACAGTGAAAAACTAATTTTGGTTTTAAAAGCACGCTATAGAGACACCAGATATCATTGGCAATGTGCACTGGAACAGTTCTGGAGAGCACACGCTGAAGGAAGGACTGACAGAGCCGCTTGAAGGACACTGACTGGCTGCTATTAGCTTACACTGGAAACCTTTTTTCTTTGTAAAAGCACGCTATAGAGACACCAGATATGACTGGCAATGTGCACTTGAACAGTTCTGCAGAGCACACACTGTAGGCCTGACAAACCCGCTTGAAGACAAGTAACTGCTATTCAATCTATAACAGTGAAAAACAAATTTTGGTTTTAAAAGCACGCTATAGAGACACCAGATATGATTGGCAATGTGCACTGGAACAGTTCTGCAGAGCACACACTGTAGGCCTGACACACCCGCTTGAAGACAAGTAACTGCAATTCAATCTATAACAGTGAAAAACAAATTTTGGTTTTAAAAGCACGCTATAGAGACACCAGATATGATTGGCAATGTGCACTGGAACAGTTCTGGAGAGCACACGCTGAAGGAAGGACTGACAGAGCCGCTTGAAGGACACTGACTGGCTGCTATTAGCTTACACTAGAAACCTTTTTTCTTTGTAAAAGCACGCTATAGAGACACCAGATATGATTGGCAACTGTCAATCACGCTTGCAGACAACTAACTGCTCTTCTATTACAGTGAAAAAAATGTATTTATTTTAAATCTAAAGCTTAAGCTACTGTAAAAACAGATATGAGTGGTGGCACTGGGCAAGAGGGCACAGTATCCACTGTGAACCTCACACAGAAGCGTGCAGGCAGGCAACTGCTCTTCTATTACAGTGGAAACAAAATTTTGGTTTTAAAAGCACGCTATAGAGACACCAGATATGAGTGGCAACTGTCAAAGTACGCTGGCAGGGTTGTGCAGGGCACACGCTGAAGGAAGGCCTGACAGAGCCGCTTGAAGGACACTGACTGGCTGCTATTAGCTTACACTGGAAACCTCTTTTCTTTGTAAAAGCACGCTAAAGAGACACCAGATATGATTGGCAACTGTCAAAGCACGCTGGCACAGGTCTGCAGAGCACACGCTGAAGTAGGCCTGACACCCAGACGCTTGCAGACAACTAACTGCTCTTCTATTACAGTGAAAAAAAAAATATTTATTTTAAATCTAAAGCTTAAGCTATTGTAAAAACAGATATGAGTGGTGGCACTGGGCAAGAGGGCACAGTATCCACTGTGAACCTCACACAGAAGCTGGCAGGCAGGCAACTGCTCTTCGATTACAGTGGAAACAAAATTTTGGTTTTAAAAGCACGCTATAGAGACACCAGATATGAGTGGCAACTGTCAAAGTACGCTGGCAGGGTTGTGCAGGGCTCACGCTGAAGGAAGGCCTGACAGAGCCGCTTGAAGGACACTGACTGGCTGCTATTAGCTTACACTGGAAACCTTTTTTCTTTGTAAAAGCACGCTAAAGAGACACCAGATATGATTGGCAACTGTCAAAGCACGCTGGCAGTGTTGTGCAGGGCACACGCTGAAGGAAGGCCTGACAGAGCCGCTTGAAGGACACTGACTGGCTGCTATTAGCTTACACTGGAAACCTTTTTTCTTTGTAAAAGCACGCTATAGAGACAACAGATATGAGTGGCAACTGTCAAAGTACGCTGGCAGGGTTGTGCAGGGCACACGCTGAAGGAAGGCCTGACAGAGCCGCTTGAAGGACACTGACTGGCTGCTATTAGCTTACACTGGAAACCTTTTTTCTTTGTAAAAGCACGCTAAAGAGACACCAGATATGATTGGCAACTGTCAAAGCACGCTGGCACAGGTCTGCAGAGCACACTCTGAAGTAGGCCTGACACCCAGACGCTTGCAGACAACTAACTGCTCTTCTATTACAGTGAAAAAAAATTATTTATTTTAAATCTAAAGCTTAAGCTATTGTAAAAACAGATATGAGTGGTGGCACTGGGCAAGTGGGCACAGTATCCAATGTGATGTCACACAGAAGCTGGCAGGCAGGCAACTGCTCTTCTATTACAGTGAAAAAAAAATATTTCTTTTAAATCTAAAGCTTAACCTATTGTAAAAACAGATATGAGTGGTGGCACTGACTGTGCAAATGGGCAAGGCATCCAACCTGACACAGAAGCTGGCAGGCAGGCAACTGCTCTTCTATTACAGTGAAAAAAAATATTTCTTTTAAATCTAAAGCTTAACCTATTGTAAAAACAGATATGAGTGGTGGCACTGACTGTGCAAATGGGCAAGGCATCCAACCTGACACAGAAGCTGGCAGGCAGGCAACTGCTCTTCTATTACAGTGAAAAAAAAATATTTCTTTTAAATCTAAAGCTTAACCTATTGTGACCCCAGATATGAGTGGTGGCACTGGGCAAGTGGGCACAGTATCCAATGTGAACCTCACACAGAAGCTGGCAGGCAGGCACCTGCAATTACATTACACAGGAAAAAAAAAAAAAGCAGCCTGATGTTCTAGCCCTAAAAAGGGCTTTTTGGGGTGCTGTCCTTACAGCAGAGATCAGATGAGTCCTTCAGGATTGTAGTGGACACTGAATACCCTAGCCTAGCTATCAATTTCCCTATCTAATCAGCAGCAGCTAAACTTTCCCTCCTCTCACTAAGCATGCAGCTTCAGAATGAATCGAAAATGGATGCTGGGAGGGAGGTTGGAGGGTGTGGAAGGGAGGGAGTGCTGCTGATTGGCTGGAATGTGTCTGCTGACCGAGAGGCACAGGGTCAAAGTTTGCCCAATGATGACGAATAGGGGGCTGATCGTACTGCCCATGTGTCCGCCTGCCGCGGCGAACGCGAACACGCTAAGTTCGCCGGGAACTGTTCGCCGGCGGACAGTTGGGTACATCACTATTGGTAGACTTTCTTATCTCTGGTTTAACAGAAGGCTTCCACACAGGTATTCTACACATACCTCCTGGGACTCTGGAATGCCCTAATCTACAATCCGCACAACACAACCCCACAGCGGTTGACACTCTCATAGCCCAAGAAGTGGCTGAGGGTTTCGTATTGGGGCCCTTCAAAACTCCTCCATTCATAGAATGGCGCACTAACCCCATTGGTATTGTCACTTGGAAATCTTCCCTTAAACAGAGACTCATCATTGACTTGTTGGCACCACACTCATCGGCCAACCCCAGTCTTAACTCCCTCATACCCTCCGAGGAATTCTCTCTGCAATACACCACCATAGATCACGCCCTTACAGCTATCATACAAGCAGGTGTTGGAGCCTGGCTTAATAAGACCGATATTACTAATGCCTTTAAATTACTGCCAATCCACCCCACACTGTGGCACCTGCATGGCATCAAGTGGGCCGGGAACTACTATTTTTTCTCCCGTTTAACTTTTGGGTCCAAATGTAGCCCAGCTATTTTAGACACATTTGCCGAAGCATTGTGCTGGTTACTATTGAACATGGAACCTGGACGATTTCTTACTGGTCGAGGAAAATACTTCCCCTCCTAGTAGCCTCAAAGCTACCACCAAGCTATTTGAGCAACTAGGTGTACCAATCTCCCCTAAGAAAACGGAGGGGCCAGACACGATTATTACTTTCCTGGGTATTCAATTAGACTCAGCCACAATGCAAGCAAGCCTACCACACGACAAGATAGAGAACATTCTTACTTACATCAACCGCTACCTTCAGCTCGGTACTTGCAACCGCAAAGAGCTACAGTCCCTGCTGGGATCACTAAATTTTGCTATGCGCATCATACCTCAAGGCCGCTCCTTCATATCATGACTCTTGTATCTTTTTCCACGCTTCCTACACGACACACACAGGTTGTCCTTAGATACCCAAGCTATGGCAGACCTAAACATGTGGAAGAGATTTTTAACCACTTGGAATGGTAAAAGTATGTTCCTCCTTCAATTGACTGACTCATCTCCTACCATTTGGTCAGATGCGGCATCTACCACAGGTTTTGCAGCAATTTTTGTAAACGAATGGCTTTGGGGCAGCTGGCCTATAGCAGTTCAGGATTTGGAAGGTTTTTCTACTACCTCAGCTCTCTTTGAGATCTATCCCATCGTGGCGGCTGCCGAAGCATGGGGTCATTTATGGGCTAATATGCCAGTTCGTTGTTACTCAGACAACCAGGCAACCTGTCACATCATCAACAAAGGTCGTTCCAAATCCCTTACTTTCTATATTATTTCCATGTTCCAGGTATATGTAACAGAGCTGCAGACAATTTATCTCGTTTTAAATTTCAGGCTTTTCATCAAGCACTCCCGTCAGCTGTGCCCACAGCCACCACCACTCCAACATTTCAACAACTGATACTGGACTAGACACCATCATGTATCATAGCAGGACACTGTCCCAATTGGCACTAGCAAAAAATACACACAAGACATATGACAGGGCTTTTACACTATTCAAAAGATTCCTTTTGGAACATAACTTAATGCAACCATTTGTTATGACATCTTTTTTGGGTTCTGCTTCTTTTTGCCACTTTAAACTCAAAATGTCTTATAACACCATCAAACTTTATCTCATAGGCACCATATGCTAACCTTACAACCAAACAACACTAGTTTCATGGCCTCTCACCAGATTAAGACTATACTCAGAGGCATTCAGAAATCTGAACCCACACGTACATCAGAGACGCTACCCATAGATAACCATTAGGCATGTGCATGGGAAAGACTTTAGTTTCGGTTCGGCAGCTCACTGTTAAAAAAAAAAAATGTAAACTTGGTTCCCCCCGGCCCCCACCCCTGAGCGGCGGGTGGGGGCCCTAAAGTAAAATAATTAGGGGGGGACCTATTGTCCTCCCCCTGCCCCTACCCCTGAGCGGTGGGTGGGGGCCCTTAAAATACTAATTAGGGGGACCCTAGTAACCCCTAGTCACCCGGGGAGGTGGGTTATATTTATTACTTAGGGCCCCCATCCACCGCTCAGGGGTGGGGGACAGGGGGGAGGACAATAGGTCCCCCCCATTAGTATTTTAGGGCCCCCACCCACCACTCAGGGGTGGGGGCCAGGGGGGAGGACATTAGGTCCTCCCCCCTCATTCTAATTTAGGGCCCCCACTAACCGCTCAGGGGTGGGGGCCAGAGTGAGGACATAAGGTCCCCCCCTAATTAGTATTTTAGGGGCCCCCACCCACAGCTCAGGTGTGGGGGCCAGGGGGAGGACATCATGTCCCCCCTAATTTGTATTTTAGGGCCCCCACCCACCGCTCAGGGGTGGGGGCCAGAGGGAGGACATTAGGTCTCCCCCATTACTTTACTTTAGGGCCCCCACCCACCTTTCAGGGGTGGGGGCCGGGGGGGGGGGCAATAGGTCCCCCCTTCAGGTTAGGAGGGGGAGGGGGGACGTTTTTTTTTGTTTGTTTTTTACAGTGAGCAGCCACAGGCGGTATAGCGAGTAGGGGCATCCTTTACTAATATTAAGTAATCTTTACTTAGTATTAGTACATTTGGCTGAAAGACCATTTCAGGTCTTTCAGCCTTTTAGAAGATAGCTCCCTAATACCGTGGGAATTAGGGAGTTATCTACTTATTCATTCCTTTCATTACACTGACTGGCCAAGTAACTTACATTTTATATGAATGTGTGTTATTGGATTGTTGTAAGTGTTGCAAATGCTTACAGCTGAATCCTGGCTATGTTTGTATACTTTTATTTAAAATTGTATACAATATAACATCTTCTTTCACTGGGTAAGTATATTAGTACTTGGGAAATACTGTGCTTCGGAACTTCGGCACTTCGGCAGTGCGACACTTCGGAAATTCGGTAATTTCAGAACTTCGGTCCTCGGTACTTCGGCAATTCGGCCATTCGGAAGTACCCGAATGTCTGAATTGCCCGAAATTCGTCCGAATTCATATTCGGCCCGAAACGAATTGCACATTGTCTAACCTTCTTGATTTAAAACCTTTTGACACCAATACAAATTCTGTCATCAAAGCAGCAATATCCTGACTCTACCTCACTCCAAAACCAGTCAGCACATACCAGTAAACATCCCATACTATCCCACGCACAACAGGTGGTGCCCCATCAGGGTTCTTGATGCATACATACAGCATCATAATTTACTACCATCACAACCATTACTACTATTACAAAGTTTAGTACTCACCACTACAACCTTCATGAGCTACGTCAGGTCTTTGCTCACTCAACTGGGCCTCAACGCTGCTAACTACTCAGGGCACTCCTTCCGCATAGGAGCAGCATCCACAGCCTCCAGTGTCAACATTCCAATTCATGTTATAAAAACACTGGGGCACTGGAAGTCATCCGCTTACTCACGGTACATACCTAACCCAGTACAAGAATTAAGGGATGCTTTCTAAAACATGTCTGGTTGATAAAATGTATATGTATTGGTTGTCTGTAAATAAATTTGTTTACTTCAATTTTGCCCTCTTCTTTCTCAGGCCTACCTCATCGTCGGTTCCAGCACACCACAACCGACTTGCCCCTTTTTACTATCCTACATTTAATTATGGTATTTCACTCTGTACTATCATAAGCACCTAACACAAATATATATATATATATATATATATATATATATATATTTATTTTATTTATAAAATATTTTACCAGGAATATATATATGGGTGTAGAAACAATCGCATTCCTTGGACTTGGTTGAAGTAGTAGTAAAATGTAGCTTTTATTTATTTCATATAAAATATCAACGTTTCAGCTCCAACTTTTCAGTGACAGTGCAATGAAGTAACCATTTGAAAATAGTAACTAAGCAACATGATTTACTTGTATATATTAAGTATATTGAGCTGGACACAAAATGACAGGGTATTGTGTTATAGCTAACACATGTTGCAACAATTAATATACTGGAAGTGTTGTGTCACATTAAAGTTTAGCACACGAGAAATAAGTAGCAGATGCTAAGTATAGACAGAGGAATTATCCTAAAAATACTGATAAGGCACATTTTTCATTGAGACCCTTAGGGTGGACAGTATTCAAAGTTTTAATCCAATAGACTTCCAGTTAAAGTAAAAGTTTCTTACGATCTCCTGTTCTGCGAAGGGGGGGGGGGGGGGGGGGAGGGGGAGGGATGTGGTCTATAGCCATAAACTTCAACGTTGGAAGGGGGTGTCCAAATGCCAAAAAGTGTTTGGCCACAGAGAGGTCAGCCTTATTGGCTATGCGGATATTAGAATGATGGTTCCTTATGCGTTCTCTTAAGAGGAGATCTGTCTTTCCTACATAGGACGGTCCACAAGGACACAGCAGCTTGTAGATTACAAAGTCTTTAGTGCAAGTGAGCCTATGTTTGATAGGATATCTCTTCCCTGAATGAGGGTGAGTGAAGTATTTACCTGGTGATATGTGACTACAGGTGACACAGCCCAGACAGCGGTAGCAGCCCCAGTTAACAGATGTTTGTTAACAGAAGATCCTTCAGGTTCTACCCTCTTTTATAACACATCATGGGGGGATTGTGGAAGACCTCTGGTAGGCTCGGGTCACATTCTAGGATGCACCAGTTGGATCTTAGTGCATATTATAGACTGTTGGATGCTGTGTTGTACGTGGTTGGAAAGACTAGGCATGGATTATTTTTGGTATTCTGTCGTGCTGGCTCTTGACACTTAATCGTTGCTTGTTGTAGGGTTGATTCTTTATAGCTTCTATCTCTGAATTTGGTCCACATCTTCTTGATCTGTTTTTGGGTATTTACAGGATCAGAATTGTTGCGCACTACCTTCATAAATTGGGAGAGTGGTAGTGATTCCTTGAGTGGTTTCGGATGGAAACTGTCTGCTTTAAGTATTGTATTTCTATCTGTTGGTTTGGTATATAGGGTGTATGTCAATTTGGACTGGTTCTTGTAGATGTGGATGTCGAGGAAGTCGACTTCTGTGGGGCTTACTGTCATTGTGATATTAATATTATAGCCATTTATATAGCGCCAACAGATTTTGTAGCGCTTAACAATATTATGAGGGTGGGGGGGGGGATTTGACTATAAATAGGACAATTACAAAAAACTTACAGGAACAATAGGTTGAAGAGGACCCTGGAGGAGAGAGTAAAGTTCTGCCCTCTTGGAGAGAGCAAGAGACAGCTGTGTAAGGTAAAGGTTACTCTGGGAGGCCATAAGCTTTCCTATAGAGATGGGTTTTAAGGCACTTCTTAAATGATTGAAGACTAGGGGAGAGTCTGATGGGGGTAGGCAGGCTATTCCATAGGAGGGGAGCCACCTGCAAGAAGTCCTGCAAGCACGAGTTGGCCGTACGGGTGCAAGCAGCGGTCAGGAAGTGGTCATGGGCAGAGCGGACAGGCATACCTATGGATCTGTGAAGAGATATAAGAGGGGCTAGAATTGTTCAGTGCTTTATATGTATGGGTTAGCACTTTGAATTGACTCCTATAGGACACAGGAAGCCAATGTAAGGGCTGACAGTGGTGTGACAGGACTGACTAGAGAGGAAAATCAGTCTGGCAGTGGCATTCATTACAGAGTGTAGCAGGGCGATATAGCTTTTGGGAAGACCAGTCGGTAGAGGCTTACAATAATCCATGCGGGAAATTACTAGAGCGTGGACAAGCTCCTTGGTAGCATCTTTTGTAAGAAAGGGGCGGATGTGGGCTATGATTTTAAGTTGGAATCTACAGGATTTGGCAGCAAACTGGATGTGAGGCTCAAAGGTAAGGCCATAGTCAAGTATGATGCCAAGACAGCGTGCTTGCAAGGGTGGACTTATGTGGATACCACTAACTTGAATATTTATATATATATATATATACAGGGAGTGCAGAATTATTAGGCAAATGAGTATTTTGACCACATCATCCTCTTTATGCATGTTGTCTTACTGCAAGCTGTATAGGCTCGAAAGCCTACTACCAATTAATCATATTAGGTGATGTGCATCTCTGTAATGAGAAGGGGTGTGGTCTAATGACATCAACACCCTATATCATGTGTGCATAATTATTAGGCAACTTCCTTTCCTTTGGCAAAATGGGTCAAAAGAAGGACTTGACAGGCTCAGAAAAGTCAAAAATAGTGAGATATCTTGCAGAGGGATGCAGCACTCTTAAAATTGCAAAGCTTCTGAATCGTGATCATCGAACAATCAAGCGTTTCATTCAAAATAGTCAACAGGGTCGCAAGAAGCGTGTGGAGAAACCAAGGCGCAAAATAACTGCCCATGAACTGAGAAAAGTCAAGCGTGCAGCTGCCAAGATGCCACTTGCCACCAGTTTGGCCATATTTCAGAGCTGCAACATCACTGGAGTGCCCAAAAGCACAAGGTGTGCAATACTCAGAAACATGGCCAAGGTAAGAAAGGCTGAAAGATGACCACCACTGAACAAGACACACAAGCTGAAACGTCAAGACTGGGCCACGAAAAATCTCAAGACTGATTTTTCTAAGGTTTTATGGACTGATGAAATGAGAGTGAGTCTTGATGGGCCAGATGGATGGATTGGTAAAGGGCAGAGAGCTCCAGTCCGACTCAGACGCCAGCAAGGTGGAGGTGGAGTACTGGTTTGGGCTGGTATCATCAAAGATGAGCTTGTGGGGCCTTTTCGGGTTGAGGATGGAGTCAAGCTCAACTCCCAGTCCTACTGCCAGTTTCTGGAAGACACCTTCTTCAAGCAGTGGTACAGGAAGAAGTCTGCATCCTTCAAGAAAAACATGATTTTCATGCAGGACAATGCTCCATCACACGCGTCCAAGTACTCCACAGCGTGACTGGCAAGAAAGGGTATAAAAGAGGAAAATCTAATGACATGGCCTCCTTGTTCACCTGATCTGAACCCCATTGAGAACCTGTGGTCCATCATCAAATGTGAGATTTACAAGGAGGGAAAACAGTACACCTCTCTGAACAGTGTCTGGGAGGCTGTGGTTGCTGCTGCACGCAATGTTGATGGTGAACAGATCAAAACACTGACAGAATCCATGGATGGCAGGCTTTTGAGTGTCCTTGCAAAGAAAGGTGGCTATATTGGTCACTGATTTGTTTTTGTTATGTTTTTGAATGTCAGAAATGTATATTTGTGAATGTTGAGATGTTATATTGGTTTCACTGGTAAAAATAAATAATTGAAATGGGTATATATTTGTTTTTTGTTAAGTTGCCTAATAATTATGCACAGTAATAGTCACCTGCACACACAGATATCCCCCTAAAATAGCTATAACTAAAAACAAACTAAAAACTACTTCCAAAAATATTCAGCTTTGATATTAATTAGTTTTTTTGGGTTCATTGAGAACATGGTTGTTGTTCAATAATAAAATTATACATACACACACACACACACACACCTTATATATAGAATTGAGCGAACCCAAACTGCGTCTCCTTTTCCCTGGGGATGATCTGAGTGCTAGGGATTCCTTGCGTTGTCCCCTCACTTGTCTGTGCCAAAAATCCTCTTCCCCTAAGGGTGTGGAGAGCGCCTGAAATCTATTTCGTGTGATAACCTCATTGCTATTCTGGTGGGGTCTATTTGTACTCTCAGGTTTGTCTTTCACGGTAATCTGGCTAGGTCCAGGTAATTTAGTTCTTTCTTTTACTGGAGATGTGGGCCGTTTCTTCCTAACCACTGGTTCCCACCCTCTGTTCTCACGTATCGGTGACCTATTGACCCTCCATGTTGGCCTCTCTCTTTGATTATACTCCCTACTCCTTCTACGTATAGGTGTCTTTCTTACTTGCTCTCTATTTCTCCTCCATTCATTCCTGTGGAAGTCAGTTCTAGTGTTTCTATACTCTTCACCTTTATTTGTGTATCCTATATTTCTGCGCGATTGTTCCCTCCCCTTAGCATATGTTCTAACCTGATTATGAGCATAGTCTTCCTTATCTCGGATATATTTTCTTTTTTTAATTTCAATGACACTTTTTTCTGTTCTTTCCAAATTTTTCTGAATGTCAATTAATGTATTTGTGTATTGTTCCTGTGTCATATTCTCGTTCAAAAAAATATTTATTTTAATTATTTCTGAATCTATCTTTGGTAGGGTATTATTTCGCCTCTTGACAATCAAATTCATCATGCCAAAGGAGAAACTCTCCAAGAGTTCTGTCCATTCCTGTATAAAGTCTTCCTCCTCTTGATCAAATGAGGGACTTTTGGAAAACCTCAGGCCTCTTGGAGTAATTTTCTCCCTGGCATATTTATCAAGTGTGGCGATCTCCCATTTTATCTTGATTTCCCTAATTAATAATTTTTCCAATTTATAGCATGCATTCCGCAATTTTACTTTCAGTTCTTGTTCATTCTCTACCCTTGGTATTGATGAATCATTGAATAGAGCATCAATATTTTGGCCATATTTAGATCTGTTCTCAAACAGAGACATATTGGATTGTAGCAGCACACACATAGATGAAGAGTTTAGAACAGTAATAGACAAATTCACAAAGTGATCTGTGCTAAACAGGCGCTTAAAACAATTTCCAAAAAAGTGCTCTTAGTGCAGCAGCTCACACACAAAAATAGGAACCCTCCAATCCTATTGAAACATAATCAAACAAGTGTACTATATACATAATAAACAATATGTAACAGTGACAGTGCGTAGCGCTCAGTAGTGGTCACTTACTCCCCAGCTGTTTTCTTTAGGGGTATGTAAGATATTTGGGTATTCTTTACTCCGAATGCAGTGTGTTCCTCAAAAGAAACAAAGAGAAAACAGGGAAAACTCGCCCTGGTGTTGAAATCCTTATGATAATTATATACAAATTGCTTCTCACCTGGATCAGAGCCTGTAACCTGGCTCTGAGTATATTAGCCCATGAGTCCTTTTAAGGGGATGACTCCTTCCCTCTTAAGCAGGATAGAAGATGTACCAGGTGTATGTTAAGCAATAAAACTTTTATTCTACAGATTATTAAAATCAATTTAACCAAGAGGGAAGCAGGAAGAAGTTACCAATTGATAAAGCCGGGAGGAATCGGCAAAACGCGTTTTGGACTGATACCAGTGTTATGTATGTATTTCATGATTTTAATAATCTGTAGAATAAAAGTTTTATTGCTTAACCCCTTAAGGACACATGACATGTGTGACATGTCATGATTCCCTTTTATTCCAGAAGTTTGGTCCTTAAAGGGTTAACATACACCTGGTACTTCTTCTATCCTGCTAAAGAGGGAAGGAGTCATCCCCTTAAAAGGACTCACGGGCTAATATACTGCATTTCAACACTGCATTCGGAGTAAAGAATACCCAAATATCTTACATACCCCTAAAGAAAACAGCTGGGGAGTAAGTGACCACTACTGAGCGCTACGCACTGTCACTGTTACATATTGTTTATTATGTATATAGTACACTTGTTTGATTATGTTTCAATAGGATTGGAGGGTTCCTATTTTTGTGTGTGAGCTGCTGCACTAAGAGCACTTTTTTGGAAATTGTTTTAAGCGCCTGTTTAGCACAGATCACTTTGTGAATTTGTTTACAGACATATCACTGTATGTTCGGGTTGGAGTTCTGTGTTTTTGGCGATTTAATGACGCGCTTTGAAAGTCTGCAGGGCAGCCAATCAAGCGTTTGACTCGTGTGCCCTTAGAAGCCATCACAGCCATTTGACACATACAATTTACGCGAACTTCTGCAAATGTTCGCGAACGGGCGAACCGGGCAAACTGCCATAGACTTCAATAGGCAGGCAAATTTTAAAACCCACAGGGACTCTTTCTGGCCACAATAGTGATGGAAAAGTTGTTTCAAGGGGACTAACACCTGGACTATGGCATGCCAGAGGGGGATCCATGGCAAAACTCCCATGAAAAATTACATAGTTGATGCAGAGTCTTGTTTTAATCCATAAAGGGCATAAATCACCTAACATTCCTAAATTGTTTGGAATAACGTGCTTTAAAACATCAGGTATGATGTTGTATCGATCAAGTAGTGTAAGGGTTACGCCCGCTTCACAGTGACAGACCAAACTCCCTGTTTAACGCACCGCAAACAGTCCATTTGCACAACCGCAAACTCCCCATTTGCACAAGGTTGGATACCAAGCTAGCCATGTCCCGTTCCTTGTCTTCACTGATGTCATTGAAGGTCTCTTACTCCACCCAGCCACGTACAACACCAAGGGTCCCGAAAGGTGACAACAAGCCCCCTGTATTTTTTTTATTTTTTTTAATCCTTTTTATTCATAAGTTTTGTTTTGAAATTACAAGACAATTCATAGACAAAAAATACATACACACAATCATACAAAATACATCCGATTGACATAAATAAGTCATATTACAAAAGATTAGATTCATTAGGATATAACAATCAAACATCCTTATTGGAGAAAAAAAAAAAAACGCAGGAAGTCATTTATATAGCTTAGACAAGAGTCTGTAAGAATGTAATTAGAAGTATATCCCTGAGAATAAACAGAGATTTAGAAACTTGTTGACCATGGGGTAAATTCTACTAACCAATTAAAGTTACATCATCCATACCCCCAACACCTAAAGGGTTTATGAGTTACCATAGAGTAGGGAACAGTTTTTTAGCCAAATTGTATAGCAGTCTTTTTTTTTTTGAGATCACTGACTGACTTTTAATAATTTCATTTTCCATTGTTAGTTGGAATTTGACTTGATTAATTAGGGAAATCTTCTGAAAGGGCTCAGAGGATTTCCACTGTCTCGCTATGATGATTTTAGCTGCAATAAAACAATGAATAGCTAAGCAAATATGTTTACTTGATTTAAAGGGCCAGTTCAGATGAAGGAGGGCCGAGGCTGGATTTCTATTTGTATCCTTAAATGATGCCTCATTCAAAGATATTTCAGATATAATGTTAAAAGTCCAGGCCCATAGTGGTTTGAGTGCTGGACAACACCACCATATATGAGTATATGTACCTGAGTAGGTGCCACATCTCCAGCAAGTGGGGTCTTGAGAAGTATACATTTTGGCCAATCTTGTTGGAGTATAATACCATCTATAAAGTAACTTGAAGTGGCACTCAGTCAGGTTTAAACCATGGACATATTTATTTACAAGAATTAAAGACGAAAACCAGTCATTTGGTAAAATCGTTAAATCAAGTTCTTTTTCCCATATTTTAACCAGTTTGTAAGGAAAGGTATCTAAACCTTTAAAAAGCGAATTAGCAACCGAAATAATCTTGGGTACAGTTTGAAATGAAAATATAGTTTGCAACTCTTTAGCCCAAGGAAAAGAATATTGGACAACATGTTTCTGAATATAATGTTTGATACGGAGGTAAGTAAACAATTCTTTAGATGGTATATGGAGACTATCCACCATCTGTTGAAAGGGTAGAATATTATCACCCTGCATAATATCCGATAAAGTTAGTGTATCTTTGTTAGGCCAATATCTCAATGATAAATCTTCTATATTGCTTTCTAGTATATTTAATTTACATGTTCTAGGGATTAAATTAGTAAAGCCCCAAATTTTCCTAATTTCCGCCCATATTTCCAAAGACTGGCCAGCGACATTAAACAATTGGGCAAGTCCCTCGAGAGCTTCCCAGGATCTGACCAAATATAAGAATAAAGACTAGAAGCATGTAGAGCTTCCGATTCCATATTATACCATGGTTCAGAAAATACATTTGTTTCTTGTAAAATATATATATGTTGTATATTATTCGCATAATAAAGATTAGTAATACTTGGAAAGTTTAGCCCTCCCTGAGACAGTTTTTTTAGAAATATTTTTTTTGACTTATTCTAGGCTTTTTATTTTTCCAAGTGAATTTATTGATGTTAGCAAGGATCATTAATAGCCAGGTCTTAGGGATTTTAAGAGGGACCATTGAGAACAGATACAACCATTTTGGTAGAATATAAGAATTAATACTATTAATTCTACCTGTCCATAGGGTTTCTAAGTTTTTCCATTTTTGTAAGTTTTGATTCATATCTTTCATTAAATGCATAACGTTCCTTTCCATAATGTGGGAGGCGTTAGCAGGGAAACTAAGACCCAAATAATTAATTTCTGTATCAGTCCAAATAAATTGATATTTTTGGGATAGCCTTTCGACCTGTGCCAGTGGTAAATTGATGGTTAAATCAGTAGATTTTGATACATTTAACTTGAAATTAGAGGTATTAGAAAAATTATCAATTTCTTTCATTAATTCTGCTAATGAGTCCTCCGGAGATGTAAGAATAACCAGAGGATCATCAGCATATAATGCAATCTTTATATCCTGTATTTTCGTAGGGACCCCTCTTATTAAGTGGTTGTTTCTAATATTAATCGCGAGAGGTTCAAGAGATAAAATATAGAGAAGTGGTGACAAGGGACACCCCTGTCTTGTTCCGTTTTTAAGATCGAACCAAGTCGAAATAATATTAGGACCTACGGTTCTAGCGGAAGGAGAAGAGTATAATACCGTAATTGCTTTATATATCCACCCTTTAAAGCCGTATGCCTTAAGGAGTTCTCTTAACCCCTTAAGGACCAAACTTCTGGAATAAAAGGGAATCATGACATGTCACACACGTCATGTGTCCTTAAGGGGTTAAATAGTCCCACCCGACCCTGTCAAACGCTTTTTCTGCGTCTAGAGACAGGGCCAGGAGGGGCTCCTTATGAACTTTAGCTAGACCAATAATATCAATGAGCTTTCGAGTGTTGTTTGATGCCCATCTTCCAGGGATGAACCCTATTTGATCTGGGTGAATCAGTTTAGTAATAACCGACTTCAGTCTCTCGGCAATAATGGCGGAATATATTTTCATGTCAACATTAATTAATGCAATCGGTCTATAGTTTCTAGGGTCCGTACTATCTTTTCCAGGTTTTAAAATTGGGACAATATTTGATTGTAATAATTCCTTTAGTATGACCTCATTTTCTACAACTTGATTGAACATTTCAGTAAGCGGTTTTAATAGATAAGATTTCAAATATTTATAATATAAATTTGTAAAGCCATCAGGGCCAGGAGTTTTATTTATCACTAATCTATCAATTTGAAATTGCACCTCTTCAAGAGAAATTTTTTTATTCAAATTGGTCAGATCCTGGGAAGAAATTCTGGGAATTTTGGGAATTTAATAAATATTCCTTGATGTCCTTGATTTCTGGGGACAGCCTTAAATTGTACAACTTTTGATAAAACTGGTTAAACTTTTGTCCAATCTCAAATGGAGTGGAGTATACAATTTGGTCAACCACCAATTTCTCTACCCTGTTTTTAGCGTATTGATTACGTAGTCTCCTAGTTAGACTTTTACTCGCTCTATTGCCCGAGATATAATGATTTAATTTAAGTTTATTTATATTTAGCTTAATTTTTTCCTCTTCTTTTAAATTTATTTGAGTTTGTAAATCTTTTAAATGAGTTCTCAGCTCCGGAGAAGATTGTAGTTTATTCATTTTAGAACATGAATAAAATTCAATATATAAATCAGGCAATTTTGTACCTTTCTTTTTCTTTAGGAGATGATCAATTTTAATTATATAGCCCCTCATTACGGATTTATGAGTACACCAATTTATTAAAGGGGAAGTATCTCCCGAATTATTTTCTGTCCAAAAATACTCCAATAGTTTGGTCAGATCCTCCCTATTATTTGAGTCCTTTAAAATGGCATCATTCAGTCTCCAAGTGTTACGGGGGAAAGGGGGAGAATTGGCAAGGTCAAATAAGACAAAACTGTGGTCTGACCATGTATTTTCCTTGAGATTAATGTTATTAAAGAGCGGAATTGTATTGGCATTTGTTAGACAGAAGTCAATCCGGGAGTAGGTGCTATATACACCCGATAAGTGGGAGAAATCTTTTTTGCAAGGATGCAGTAATCTCCATATATCGTATAAATTGTACTGCTTACAGATATTATTTAGTTTTTTCGCTTGCTTAATAGGCCCTTTGTTATTAGACAGGGTGGATAGAGTGGTTCTATCCATAGATGGATCACTGACACAGTTAAAATCACCGGCAATGATCAAGTATTCCTTATTAATTTTATCAACTTTATCCATTATCAAAGAAAATGTTGCCATTGGATCAACATTAGGTAAATACACATTGACCAATGTAAAGATTTTATCTTCGATCTTACAGACCACAATAATAAACCTCGCTTCTGGGTCTAATTCGATGTGTAAAATGTCTAGATTGAGGTATTTTCTAAATATACTTGCCACACCCCTTATTTTATTTTTTGTTAATGAGGCCTGAATCACAGTTGAAAAATTATCTCCACCCCATGTTTGTCTGGTATCTTTAAGCCAGTGCGTTTCTTGTAAAAAAGCAACCTGTATATTTTGTACTATTAAAGAATCATACAATCTATGCCTTTTCTTGTTTGTATTAAGCCCCTGAACATTCAAGGATAAAAACTTCAACATAGAAATATATCAAGAGAGTATTTTTTGACTTCCTGAGAGAAAAGAAACAACAACAACAAAACAAGAAAACACATCACACTAAAAAAAATAAAAAAAAACCCAACACATAAACTACTTGTCGTAGGGCTCTGAATAAGACCCATGTCAGTCATCCAACACTTAGGTGAAAACCCAATACTATAATAATCATTGACAACCATATTGGTGCAATGAAAAATAGAGTAGCAAAACTACACCAGAGTGGAGACCCCAAACCTTGTCTGCGCTTGAGACCTGTATTTTTTTTTTTTTAATGTACACTACTGTTACACCAGATATGAGTTGCACTGGTGTGACACTGTTCCCCTGGCAGGCCCTGAAACACACACGTGTGAAGGAAACTGACTGCTATTATATTACAGTCAAAAAACTTTTTTTGTTTTTTAAATGCAAGCTATTGTGACACCAGATAAGAGTGGTGGCACTGGGCAAGTGGGCACAGTATACGCTGTGAGTTTGACACACACGCTGGCAGACAGGCAACTGCAATTAGATTACACAAAAAAAAAAGCAGACTGATGTTCTAGCCCTAAAAAGGGCTTTTTGGGGTGCTGTCCTTACAGCAGAGATCAGTTGAGTCCTTCAGGAGTGGAGACTGAATACACTAGCCTAGCTATCGATTTCCCTATTAAATCAGCAGCAGCTACACTGTCCCTCCTCTTACTAAGAATGCAGCTTCCGGGGGACGGGGCCTAGCTGTCATGGAGGAAAGACGCACTTCGTGTGAGCTCCCTCAATATCTCACTTTTAGCAGCTATCAACAAGTGAATTTCACCCCAGAAGGGGATGACCCAGCAATGTTGCTCCTACCAGACCGATCCGACATGCTTAATAGTGGTCAGCAACTCAACAGAGTCTTACTTACCTCCACGTGGCAAGTGTGGCCTGGTGCTCACTGGGCGGGAGAGGCGGCCGATCTCCCGATCCTGGGATGCCCAGGAGCAGCTACTTCACGGCAGGAGCTCCGTTACCCCCCCCCTCGGACCGGTGGGGGTTATCCCGGTCCACCCCTGAGAGGCTGTCTGTAGCTAATGGACGCACAGAGCACAGCCGCCCAGGCTGACATACTCATCTGCGACTCTCCCAATATGGCGGCAGCCGCGTGTCCTCCTGGTACCAGCAAAGCATGGCAGGATATTGAGTCTAAGCTGGACAGACTCTTTAATTAATTTTGGAAGCAAATAACAAGCAGGAAGACCCAATATGCTCCACAACAGCCCCAACAAGCTCCACCACAGCTAAGCGAAGCAGTCTCCATTAAAATCCACTAACGCAAAAGGCGTCAAAGACGGGACCGGAGGCACAAACAAAAATGCAGAGCCTGTCCCACGTCAAGCACTCGCCTCCACCTTAAGCCACCACAATCCCCCACCGGACGTGAAGCACCACCGGGACAGATCCGACCACCCGACAAAACAAGCTTCCACCACCTCAAGCCACGAACCCGGCACTCAGCCAGAGACTTGCCTTTGTTGTTCCAGGTATCAGGGACTCCCAGGGTCTGCACCTGGCGCCCAGAAGGGATCGGATGAGCACAAGCAGTAAACAGCAGCCTGCCAAGCATGTCCCACTATAGCCGATCCTCCCCACCATGCCTTTGATCACATGAACTGCTCTCTGCACATTAACTAATCATAAAGTAGCAAGCGTTTAAACATGTCATTATTTCACCTCCTAAAGAGTTTATTGCCGTAGTTCCTTACATGCCTTTACCTTAACCATTCATGTATTATGTTATTCACTAGTCTCATCTCATGGGGCGACTCACACTTGATTTATAACTAGTGGTGGAGCTGCTGATATAAATACACAGTTGATAACGTGCAAGCTACACCCTAAACATGACAGCCATCTTTCACAACAATGTACTGCTATATACTCATACCCTCAGTGCAACTAGCCATGATATACGCACGTTCAGCCTAGCATGCTCAAATATAACACACTTCTGTCTAAGAAAAAAAGAAAAAAAGAATGCAGCTTCAGAATTAATCTAAATTGTATGCTGTCTAGGAGGTGGGAGGGTCTGGGAGGGAGGGTCTGCTGCTGATTGGCTGGAATGTGTCTGCTGACTGTGAGGTACAGGGTCAAAGTTTACTCAATGATGACGAATAGGGGGCGAACCGAACATCGCATATGTTCCCCATCCGTGGCGAATGCGAACATGCTATGTTCGTCAGGAACTATTCGCCAGCGAACCACTCGGGACATCACTAACAGCCATGCCTACTAATGGCATGGCTGTGATTGGCCAGTGCAGCACGTGACCCAGCTAGTAGGGGCATGTCTATTAAACAAAAAAATCTTCCCCCCTCCTGAGCACCCACCCACGACCCGCAAGTGGGGGATTTTTGGGGCACCCCCGTCCCCTACCCCTGAGCGGCAGGTGGAGGCCCAAATACCAATAAGGGGGGAGCTACTGTCCTTCCCCCTGACCCCCACCCTTGAGCGGTGGGTGGGGGCCATAGATAAAAGTTGGGGGAGACCTAATGTCCTCCCCCCAGGCCCCCACTCCTGTGCAGCGGGTGGGGGCCCTAAATAAAAATAAGGGGGGGACCTACTGTTCTTCCCCCGGCCCTAATCCCTGAGCAGTGGGTGGGGGCCATAATTAAAAATTGGGGGGGACCCAATGTCCTCCCCCTCGGCCCCAACCCCTAAGCGGGGACCTAAAGCCCTCCCCCCAGCCCCCACCCCTGAGCGGTGGGTGGGGGCCATAAATAAGAATTTGGGGGGACCTACTGTCCTCCCCCCAGCCACCACCCCTGCACGGTGGGTGGGGGCCCTAAATAAAAATAAGGGAGAACCTACTGTCCTCACCCCCGGCCCCTACCCCTAAGCGGTGGGTGGGGGCCATAAAATAATTTGGGGGTGCCTAATATCCTTCCCCCCACCCCTGAGCTGTGGGTGGGGGCCATAAATAAGAATTTGGGGGGGACCTACTGTCCTCCTCCCACCCCCACCCCTGAGCGGCGGGTGGGGGCCCTAAATAACAATAAGGGGGGACTTACTATCCTCCCCCCCTGGCTCCCACCTCTGAGCGGTGGGTGGGGGCCATAAATAAAAATTGGGGGGGACCCTAATGTCCTTCCCCCACCCCTGAACCGTGGGTGGGGGCCATAAATAAAAATTGGGGGGACCTACTGTCTTCCCCCCCCCGGCCCCCACCCCTGAGCCGTCGGGTGGGGGCCATAAATAAGAATTGACGGGGGGATCTACTGTCCTCCCCCCGCCGCCCCAACCCCTGAGCGGCGGGTGGGGGCCCTAAATAACAATAAGGGGGGACCTACTATCCTCCCCTCGTCCCCCACCCCTGAGCGGTGGGTGGGGGCCATAAATAAAAATTGGGGGGGACATAATGTCCTTCCCCCCACCCACACCCCTGAACGGTGGCTGGGGGCCATAAATAAAAATTGGGGGGGTGACCTAATGTCCTCCCCCCAGCCCCCACCCCTGAGCAGTGGATGGGGGCCATAAAAAAAAATTGGGGGGGAACCTAATGTCCCCCTCCTGGCCCCCACCCATGAGCGGCAGATGGGGGCCCTAAATAAAAATTCACCCCCCCAGGTGACTAGGGGTCCCAAAACCCCTAGTCAGCCCCCTCCCCCTAAAAAAATGACACTTACCTACCCCCCTCATCTAAATACCTGTTAAAAAAAAATAGACTTACCATTTGATGTCTTCTTTCTTCTAAAATCTTATTTTTTCAGCCCCAAAAAAGGCCAAACAAAAATCCATAATAACTGACGCACTTTAAAAAAAAAAAAAAAAAAATTCACCCATGGAGGGCTCCACGCAGACTGAGCTTTGCAGGGCGGGGGAAGGATTACAAAGCCTTGCCCTACCCTGCAATTAGGCTCAGAGCATTCTGATTGGTGGGTTTAAGCTATCCAATCAGAGTGCTCAGACAGGTAAATGAAGAGACTGACAGGTAAGTCTCTACATTTACCTGTCACAGCACTCTGATTGGTTGGCTTGAAATCCACCAATCATAGTGCTCTGTGTTATTTTACACAGCGTGGGAAAGTTCCAAAAATAAATAAATAAATAAACCGGAAAAATAATTGAAACAAATATATATATATATATATATATATATATATATATATATATAAAGAAAAAGATACGGACTATAAGTCCAATTAAGAGGATAACAGGAGAAAAAAGGAAGCCCTACCTTTAATAATTCTAGGGAAATAAATAAGGAAAAATAAACCATAAAGAGGAAGGGTACCAAACCTAGAAAGCCTGCATAAATGTCTAAATATACGACATACCATAAGGCTTATGGTCTAGATTACTGGTGCAGCACGTGAGTGTGTACTGACAGTAGGTATGCATCAAAAACTTTCACCGGGCACCATGAATTGTCGGTGGGGTAGTAATGGATAAAACCCATCTGACTAGTCTTAGTTGTGGGTAAGTTCAGAACGTAATGGTCTTGTTGCTTGTTAGGTTATGACGTGCGAAGGCAATTTTGACCATCGTGTTGCCCCATGATACTGAACTCTCGTGGTCTGAGAAAGCCGTAGAAAGCCAAGTATATGTCTGTTTTCCTAACGGAGTTTGTATGTGGTTCAAAATGTGCCGTATCCAGTAAGCCTGATATACGTTTGAACAGATGTATGTCAATAGGCAACCTACGTTGTGGAGTAGGACCGTTTGCCTTGAATATACCTTTAAGAATGGTTTTGATTGGGTAGGATGTGAGGAGCCTGGGTTGCTGGGAAAAGTTGACAAAATGTGGTGTTGGATGCCAGTGAGGTATAACTTGATGGTGTTATGTGACAGCTTCAGTTTGAGGTGGCAAAAAGTAGCGAAAGCCACCGAGGTTGTAGTGTAAACCCGGTTGACCAGGTGGTGATCTGTCATGAACCTATGATACAAAACGAAAGCCATGTCATATGCGTTATGCGTGTTTTTTGATAATGCCAGTTTTGCCAATTCTTTGCTATGACGTAGCAAGTCTTCTAATCCATGATTAGATCCTCGAGCAGGGGAACAGTCATGGCTATTGAGGAGGCTGTCGTTAGGGACCTTTTGAATGCCGGAAATTGCAGACAAGATAACTGGTCAGCAGCCGTGTTAAAAATGCTTGGTACATGGTAGCATACCAGAAAAAACTGGTGACAGGCTGACAACCACGTCAGTCTCCTGATAAATGTCATGATTATTAGGGAGGAAGATCGGCCTTTGTTTATGACGTGGCAAATTGCCAAATTATCAAAGAAACATTGCACCGGTCTCCCTGCCCATAAATGGCCCCATGTCACTACTGCGGCTACCTCAAAGAGTGCTGAGTTCTTGTAGAACCCTTCAATCTGTCTTACTTCCTGCGGCCACCTATCCCAGAGCCATTTGTTCCCAAAAATGACCGCAAACCCAGTGGATGCTGCTGCGTCAGTACAAATGGTGGGGGAGTCTACAGATACCTGAGGGAGGAACATGCTTCTCCCATTCCAACTTGCGAGAGAAACATGTTCCGCATGTGTTGATCCGCCGTGGCTTGCTTGTCAAGGGGGGATACAGCTGTGGTCATCTGGAAATGTAGGAAGAAGGCACAAGAGCCTTAACATGAACGATCTGCCTTGTGGTATTATACTCATGGCGAAATTCAATGAGAAAATCAGTGACTGCATCTCTTTCCTGTTACATGAGCCTATGCGTAAGTAGTGGCCTATGGCCTGTCTGATATTAATGATTTTGTCCTGTGGTAGGCTGGCTTCCATCGTTACTGAGTCAAGTTGTATCCCCAGAAACTGTATTACGGTGTCAGGTCCATTTGTCTTTTTTGAAGATTCTGGAACCCCTATTGAGTCAAATAAGTGTACTGCCTTATATAGACTTCGTGGGGGGGATGTATTGTTCTCTACATATAGAAAATCATTCAGGTAATGGATGACGCTATGGCACCTGCTTGTATTTAAGAGCAACCAACACAAGGTCTTCACAAAAGTGTCGAAAATCTTTGGGCTACTCTTAGAGCCAAAACTGAGCCTCATAAAAAAGTAATATAGGCCTTTCCATTTAATGCCATGCAGGTGCCATAGTGACGGATGGATGGGAAGTAGCTTAACCCCTTAAGGACACATGACATGTGTGACATGTCATGATTCCCTTTTATTCCAGAAGTTTGGTCCTTAAGGAGTTAAAGGCGTTCACAATGTCAGTCTTGCTAAGCCAGGCTCCTACGCCCGCAGATATGATGGCAGATACTGCGTCGTCATTGATAGCGTACTGTACGGAGAATTCTTCAGAGGGGATAAGAGAATTAATTGTTCACCATCTTGGTTTAGACCTCCCTTCCTAACAAGAGAATTCAGACTAGGAACTACCGAAGAAAGTGGCGCAGAGAGGATTAGTCTCTGCTTGTTTGTGTTTTTCCCCGTGACCAAACCAATAGGGTTGGTTCTTCAGCTAGAGAAAGGGGTTCAGTGAATGGTCCTAGTACAAACCCTTGTTCTTGTTCAATCAGTAGCAATGTATCTACTGCGTCTGTGTCGGTCACGGCAGACTGAAGATTGTTAGACTTCCAAGTCCCTCCCGGCATGTAGATAAGACCCGTGTGGAAACCTTGGGAGAAACCCAAAACTAAATACTCAACCAAATGTTTAGATGGGTTGTTGGACAGCAGCCCCACCAGAAGGTCAATATTAAATGAAGTTAGGTACGGTTTCATATGCATTTTATTAGGGCACATTGCTTTTGCGTGTGCCCTGAAACAATGCGAGCATACATGCAACAGACGACTATGCACTATAAGCACAAGCCCCAACATTAAAGTTGTTACAAATTTGGGACTTGCCTAGATACACAATTGGGCGACCCAGTTTATCCCTGCCTTGCTTTTCTGCCCTCGAGGTGCTTGGGATGGCAGTGGTTGGTGTAGAGTCCAACTGTTACCTAATACACATACCAGTTAGCAAAAAAAAAAGCTAGTGCCTCATATTGACCGAGAGCACTAACAGTCTTCAAGGAACATAGAATAGTTAATATATACAATATAAGTCTAACATACATAGGATACAGTGATAGCTTATTTGAGGCTATCTGTAATAAGGCCACCAGGTGGCGTTGCGCTGCACTGTGACCTGATTACCAGGTGTAAGACAGAGTCTGAGTTTATAGAGTTTGAACTTCAATTTGCCTAATAGCTAACAGCAATACAAACATGACACAGAGGGAAAACCCTCTACAAATATAATTGGAAATTTTTATAGCATACTTTTACTGTATACACCAATAATGTGCACATAGCATAAATTAACTATAGTACCATATCTACATGTGTCCTTATATAGGACCGTTTGTCCCTCACTGTTAGTATGAATCACTCTATGTGGCCGCGAGTGATGAGATTGGCAGTATTTGTATTTTCCCGACCCTCTGCTGGCCTGACTAATGAGGCAGGCAGAGCGTGTGAAGAGACAGCGCTTGATGGCACCAGATAGACCGCCGCCGTCTGTGGAGGGAGCGTGCACGGCAATGAGTGGCTGCTGGCTGAACTCCAACCCTGTTAGTTAAAACTACCGTGCCAGCTGTGGAATGCCCCTGGGGGGGGTGCCGGCAAATCCGATATGTGGCCATTCCCACCAGGGATGCTGTTACTCTCTGTGCCCCTTGTGAGTCCGTGGGGGGAGGTGGGGGTACAGAGAGCTATGGGGGTTGTTCATTGGCCTTTGGTGCCGGGGACCCGGCAGGCTGCGTGTTCCCACTGTACACGTCTGTACTCACTGTTTTGCGCAGGAAAGCTGGTTACTCTGCAGCAGTTAGGAGATCTGCAGACTGCCCGAGTTCTGACTGGTAGGTCCTGCTCCTGGTTAGCTGGCAGTGTTCGATACAAGCTACAGCAGTATGGCAGTATGAATCTGGAATCAATCAGCAGTACGTCTGGAACCAATCCGGTAATGTATGGAAGGGGGGGGGAGTCCCTTTTAAAGGTACACAGCCCCTCCAACAACTTCAGGCCCAGCCTTCCAATATATATATATATATATATATAAATTGATTATTATTATTTATTTTTTTTTTTATAAAAAACAAATAAAAACGCTAACTTTGGCCAGGGTTTGTGATTAAGTGGTTACTACAAAATAATGGAAATACCCCATTTGGAATACCCTGGGCTGTCTTAATTTGAAAATGGTGTGCCATGATGGGGTTATTTCACATTCCTGGGCTACCATATGGTCTCAAAAAGCAACACAGACCCAGCAAACCAATCTGGCAAACTGAGCAAGCCCTATATTGACCCTGTGACTTTCCAAAACACATGGGGGGTATTGGAGAGACTTTTTAGGAGACTTCGCCAAACACAAATATGAGTATTTAAAACAGTAAGACTTATCAAGACAAGGAAATCACCAGTAAAAATGCAGTTTTTGTGTTAATAAAAATGCAAAAAATAAATAAAAATGCTAACTTTGGCCAGCGTTTTTGACTAAGTGGCTACTACAAAAGACTGAAAATACCCCATTTTGAATACTGTGGGTTGTCTACTTTTACAAATGTTATCCCATGATGGGATCCCATTAATTTTCATTCCTGGGCTGCTATATGGTCTCGAATGCAACATTTCAAATGTGCAAACATGGAAAAGTGGATAACCCTCACATTTGACCCCTGTAAGTTTGCAAAAAAACATTAAACCTGTACATTGGGGGCACTGTTGTTCTCAGGAGATGTTGCTGAACACATATTGGGGTGTTTTTTGTCAGTAACATATAACTAGAGCTGAGAATCCATGGCTAAAGTACAATGTATGTGAAAAATAACACAAAAAAATGACTACCCAAAAGATTGACAAAGACTGGTGGTACAATTAGTGCATAGAAAGTATTAAAATACCACCATTTGAAATACCCTAGGGTGTCTACTTTTCAAAAATATATGGTTTGATGGGAGTAAATTACATTGGTCGGCTTCAAAAATGTCCCAAATAGGACATGGGTGCATGATGACCAGCTGCAAAAATTCCAAGTTGGAAAACTGGAATGCACACCCTCCAAATAAGGTCTTTTAGCCCCCAGGGAACCTGACAAACCTATAAATGTGTAGTATTACTGTACTCAGGAGATGTTGCTGAACACATATTGGGGTGTTTTTGGCAGTAATACATAACTAGAGCTGAGAATCCATGGCTAAAGTACAATGTATGTGAAAAATAACACAAAAGCATGACTACCCAAAAGGTTGACGAAGACTGGTGGTAGAATTAGTGCATGGAAAGTGTTAAAATACCACCATTTGAAATACCCTAAGCTGTCTACTTTTCAAAAATATATGGTTTGATGGGGGTAAATTTAATTGGTCGGCTTAAAAAATGTCCCAAATAGAACATGGGTGCATGATGATCAGTTGTGAAAATTCCAAGTTGGAAAACTGGAATACGCATTTACCAAATAAGGTATTTTAGCCCCAAGAGAACCCGACACACCTATAAGTAGGGGTTATCACTGTACTCAGGAGATGTTGCTGAACACATATTGGGGTGTTCTTAGGCAGTAACCCGTACATGTATTCTTAAATTGCTATGTTTGTAAAAAAAACAAACAAAAAAAAAACACCATTTTTTTTAATTTTTTTATTTGACATAGATTGGTGATAAAATGGTTGAATGAAAAGAGTCAAAATACCCCCAAGTTCAATACTTTAGGTTGTCTCTTTAAAAAAAAAAAATATATATATATATATATATACATGTGAAGGGTTATTCAGGGATTCCTGTCAGATATCAATGTTACAATGCCAATTGCGTTAATTTTGAGAGAAAAAATGGTTTGGAAATAAGAGAGGAGGGAGGAACGTCAAAATTATCTTCACCTGTGTACCAAAACATCCTTGCACTGGTCCTGATCATACTGAGACACATAAATGCACATACACACTATCGTCATACAGACATATAAAAGTCACAATTTCCATACCTTTAGCCAACTTCCTGTTCGATCCTTCCCATGTTCCATAAAAGATACATTAAATATAATTTGGGTACAGAAGGGATGCTTCTCTTGAATCCAATATGAACTGACTGCAAGCTGTAGGGAGAGGATGGCTAAGGCTGATGAGAGTTTGAATATGTAAAATAAACTTTCCCTTAGCTTCCTTTAAGGGCATAATGCTAGTCAATACAGGAAGAATATAGTTGAAGGAAGCTTTTACAATTACCGATATGACTGCTATGACACAATGTAACATATTAACACTAGTAGTGATACTAAAGTTTAGGGAATTAAAGAGAACAGGGATATTAGGAGAAAGTCAGACCTAAATATAAACAGTGTTATTTATAAAATGGACAAAAATATGGTGAAAATTACCCAATTATGACCACATTGGCAGATTTACTAAAGCGGAATGTGGTCAGTATTCAGTCAGTCTGACCAATTCTATTAAATCAGCTCAGAAGTGTTTGGAAAATCATTAATATCCACACCCAAAGCAATTTACAGTATATGAAAAAAAGTTTAAAAAAAACATAATTTATTAAATAAAAATCCAATAGTGGTTAATAATACCCCCATATAACTACAATGGCCACCTCCATATGCACACACCTGCCATTAATAATAATAGTTTCCCCCAGTAGGTAACTAGGGGTCCCTAAATCCCATAGTCACCCTCCCTAAAAAAAATACCATTGACTGGGGGGCCAATCAATATAAAACCAACACCACTAATTAAAATTAAAATAAAAGTCCCAATAAAAACAAAAAACACAAAAAAACACAAAAGAAAAAAAAACAAAAGCGCTCTACAATGAAAAATAATGAATCTTTACCCATGGAGGGCTCACCTTAGAATGAGTGCTGATAGCATAGAAAATCCTTATATAGGCTATCACAAAGCATGGGGAAATGTTACATGCTTTGCAATATGATCAAGAGCTCTCTGATTAGTTGATTAATAAACCTTGCATTGTCGAGGGCTTTTAACTATATTTTTATTGTCAATCTTTATTTTTTATTAGTTTTTCAAGATATAAATACAGAAAATAAATAACAAGTTAGCTTTTGACAGTCGTTAATTTGCATGCATCTGCACATGAGCATTAATAACAATAATTTTTGAGAATATAATTGGAACATTTGTTAGGATATTTTTATACAGAGTCAGGCATCTTGGCAGCTTTTGACAGTCATTTCCTAGTGGGCTTTTAACTATTTACCTGCTAGCTGACAGCTGTTCTGCCAGTGGGAAAAAAGTTCTTATTTTTTTTTTTTTTTTATTCAGTCCCAGATTTCCAGCATTCAGTCTGAATTTCAGCTGTCCAACATCGTTCAGTCCGGCTGAAATCTGTACCAAATTCAGATACATTTGGGCCTGATCTAAAAATCTAGACATTGATGATTTACAAAATATGAACACTGATAGTGTTTTCTCCTGGCTAATTTAAAGGGACACTATGGGTACCCAGTCTCATGGAAGTGGTGCAGTGTCCCTGTCCTCTTAATCCAGCAATCTAAAACATGTTTATTCATTTAACAATAATATTAGAATTATCTAGATAAATAAGTGTTCCCTTATTTGGCTTGTTGTTTCTTTCTTTTCCATTTTCAGCAGTATTTGGTTTTAATACCTACTAGAGCTAAACAAATTTGGGTGGAATTAAAGATTTAGGCATTATGTCAAACTTCCTATCAGGGGTTGTAAACCCAGACCCAGGCAAGACAGATATCAGTAACAACTTCTCATTAAAACCTTTGAACACATTACCTAGTAATGACATTAATGAAATATTCTTTCTGATTCAAAAATTATACCAGCAACAAATTAAGGGATACTGGGAACTAGTCAGTTTACAACAAACATAGACCAGAAATTGGTCCCATGGGGATTAAGACCAGATAATTAATTGCCAGATAAAGTTACCACAGAAGAGCATACCAAAGAATGGAACAATATCTTATTAGATTGCTCTTCTAAACTAATGCTTTGATTTAATGATTAAACTCAAGACTGACAATCTAGAGACAATCACAATTTACAATTTACAGGATGGATTAACCAAAGTTAAGGATTTCAAGGAAAAATGTAGAATTCCCTTTAACCCCTTAGTGATCAGACCGCTTTTCAATTTTCTTACCGTTTGGGACCAGGGCTGTTTTTACATTTCTGTGGTGTTTGTGTTTTGCTGTAATTTTCTCTTAGTCATTTACTGTATCAACACATATTACATACTATTTTTCTCACCATAAAATGTTCTTTCTAAATATACCATTATTTTCATCATATCATATAATTTAATATAATAAAAAGTATAAATATGATGAAAAAATATAAACAAAACACACTTTTCCTAACTTTGATCCCCAAGATCTGTCACACATCTACAACCACCAAAAAGCACCCATGCTAATTAGTTTCTAAATATTGTCCTGAGTTTAGAAATACCCAATGTTAACATGTTCTTAGCTTTACAGTATGCAACTTCCACCTAAACACCAGTGGAAAAACAAAATAAAATATTAACTTAGCTTTGGGTACTTGCTTTCCTTGAGTTACCTCCCAACACGGATTTTGTACAACTATATACAAAATCTTATAAAATACGAAACGATCAGGGATCCAGCTTGTACCACTAAAATGGAAACATGAAATACAACATAGTGTAATAAAGTTACAACTTTGAACACTCGCTTCACATTTTAAGGTTACACTCACAAGTTGACGAATTAAGTCAGGCCCTCAAGGTGCCTCCCCTTAGGTAGGGTTTTTTTCCTTTGCTGGTTACCACGCCAAATCTGGTTATAAGGAAGTTCACACACTCCCAATGGTCGGGTACAAAAAGGATTTATTGGCTTTTAATTTTTTTTTATATATATATACTTAAATAAAAATAACGGTCCTACCTGTTTCGTTCCCTTGGGGAACTTCCTCAGGGACCAAAATTAAAAATAACAATAAAATATATAATCATATACACTGCCATCAAAATGACAAATGCACAAATAAGCCTAATAACCCCCTCCTTCTCCTTCCCTTAAATATGGTGCAGCTGGAAGTCCATTGGTGGTGTGGTGGGTGTTGTTCTGTCTTCTCCCTTTGATTAGGCTTCCTCTTCTCCGGTACTCACCATGTAGAGTTGTCCCAGCTGATGGTTTTCTTTTTTCGCGGTCAAAATCCACTTTTGGAAAAGATATTGTACCGGGGGCGGAGCCGAGCAGCCGAGCTAGACGGACGCACATCGCATGGGCTCCGCACTAAACAGGGTATTTACCGGAGATAAAATCACCACGGTGACCCACAAACGGTGGCAGAGACTCTCAAAACTACTATGGGTCGAAAGAGCAAGAAGCTCAAGCCAGAAAAACCCAAACTCGGCATGGACATCGCGGATCTTTTGAGGCAAGCGCATGGCGCGGCCAGGCCTAAAATGGCTGCCGACTATGATGACTTCTCAGACACCTCAGGAGACTCACTCCTAAACGGGAGAACACCCCTCTCGCCGCCTCAGCAGCAAGCTCCGATGATACCCCGGGGGGCAGACACCCAGCCGGTGACCACGGCCGCATTAAAAGACCTGCTGGCGGGCCTTCAGAAAACACTCCAGGCCGATGTAGCCGCCCTGCGCTCCGACCTCGCGGGCCTCGTAGGCCGCATTGAATCTGTGGAAACAACAAATAAACAGCATCTTACGCAGATTGGCGCATTAGAAGAAGAAGTGAGAAGCCTTAAAAGACAACAACTATCTTTTGAGCAGCGCTTTGCCCTCCTTGAAGACACTCGGCGCCGCAACAATATTAAGATACGGGGTGTACCTGACAACCTAGCGGAGGCAGAACTCCCACACATGATACGGAGACTGCTCTGCGAAATCCTGACTCCCAAACAAGCCAAAGCCATTCAAGTAGAGGGGATCTTCCGTATACCGAAGCCCCGTAGGGCACCAGCAGCAGCCTCAGGCGACATAGTGCTACGACTTGCTTGTTCCAGAGATAAGGCGATGGTAATGGCGGCACTAAATGACAAGTCACCGCAACAATTTGAAAATATGGCGTTGACTTTTTACAATGACCTCTCCAGAGAAACTCTTCAGTGGAGAAACTCCCTGCGACCATTCACAACAGCTCTCCGAAACGGGGGTATCCCCTACCGATGGCGCTCAACTTGGAAGCTACTGCTCACAAAGGACAATATCCCCTATGAGATACGGGACCTGGAGGAGGCTACCGCACTGCTAGTAACCCTTGGCCTCCCGCAGGACGCTTTGACCAAGCCTGGTACACGAGGCACTCTGAAACCGCCGCATGCCTGGGACATGGCGAGGATCACCGCGTTTGTCCCGGCTGACCAACGTGCCACAGCCGCAACCTGAGCGGACTCTCCAAATGTGTTAAACTGTTATGTTTTATTAGCTAACACCTGTTTTTCACCTTAGTTAAAGCTTGCCAATGCCTTCCACCCACCGACAAGGATCATTATGGCCCTCAGCGTAAGCTCACTTCCCCCCCCCGCCTCTGTACTCTTAGTTGAGCCCTCTACCACTTAAATTACACACAGGGGCGTAAAATTTACCCAAGCCCAGTGCACTGCCTAGGCGACAACAGCACGCCAAAGCCGCCTTAAGCGAACTCATTGCCCACTCATAGGTGTATACTGGGCATACCGACCGCTATGTAACCTGCCTGATCATATCAGAGGATGAGAGAGCGATTGCCCCCCCTAACGTTATAATGAGGGTGTCATTTCCTCGGTAGCAGCTAGAGTTACCGCAGTCATACCGGCCTAACATGCCTCACTTTTATTTGGACTGAAAACAGTCCCTAATCTGTGCCTATAATAATCTGCAAAAGCTCTTCACTTAGTCGCACGCTCCTGACACCACATGGCAATTGGTTACCTCCTTAATTTTGTATAATCTGAATGCTATACTGATCTGTATCTTAATTATAGGTATATTGAACGTTGTACAAAGTTACCTCATTTTAAAATAGCGACACATCATCGCTAACATAACGCTCATGAGGCATCTAAGCCATTCTACTAGCTGATGTACCACTCATAACATTACCGCCATCAGCTCTGTTGCGGGCGCTGGTACCTTCATTGTGGCCGAACAACTTGTTGAGCAATTTTACTTTCCTTTTCTGTTCTCTTTTTATTTTTTATCATATATACACTAGATGAGCGATGTACTTAACATTTAAACTTGTAACTCCTATGTCATAATCTAATTGTGACCTTCACATCACACGCAAGACTTATTCCTGCTCACAGCCTGTTTTTGCAATTCTAATCATTGTTTAATGTTGTACTACTTCCACATGTTTAAAAAATACTGTGCCTACTAATCTTGTTCCTCACAAGTAACGCGTGAGAAAAGACTGAGGAATGCCTTTGGGACACCTCAGACCTGCCTGTATTATTAACACGCACATCAAAAATAAAGAATTAAAAAAAAAAAAAAATCCACTTTTGGCATTTACTTCCGGTCTTACGCACATCCGTGCGTTCCACTTGACCTTTAGCTATGATGGCAGTGCGTTTAATTCATTATGATGGCCGTGCGTTGAATGAAATGCATGGCCATCATAACTAAAGATCAAGTGGAACGCACGGATGTGCGCAAGACCGGAAGTAAACCCAAAAAGTGGATTTTGACCGCGAAAATTATTTCATTATTAATGAAATTATTTATGTAATTATGTTTATGGACATATGTATATTTTGTATTTTTTAATATATATATATATATATATATATATATATATATTATATTTGTGCTCGGAATCTATCTAATACGTAATGGAATGTAAAAGGAGAAGCAAAGTTGGTTGAGGTGTGCCGAAACCAACGTCCGAGTAGGCCTGTAAAAGAGGGCAAAAAGAGGATTCAAAGAAAACAAACTTTATGCAAGTTAATACAGAGTGGGTACTGAAAGCTTGTAAGGAGCTTTTACTCTGATTGAGGTATATATGTAACTGTGCTGAGGGTTAGCCATGGCCCAATCACTTAGTGATGTAGCCTGGGGTGTAAGAGCTTGAAGCTGCTGATGCAGCGCTTTGTGACAGAAAGACCAGCGAAGGAAGCCATGATGTAGCTCCACCTTAATGGAAGGTTTAGACGTAAAGTAGCGGATTAGGACTGATAGTGTGTGGTTGACCTTGGAGACATAAAGTGGTGTGACAGCATAGGAGGTTTAAGTAAGATGCTTGATTTGTAGGTTTGGAGAAAGAGGAAAAAAACAAACAAAAAAAAACATATTGTAACTGGAAAAGTCTTGATTCAAGCAAACTCTAATTGTGACAAGTACAATATACAAGGCCCTGGCGTGAGTGATAGAGTAGTCGTGAAACTGTGTGAAGTGTGCGCACCTGTACGTGGTGTAATTGTGTTTTTAGTCCAAGATTAGCTCATGGAATGGTGATATCTTGGATGGTATGTAGTGAATCGTAGGGAGTGCCTGAAAGAAAACCTTAAACTGAGAGCATGCAAAAGTGTCAGCGGTTGTGTTGTGGACACCAGGAATGAAAATGTAGACTTGGCTACCTGCCAAATCAGCCTGCGAATTAGCCACAGTGGTGGCGAGTATGACCGCCCTTGCTAATGAAATCACAGCCTGCGGAGTTGTCAGAGCAGCATTTAACTGCCTTGCCGGTCCAAAGATGACCCCATGTGAGGGTGGCCGCCACGTTGGGGTAGATCTCTGACAAGTCTCTCTAAAGACCGGCAAGGCATCCAGCCAGGCATCCCTAACCAGGACTAACTTAAAAAACATATGCAGACTAAATGTAAGGAACCAGTATATAAGGACTTTTAAGGAACAGAGTTTTTTTTTTTTAAATCATGCTAATGGTCTGTAATGAGCCTGGTGAAAAAGGACCGTAAGGCTTGACCTATGAGCGGAAACCTTAGTTGCGTAGAAGACTAATACATAAGGGAAAGTACAATAGACTAAGTCCCAGCAGGGTATGATAATGCCTGGAGGTGTACTTTATAACTTAAGTTATAAGAGAAAGTGGACCAACAGTGCTTAGATACGTGAAAGCATAACTATGTACTATTACAGTAGATTAGTGAATTTAAACACTGTAGCCTCTTCTGGTCGGTAAACGAATGAACGGGAGAACAGTAACGAGAAAGAACTCCTGCGTTCGGCTAAATGGAGCATACAAAACAGATTTTTAAACAAAAGCCAATTGTACCTGTGGTCGTCTGAACGAACAAATGGATGAAATAGTCGAACGTAAGTTCATTTAGTGCGGTCGGTAGTTAGTTTATACGAAAATAAACGAGAGGAGTGTGTACTCTGTGGTCGGCTGTTAGCAGAAGTATACTAACGTGTAAAATCACAAATGGGTAAGTAATAAAGGGAGCCTATACTCGTGTTTTTAGGCCCGAACTTGGGAAATAGTCGAACGCCATTTCCCATGTTAATGCTGACGTGGACATGCCGGTCTCGTGACCGGAAGCCGGGTAGCAAGTGGCGAAGTCGGGTAGAAGCCAGTGCACAGGCACGGAAGACGGAGGTAGGAGCTGCTGGCGACGGACTGCTTGCTGGAGAAAGCTTGAGACAGGACTTGGCGGGAACGATGAACCGGAAGTACAGGTAACTATGGAGACGAAAAACAGCTTGCACAACAAAGGTAAGTAGGGGGGCAGGGTTTATATAGGATCATAACTCCTCCCACAAATTCAGGCCAAATGGCCTTCCAACATTCATAGTGCAGATGGAGAAAGTATGTGAACCCCTAGACTAATGACATCTCCAAGAGCTAATTGGAGTGAGATGTCAGCCAACTGGAGTCCAATCAATGAGATGAGATTGGAGGTGTTGGTTATGTAACGGATCGCCTGGCACCCCGACTGGGTACCTCCGTTAAAGGATGCTCCTAGCGCTTCCTGAGGACTTCAAGCACTGCAGCAGACACCACAACCACCGAATCTGAGAAGCATAGGAATCCTCTCAAGCCTCTGAATGCTGTAGACAGTTGAATAGGAACCATACGAATAGGTTTACACTCCTAGCAGTCAAACTGGAACAGCATACAATAAATCTTCCCCTAATAATGAGCTGACACTTCACTTTGAGGGTTAAACAGGAACTCTTAGATTTATTCACACACTGTCTTATAAAGGATTCTCCCATGCAAGGGAGGGATTTACAATACACCAATCACACAATGGTTACATCCCACAGATTCCCTCCCCGTAGCCTGGGAGATAATCCAATTATACATACAGTTTAAAACATTCTTTTTACCCAACTTTCATAACTTTAAAACCATACCTCCAATTCACATAAAAAGTATATATCCACAATCAATCCATTCAGGGGAACAACATATCAAAAAATGGCATGAATCAGACCAGGGGTTCAGAAGTTAGTAAAATATATTTTAAAAAACCCTGCCAGCATGGCTTTCCGGCCCAGACCAGTTTCAGTGTCTTCTATTCTGGAGATAATTGAGAAGTAATTCAATTATCTCCCAGGACACAGACAAGACTCCATTATGCACATGGGGAGCACAAAGCAATAAAATACTATAAAATACACAAAGTCACATTTTATACATAAAACACAGACATGTCACATATCCCCAGATAGCTGGGATCTGAGCGCACAAAACTACCGAATAGCGCGCAGATCCTATTCACACAGTTCAATTGCCATGGAGCCGAAGTCTTTAGCTACACGAATGGGCTCCATGGCATAGCTATCAGGGTTAACACATTCACATAAAGTCTGGTCCATAGTCCAAAGGCAAGAGGCGGGCAAGCAGCCCCCTCCAAGGACACGTGGCGTGGTCGGTTTCGCCACACTTCTCCCCTTTACCCCCCAGACTAACAGGGTATCTGAACTCCTGCCGGTCAGTGCCCTGGTTAGTCCAGCAACCCACCTAGGAAGCACAAACAGAAGTACCTCCCACCCACAATAAATGTTTACTCCACCTGGATAAAGTAGCAGCTTGTCCAGGTCCTGGTTCCTCACCACGGCTGTGCGGGGAGCTGGTAGACTGCCTTGGTGGGTTGCTGAGTGGGCAGAGACTAGCGGTACTCTGCCCTGGTGCCAGCGCTACCACTGAAGTAGCCTGATTGGAGCCTGTTTGTGGGAGGGGGAGACCGACCGTCTCCCCTCTGGGTACACAGCTCTGGGGCTGGGGGACAGGACCGACTGTCCCTACCCCTTGTGCTGCAAGTGCAGAGACTACGGTCTCATCTGCACTGTTTGGGGGTGTAACATCTCCCCTTGGTGGGTTAGGCTGCCGCTGGAGAGAGGGTGTAACAAGCTCCTCTCTCTGAACTGTAACCTGCTGCTGGGGAGAGGGGGTAGCAGGCTCATCTCCCTGACACTCTCTCTGCTGGTGGAGAGGGGGACCAGCTGTCTCCCCTTTTAATATTTTGTCCTGCTGCTGGGGTGCGAGACTGACGGTCTCTGCTCCCTGCAGGACGCTCTGCCGCTGGGGAGGAAGGATGGCACCTTCTGCTCCCTGGGGTACACACTGCCGCTGGGGAGGAAGGATGGCAACTTCTGCTCCCTGGGGTACACACTGCCGCTGGGGAGGAAGGACGGCACCTTCAGCCCCCTGTAACACACACTGCCGCTGGGGAGGAAGGACGACACCTTTGGCTCCCTGTACCACACACTGCCGCTGGGGAGGAAGGATGACACCTTCAGTTCCCTGTACCACACACTGCCGCTGGGGAGGAAGGATGCCACCTTCAGCTCCCTGCAACGCACACTGCCGCTGGGGATCTGGGCCGACTGCCCAGCATCCCTGTAGGGCCGGTAGAGAGATCTCGATCCCATCTCCACCTGCCATCTGTGGGTCTCTCCAGGACCAGTCTATGAGGTCCCCCACTTCTGCAACTGGTAGTGAAGCAGGGGGTACCTCTGCCGCGTTTTCCCAGCTGTAGGCTGGCAGGTCTGGGTCTGCCACCCAGTTTTCCCGTTCTGCGTCCATGCTCTGTGGCTGACATGAGTTTAGTAATTCCACATAGTCCATCTCCAGCTCTTGTTCCATGGCAGCGAAACGGCGGAGGTCTTCTCGGAGTCCCATAGATCTTGGGCCCTGTAACATCTCACCTCGGTAATGAAAGATAGCCCAGTACCGTGACTCTGCTGGACTGCCGAAGTCGATGTCTTCCGCTAAGGCTTTCCACAACAGGCCAGGGCTAGTGTAGTTCTCTCCCTCCGGTTGGATGCCCTCTGCCCTCCACGTCTCTGGCTGGACGGTGCACCACCACAGTGCCCAGTATGAGGCATTCAGGCTCAGTTCCCTTTCCACAAGGTACTCGAGTTGTCTTACCCACTGCCCTCCGGGTTGGTCTTCCAAAAGCGGCATCCGCCAGGCCATTTGTTTCTCTAACTGGTATGCGACACCAGGAAGGCGCTGCTGCTGTTGATACTGGACTTCCTCCAGGGCATCGTACCATAATTCTTTCCGGGCATTATCTCTCCATTCCAATTCACTCTCTTCCTCAGGTGTGTGTGCTGCCCAGGGGTCCACGAACCCCATTTTCCCAAATCTTTCTGTAGATAAGGACGCTATATGAACACTAGCGTCGCCCTCAATTTGTAAATCCAAACATTACCAGTGTCTCCGAGCTGATTCTCCTCGCACTAGGATGCCATCCCACCGCTTGCCACCAATGTAACGGATCGTCTGGCACCCCGACTGGGTACCTCCGTTAAAGGATGCTCCTAGCGCTTCCTGAGGACTTCAAGCACTGCAGCAGACACCACAACCACCGAATCTGAGAAGCATAGGAATCCTCTCAAGCCTCTGAATGCTGTAGACAGTTGAATAGGAACCATACGAATAGGTTTACACTCCTAGCAGTCAAACTGGAACAGCATACAATAAATCTTCCCCTAATAATGAGCTGACACTTCACTTTGAGGGTTAAACAGGAACTCTTAGATTTATTCACACACTGTCTTATAAAGGATTCTCCCATGCAAGGGAGGGATTTACAATACACCAATCACACAATGGTTACATCCCACAGATTCCCTCCCCGTAGCCTGGGAGATAATCCAATTATACATACAGTTTAAAACATTCTTTTTACCCAACTTTCATAACTCTAAAACCATACCTCCAATTCACATAAAAAGTATATATCCACAATCAATCCATTCAGGGGAACAACATATCAAAAAATGGCATGAATCAGACCAGGGGTTCAGAAGTTAGTAAAATATCTTTTAAAAAACCCTGCCAGCATGGCTTTCCGACCCAGACCAGTTTCAGTGTCTTCTATTCTGGAGATAATTGAGAAGTAATTCAATTATCTCCCAGGACACAGACAAGACTCCATTATGCACATGGTGAGCACAAAGCAATAAAATACTATAAAATACACAAAGTCACATTTTATACATAAAACACAGACATGTCACATATCCCCAGATAGCTGGGATCTGAGCACAACTACCAAATAGATCCTATTCACACAGTTCAATTGCCATGGAGCCGAAGTCTTTAACTACACGAATGGGCTCCATGGCATGGCTATCTGGGTTAACACATTCACATAAAGTCTGGTCCATAGTCCAAAGGCAAGAGGCAGGCAAGCAGGCCCCTCCAAGGAAACATGGCGTGGTCGGTTTCGCCACAAGTTACAGCTGCCCTGCCCTATAAAAAACACACACCAGTTCTGGGTTTGCTTTTCACAAGAAGCATTGCCTGATGTGAATGATGCCTCGCACAAAAGAGCTCTCAGAAGACCTATGATTAAGAATTGTTGACTTGCATAAAGCTGGAAAGGGTTATAAAAGTATCTCCAAAAGCCTTGCTGTTCATCAGTCCACGGTTAGACAAATTGTCTATAAACAGAGAAAGTTCAGCACTGCTGCTACTCTCCCTAGGAGTGGCCGTCCTGTAAAGATGACTGCAATAGCACAGTGCAGACTGCTCAATGAGGTGAAGAAGAATCCTAGATTGTCAGCTAAAGACTTACAAAAGTCACTGGCAAATGCTAACTTCCCTGTTAGCTAATCTACAATACGTAAAACACTAAACAAGAATGGATTTCATGTGAGGATACCACAGAGGAAGCCACTGCTGTCCAAACAAAACATTGCTGCACGTTTACAGTTTGCACAAGAGCAAATGGATGTTCCACAGCAGTACTGGAAAAATAATTTGTGGACAGATGAAACCAAAGTTTAGTTGTTTGGAAGAAACACACAACACTATGTGTGGCGAAAAAGAGGCACAGCCCACCAACATCAAAACCTCATCCCAACTGTGACGTATGGTGGTGGGGGCATCATGGTTTGGGGCTGCTTTGCTGCGTCAGGGCCTGGGTGGATTGCTATCATCGAAGGAAAAAGGAATTCCCAAGTTTATCAAGACTTTTTGTCAGGAGAACTTAAGGCCATCTGTCTACCATCTGAAGCTCAACAGAAGATGGGTGTTGCAAAAGGACAATGACCCAAAGCATAGAAGTAAATCAACAAAAGAATGGCTTAAACAGAAGAAAATACGCCTTCTGAAGTGGCCCAGTCAGAGTCCTGCCCTCAAATCGATTGAGATGCTGTGGCATGACCTCAAGAAAGCATTTCACACCAGACATCCCAAGAATATTGCTGAACTGAAACAGTTCTGTAAAGAGGAATGGTCAAGAATTACTCCTGACCATTGTTCACGTCTGATCTGCAACTACAGGAAATGTTGTGGTTGAAGTTATTGCTGCCAAAGGAGGTTCAACAAGTTATTAAATCCAAGGGTTCACATACTTTTTCCACCTGCACTGTGAATGTTTACATGGTGTGTTCAATAAAAACATGTCAACATTTCATTCTTTGTGTGTGTTACGACACTCACCGCCAGGGGAGTGAAGCCGCCGCTTAATAGATAATCCCCTTTCTCCAGAAATGCAGTTTTAGTCCAGCCGATCGTCAAACTCCCGAACGGAGCATACGAACACGGCAACTCCCGATCAGCAATCCATCCGAAATCCTTTCACAGCTAGAAATAAACAAAAACGCTGTTCCAATAGTAAATCCCTCCACAAACGAGACCAAGCTCCGTCTTGAAGGTCAAACAGGAATGTGTTTAATGGGGGCTACCTGCCCGGTATTTATGCGGGTCTCCACAAGGTGGACACTCCCCTAGGGGACCTTGTGGAAGACTGTAAAACATATTGGACAGTAGCCAATCGCAGTGGCTTCAATATAAGCCCTTCCCATTTTACCCATAAATCTGTCTTCTCTATCCCGGAGATAATTGGGAAGAAATCCAATTATCTCCCAGGATAGAGACAACCACCATTTTAAAACATAATAAGAAAAATACAATAAAATACATAAATTCAGAAATACCGATTGCATATGGTTCGTGTAACGTATCCCCAGATAGCCTGGATCTGAGTGCATATTCCTACCGAATAGCGCTCAGATCCGATGTACATAGTTCAATCGCCATGGAGTCAAAGTCTTTCACAAGTCCTTCGGTATACAAATGACCCCATGGGACGGCTACCTGGGTAAAGTCCATACGAAGGATAGAAACTCCCGAACTGACCGGTGTTCATACGCCTCAACGAAAGAGAAAGCGGGCGGCAGCTTCCAGCGGTGTTCGGCAGATAAAGTATCCGTTTTTAGTTCCATAGGATTTGTACCGAACACCGCTGATTCTCCTCGTGTCCCAAAATGGCCGCCGCCTCGTGGTCGGCATACGAACGACGACCACCCGTACAAATGGAATGGAGAGGTGTCTGCGGTTAACCGCAACGTTCTAATTGAGGTCAATGAGTTAACGAGCAACACACTCCTCTCCTGGGTGGCCGTTTGTTCGGTAGTTTCAATCGGTATTAGGGGAAATACACGAACAGGGGCATACGGACAGGAAATCCACGAAATCAAGGCAAACAGACGAACCAGCAATATAAGTCTATACAGATGGATTTGTCACAGGACTGTTCACCCTACATAGGGTCACTTGGCAGATATGGATTGACACCTGTCCTCAGAGACCCTGATACACACTGACACAGAGCAGAATAGAGACTGTTCCCCGTCCTCAAAGCCCCTGATACACACTGACAAAGAGCAGAATAGAGACTGTTCCCCCTACATAGGGTCACTTGGCAGATATGGATTGACACCTGTCCTCAAAGCCCCTGATATACACTGACACATAGCAGAATAGAGACTGTTCCCCGTCCTCAGAGACCATGATACACACTGACACAGAGCAGAATAGAGACTGTTCCCCGTCCTCAAAGCCCCAGATACACACTGACAAAGAGCAGAATAGAGACTGTTACCCCTACATAAGGTCACTTGGCAGATATGGATTGACACCTGTCCTCAAAGCCCCTGATACACACTGACAAAGAGCAGAATAGAGACTGTTCCCCATCCTCAAAGCCCCTGATACACACTGACAAAGAGCAGAATTCACGTTGTTTCTATGATGTGCATAACATGTTCTTGTAAATGTTTGTTAAATTTTTCCTGGAATTGTAATTTTTGAATCTGAATAAAGATCCAGTCAAATCCCTGATACACACTGACACAGAGCAGAATAGGGACTGTTCCCCCTACATAGGGTCACTATGTGCCTTTTTTTTTGTTTGGTTTTTGAAGCCACAGTGCAGTACCAGAGGGCCTAAAATTTAGGCATGTACACATGCCTGAAAAATTCGGTATTGTTGCAGCCGCTGCTGTAGCAGCGGCCAGAAAAAAATGATGTTTGTTTCACAGGCAGAAAGTGCCCTAAAACATGGCGGCTTGAACCCTAGTTGGTGGCGGATAAGTCACGCAAGTCAACGCATTCAGAGCTAAAATGCAGCAGCGTGTGGACCATTTTTAGCCCAAGGCAGCTCATCTCATCAGGCCTTTTTTAATCAAATGTATCGCCCAGTGTCATTTCCTTTGGGATTCCGAGCTACTCATTTCCCGTTCCTCCTCCTCACTGATGTCAATGAAGGTATGTTCTTCTCCCCCTGCCACGTACAACACCACGGGTACCAGATAGGTGACAACGAGCACCCTGGGATGCCTGTTGTGGTTGGTCTCCTCCTCAAAGCCACATTCCTCCTCTGACTCCTCTTCCTCACAATCCTCTTCCAGCGTTGCCGCAGGTCCAGCAAGCGATGCTGATAAGGCTGTTTCTGGTGGTGATGGTGACCACAACTCTTCCTCTTTCTCTTCACGCTCATCTACGGCCTGATCCAGCACTCTTCGAAGGGCACACTCCAGGAAGAAAACAAATGGTATGATGTCGCTGATGGTGCCTTTGGTGCGACAGACTAGGTTTGTCACCTCCTCAAAAGGACGCATGAGCCTACAGGCATTGCGCATGAGCGTCCAGTAACGTGGCAAAAAAATTCCCAGCTCCCCAGAGGCTGTCCTAGCATCCCGGTCATACAAATATTCATTAACAGCTTTTTCTTGTTGGAGCAGGCGGTCGAACATTAGGAGTGTTGAATTCCAACGTGTCGGGCTGTCGCAAATCAAGCGACTCACTGGCATGTTGTTTCGCCGCTAGATATTGGCAAAGTGAGCCATGGCCATGTAGGAACACCTGAAATGGCCACACACCTTCCTGGCCTGCTTCAGGACATACTATAAGCCTGTGTACTTATGCACAAAGCGTTGTACGATCAGATTACACACATGTGCCATGCACGGCACATGTGTCAACTTGCCCAACTTCAATGCCGCTATCAAATTTTTTCCGTTATCACAAACCACTTTGCCGATATCCAGTTGCACCGGAGTCAGCCACTTTTCCACCTGTGCATTCAGGGCAGACAGGAGTGCTTGTCCGGTGTGACTCTCTGCTTTCAAGCAAGTCAAACCCAAGACGGCGTGACACTGCCGTATCAGGAATGTGGAATAGTACCTGGGGAGCTGGGGGGTGCCGTTGATGTGGAGCAAGTCGCAGCAGCAGAAGAGGACTCAGCCGAGGAGGTTATGGAAGAGGATGGAGTAGGAGGAGTAGAGGAGGTGTCAGCAGGACTGCCTGCAAGTCGTGGCGGTGTCACCAACTCCTCTGCAGAGCCATGCATTCCATGCTTGGCAGCAGTCAGCAGGTTTACCCAATTCGCAGTGTAGGTGATATACCTGCCCTGACCATGCTTTGCAGACCAGGTATCAGTGGTCAGATGGACCCTTGCCCCAACACTGTGTGCCAGACATGCCATTACTTCCTTTTGCACAATCGAGTACAGGTTGGGGATTGCCTTTTGTGAAAATAAATTTCTGCCGGGTACCGTCCACTGCGGTGTCCCAATAGCTACAAATGTTTTGAACGCCTCAGACTCCACCAGCTTGTATGGTAAAAGCTGGCGGGCTAATAGTTCGGACAAGCCAGCTGTCAGACGCTGGGAAAGGGGGTGACTTTCTGACATTGGCTTCTTATGCTCAAACATGTCCTTGACAGACACATGACTGTGGGCAGATGAGCGGGAACTGCTCAAGGCGGGAGATGGAGTGGCGGATGGTTGAGAGGGGGCAAGGAGGACAGCAGTGGTTGACGTGGCTGAAGATGCTGGACCAGGAGGAGGATGGCGGCTAAGAGTAGGCGTGCTGCTTGTACTCATGTGTTGATCCCATAGGCGTTTGTGATGTGAGATCATGTGCCTACGCAAAGCAGTTGTACCTAGGTGGGTGTTGGACTTCCCACGACTCAGTTACATTTGGCACAGGTTGCAAATGGCATCGCTGTTGTCAGAGGCAGACACACAAAAAAAATTCCACACTGCTGAGCTCTGCAATTACGGTATTCTGGTGGTGGACACAGCATGCGTTGATTGGCGTGCTGCCTGGCTGACCCCGGGTGCCGATGCATGCTGTCTGACTGTGCCACTAGCTCCTTGCGACGACCTCCCCCTGCTTCCAACTCGTCTCCTCCTCCTCCTCTCTGTCTCCCCATCTGAACTTTCACCCTGTTCTTCTTCTTGCCGAGCGGGCACCCACGTGACATCCATGGACGCATCGTCATCATCAGCCGCTTCACTTGTATCTGACAACTCAGCAAAGGAAGCAGCAGCGGGTACAACATTATCATCATCACACCGTACGTCGATGTGTGTAATGCTGCCTGCCTGAGACATATCCCTGTTATCTACATCCTCTGGCAATAATGGTTGCGCATCACTCATTTCTTCAAACGGATGTGTGAATAACTCCTCTGACATACCAAGTAAAGCAGTTGTGGTGCTAGTTTTGGTGGGGGTGGCCGGCGGGTGAGTGGTATCTTGAGAGGTGCCTGAAGCTAAGCTGGAGGAGGATGGTGCGTCAAGGTTCCGAGCGGAAGCTGTAGAAGATTGGGTGTCCTGTGTTAGCCAGTCAACTATGTCCTCAGAACTTTTCAAGTTCAGGGTACGTGGCCTCTGAAAACTGGGCATTATTCTAGGGCCAAAGGGAATCACAGCACCACGACCACGACGGCCCCTGCGGGGTGGCCTGCCTCTGCCTGTCATTTTTTGGGGGGATTAGTGGTACTATGCGTGCAAGCTACTGTGAGACCAGATATGAGTGGCAATGTGCACTGGCACAGGTCTGCAGAGCACAGACTGTAGGCCTGACACACCCGCTTGAAGACAAGTAACTGCTATTCAATCTATAACAGTGAAAAAGTTTTTTGGTTTTAAATGCACGCTATTGTGACACCAGATATGAGTGGCAATGTGCACTGGCACAGTTCTGCAGAGCACACGCTGAAGGCCTGACACACCCGCTTTAAGGACACTGACTGCTATTAGCTTACACTGGAAACCTTTTTTTCTTTGTAAAAGCACGCTATAGAGACACCAGATATGAGTGGCAATGTACACTGGCACAGGTCTGCAGAGCACAGGCTGTAGGCCTGACACACCCGCTTTAAGGGCACTGACTGCTATTAGCTTACACTGGAAACCTTTTTTTCTTTGTAAAAGCACGCTATAGAGACACCAGATATGAGTGGCAATTTGCACTGGCACAGTTCTGCAGAGCACAGGCTGTAGGCCTGACACACCCGCTTGAAGACAAGTAACTGCTATTCAATCTATAACAGTGAAAAAAGTTTTTTGGTTTTAAATGCACGCTATTGTGACACCAGATATGAGTGGCAATGTGCACTGGCACAGTTCTGCAGAGCACAGGCTGTAGGCCTGACACACCCGCTTGAAGACAAGTAAATGCTATTCAATCTATAACAGTGAAAAAAAATTTTTGGTTTTAAATGCACGCTATTGTGACACCAGATATGAGTGGCAATGTGCACTGGCACAGTTCTGCAGAGCACATGCTGAAGGCCTGACACACCCACTTTAAGGACACTGACTGCTATTAGCTTACACTGGAAACCTTTTTTTCTTTGTAAAAGCACGCTATAGAGACAGCAGATATGAGTGGCAATGTGCACTGGCACAGGTCTGCAGAGCACAGGCTGTAGGCCTGACACACCCGCTTGAAGACAAGTAACTGCTATTCAATCTATAACAGTGAAAAAAAGTTTTTTGGTTTTAAATGCACGCTATTGTGACACCAGATATGAGTGGCAATGTGCACTGGCACAGTTCTGCAGAGCACACGCTGAAGGCCTGAAACACCCGCTTTAAGGACACTGACTGCTATTAGCTTACACTGGAAACCTTTTTTTCTTTGTAAAAGCATGCTATAGAGACACCAGATATGAGTGGCAATGTGCACTGGCATAGGTCTGCAGAGCACATGGTGAAGGACTGACACACCCGCTTTAAGGAAACTGACTGCTATTCAATCTATAACAGTGAAAAAAGTTTTGGGGTTTTAAATGCACGCTATTGTGACACCAGATATGAGTGGCAATGTGCACTGGCACAGTTCTGCAGAGCACACGCTGAAGGACTGACACACCCGCTTTAAGGACACTGACTGCTATTAGCTTACACTGGAAACCTTTTTTTCTTTGTAAAAGCACGCTATAGAGACACCAGATATGAGTGGCAATGTGCACTGGCACAGGTCTGCAGAGCATAGGCTGTAGGCCTGACACACCCGCTTGAAGACAAGTAAATGCTATTCAATCTATAACAGTGAAAAAAGTTTGTTGGTTTTAAATGCACGCTATTGTGACACCAGAAATGAGTGGCAATGTGCACTGGCACAGTTCTGCAGAGCACACGCTGAAGGCCTGACACACCGCTTTAAGGACACTGACTGCTATTAGCTTACACTGGAAACCTTTTTTTCTTTGTAAAAGCAAGCTATAGAAACACCAGATATGAGTGGCAACTGTCAAAGTACACAGGCAGGGGTCTGCAGAGCACACGCTGAAGGAGTCCTGACACCCAGACGCTTGCAGACAACTAACTGCTCTTCAATCTATTACAGTGATTTTTTTTTTTTTTTTAAATGTAAAGCTTAAGCTATTGTGACAACAGATATGAGTGGTGGCACTGAATGGGCAAATGGGCACAGCATCCACTGAGCCTGACACAGAAGCTGGCAGACAACTAATTGCTCTTCAATCTATTACAGTGAAAAAAAATGTTTTAAATGTAAAGCTTAAGCTATTGTGACAACAGATATGAGTGGTGGCACTGACTGGGCAAATGGGCACAGCATCATCTGAGCCTGACACAGAAGCTGGTAGGCAGGCAACTGCAATTACATTACACAGAAAAAAAAAATAAAGCAGACTGATGTTCTAGCCCTAAAAAGGGCTTTTTGGGGTGCTGTCCTTACAGCAGAGATCAGATGAGTCTTTCAGGACTGTAGTGGACACTGAATACCCTAGCCTAGCTATCAATTTCCCTATCTAATGAGCAGCAGCTACCCTTTCTCTCCTCTCACTAAGCATGCAGCTTCCAAATGAATCTAAAATGGATGCTGGGAGGGAGGTGGGAAGTTTGCTCAATGATGACGAATAGGGGGCGGATCGAACCGCCCATGTGTTTGCCCGCGGCGGCGAACGCAAACACGCTATGTTTGCCGGGAACTATTCGCCAGCGAACAGTTCAGTACATCACTATTAAGCTATTGTGACACCAGATATGAGTGGTGGCACTGGGCAAATGGGCACAGTTTCCACTGAGCCTGACACAGAAGCTGGCAGACAACTAAATGCTCTTCAATCTATTACAGTGAAAAAAAGTTTTTTTCTTTTTAAATGTCAAGCTTAAGCTATTGTGACACCAGATTTGAGTGGTGGCACTGGGCAAATGGGCACAGTATCCACTGAGCCTGACACAGAAGCTGGCAGACAACTAACTGCTCTTCAATCTATTACAGTGAAAACAGTTTTTTGGTTTTAACTGCATGCTATAGAGACACCAGATATGAGTGGCAAAGTACACTTGCTGAGGTTGGCAGAGCACACGCTGAAGGCCTGACACCCGCTTTAAGGACACTGACTGCTATTAGCTTACAGTGAAAAACCTTTTTTCTTTGTAAAAGCACGCTATACAGACACCAGATATGAGTGGCAAATTACACTTGCTGAGGTTGGCAGAGCAAACGCTGAAGGTCTGACACCCAGACGCTTGCAGACAACTAACTGCTATTAGCTTACAGTGAAACACTTTTTTTGTTTTTAAAGGCACGCTATAGTCACACCAGATATGAGTGGTGGCACTGGGCAAATGGGCACAGTATCCACTGAGCCTGACACAGAAGCTGGCAGACAACTAACTGCTGTTCAATCTATTACAGTGAAAGCATTTTTTTTCTTTTTAAATGTCAAGCTTAAGCTATTGTGACACCAGATATGAGTGGTGGCACTGGGCAAATGGGCACAGTATCCACTGAGCCTGACACAGAAGCTGGCAGACTACTAACTGCTCTTCAATCTATTACAGTGAAAAAAAATATATTTTTAAATGTCAAGCTTAAGCTATTGTGACACCAGATATGAGTGGTGGCACTGGGCAAATGGGCACATTATCCACTGAGCCTGACACAGAAGCTGGCAGACAACTAACTGCTCTTCAATCTATTACAGTGAAAAAAAAATATATTTTTAAATGTCAAGCTTAAGCTATTGTGACATCAGATATGAGTGGTGGCACTGGGCAAATGGGCACAGTATCAACTGAGCCTGACACAGAAGCTGGCAGACAACTAACTGCTCTTCAATCTATTACAGTGAAAAAAGTTTTTGGGTTTTAAATGCACGCTATAGAGACACCAGATATGAGTGGCAAATTACACTTGCTGAGGTTGGCAGAGCACACGCTGAAGGCCTGACACACGCTTTAAGGACACTGACTGCTATTAGCTTACACTGAAAAACTCTCACCACTGGACCACCAGGGAAGGAAGCATGGTCCCCCCCCCCAGGCAGAACGGCTCCTCGCAGGCAGAACGGCTCCCCCCCTCCCATGCTAAAGGTAAGAAGGGAGGGGGGGATATAACTTTTATTTATTTTTAATTATTAATAAAAAAATATTTTATAAAAAAAAAAAAATCACACTAACAGCCCCCTCACACACACACACATCACCCCCAGACACACACATCACCCCAGACACACACAGCCCCCCCAGACACACACAGCCCCCACAGACAAACACAGCCCCCCCCCAGACACACACAGCACCCCCAAACGCACCCAGCACCCCCAGACACACACAGCCCCCCCAGACACACACAGCCCCCCAGACACACACAGCACCCCCAGACACACACAGCACCCCCAGACATACAGCACCCCCAGACACACATGCCCCCCCGACACACACAGCCCCCCCGACACACACAGCCCCCCGACACACACAGCCCCCCCCCTGACACACACAGCCCCCCCAGACACACACAGCACCCAAACACACACAGCACCCCCAAACACACACAGCACCCCCAGACACACACAGCACCCCCAGACACACACAGCACCCCCAAACACACACAGCGCACGCAGACACACAGCGCACCCAGACACACAGCGCACCCAGACACACAGCGCACCCAGACACACTGCACCCTCAGACACACAGCACCCTCAGACACACAGCACACATCACCTTCAGACACACACATCACCTTCAGACACACACAACACCTTCAGACACACACAGCACCCTCACACACAGCACCCTCACTCACACACAGCACCCTCAGAGAGACAGCACCCTCAGAGAGACAGCACCCTCAAACAGACAGCACCCTCAGACAGACAGCACCCTCAGACAGACAGCACCCTCGCTCACACACATACACATATATAAAATAACCCTCAGTGAGTTAACAGACAAAGAATATTAGAAACCTAGAATGTGACGGCAGATAAAAACACCCTCACACACAGCACCCCTCTTAAATACACACACACTGCGCCCCTCACACATACAATACGTCCAAATATATATATACACACACACACACTACAGCACCCCTCACACAGCATCTCCTACACACCCTCTCTACAACCCCTATACACACTACGTCACCTATACACACACACACACACTACAGCCTGTATGCACACACTCGCTACATCCCCTATAACACTATGCCCCCTATACACACACTATCTACAGCCCCTAGCCACACATATTACACCACAAACACAAATTAAATTGACCTATTTACACAATACCACACCACACTCTACACACACGCAATTTCACAAGCAGGCTCCAAACACATGCACCATACACTTTCCTGGCCCAATTGTCCTCTGGTATCCCACTTGTGGAGACACCAGAGACAATTTAAAAGCAAACACAGCGCAAGCCTTTTTCTAATGCAAGAGCTCTTCAGCAGGTGCATTGAACCAACTTGCTCACTTTGAGAGGGGGTGTGCTTGTCATTAGTGATGACAAAACACACCCTCTCTGGTCCTGCCCCCTTCTTAGGGGGCCGCTCTGATTGAAAAATGCCCGGGCCTAATTTTTTTCCCAGTCCGGCCCTGTATATGGCTGTAGGTGTCTTTTGAAGTTACACCACACCTTCTGGATAGATAATTCCACTGGATGATCTCCTCAATTGGTATAAACAGGACAAAAAAACTGATATTGCAGATTATCTTAATTATGATACATATGAAAGGATCAGTCTATGAGCATCGGCTTTGATATATAGCACAGTACGCCACTTTTCAGTTGGAACCTCCCAGTTAAACACACAGCAGCACATAACAGGCAGCATAGAGGGTTTTAGACTTCAAATACTTTTATTTACATAAAACATAGATAGAATGGGCAATTAAAAGTGTATGGGTAGAGTTGAGCGGATACCTGGATGTTCGGGTTTCAGCCGAACTTCAGCAAAAGTTTGAGTTTGAACTCGAACTTGACCCGAACTTGACCCCGAACCCCATTGAAGTCAATGGGGACCTAAACTTTTTGGCACTCAAATGGCTCTTAAAAAGTCCTGTAAAGGGCTAGAGGGCTGCAAAAGGAAGTAAAATGGGGTTAAGAGCAGGACAAGTGCAAACAAATGTGGATAGGGAAATAACTTAAAATAACACAAAATACATACAAATTAAAAATAATAATCTTGAATGAGGATGTGGAGTAGGAGGTTGAGGTTGAGGAGGCAGTGACCGTGGCAGTGTAGGTGGAAGCGGCACAGGAGGTAGCCAACACTGTATTTTTTTTTTTTTAATTGGGGTAGCCGCCAAAATATTAGGACATATTAAAAAAAGAAAACAAAGAATAAATGCACTTGAGTATAACAATGGCTGGGTGAGGCCGGTATACAGTTGCAAGAAAAATTATGTGAACCCTTTGGAATGATATGGATTTCTGCACAAATTGGTCATAAAATGTGATCTGATCATCATCTAAGTCACAACAATAGACAATCGCAGTCTGCTTAAATTAATAACGCACAAAGAATAAAATTTTGCCATCTTTTTATTGAACACACCATGTAAACATTCACAGTGCAGGTGGAAAAAGTATTTGAACCCCTAGACTAATGACCTCTCCAAGAGCTAATTGGAGTGAGATGTCAGCCAACTGGAGTCCAATCAATGAAATGAGATTGGAGGTGTTGGTTGCAGCTGCCCTATAAAAAACACACACCAGTTCTAGGTTTGCTTTTCACAAGAAGCATTGCCTGATGTAAATGATGCCTTGCACAAAAGAGCTCCCAGAAGACCTCCGATTAAGAATTGTTGACTTGCATAAAGCTGGAAAGGGTTATAAAAGTATCTCCAAAAGCCTTGCTGTTCATCAGTCCACGGTAAGACAATTTGTCTATAAATGGAGAAAGTTCAGCACTACTGCTACTCTCCCTAGGAGTGGCGGTCCAGTAAAGATGACTGCAAGAGCACAGCACAGACTGCTCAATGCGGTGAAGAAGAATCCTAGAGTGTCAGCTAAAGACTTACAAAAGTCACTGTAAAATGCTAAAATCCCTGTTAGCGAATCTACAATACGTAAAACACTAAACAAGAATGGATTTCATGTGAGGATACCACAGAAGAAGCCACTGCTGTCCAACCAAAACATTGCTGCACGTTTACAGTTTGCACAAGAGCACCTGGATGTTCCACAGCAGTACTGGCAAAATATTCTGTGGACAGATGAAACCAAAGTTGAGTTGGAAGAAACACACAACACTGTGTGGCGAAAAAGAGGCACAGCACACCAACATCAAAACCTCATCCCAACTGTGAAGTATGGTGGTGGGGGCATCATGGTTTAGGGCTGCTTTGCTGCGTCAGGGCCTGGACGGATTGCTATCATCGAAGGAAAAATGAATTCCCAAGTTTATCAAGACATTTTGCAGGAGAACTTAAGGCCATCTGTCTACCAGCTGAAGCTCAACAGAAAATGGGTGTTGCAACAGGACAATGACCCAAAGCATAGAAGTAAATCAACAACAGAATGGCTTACACAGAAGAAAATATGCCTTCTGAAGTGGCCCAGTCAGAGTCCTGACCTCAAGCCGATTGAGATGCTGTGGCAAGACCTCAAGAAAGCGATTCACACCAGACATCCCAAGAATATTGCTGAACTGAAACAGTTCTGTAAAGAAGAATGGTCAAGGAATACTCCTGACCGTTGTGCATGTCTGATCTGCAACTACAGGAAATGTTTGGTTGAAGTTATTGCTGCCAAAGGAGGTTCAACCCGTTATTAAATCCAAGGGTTCACATACTTTTTCCACCTGAACTGTGAATGTTTACATGGTGTGTTCAATAAAAACATGGCAACATTTCATTCTTTGTGTGTTATTAGTTTAAGCAGACTGTGATTGTCTATTGTTGTGACTTTTTTGACCAATTTGTGCAGAAATAAATTTAGAAACATAGAATGTGACGGCAGATAAGAACCATTCAGCCCATCTAGTCTGCCCAATTTTCTAAATACTTTCATTAGTCTCTGGCCTTATCTTATAGTTAGGATAGCCTTATGCCTATCCCACCCATGCTTAAACTCCTTTACTGTGTTAACCTCTACCACTTCAGCTGGAAGGCTATTCCATGCATCCACTACCCTCTCAGTAAAGTAATACTTCCTGATATTATTTTTAAACCTTTGCCCCTCTAATTTAGGACTATGTCCTCTTGTTGTGGTAGTTTTTCTTCTTTTAAATATAGTCTCCTCCTTTACTGTGTTGATTCCCTTTATGTATTTAAATGTTTCTATCATATCCCCCCTGTCTCGTCTTTCCTCCAAGCTATTCATGTTAAGATCCTTTAACCTTTCCTGGTAAGTTTTATCCTGCAATCCATGAACCAGTTTAGTAGCCCTTCTCTGAACTCTCTCTAAGGTATCAATATCCTTCTGAAGATACGGTCTCCAGTACTGCGTACAATACTCCAAGTGAGGTCTCACCAGTGTTCTTTACAATGGCATGAGCACTTCCCTCTTTCTACTGCTAATACCTCTCCCTATACAACCAAGCATTCTGCTAGCATTTCCTGCTGCTCTATTACATTGTCTGCCTACCTGTAAGTCATCAGAAATAATCACCCTTAAATCCCTTTCCTCAGATGTTGAGGTTAGGACTCCATCAAATATTCTGTACTCTGCCCTTGGGTTTTTACATCCAAGATGCATTATCTTCCACATTAAATGTCAGTTGCCACAACTCTGACCATTTTTCTAGTTTACTTAAATCATTATCCATTTGGCTTATCCCTCCTGGAACATCAACCCTGTTACATATCTTAGTATCATCAGCAAAAAGACATACCTTACCATCAAGACCTTCTGCAATATCACTAATAAAAATATTAAAGAGAATGGGTACAAGTACAGAGGTACCCCACTGGTGAAAAGCCCAAGCTTCGAATATACTCCATTGACTACAACCCTCTGTCGCCTGTCACTCAGCCACTGCCTCACCCATTCAACAATATTGGAATCCAAACTTAAAGATTGCAGTTTATTGATAAGCCTTCTATGTGCAACAGTGTCAAAAGCCTTACTGAAATCTAGGTAAGCAATGTCTACTGCACCACCCTGATCTATAATTTTAGTTACCCAATCAAAAAAATCAATAAGATTAGTTTGGCATCTCCCTGAAGTAAACCCATGTTGTCTCTGATCTTGAAATCCATGTGTCTTTAGATGTTCAACACCTCTTGTTGCATTGACTCCAAAGGCCACTAGAGGTGCTTCCTAGTCCAGTGTTGCATGGAGATGCTGAACGTTCCCCCATAAAGAACCAGGTGGGGCCGTCCAGAGCGGCATTGGAGAAAAGGTGGGTGAAAAGGTGAGTTTTACTGAGATTGGAGGGGGTGGGCACCTAAACAGGACTATAGTGTCAGGAATGATACGTTTGTATTCCTAACACTATAGTGTACCTTTAATACAATGGACCAATTTCATCTGAATGCTTTCTGAGAGAAAAACACAGTGCTTCCAGAGAACTGAAAGGGAAAATACTACAACTGTTACAAAATAGACGGTTACAATAGGAATAATGGGGAATAAAAATAACATTAATTGCTGTGACTTTTTTATGTTTATGATTCGATGGTTTAAAACTATTTTGCCATCAGACTGCATAATACATTGCTGACTTATTTTAGCTTCTTCAGTAGTGCTTATTTTAGCACTACTGAAGTAAGGCTTACTGGCCTATAGTTGCCAGACTCCTCCCTATTACCATTCTTGTGAATGGGCACAACATTCGCCAACTTCCAATCTTCTGGGACTACTCCTGTTATCAATGATTGGTTAAATAAATCTGCTAATGGTTTTGCTAGTACACCACTAAGCTCTTTTAATAGCTTTGGGTGTATTCCATCAGGTCCCATTGACTTATTTGTCTTTACTTTTGACAGTTGAAAAATAACCTCTTCCTCTGTAAACTCACGTGTAATAAATAACTAATTTATCCTTTTTCTTAACTGAGGTCCCTCTCCTTCATTTTAATCTGTAAATACCGAACACAAATATTAATTGAGGCAGGCAGCTAGACCTTTATCCTCTTCTACATACCTCCCTTCTTTTGTTTTTTTATCTAATTAATCCTTGTTTTACTTTTCTTTTCTCATTTATGCATCTAAAAAAAAGTTTTGTCCCCCTTTTTTACTGACTGTGCTATTTTCTCTTCTGTGTGTGATTTGGAAGCTCTTATAACTTGCTTAGCCTCTTTCTGCCTAATCTTATAGATCATTCTGTCTTCCTCACTCTGTTTTTTTTTATAATTACTAAATGCTAACTTTTTGTTTTTTACTATTTTGGCCACATCTGCGGAGTACCACAGTGGTTTCTTGAATTTTTTGCTCTAACTTTTTGTTTTTTACTATTTTGGCCAGATCTGTGGAGTACCACAGTGGTTTCTTGAATTTTTTTGCTTTTACTGACAAGCCTAATGCAATTTTCTGTTGCCTTCAGTAGTGCAACTTTTAAATAATCCCATTTCTCTTGGACGCCATTTAGATTACTCCAGTCTGATAATGACTCCTTTACACAGATTCTAATTTTAGAAAAGTCTGTTTTTCTAAAGTCTAAAACATTTGTTTTTGTGTGGTGTGACTCAGTCACTGCTCTTATATTAAACCACACTGACTGATGATCACAGGATTCTAAACTTTCACCTACAGTAATATCGGATACCAAATCTCCATTTGTTAACCCTAAATCTAGTATGGCCTCTTTACGAGTTGGCTCCTCAACGACTTGTTTTAGAGACAATCCCAGTAGGGAGTTTAGAATATGTGTGCTCCTGGCACAAGCAGCTATTTTTGTTTTCCAATTCACATCAGGAAGATTAAAGTCACCCATGATGATAAGCTCCCTCTTTATTTTCATTTTAGCTATTTCCTCAACTAGTATATTATCTAACTCTTCAATTTGTCCTGGGAGCCTATAAATCACACCTACACAAATTACTGTGTGATTACCAAATTCTAACGTAACCCAAATGGACTCTATGTTCACCTCACTAACTTTTATTAGGCTAGATTTTATGCTATCCTTCACATACAGGGCCACCCCTCCCCCTTTCCTGCCTTCGCTGTCTTTTCTTTTTTTTTTTCGTTTAGAGTTTTTATTTTCATACAAATAAAAATAAAAGAAGGGGGAGAGGGGTACAGAAGAAAAAGGAGGGGAAAAGGGGAAAGGTCGACATGACCAATATAGCATTTCATTTGACATCACATAATGCATGTTACAATGTTGGAACAAGCATCGAACATTCAATTACATATTTATCCTTCATTCAAATACATATTTATGTTTCCCTGTGTCCATCCTATCTTTACCCCGTGGTCCTATTGTGTAAGCTCTTGCTTGGCCTTCTGGGTTCAGTGACCCAGCAGTGGAAGCCATGGTTTCCACATTTGTACTATCTTATTTGTTTTTATATATGAGTCTGAGGCGAGAACTTTGTATCTATAATATTGGTAAAGTCTGCTCCTTAACTCTTTTCGGGAGGGGCATAGTGTTTTTTTTCCAATTCTGGGCTAGTAGGTGCCTCACTTCTAAAATGATGAGGGAAGCTATTTGTTTTGTTTCCTTACTCCATTGGGGTGGGAATAGGAGTAAGAGCATTAGGGATGGGGTGACAGGCGCTGAGTGGTTTATTATTTTGGTCAAAAGTCATTGAACGTGTGACCATAGAGGTCTAATCTCTTCACATTCCCACCAGATATGTGTCATGTTGCCCTCTTTCGAGTTACATCTCAAACAAACAGAATTCACGGTAGGGTAAATTTGATGGAGCCTTTGCGGAATGAGGTACCATCTATATATTACCTTTTTGTGGGCCTCTATATGGGAAAAGCATGATGTGATGCCCCTAAGAACGTTCAGTGCCTGGAGCCATTGCTCATCAGTAAGTTTGGGTAAACCTTTTTCCCACTGTGTCACATATTTGAAAGAGTGAGGAGGCGTACTGTCTGTTATCGTTTTGTAACATATTGATATTGATTTGGACTTGAGCAGTGCGGAGTGGCATCTAGAGATGACAGCTATAGCATTGGTTATGATTTGTGGCGTATTCTGGGGTCTTAATGTCACCTTGGTATTCACAATGCTTTTTAATTGTAGATATTGGAAAATGAGATAATTAGGTAGTTTGTATTGTGTCTGTAGATCTGGGAATGCCCTGATTTTATTTTGTTGGCATAGATTTTTGATGTGTTTGATACCATATGTGGACCAAGTTTTCAATGATAACCATGGGGTCAACCTCTCTAGTGCTTCGATTGGGGCATATGTGCAGAATTTCCCTTTTTCAGAAATATTGCTTAGTACTCTATGCCAAAATATCAATGTTGAAGTAGTGGTGGGGTATAATGCCAATTTTGGCGGTCTGTATAGTTTTGGGTACCACATTATCTGAAGCATGGAGTGTGGGTGTGCTTTGCAATGTTCCATATCCACCCCCTGGAAAGTGTGTCTGGGGACGTGAAGTCGAATAGCCGAATCAAGGATCGTAATAGGCGCGTAATTTTGGTACACCTAGGCCTCCTGATTGTGGCGTCAATTGGAGTAAGGCGATAGGTAATCTCGGTTTTGTTTTGTTCCAGATGAATCTGGTTAGAGTGGATTGGAGAGTGTTAAGGATGTGTGGTCGAACATATATTGGCAGCATTCGGAAGATGTATAAGATTTTAGGTAGTAGAACCATTTTGATAGTTTGAATTCGACCTAGCCAGGATAGGTGGACACGTTTCCAAGTCTGAAAGTGGGAAGTGCAGATGCGGTGCAGTGGGCCATAGTTTAGGGATACAGTTTTTTGGGCATGTAGGGCTAGTTTTACTCCTAAATAGGTAATGTGTGTCTGTCTCCAGTCTAAAAGAGAAGGTCTGACGTAGTCTGTCACTTCGTGTGCTGGGTAGGTGTAATGGTAGGGCTTGTGTTTTGGCTTTATTAAGCTTATAATATATCTTCCCATAGTCTTGCAACAGCTCCATGATGCGAGGCAAGGATAACCCTGGGTTGCTGATAGTTATTAGAATATCATCAGCAAACATTGATAATCGATAGTCTGTAGTTTTTATGTGTATGCCTGAAATAAGCGGGTCTTTCATGACCTTGTGGGTTCTAAAGCGAGGATGAAAAGTAGCGGGGATAGTGGGCATCCTTGCCTTGTGCCATTGGTAAGGCCAAAGGGTGACGAGATAAATCCCGATTGGTTCACTTGGGCAGTGGGGTGTTTATAGAGTGTCATTATTCCTCGAATCATCTCTTAAGGGAACCCATATTTGTTTAGGACTGATGACATATATGTCCAGTTAAGCCTGTCAAAGGCCTTCTCGGCATCTAGGGCCAAAAGAAGGCTTTCAGTCTTTGTTGATGCTATGTGGGATAGTATGTTAAGAACTTTTCTAGTGTTATCGGAGCCTTGCCTTCCCTTGATGAAGCCTGATTGATCATTGTGTACAATGCGATTCAAGATAGGATTTATTCTGTTTGCTAACAATTTGGCGTAGATTTTAGTGTCACAATTTAAGAGAACGATTGGTCGGAAGTTAGAGCAGTGGGTCAGGGGTTTACCTGGCTTTGGTAGGGTTGATATGTGGGCCTGGAGCATTGCTGTGGGCAGGGATCCTTTTTGAAAGCATTGATTGAACAGGGAAGCCAAGTGGGGCGCTAGGATGTTTTTGTAAGTGCTGTAATATAGGTTTGTAAACCCATCGGGTCCGGGTGATTTGTGTTTTGGTAAATGCTCAATCGTATCTAAGATTTCTTGCAGGGTAAATGGTTGGGTCAGTTTCTCACGCTTTTCTCGTGTGAGACTGGGTAGACATACATCTTTCAGGTATAAATCGATATCCTCCTGTTTAGGAGTATGGCAGTCCTTTTGATCTATTAACTTATAGAGGTCTTTGTAGTACCCACTAAATTCCTCTACAATTTCTTGAGGATTGGTGAGTTTTCCCCCATTTTTAGTTTGGATAAAAGCTATCTTAGATGATAAGCCTCTCGTTGTAATTTGTGCTGCTAAAACTTTTCCTGCCCTATTCCCATCTTTGAAAAAATTGTGTTTCATTTTCATTAGTAGGTAAGTTGTTTTGGCTAGTTCCATATCTCTGTGTGGCTTGAAGTTGAAGAATCCGCTTTGTGGTGTCATGTGTTGGTGCTTGTTTGTTCGTCTGTGTGAGTGTGGTTAGCTCAGTGATTGTATCTATGTGATTTTTCACGCCTTGCTTTTTGTTGTAGCTAGCGTGTTTGATGAATTGTCCCCGAAGGACCGCTTTGTGAGCTTGCCACAAAGTTTCTACCCCTATGTCACCCGTATTATTCATAGGGAAATATGTTTCTAGTTCTTTGGCAATTTGTGGTACCAGTGTATGATCTGTGAGGAGAGAGTTGTTTAGTCGCCAAGTGCAGTTCCCACTCATAGGGTGTTGTGTGGTGATTGAGAGTGTGATTAGTGCGTGGTCCGACCATGAGATAATGTCTATATCGAAGAAAAGAAAATGTTACTTGCGCTTTTTCCTTAATCCCTATGTATATTTAGACAAATGGAGGTCATTTAGTTGCTCCAATGGCCATTGGAGGGATGCCCGCCTGCCAACGTCAAGGCAGACCCCCCCTAAGCGGGTCCTAACACTGACCCTTCAGCCTGCTTCCTTGAGCTTCTGGCAAAGATATCTCTAATGAGACAGAAAGGGGTATTTTTTATATACACCCCTTTACTTATTAACCCTTAATAGGGAACACATGGGATGGGTAGCAGCATTGTAACCAGGCTGTGTGATACAAAGTAAATACAAATACAAAAAGAGAAGTCCTGCGCTAAAGCAGCAAGGACTACAACACACATCAGCCCCAATATGTAGTAAAAACCAAAGAAAAGAAAATGTTACTTGCGCTTTTTCCTTAATCCCTATGTATATTTAGACAAACTCCATTTGTCTAAATATACATAGGGATTAAGGAAAAAGCGCAAGTAACATTTTCTTTTCTTTGGTTTTTACTACATATTGGGGCTGATGTGTGTTGTAGTCCTTGCTGCTTTAGCGCAGGACTTCTCTTTTTGTATTTGTAATGTCTATATCGGCCTTGCAAATTGTGGGGGTCTGTGTTGATGGGATTAGAAATCGATCGATTTGGGAGTAGGTATTATGTACTAGGGAATGATGAGTGTAGTCTCTTTCCAGGGGGTGGAGGGTTCTCCAAACATCCACATAGCTGTGTGTGAGTATAGTAGTTGTTATGAGGGAAGTAGAACGTGTCCTCTGCTGTGCCGTCTTTGGTGATATTCTAGAGGATGACGTAATATCTAATGTCGGGTCGATGGCAAAGTTTGTATCGCCCCCAACTAGGATCTCACCGAATTTATGAGCTTTTGTTAGCGTATAAATGTGGTCCAAAAATATGTGGTGGCCGTTATGGGGGCCGTATATGTTGACTATTGTGTATTGTGCATTATTAATTATGCATTGTAGGAGGAGGTAGCGTCCCTTTTTGTCGCTTACTTTTTTTATTAGTTGGAAGGAGACTGTGTTGCTGATTAAAATAATGACTCCCCTCCTTTTTGTCTTATATGTGCTGTGGTAGCCTATCGGAAAATGTCTGGAGGAGAATTTGGGCTGGTGGGAGGCTTGGAAATGGGTTTCCTGGAATAGTGCCACATGTGCTCTATGTTTTGTTGCTTCCATCAAGGCCATGCGGCGTTTATGGGGTGAGTTTAGGCCCTTGGCGTTTAGCGAAAAGATATTAAGTGCCATTGAAGGTGATTACTGGGGTTGATATATATAACTGCTGTAGTATAGTGATTATGTTCCTAGGCATCAAGGTAGGGGTTTGTCCTGTAATGTCGAGTCGGTGGGTTAGCCCATTATGGAGCAGTGTCTTGACATATTGATTCCACATGGGGCACCCAGCTGATGTTATGGTGATCATGTGCAGAGTATGTGTGGTCATGTCGTGGTGACCAAACCTCCAAAAAGTGGAACGTGAAACAAATGTATAGCAACTATTACACTGAACTAAGTCTGCCATTCCAATGAGGTGAACAATTTAAATCAAACAAATCTTAACTTTTTATTTATCCTCCTGAATACATCAGATTACCTCCAGAATATCTTCAACCACACACACTTAGAAGCAACACTTAGATGAAGCAACCAAGCTATATTAGCCAAGCTAATTACAACAACCCTTATATAACTCCTAAAATCACAACCCACTAGGAATGTTTAACACCTGGGTAGGCCTCTGCTTATTTGCAAACAATAGCTAATTTAAACAGCAATCAATAGCAAGTAGCTAACTAATCAAATCAAATGCCTTATAATTACCAACAGGAAATCAAACCTTGTGCAATCATAACCTTTTCCTACAGATGAATCTTACCTTGTGCAATCAGTAACCTTTCCCTACAGATGAATCTTACCTGTAACAGTAAAAAAGAAAACTCTTAGCACAAATCTTAGACAGTAGAAGCTTCTGTAAAACTCTCCAGAATATCTCCAACCACACACACTTAGAAGCAACACTTAGATGAAGCAACCAAGCTATATTAGCCAAGCTAATGTCAACAACACTTATATAACATTATGTTATTCCAAAGGGTTCACATACTTTTTCTTGCAACTGTAAATGTCTATTCTGCACAAGGTACAGACAAGTCTGGTGGGATCTGTGACGGAACGGTCCGGTTAGCTGTTGTATAGGATCCGTCTGTTGTCTGCATATGTATGTATAATAACTGTTTCCCACTGATCATCCGTGTAAACTACCGTTTCGACCGAACAAACTGTCGTAGTTCGTATGTCGACCACGAGGCAGCGGCCATTTTAAAATACACGAAAGCCCAGCGGTGTTCGACCCGGATCTCCTGGATCTAAAAACGAACACTCCTACTGCTGAACACTGCTGAACCAACAAGTCGCTCAGCTGTCTCGAAGAGCCTGCACGAACACTAATTATTCAGTAGTTTTACCACATACTAAAGTATCGTACCCAGGTGGCCCTCCCATGGAGTCCACTATATACCGAAAGACCGTACAAACTTTGACTCCATGGCGATTGGACTATACGCATGGGATCTGAGCGCTATTCGTCAATAATATGCCCTCAGATCCCGGCTACCTGGGGATATGTGACACGAATATGGAATGTTTGGTTATATTAAAGTTATCCATTTATATGTACTTTTAGTATGTGGGGTTAAAATGGCGATGTGTCCTTGTCCTGGAGATAATTGCATTTCTTCCTCATTATCTCCAGGGCCGAGAAGCGGGAAACGTGATGCATTATGGGGGAGGTCTGTCTGAACTGTACTTTTGTCTTACTGTAATTACAGTCTTCCATTTGGTCCCCTAGGGGAGTGTCCACCAAGTGGAAGACCCGCATAAATACGGGCGGGTAGCCCACAGTAAACCCAGATCTTGTTTGACCCTCAATACGGAGCTTCTGTCTCGTTTGTGGGGAAGGGGATGACTATTGGAACAGCGCTTTCGTTATTTATAGCTGTGAAAGGATTTCGTATGGACTACTGATCGGGAGTTGCCATTTTCGTAGGCTCTATTCGGGAGTTCTGACGATCGGCTGGACTGAAACTGCATTGCTGGAGAAGGGGGATTATCGGTTAAGCGGCGGCTTCACTCTCCCGGCGGTGAGGTCGTAACAGGATCCATGCCTGGTTCATTTTAATAAACGTGGGCTTGTCCACGTTGGCTGTGGACAGGCGGCTGCGCTTGTCTGTTATAACGCCCTGCCATGCTAAACACACGTTCAGACAATACACTGGCTGCAGGGTGTCAAGGTTAATACTCCCCAACACGCAAACCAGAGAACAATAAAGGCGAACACAGGTAGACATATTACCGGACCTTAAAGTGGCCGGACTTAACGTAGGAATGAGCGATAAGAATAGTAAAACACGCCAAGGTCAGGAATACAGAGATACGGGAAAGCGAATAGACAGAGCCAAGGTCAGGGAGCCAGAAACGAGAATAACCGATAAACAAGCCGAAGTCAGGAACCAAGAACTCAGAACGCACTCTCGAGCTATAATAAACCACGACAGGGCAAGGAAGTGATGTCAGAAGAAGGTTCATATAGGGCAAGGTGAATACTGATAGGCAGGGACAGAATTGAGGGAGGTATAAATAGATAGTAGCAATTGGCTACCATCTCTTTAAGATTAGAATACACGCTACCCCTGCCGGTAACCTTGTGCGCGCACGCACGTCCGCGGACACTTTCCCAGATGCCCCTGCAGGTGTGTGCTCGCAACGCCCGCCAACGATCCACACTGTCCAACAGGAGAGGACGGACGGCGGGACCGGGACGGCGTGGGACACAAGGTATGACACCGGGCAGGCCAGCACCTCCAAGGCATAAAGGGCAAGCTTAGGCCATGTGCCCAATTTGGAGACCCATAAGTTGAATGAGGCAGACCCATCAGTCAGTACGTGTAGGCGTGTGCACAGGTACTGTTCCACCATGTTGCTGAAATGCTTCCTTCCTGCTAAAACGTTCCATATCAGCTGGTGGTGCTAGTTGTTGTGGCAGTCCATCTCTTGACAGAAATAAAGACTCTCATGGAACTCTTCAACCGAATTGGAAATTTGAACGTGGTCTCATCCTGGAAACTTTACACTGAAGCTTTTCCACATTTCGGCCATGCTAACCCTGCCTTCTGAAGGTGCTGGCGGTGCCACAGCTGCGTTGGCGACCTCTTCCTCCTCCTCTGCCTTCACCTTGTGCTTCCACTGAGCCCCCGGTGTCAGTTGGGAATGCCCTCAGCAGTGCGTCTACCAGCGTGCGCTTGTAGTCGTGCATCTTCAGATCACGCTCCAGTGAGGGAATTAAGGGTGGCACGTTGTCCTTGTAATGGGGATGCAGGAGGGTGGCCACCCAGTAATCAGCACAAGTTAGAATGTGGGCAACTCGGCAGTCGTTGCGCAGGCACTGCAGCATGTAGTCACTCATGTGTGCCAGGCTGCTCAGAGGCAAGGACAAGCTGTCCTCTGTGGGAGGTGTATCGTCTGTGTCCTCCGTATCCCCCCAGACACGCTACAGTGATGCCCACGAGCTGCGTTGGGTGACACCCTGCTGTGCACACGGTTCTTCATCCTCTCCTTCATCCTCCAGAACTGTGCCCTGGCTGGACAATTGTGTACCTGGCCTATGCTAGTGCAGGAACCCACCCTCCAAGTCACTTGTGAATGACTGGCCTGATTGTGGCGAAACCAACCTCGCCACTGGGCCCTGGAGAAGCCTCCCCTGAATGGATTGATTGTGGATATGTAATTTTGTGTGAATGTGATGTATGGTTTTGAAGTTATAAATATTGTGTAAAAAGTATATTTTAAACTGTATGAATAATGGGATTATGTGTCACACTAAGGGGAGGGGATGTGTGGGAGGTAACATCTATGTCATTGGTTCTTTTATGCCTCCCCCTGGGTGTGGCCTGTATGTGTGAGTTGGAAATAAAAGCCAGGCTGGATGAGCCAGTCCAGAGTTCCTGTTTTACCCTCAAAGTGATGTGTCGTCTCATTATTGGGGGGAAGGATTTATTGCATGCTGTTCCAGTTGACTGCTAGGAGTACAAGCCTATTCGTATGGTTCCTATTCAATGGTCTACAGCATTCATATGCTTGGGAGAATTTAAAAGGTTTCTCGGATTCGGTGATTGTGGTGTCTGCTGCAGTGCTTAAAGTCCTCAGGAGCGATAGGAGCATCCTTCAACGGAGGTACCCAGTCGGGGTGCCAGGCGATCCGTTACATTGGTGGCAGCGGTGGGATGGCGTCCTAGTGCGAGGAGAAGCAGCTCAGAGACACTGGTAACGTTTGGAATTACAAATTGAGGGCAACGCTAGTATCCGTACAGCGCCCCTGGCTACAGCAGGATGGAATCAGCTAGTTTTTGGACATCGTTCCATGATGAGGAGGAGGAGGCGGCCGCGGACTACAGGGATGCAGACAGAAAGGAAGTCTGGTATGATGCCCTGGAAGACGCCCAGTGGCGGCGAGGTGAGAGTCTCCCCAGTGATGAGCAGCGGCTACAGAAGCGTGTGGCGATGCGGATGTATCTATTGGGAGAGCAGCCCCTGGATGAGTGGGTGACAAGACTAGAGACCCTGGTATGGCGAGAGATCTGGCTAGACAACGCATACCAGGCCCTCTGGTGGCATACCATTCGACTTACCCCCTGGACGGCCGAGCACGACTTACCGGAGGGGGATGATTATGATGGCCCGGGTTTATTATGGGATGCCTTGGAGGACGACATTGATCTTGGCAGCACGGAGGGGTCTAGGTTTTGGGACATCTACGACTACCGGATGGGCATGTATGTCTGGGCTGACGAATGCGAGGTGAGCAAAGACATGACCCACCTGGTAACAAGGGAGTGGGAGCTGGAGCAGGACTACCAACACCTGCTCAGCTTCGTGCAGCCCCAACCTACCCGACAAGCAGAACCAGACCTCACTGACTGGTCCTGCGATGACCTCCAGATGGCAGGTAGAGATGGGACCGAGGTCTCTCTACCGGCCCTACAGGGATGCTGGGCAACCAACCCAGATCCCCAGCAGCAGTGTGAGTTCCAGGGAGCCGAAGGTGTCGTCCAACCTCCCCAGGGGCAGGCTGAGTTACAGGGGGCAGAGGTTGTTGTTCCTGCCCCCCAGCAGCAAAGTAATGTGCCAGGAAGGCAGTGTGAAGTGAAGGGAGAGGAGAGCAGTGTCCTCCCTCCCCAGCGGCAGTGTGTGTCCCAGGGAGCGGAAGGTGCAGTCCTTCCTCCCCAGCGGCAGTGTGTACCCCAGGGAGCTGAAGGTGTCGTCCTTCCTCCCCAGCGGCAGTGTGTACCCCAGGGAGCAGAAGGTGCCGTCCTTCCCCCCCAGCGGCAGTGTGTAACCCAGGGAGCCGAAGGTGCCGTCCTTCCTCCCCAGCGGCAGTGTGTAACCCAGGGAGCAGAAGGTGCCGTCCTTCCTCCCCAGCGACAGTGTGATTTGTTGGGAATTGGGAGCCCAGTCTCCATTCCCCAGCGGCAGTGTGATTTGTTGGGAATTGGGAGCCCAGTCTCCATTCCCCAGCGGCAGTGTGAACCCCAGGGGGCCGAAGGTGTCGTCCTTCCCCCCCAGCAGCAGCATGATTTTTTGGGAATTGGGAGCCCAGTCTCCATTCCCCAGCGGCCGAGGGATGTGCCGGGTATTGGGAGCCCAGTCTCCATTCCCCAGCAGCAGAGGGTCCAGCAGGGAAGAGAGAGCCCAGTCTCCTTCCCCCAGCAGCAGGACACTGTATTGGGAGTAGAGACAGTAGGTCTCCCTCCACAGAGTAGGGAAGTATGTATGGGAGAGGAGCTTGCTACCACCTCTCCCCAGCGGCGGGTCGGTAATGTGCAGGGAATAGAGAGCTCAGTCTCCATTCCCCAGCGGCCGAGGGAGGTGCCGGGAATTGGGAGCCTAGTCTCCATTCCCCAGCAGCAGAGTGTCCCGCAGGGAAGAGAGAGCCCAGTCTCCTTTCCCCAGCAGCAGGACCATGTATTGGGAGTAGAGTCAGTCGGTCTCCCTCCCCAGAGTATGAAAGTATGCATGGGAGAGGAGATTGTTACCTCCTCTCCCCAGCGGCAGGGTGTTCTAATGGGAGAGGAGATGGTTACCACCTCTCCCCAGCGGCAGCTTAATGTACCAGGGGGAGACTGTAAGCCCCACAACTGTGCAGATGGGACTACGGTCTCTGCACCTACAGCACAGGGTGTAAGGACAGTCAGTCCTGTCCCCCAGCAACAAGGCTGCTTAGCCAAAGGGGAGACAGTCGGTCTCCCCCTCCAACAGCGGAACTATGTATCCAAAGGGGAGACAATCGGTCTCCAACAGCAGAGCTGCGCAGCTAAAGGGGAGACAGTCGGTCTCCAGCAACCAGGCTCCAACCAGACTACTCCCGTGGTAGTGCTGGCACCAGGACAGAGTACCGCTGGTCTCTGCCCCCTCAGCAACCCACCAAGGCAGCCTACCAGTCCCCCACACAGCCGTGATAAGGCACCTGGACATGGACAAGATTCTCCCTTATCCAGGTGTAGTAACCATTTATGGCGGGTGGGCTGTACTGCTGTTTCTGTCTTGTGGGTGGGCTGCTGGACTAACAAGGGCACTGACCGGCAAGAGGTCAGGTACCCTGTTAGTCTGTTTGGAAAAGGGGAGAAATGTGGCGAAACCAACCTCGCCACTGGGCCCTGGAGAAGCCTGTTTGCTAGCCTCCTACCTGCTGACTATGGCCCCTGGGTTATTTGGGACATATTGTACTTTATATTGCTGCAACTGGCCCTTTTAAAATCATCGATGGACATATTGGGACTTTTTGGGATTGTGGCGAAACCGACCTCGCCACGTGTCCTTGGAAGGGGCCGATTGCCCGCCTCTTGCCTTTGGACTATGGACCAGACTTTATGGGAATGTGATACCCCAGATAGCTATACCATGGAGCCTATTCATAATGAAAGACTATGGGAAAGACTTTAGCTCCATGGCAATTGTACTGTGTGAGTAGGATCTGCGCGCTATTCGGTAGTTTTGTGCGCGCAGATCCCAGCTATCTGGGGATAGGTGAAATGTCTGTGTGTTATGTGTAAAATGTGAATTTATGTATTTTAAAGTGTTTTACTGTCTTTGTGTCCCCATGTGCTTAATGGAGTCTGTCTCTGGGCTGGGAGATAATTGGATTACTTCTCCAGCACAGAGAAGGCCCTGGAAAGCTAGGGGTTTTAAAAGATACTTTTAGTAACTTTTGAACCCCTGGTCTGATCCATGCCATTTTTTTAATATGTTGTTCCCCTGAATGGATTGATTGTGGATATGTAATTTTGTGTGAATGTGATGTATGGTTTTGAAGTTATAAATATTGTGTAAAAAGTATATTTTAAACTGTATGAATAATGGGATTATGTGTCACACTAAGGGGAGGGGATGTGTGGGAGTTAACATCTATGTCATTGGTTCTTTTATGCCTCCCCCTGGGTGTGGCCTGTATGTGTGAGTTGGAAATAAAAGCCAGGCTGGATGAGCCAGTCCAGAGTTCCTGTTTTACCCTCAAAGTGATGTGTCGTCTCATTATTGGGGGGAAGGATTTATTGCATGCTGTTCCAGTTGACTGCTAGGAGTACAAGCCTATTTGTATGGTTCCTATTCAATGGTCTACAGCATTCATATGCTTGGGAGAATTTAAAAGGTTTCTCGGATTTGGTGATTGTGGTGTCTGCTGCAGTGCTTAAAGTCCTCAGGAGCGCTAGGAGCATCCTTCAACGGAGGTACCCAGTCGGGGTGCCAGGCGATCCGTTACACTGATAACTTTGGAAGTGACCCCTCCTCCTCCTGTGCCACATCCTCTTCCATCATCGCCCACAACGTTTTTTCAAAAAGACATGGAAGCGGGATAGGAAGGCTGAGAACGGCATCATCGGCACTGGCCATGTTGGTGGAGTACTCGAAACAGTGCAACACGGCACACAGGTCTCGCATGGAGGCCCACTCATTGGTGGTGAAGTGGTGCTGTTCCGCAGAGTGACTGACCCGTGCGTGCTGCAGCTGAAACACCACTATAGCCTGCTGCTGCTCGCACAGTCTCTCCAGCATGTGCAAGGTGGAGTTCCACGTTGTGGGCACGTCGCATATGAGGCAGTGAGCAGGAAGGCCGAAGTTACGCTACAGCGCAGACAAGTGAGCAGCAGCAGGGTGAGAACGCTGAATGAGCGCACAGACGGCCCACACTTTCTGCAGCAGCTCTGATATATCTGGGTAGTTTTTCAGGAATTTCTGCTAGGCCAAGAGCTGCTATGAGATTTCGCCCATTATCGCACACCACCAGGCCAGGCTTGAGGCTCAGTGGCAACAATCATTCATCGGTCTGTTGTTCCATGCCCGTCCACAGCTCCTGCGTGGTGTGGGGTTTTTCCCTCAAACATATGAGTTTTAAAACGGCCTGCTGTCGTTTCCCCCTGGATGTGCTGAAGTTGGTGGTGAAGGTGTTACGCTGACCGGATGACGAGGTGGTAGAGGAGGAGGAAGCGGAGTAGGAGGAGGAGACAACAGGAGGCAAAGATAAATGCCCTGCTATCCGCCTCAGGCCCAGCCGCCACTACATTTGCCCAGTGTGCAGTTAGGGAGATATAGCGTCCCTGCCTGTGCTTACTGGTCCACGTATCAGTGGTTATGTGGACCTTGCCACAGATGGCGTTGCGCAGTGCACACCTGATTTTGTCCGCTAATTGGTTGTAAAAGGAAGGGATGGCTCGCCTGGAAAAGTAGTGGTGGCTGGGAACCATGTACTGTGGGACAGCCACCGCCAACATGTTATCAAAACTGTCCGTCTCCACCAGACGGAATTACAGCATTTCAAAGGCCAGGAATTTTCAAATGCTGTCATTCAGGGCCAGGGATCGTGGGTGGGTAGGGGCGTACTTCCTCTTTCTCTCCAATGTTTGGGAGATGGACAGATGAACGCTTCTATGGGACAGTGTGGAGATGCTTGGGGACGGTGGCGGACGTGGTGGCGTTGCTGCCACATCCTGTTTGCGGGGTGGCAGGTGCCACTGTCACTCCAGAGGTGGAGGAAGAGACCGAGACAGCAGCAGAAGAGGAAGCAGGAGGAGCCTGAGACCTTTCTTGGTTTTTTAGGTGCTTACTCCACTGCAGCTCGTGCTTTGCATGTAGATGCCTGGTCATGCAGGTTGTGCTCAGGTTTAGAACGTTTATGCCTCGCTTCAGGCTCTGATTGCACAGCGTGCAAACCATTCCTTTTTTTGTCGTCAGCACATTGTCTGAAGAATTGCCACACCAGGGAACTCCTTGGAGCTGGCTTTGGTGTGCTCGGTCCCTGAGTGAGGTGGGCAGTAGCAGGAGTACTGTCTAGGGGATGGCCACTAAGCTTTTGCACCCTGTTCCCTCTTATGCTGTGCTGGTGCCTCTGTGCGACGACCCCTTCTTCCTCCAAACTGCACACGTCACTCACATGACCTTGATTCCATGTGGGGTCTAGGACCTCATCATCCTCCACATCATCTTCCACCCACTCCTCAACCCTGCTTTCCTTGCCCTTCTGCACACTGCAGAAAGCCACAGCAGTTGGCACCTGTGTTTCGTCATCATTAGAGACGTGCTGCGGGGGTCCTCGCTTGTCCACATTCTGAAACATAAGTGGTTGTGCATCAGTGCACTCAATCTCTTCCACTTCTGGGGCAGGGCTAGGTGGATGGCCCACGGAAACCCCGCCAGCAGAGTCATCAAAAAGCATAAGAGACTGCTGCATGACTTGGCTCAGACTGCTTGGCTGATTTGCAAGGGGGTGAGGTGAAAGACAGATGACCATGGGCTGCAGGTGCCAACTCTGAGCTTTCAGCAGGGGACTGGGTGGGAGACAATGTGAAGGAACTGTACTATCGCCTGTACTTGTTCTGGCCTCACCATTCGTAGAGCGTCATTCAGGCCTTCCAAATCACGCTGAAGGTTTTGTCGCCTACTCACACCTGAGGAAGGAGTTTCACTTGTGCATGTAGCTGGCACAGATCGACCACGTCCTCTCCCCGCAACAGGAGCTCCACCAACACCAGCAGCACCACGACCAGGGCCACGTCCCTTATTTGACACTCTCCTCATTGTTTGCGTTCACCCACCAAACTAACAGATTGTTTATGTCTGGCGACAATGTAACCACCAATAGTCAACAATTAAGTTCACTGACAGTAAGGCAGTGCCGTAGTCCTAAATAGAAAAAAATTCTAGAGGTCACACAATAGTGTGACAGGCGTAATTAAAGGACCACTCTAGGCACCCAGACCACTTCAGCTTAATGAAGTGGTCTGGGTGCCAGGTCCCCTTTTTTTATAAACATAGCAGTTTCAGAGAAACTGCTATGTTTATAATAGGGTTAATCCAGCCTCCAAATCCTCTAGTGGCTGTCTCACTGACAGCCGCTAGAGGCGCTTGCGTGCTTCTCACTGAAAATCCCAGTGAGAGCATGCAAGCGTCCATAGGAAAGCATTATAAATGCTTTCCTATGAGACCGGCTGAATGCGCGCGCAGCTCTTGCCGCGCATGCGCATTCAGCCGAAAGGGAGGATCGGAGGCGGAGAGGAGGAGGAGAGCTCCCCGCCCGGCGCTGGAATAAAGGTAAGTTTTAACCCCTTCCTCACCATCCAGCCCTGCGGGATGGGGTCCCTGAGGGTGGGGGCACCCTCAGGGCACTATAGTGCCAGGACAACGAGTGTGTTTTCCTGGCACTATAGTGGTCCTTTAATTCAGTTACTTCACTGTCTCAAAAAAGTGTGATTCTTTTAAACCAACAATGTAAGAGTAGTATTTAAGGGTTTTATTGGACTGCAAGAAATGCACCGCAGGCCGCAAATATACTATTTAGCACCAACAAAAATTTGAATTTTTCAAAGTGCGATATAACCACAGTATTTGACGGTTCTATTTAACTCTCAGATATGAAGTGCACGCCCCAAATTAGTTTTTAGCACCAAAGAAATGTGAATTTTTCAAATTGTGATGTAACCACAGTATTTGACGGTTCTATTTGACACTCAGATATGAAATGCACGCTGTGGTCTCATCCTGGAAACTTTACACTGAAACAAGAGAAACTGAATCGAAAAATGCATATTTAGGTGCCGGCGGACCTTACAGTCTGATGCCTCTCAAGAGTCTACAAACCAAGGGGTCTTGTCGGATGTACGTCCCTTGAAGGGAAACATGAGCCGCTAAAATGGCTGATCTTGCAACATAAACCGAACGATATGACCTCCCTTGATCGAAGAGGTGAGAGAGGAAATTCAGTACGCTGGATACAGGCGCTGTAAAAGGATCGATACTCCGTTCCAGGCACCAATGACACCATATGTTCTAGGTGGACAAATAACATCTCCTCATTCCTGGGGCCCAAGAGTCCCAGAGGAGGCATCTATCTGATCCCGATAGTTCATTGACATTCCAGGTACCCCGGAAAGAGTTCATGCCACCAAGTAGAGGTGGCCTTCCAGTATGAGGGGGTGATGGTTGCCTTGTGAATCCGAAAGGAGCATCTGCGGGGACAGAAGGAGAAGCGGGTCCCGACATGACAGCTCCAGTAATTCTGGGAACCAAGCCTGGCCTTGCCAAGAGGTGTCAGCAACACCAACGATACCTGTTGACGCTGTAATTGGAGTAGGACACTGGAGATCATAGCGAATGGTGGAAATGCGTAGGCTCCCTGTGATGGCCAGTCCTGAGGAAAAGCATCCACTGCTGTGCACGTCTGGTCCTGGAGCCAGCTGAAATAAGTCGAAACCTGGAAGTTCGTCCTGGAGGCGAACAGATCCACGATGTAGCCGCCAATCGCTGGCATCCCTCCAGTGTCTGGAGAACCAGTCTGCCATCAGGTTCAACACACCTGGGAGGTACTCCGCCTGGAGAGTGATATTGCGCTGAAGACATAAGTTGTAAATCTCCTTCGTCACTTTCATCAGTGCCCGCGAGCGGGCCCCCTCCAGACGGTTGATATACTGTACCGCTGATATATTGTCCATTCTCAGCAGGATGCAGCAATCCGACAGATGACCTGCAAGGCTCCGTATTGCGAACGAGCCCGCAATCATTTCTAGGCAGTTGATGTGACATTCCGCTTCCATGTGTGACCAGGGGCTTCCTGTGGAGGCGATTGCGCTGGTTGCACCCCAGCCCCATAGGCTTGCATCCGATTCCAGGACAAAGTCCGGAGTCGGGCCGAAAATCACCTTGCCGTTCCAGGCCGACATGTGTAACAGCCACCAGCGAAGTTCGGTCTTGACTTCCTGCGTGATGGGAATCAGCTGATCGTATGAGGGTTTCCTGCGTAGGAAGCATGCTTTCAGGTGCTGCATGGCCCTGTAGTGAAGGGGTCCTGGGTAGATGGCTTGGATTGATGCGGATAAGAGGCCCACCACTCGTGCCAGGACCCTGAGTGGAATCAGTTCCTGGCGTAGGTTCAGCTTGGCCTGAGGGAGGCGTAGGATGCACTGAGTCGCATCTATTTTGAATCCCAAGAATTGAACTACCTGCGTCGGTGTGAGGGCCAACTTCTCTCGGTTGACCACAAAACCCAGAGATTCGAACAAAGAGACCATATAAAGCGTCTGAGATTTCAGCCTGGAGGCGTCCTCGCAGAATAGAAGTAGATCATCCAGATATATCAGGCATCGAATGCCCCTAGAGCGTAGGCGTGCCGTTACCGGTTTTAAAAGTTTGGTGAAGCACCATGGTGCCAAGCTGAGGCCGAAGGGTAGGCAGGTGAATTGGCATGGTCTCCCTTTCCAAACAAAGCGGAGGAAACGTCGGCATCCGTATTCCACCGGAACAGATAGGTATGCATCCTTCAGGTCCAGGCGAGTGAACAACTCCCCTGGGCACAGCAAGTCCCTCAGGAGATGGATGCTCTCCATCTTGAAGGGTTGATAGGCGATGAAGGTGTTCAGGTTCCTCAGCTTTATAACCGGATGGAAATCTCCCATTTTCTTCTTGACTAGAAATATGGAACTGAAGAAAACTCCCTCGTCCGGTGCCCATTGAACTGCCCCTTTGTCTAAAAGGGCTTGCATCTCGGCGTCCACCAAAGCTTGTAGTTCTCTTGACGATACCGGAGCCGGGGGAGGTACATCCTGAACGGGAGGCGAATGGAAATCTATAACATAACCCCGGCCCATCTGGAGTATCCACAGCATCCAAAGAAATGTCCTGCCAACTGTCGAGACAATAACATAACCTGCCGGCATGCAAAATATTTGGGGAGTCCGGCTTCCTCTGCCACGGTCCAACCTCTGGAAGGCGAAGGACCTAGAATGGTAGCTGGGGAAGAAAGACGGTGTCCGGGATCCTCAGTGGCTCTATGGCCAGAAACAGCTGGAGGAACGACCCTGCTGCCGTCCAGCCCTGCCAAAAAGACGTGGGGTGTGAGTGCGGAACACTCTCATCATCGGGGATTGGGCCTTGTTCAGGGTAGCATAGAGATTGACGTGTCTATGGAGCTCCTTGATGAGGGGTTCTCCGAACAATAGCCCCTTGGCCAAAGGTCCCAGCTCTTTGGACCCCAACTCCGATAACTTAGTGCCCATGCGCATAAGGACCGCCTTCCTCTGCTCCGTGCAGAGCGCCACATTGGAGTTGCCCAGCAGGCAAATTGAGCGTAATGCCCAATCTATTATGGCCACTGGGTCCAGGGGTGAGCCCTGTGAGACAGCTTTGTCTGCCATTGTAAGGGTCCAGGCCAGTGGCCCCAACATGTCAAGGACCTTATCCTGTGCCAAGCAGAGGCTGCGTTCAATCCCTTTCTTGGAATTGTGACAGGTTCAGGTCAGATAGGTGGAGACCATCGGGTCAAATTCGGGCGTCATAGCTACCTTGTCTAGCAAGGTGGGTCTGGGGCACTCAGCCCTCAATCTCTTCCGAACTGCCCAATCGAGGGGTCTGCGAACCCAATAATGGACAAACTGCACCAGATGTTCGGGTAGGGACCACTCAGGAGACCTGGGGTGCTGGATGGTGCGCGGGTTGAAGAGGGGTTCGCCCTTCGAGTCCTTGAATACGTACTCCGCTAAGGAGGAGTGCAGGTGCTGCGAAGCGGTTACATTAGTTTCCTGTGGGTACGAGAACTCCTCCGGGTCTTCCTCACCACACCCACCTTCGTCCTCCGAGGGGGATTGATCCACCTGCCATTCATCCAGGATGGACAGGGGTGGGGGAAGAACAAATTCTTCTTCCTCCTTGGAGAAGTACCTCGGTCGGGCCGGCGATGAGGCGGCCGCCCACTTAGATCGCTTTGCGGGAGCCTTACCCTTCCTGGTACATGGCTCAGGGCCTCCACCCTTCCAATAGCGCTTGGGCATGCGCATCTTCTCTCTGTCCGGTGAGTCGGGACCAGACTCAATCTGCGTGTGCTGGGTCTCCGCTATGTCCCTCTCTTGGGACGTTAGGGGCAGTGCCCATGATAGTGCTTTCTCCACGGATGTGGCGACAGCCGCGTTGATCATCGCCTGTAGGCTATCTTAAGCCGGAGCGTCCATATTCTGACCGTAGCGTGACACTGGGGGTAGAAATGATAGGTGTCACCCCAGCTAGTACACACAATATCTTAGTGTCTATAGTGTGGACGGGGAAGTCCCCCAGTATCCAATTCCCCGTATATTTTCTAGGCTTGCAGCCGAAGGGGATTAATGCATGGACAAGAGCCGGCTTAGCAATAGGGCACTGTCAAGGCAGGCCAGTCAGAGGCACAGACAGAGAAGGACAGTCATAGGGCACAGACAGAGCTGGCCAGTCAATGTGGCACAGACAGAGCAGGCCAGGTCACTTATAAGTGTAGTAATAGAATAGCCCTAAGGGTCACTGTTAGGGTAGCGCTCCTTATATGTGTAAATATATACTTCCTGGGGCACTTGTGGATAAGGTCCAAATCTAAACGTCTTGATATAGCAATATGTAATGTACAATGTGCATAATCCAGTTTTAATCAGGTATATAATGTATAGTGCAGCACACTATGTGAGACAGCTCCAAACTGTCAGCAATGCAGAGCTAAATGTAACAGCATGTAGATAATGATGAATAAGAGGCCGTTCCACAACCCAGGGGGAGGGGACCTTCCAGACCGTCAGCAGGCCTAGGCCGTGGACAGGAGTCACCCCTGGCTCCTAGATGGGGGGAGAGCCACCCCTCTAAAGAATACTCGGTAAGTATACCGCTAGCGCTCCCTTTTGTCCAGTAGACACGCGCGATCTGTGGATCAAGACGGCCACGTGTATAAGTGCTGGTCGCCAGGTACTGCGCTCGATCGGCAGGAAATCAGACACGGGACCGCTGGAGACGTACTTCCTTTCTGTCTGCATCCCTGTAGTCCGCGGCCGCCTCCTCCTCCTCATCATGGAACGCTGTCCAAAAACTAGCTGATTCCATCCTGCTGTAGCCAGGGGCGCTGTACGGATACTAGCGTTGCCCTCAATTTGTAATTCCAAACGTTACCAGTGTCTCTGAGCTGCTTCTCCTCGCACTAGGACGCCATCCCACCGCTTGCCACCAATGTAACGGATCACCTGGCACCCCGACTTGGTACCTCCGTTAATGGATGCTCCTAGTGCTTCCTGAGGACTCCAAGCACTCTGGCAGACACCATAATCACCGAATCCGAGAAACCTTTAAATTCTCCCAAGCGTATGAATGCTGTAGACCATTGAATAGGAACCATACGAATAGGCTTGTACTCCTAGCAGTCAACTGGAACAGCATGCAATAAATCCTTCCCCCCAATAATGAGACGACACATCACTTTGAGGGTAAAACAGGAACTCTGGACTGGCTCATCCAGCCTGGCTTTTATTACACTTGTACACTTACAGGCCACACCCAGGGGGAGGCATAAAATCACCAATCACACATCTGGTGCAACCCACACATTCCCTCCCCTCAGATAAACAGTTAAACCAATTATTACATACAATAAAAATACAGTTTTTACACACACACTGTAACTTTAAAACCATACATCCAATTTCAATAAAAGTTGCATATTCAGACTCAGCATACATCAAACATAAACACTTCCAAAAATCAGCCAAATCCCTCCAGTGGATCAAAAGTTAGCTGGAAGTCCTTTATGACCGACCGCAAGCACAATTTCCTGCCCAAAACAGTTCCATAGATTTGGGCTGTGCGGTCGGTCAATTTCATGCGAAAAAATGACCCATTTCGAACGGGACTTAGTCTCTGGAGCTGCAAGTTCCGTATGGGAGAAGGTAAGGGTCAGCGGTGTTCGGCAGAATGTGTAGCCGATTTTAGTTCCACAGAATCTTTAACATACACCGCTGACCGCATTCGAATGACCAAAATGGCCGCCGCCACGTGTTCGGCTGCCGAATGGCGGCCACCCAGCGCTCGGCAATTAACCTGCAGTAACCTCACAGCCTGGGAGGTAAATTGCCTGCACACTTTAACTTCTGGGTGGTCCGCCTGTGTGGTACTTGGTTCAGTAAGCCCTATTTACTGAACCAAGTGGGGGAAAGCCAGGAACAAGTTATTTTACAGGTCTGGGGACATAGTCTTAAAGGGACATTGTTCACCAAAGTTACAAGATGTCCCCAGCCGGTTCTTAAAGGGCCATACACACCAAATAAAAGTCCATACGTTTTCAGGGGCCATAGTCTTAAAGGGTATTGTTACCCAAAGTCTCAATATGTCCCCAGACAGTTCTTAAAGGGCCAGCAGCAGTACAATAAAATACCATTCACTGTGCTTAAAGGGCCAGTAGCCGCCATATAAAGTACAATATGCCCCAAATAACCCAGGGGCCATAGTCAGTAGGTAGGAGGCTAGCAAACAGGCTTCTCCAGGGCCCAGTGGCGAGGTTGGTTTCGCCACACCCGCCTCTTACCCTGTGACTACGGTCCCTGGGCGATTTGGCCCTTTATGCACGGTATTTGGGCATACTGTGGGTTATTGGGCTGCCCCAGGATTATGGGCCCTCTCATCAGCCCATACAAAACTTAAAACCCATGGCGTTTGAACTGTGTTTGTGGCATCTGAGCGCTGTTTGGATATGTTGAGCGCTCAGATCCAAGCCATCTGGGGATGGGTTGAATGTGGGGGTCCTGTTTAGTATAACAGGAGTTATGTATTTTTATGTCTTTTGGTGGTTGCTGGTAACATGTGCTTAATGGAGGCTGTGTTTGTCCCTGGATATAATTAAATCAGCTTCTCCATTGTCTCCAGGATAGAGGATTCTGGGGAACTAGTTTGAGCTGGAAAAACCATGCTTCCAGAAGGTCAAATGCACATTTGTACTAACTTTTGAACCCCTGGTCCAATTCGTATGATTTTTGAGTATGTTGTTCCCCCGAATGGATTGATTGTGAATATGTATTTTTATGCGAATGTGATGTATATTTTGGGAGTTATGAATGTTGTGTAAAAAGTGTATTTTCCCTACCTATGATAATTGTATTTTCCTGTGTGTACAGATAATTAGTTTACAGGTAGAGGGGAGGGCTATGTGTGGGATGTAACTATTGTGTGATTGGTTAATGTACGTTACTGTATGTGTCTCTCCCCTTCATGGGAGCACCTAATAAAAAGGGCTGCAAGCTAGCAGCCAGAGAGTTCTATTTTTACCCTCAACTTGAGTCCTGTCTCTTATTGGGGGAATCTGCTACAAGGGATTGCTATGCTAGGCATATTCTCTTGCTATAATCACTGAGCTCTTGTAAGAGCTTGTTCCTGCTTCGTTCTGAAGGGAGATAGCTGCAGCCTGCAGTGCTTATGGTGTCTGGTGGAGTGCTTGGAGTCCTCTGGAAGCGCTAGGAGCATCTTTCAACAGAGGTACCCAGTCGGGGTGCCAGGCGATCCGTTACACAGTGGTACTCTGACCTGTACTGATACCGGAGAAACTGACGGAAGCCAAGCACAGAGAGATGGACACAGGTTTCTTCAGGAAGAAAGAGATTCTTTATTCGATTCACCGACCGGGACTCAGAGGGACTAATGTTACCAAAAAACAGCAAAGTCTGAGTCCTGATCATACAGTGTAGGTCCCTTATATAGGCATGTAGCTCCTCCCATAATCAGTTCAACCTACACATACTCTTATCTAATCAACCGAATAGAGACTAAAATCCTGTTTGACCACATGGCTTGCCCAGCACAATGGAGGAGGGGAAATACTCGTATATCCTGTATTCCTACTTATGCTCCTTACACTACTGATTGTATCTTAGCTATGTGTAACTGACTTAACTGGTACATCAACATATGCAAGTGCACATACCACGTGGAAATCTTGTCCTAGTAAATTTATTTTTACTGAGATTCCACCACAGTACTGGTGCGGAGCAGCAAAGAAAGAGAAAGTAGAGTGTGGAGAAGGGAGTTATATGGTCTCCTATCTGTTTTCTAATTGGTTGTTTACTATCTGTGTTTTTTGCTGCTCTGGAGTTCTAGTAAAGAGAGAGTTAAGCAAATATGAAGGCTCCTGTCATGTTATAAAATTGGCTTTCAATAACACAAATAAATATTTAAAAAGAGAAGAATGAGCACTTCCTGACCCTATAATTGGCTCCTTGAAGGATTTAACACTCTAAACACTTAACTTCTTCATATACAAATGGTCAGGAGATACTTCTTCTGGCTTATAATTAGTCTTTGTAGAAGTTGATTTCCTTAAAGAGTTACATTTAAAGGAGTGATGGCTAGAGAGATTTTAAAGCATACTTGCAGCCACTGACAAGATGAATGATGCCACTCTCCTAATGGTACATTTTACATGGCAGTTTTCACTCCAGGTAGCCACGGCACTATTTTGTAATTAATAAATGTAGTCAAAGTATTTATGGTTTCCTATGCAGCAATCTTGTTTTGATCATGCTTTTCAACATATTGGTGTCACAACATTGTTCAAGTGTGGTAAAACAATAAAATATAATTACTATTCTACAATTAGGGATTCATTATCTTAGCAGAATAAGAGTTTACTCTTCTTACTAAATAGCAATACCTCCATTAAAGTCTATGGATAACCTCAGAAGGTTGAAGGGCTGAGTCAACCCTGACGGAGTTTATACCTGTGACCCAAGGGTTGAATAGCTTCTACTGATGATGCATAAGCCCACTGAGCAAGCTCACCGGCTTTGACACTTTTGTAAATAACCTAATTTATATTTTTATGAATATTAACATTGTTCTTGGTAAGTGTAATCTACACATATTTTTCTATTTTTTTTCTTTTGTTGATATAGTTTAGCTGATGAAAATATTGAATGTTTTCTTACAAAGACCATATTTTAATTAAGTGCCAAAAATGTTCCCATTATCTGTATTTTGGATTGGAGCAACATCCTTGTTTAATGTACGCAGGCTTTTATTTATCTTTCTTACATCGTCTGCTGTAATGTTCTACAAATATGCATGCACGCATGCACACACACACAGAGTTTTTAAGGAACATATGGTATATCAGCGGGTAATAGGAGTTGAATAAAATATAACCTATTCATCCACAAACGCTTCAGTAATTATTGTAAATAGTCAACAGATTAATATGTTTGTTCTCCTTCTTATAGTTTGTAAAGGCTTTGGTATCATATTTTGAAAAAAATTATTCAACCAAGACCTTTTAGATTGACATATAATATTTGATTTCAAATAATGTTAATGGAAGGAAAAAGATTTAGAAGCATTATGACTTTGTATAAGTAGCTCTTAATGGTTTTTAGGTTAAATAGCATTGTAAGAGACAAGCTTAATTCTAACAATAAAATAAAAAAATCCTCATAGATTTCAGTGGGAGAACAGATATTCCTAGACCAGAGGACCTCCGTAGAGTTTTGTAGCTCTAACATCAGGCATGACAAGGTCATACTTGCCGTAAGTCTGCCTAAAATAAGTGAGAGTTACACTCCTTGGCTGCCACCTAATACTTTAACTCCCGCTAATTTCAGGCAGCACTGGAATCTGATTGTCCCAGTGCTTCCCTTACAGAAAATTCCTCCCTCTAAGCCTTGTGCTACACTATTAGCGAGCATGAACCACTTTGCTATACTACAGCTTCACTAAACATTAACCCCTACACTACATTTGTCAATATACTGCCAACATTAACCATTAACCCCTATGCGGCCTTAAAACTTACACCAACACTAGCCTAAACATATTATTTAACTTAAAAGATATATAATGTCAACAATGTGTATTTGGAGAAAATGCTGAAGACATTTATTGACCACTTGACCTTTGGCCTTGCAGTTAAAGGAACAATCCAGTCACCATAACCACTACAGCTTGCTTATAGTGCCAGGCGTGCCCCAACCCATTGTAAGGAGTCAAGCCTTTTTGACTTTTTACTTAGCTCCACTACCATGGCCTAAGAAACTAAATATCTGTTAGCACTACTGAGCAAAGCCCTGGGTGTTATCAGCTGACACTTTCAGCCAATGAGATAAACGCTGCATTGCATGGTAATGAAGGTTGGGAGAGGTTCTCTGCAGACCCCAACTAGGATGTTCCTTTAATTGTTACGTCTTCAGAACCTTTTAATATCATTATATCACACTGTTCACCACTATGTATCAACACTCTCTTTCTCTAATGAAAATGTGTATGTGTCAGTGGGTAGCAGGCTTTGCTGCATATTGAGCTCAGATGAGCATCCAGATGAAAGGCTGGATTCTATTAGAATAGATAAACTATAGTAAATAAATAGTTATTACTTTGGTGGTATTCATTTAAAGCAACACCATAGCATTAGGAATACTGATCTCATCAATCTTCAGCCAAGGAGGAGATCATCACGACTGATTATATCAGTCAACCTGGCTGGTGCAAATGTGCAGCGAATCACTGTGTTGCTCTGAGAACCTACTCTTGCCTCACAGAGAAGGCATGTCAGGAAGATGGCTGTCTTTTAACTCTGCGTTGAAAACATTACTGTTTCTACAATGCTGAAAGGGGAAACGTTCCTTCTCTGCTTCTATCACTGGACACAGAAAAGGCTTTTGAGGGAGTTGCAAGGCCTAACATGTTTTATCTTCTCAGACACTGGTGCTTCCCAGAAACTTTATTGCAGAGTTTACATTAATCTCAATGCACAGCTGCAACTCCTAGACTTATACAGGACTCTACTGATGATCAGCAATGGAACAAAATAGGGTTGTCCCTTATCTCCACCTCTGTGTGATCTGCTGACACTCTCAGCCAATTAGATAAAGACTGCATTGCATGGTAATGAAGGTGGGAAGCAGTACTCTGCAGACCGCAAATAGGTAGTCAAACTGTGCGAAAACAGTTTGACTCATTACAATTGATGTGTACAAGCAATCTTCAGGCACCATAACCACTATAGTGAGGTGTAGTGTTTAGGGTGCCTAGGGTTTTCTTTTTAATTGTTATGTCTTCAGTACCTCTCCATGTTATTAAACCACACTGTTCACCACTATGCATCAATACTCTCTTTCTCTAATGCAAATGTGTATGTGTTTGTGGGTTGCAGGCTTGATTAAATATTGAGCTCTGATGAGCATCCACCTGAAAGGCTGGATTCTATTGGAATAGATAAACCAAAGTAAATAAATAATCTCCAATGAGAAAAGTGGTATCCATTTAAAGGAATACTATAGCATTAGGATTACTGATATCATCAATTTTGATGATCTCCTACTTGGCTGAGGTCATCAGAGTTGATGATATCAGCCAATTTTCTTGGTGCAAATGTGCAGTAAATCACTGTGTTGAACAAATTAAATGCTTTCTATGACCAGAATTTGATTGAGAACTGACTCTTGACTCACAGGCAGGGCCGGACTGGGAGAAAAATTCGGCCCGGGCATTCTTTTAGCATAGCAGCCCACTAAGAAGGGGGCGGGGTAGAGAAGGTGTGTTTTGTCATCACCAATGACAAACACACCCCCTCTCAAAGTGAGCGTTGGGTCAATCCTCTTCCAGGGCAGAGCTCTGCTACAAAGCTCTAGCATGAGAAAAAAAAAACCTGTATTTGTTCTGCACAGTGCAAGCAAATTTAATAACATGCTTGCACTGTGTTTCCATGCAACTTGTATCTGGTGTCTCTATAAATGGATACCAGGAGATAAAAGGGCCAGGAAAGAGTAGTGTGCATGTGTTTGGAGCCTGCTTGTGGGATTGTGTGGGTGTAGAGTGAGCTGGTTGTGGTGTGGTATTGTGTAATAAGGTCAGTTTTAGTTGTGTTGTGTTTGTGGTGTAATGTAATGCATATGTGGCTAGGGGCTGTAGAGAATGTGTGTATAGGGGATGTAGTAAGTGTGTGCATACAGGCTATAGTGTGTGTGTGTGTGTATAGGTGATGTAGTGGTTGTAGAGAGTGTGTGTTTAGGGGTGTAGCATGTGTTTGTTTACAAGGAATCTAGTGTGTGTATAAGGGATCCAGAGTGTGTATGTTAGGAATGTAGTGTGTGTGTAGGTGGTGCAGTGTGTGTGTGTGTGTATATATACAGGAGTCTAGTGTGTGTTTGAAGAACCCAGAATGTGTAGGAGATCTAGTGAGTGTGTGTATATAACGGAATCAGAGTGTATATAGGGATCTAGTGTGTGTATATGATCCAGAGTTGGGTAAGGGATCTAGTGTGTGTCTGGAATGTAATGTGTTTAGGGGTGCAATATGTGTGTGAGGGGTACTGTAGTGTGTGTGTGTGTATATATATATATATATATATATATATATATAAATAAAATGTTTGGAAGTATTGTGTGTGTGTGTGTGTTTGGTGCAGTGTGGTGAGGTTCTGTGTGTATGTGTGAGGGGTGCAGTGAGTGTCTGTGACGGGTGTAGTGTGTATGTGAAGGGTGCAGTGTGTGTGTGATGGATGCTGTGTTTGAGGGGTGCTGTGTTTGAGGGGTGCTGTGTGTGATGTGTATGTGTGTGAGGGTGCTGTGTATGTCTATGTGTGTGGGGGTGCTGTGTGTGATGTGTTTAAGGGTGCTGTGTGTTTGATTTGTGTGTGAGGGTGCTGTGTGTGTGAGTTGTGTGTGAGGGTGCTGTGTGTGATTTGTGAGGGTGCTGTGTGTGTGATTTGTGTGTGAGGGTGTTGTGTTTAAGGGTGCTATGTGTGTGATTTGTGTGTGAGGGTGCTGTATGTGTGATTTGTGTGTGAGGGTGTTGTGTTTAAGGGTGCTGTGTGTGTGATTTGTGTGTGAGGGTGCTGTGTGATTTGTGTGTGTGGGTGTTGTGTGTGAGGGTGCTGTAGGTGATGTGTGTGAGGGTGCTGTGTGTGAGGTGTGTGATTTGTGTGTGTGTGGGTGCTGTGTGTGAGGGTGCTGTGTGTGATGGTGCTGAGTGTGATGTGTATGAGAGTGCTGTGTGTGATAGTACTGAGTGTGATGTGTGTGAGAGTGATGTGTGTGAGGGTGCTGAGAGTGATGTGGGTGAGGGTGCTGAGTGTGATGTGGGTGAGGGTGCTGAGTGTGGTGTGGATGTGGGTGCTGAGTGTGATGTGTGTGTGGGTGCTGAGTGTGATGTGGGTGAGGGTGCTGAGTGTGATGTGTGTAATTGTGCTGTGGCTGAATGTTATAAGGGATTGTGTGTTCGGGGGTAAAAAAATAAAAAATCTAATAAGCATGCATTATATCCCTCCCCTCCCTTCTTACCTTTTGCCTGGGAGGGGAGGGAGGATCCGGCACGGTGGTATCTGGGAGGGGGGTTCAGGCACTCTTTCATCCCTGGTGGTCCAGTGGTTGAGTGAACTCTAGCCTGCGGGCTAGAGTTCACTCTCGCGAGATCCAGTCATTGCCATGGCAACGCGCTGAATCTCGCGAAAGGAACCCGGCGGAGCTGCGAGATAGAGCTCCGCCGGGTCCTCTACCTCCCCAGCCGCATGTCTATTTAAATGGGCCGGTGAGGGAGATCTTTGATCTCCCCACCGGCCCTCCATGGAATACAGCAGGGCCAGCGCTCGGATAGTGCCGGCCCTGCATGGGTCGGCAGGGGAGATCCTGGGACCTCCCCTGCCGGCCTCGGCCCATGGCCACCGCAGCCCACTGGGCATTTGCCCGGTGTGTCCGATGGCCAGTCCGGGCCTGCTCACAGGGGAATAATCTCCAGTAGCTGTCAGGAAGATGGCTGTCTTATACTCTGCAATGACAACATTGTTGTTCCTACAAAATATCAATATATAAACAAGACAAAGTAGGCCAGAAAATTATATGTCCAGGAGGACAGACAAGGGGGTAACCCTAATGGAGTAAATAGAAAACAAGAGAGAAAGGAAAGCCCGTAACACCCGAGGAACAATAGTAGAAATTGAAAATAACTTCTCAGCGCTGGATGATTAGTAGCGAGAGGAGCCGGGAATGTATCACTGCCATATAAGTGATACACTGTAGAACACCCGACGCGCGTTTCGCCTGGATTAGAGGCTCATCGGGGGGGACAGCCATCCTCAGCCTGAGTGCTTAGCCGGCTACTGATCATGGTACTGATCCTGATCGTTAGTTTCTAACATACAGGATTCTGGGTGTTCTACAGTGTATCACTTACATGGCAATGATACATTCCCGGCTCCTCTCGCTACTAATCATCCAGCGCTGAGAAGTTATTTTCAATTTCTACTACTGTTCCTCGGGTGTTACGGGCATTCTCACATAGCCTCCCGGGTACTTCTCTGCATTGTTGACGGCTGACAGCCATCCTCAGCCTGAGTGCTTAGCCGGCTACTGCTCATGGTACTGATCCTGATCGTTAGTTTCTAACATACAGGATTCTTTTATAACCACATATGTATTTTGAGCTACCTTACTCTAATACCTCTTTTTCATACGCTTTCCTCTATATCTAGTGCCCATGAAGGCACTATTCCATCTATTTCTCACTCTTTAACCTTTTCATTTGTGTCAGGTTAATTTGTCTAAATGGGGACTACGGTTACTGATGATTGCAGCCCCCGTCCCTAGTATCATAAGAGGAGATAGCTGGAGGGAGTTGTATGTCGAAATATTTCCATACTACTATTTACTTATAGTGCGGATTGTGCACTTTTGTAAGTTATGGTTAACTTGCAAGTTACATTAATACTCACTACTCCTAACTAGAGTGACTGATCTTTGGATCAGACCATCCTATCTGCTGCCTTAGAGCTTATGGTACAGGTTCACTATTCCACCTGCCATATATCGTTCCACTCTCAGTCTCATGAATATACTGTATTCTGTCTGTGTTTCATTAGTTACTTTACAGTGACACATTGCTATGATACATTTTTGTTGCGCAGATATACTTTTAGGTTATATGAGATAAACCTGTCTGCTGCTTCATAGTATCTGTTGCAGGTTTACCATTTCACCTGCCTCACATTGTGACACTCTCAGTCACGTGAGCATACTGAAGACTGCCCGCATCTTAACAATAATTTGAGATTGAAATAGAGTTTGGATACACTCTATTTGCGCAGATAGATTTTGAGGTTATTACTGTGGCTATATTTAGCACACATTTTCCAACTTATTCCTCTAGGTATTGATGATTTTGTATCATCTCTTTTTTGTCTTTCCCTTCTATGTGACTACGGTCGTTTACTCCATACTAGACCGTCAGTAATAGTTAGGGTTATTTGATTACGTTTGTGTTTGTCCCTTCTAAGTGACTATGGTCATTTACTCTATACCAGACCGTTAGCAATAGTTTGGGCTATTTTGATTATCTTTGTGTTTGTACCTATTTTCTACTTTTTTTGTATTATTAAAGTATTATTTTTAACTGCTTTACCTACGTCACCACATATAGTTATATCTACTATCTTGAGTGACAGACTTTCCTTTCTCTCTTGTTTCTATTTACAAAATATCAATGATTCGCACTAGAGTGTTAAAACAGCAGGGACACTGCACCCAGATCAACTCATTGAGATATATACGCATACAGTATCTCACAAAAGTGAATACACCACTCCAATTTTTGTAAATATTTCATTATATTTTTTCATGAAGAAATACCACTCTGCTACAATGTAAAGTAGTAAATGCACAGCCTGTATAACAGTGTAAATTTGCTGTCCCCTCAAAATAACTCAACAGCCATTAAAGGAACACTATAGTCACCTAAATTACTTTAGCTAAATAAAGCAGTTTTAGTGTATAGATCATCCCCCTGCAATTTCACTGCTCAATTCACTGTCATTTAGGAGTTAAATCACTTTGTTTCTGTTTATGCAGCCCTAGCCACACCTTCCCTGGCTATGATTGACACAGTCTGCATGAAAAAAAAAAACTGGTTTCACTTTCAAACAGATGTAATTTACCTTAAATAATTGTATCTCAATCTCTAAATTGAACTTTAATCACATACAGGAGGCTCTTGCAGGGTCTAGCAAGCTATTAACATAGCAGGGGATAAGGAAATGTTAATTAAACAGAACTTGCAATAAAGAAAGCCTAAATAGGGCTCTCTTTACAGGAAGTGTTTATGGAAGGCTGTGCAAGTCACATGCAGTGAGGTGTGACTAGGGTTCATAAACAAAGGGATTTAACTCCTAAATGGCAGAGGATTGAGCAGTGAGGTTGCAGGGGCATGTTCTATACACCAAAACTGCTTCATTAATCTAAAGTTTTTCAGGTCACTATAGTGTCCCTTTATTAATGTCTAAACCGTTGGCAACAAAAGTGAGTACAACCCTAAGTGGAAATGTCTAAATTGGGGCCAATTAGCCATTTTCCCTCCCCGGTGTCATGTGACACGTCAGTGTTACAAGGTCTCAGGTGTGAATGGGGAGCAGGTGTGTTAAAATTGGTGTTATCACTCTCACACTCTTTCATACTGGTCACTGGAAGTTAAACATGGCACCTCATGGCAAAGAACATAAATATGGCCTAGGCTCTAAGAAGATTGCCAAGACCCTGAAACTAACCTGCAGCATGGTAGGCAAGACCATACAGCGGTTTTACAGGACAGGTTCCACTCAGAATAGGCCTCGCCATGGTCGACCAAAGAAGTTGAGTGCACGTGCTCAGCGTCATATACAGAGGTTGTCTTTGGGAAATAGACATATGAGTGCTGCTAGCATCACTGCAGAGGTTGAAGGGGTGAGGGGTAAGCCTGTCAGAGCTGAGACCACATTCCGCACACTGCATCAAATTGGTCTGTATGGCTGTCGTCCCAGAAGGAAGCCTCTTCTAAAGATGATGCACAAGAAAGCCCGCGAACAGTTTGCAGAAGACAAGCAGATTAAGGACATGGATTACTGGAACCATATCCTGTGGTCCGATGAGAGCAAGATAAACTTATTTGGTTCAGATGGTGTCAATCGTGTGTCGCCGCAACCAGGTGAGGAGTACAAAGACAAGTGTGTCTTGCCTACAGTCAAGCATGGTGGTGGGAGTGTCATGGTCTAGGCTTTCATGAGTGCTACCGGCACTGGGGAGCTACAGTTCATTGAGGGAATCATAAATGCCAACATGTACTGTGACATACTGAAGCAGCGCATGATGCCCTACCTTCGAGGATTGGGCCGCAGGGCAGTATTCCAACATGATAATGACCCCAAACACACCTTCAAGACGACCACTGCCTTGCTAAAGAAGCTGAAGGTAAAGGTGTCAGGATCGGGACAGGGATCCAACACGCAGAGTACAAACAGGTGGTAGGTACGTATACCGGACCTTAGAATGGCCGGACTAACGTAAGGAGTAAGTAGAGAATGGTCTAGGGAAAAGCCGAGGTCGAGGGAACGAGAGGACAGGTAAGCGAGAGACAAGCCGAGTCAAAGGGTAACAGAGATAAACAGGGTAGTACAAACAAGCCGGGTCAGAACCAAAGAGACAACTAGAATACAAGAGCACTGAGTGACTAGACAGGCTAGAACCACGACAGGGCAATGAGCAGATGCTGAAAGCCTTACTTTATACCTTGATTCTAGAGGTTAATCACGCCCCCGACGAGTCCTGATTAGTGCTCGAGACTTGACTGACAGGTCGACCCGGGTTGGCGTCATGACGTCGACTACTGAGCGTCGCGTCATATAAGGAAGTGGATCCCTCGCGATCGGCTTGTAAATGGCCGAGAGGACCGCGAGGAATGGAAGAAACAACCCCTCTGGGAGGATAAACGTCTAAGTCTCTCACCTCCTCTGAGGTAGAGACTACAGGTACCCTGACAGTACCCCCCCTCTCAGAAACGCCCACCGGGCGGAAGGAACCGGGACGAGATGGAAAACGGGAGTGAAAAGCCCTGCGGAGGCGAGGAGCATGTACATCCTCCTGAGGTACCCAAGTCCTCTCCTCAGAACCATATCCCTTCCAGTCAATAAGATATTGTAACTTCCCCCGGGAGATTCGAGAATCGATGATGGAGTTGATTTCATACTCCTCCTGACCCTCAACCTGAACAGAGCGAGGAGAGCATATAGTGGAGGAAAATCTGTTACAGACTAGCGGTTTCAGTAAGGAAACATGAAAGGAGTTAGGAATGCGTAAGGCAGCTGGAAGAGCTAGGCGATAAGCAACTGGGTTAATTCGAGTCAGAACCCTGTAAGGGCCAATGTAACGAGGAGCGAATTTCATAGAAGGAACCTTTAAACGAATGTTTCTTGTACTCAACCATACCCTATCACCTGAAACAAAAACCGGAGCCGCCCTTCTGTGCTTATCAGCGTGTTTCTTGAACAACATGGAATTATGTAGGAGAATTTGTCGAGTCTGATCCCACAACTTCCTCAAATTGGCAACATGAACATCAACCGACGGTACCCCTTGGGAAGGAGAAACCGAGGGAAGAATGGAAGGATGAAAGCCATAATTCATGAAAAAGGGGCTAGAACGAGTAGAATCACAAACGAGATTATTGTGTGCAAACTCCGCCCAAGGAATCAAACCGACCCAATCGTCCTGGTGTTCAAAAACAAAACAACGCAAATATTGTTCAATCTTTTGATTGGTACGTTCAGCAGCTCCGTTAGACTGAGGGTGATAGGCAGAAGAAAAATTCAATTTGATGCCTAGTTGAGAACAGAAGGATATCCAAAAACGTGAAACAAATTGGGAACATCTATCGGAAACAATTTCGGAAGGTATCCCATGTAAGCGAAAAATCTCTCTCGCGAATATCTCCGCCAATTCAGGAGAAGTCGGGAGTTTAGTTAAGGGCACGAAATGAGCCATCTTAGTAAACCTATCAACCACCGTGAGGATCACAGTCTGTTTTTTAGAAACAGGCAAATCTACAATGAAGTCCATAGCCAAACAGGACCATGGTCTCTCTGGAATGTTCAAGGGATGTAACAAACCACATGGAAGCGTATGAGGTTGCTTAGTCTTCATACAGACCTCACATGCTCCGATGAAATCCTTAATATCCTTCCGTAAAGAAGGCCACCAGAAATCTTTAGAGATCAAGGAACATGTCTTGCGAATACCCGGATGCCCAGCCGCCTTACTGTTGTGAAAACACTGTAAGAGTTCCAGTTGGAGTTCAGGAGGAACGAAATGCCTTGCCCCAGGAGTCTGTCTAGGCGCCAGATGCTGCAACTTCATGATCTGACCAAGCAACGGAGAGTGAATCTTGAGACTCGTGTTGGCGATAATATTGCACCTGGGTACTATAGAAGACAAAACCGGCTCAGATATCGCAGAAGGTTCATATTGGCGAGACAAAGCATCGGCTTTAGAATTCTTAGAACCAGGTCTATAAGTGAGCACGTAATTGAAATGCGTGAGGAATAAAGACCAACGAGCTTGCCTGGAGGACAAGCGCTTGGCCTCCCCAATATAGGACAAGTTCTTGTGGTCCGTCAAAATAGTAACAGGATGTAAGGTGCCCTCCAATAAATGTCTCCACTCCTTTAAAGCCATGATAACTGCTAGTAGTTCCCTGTCACCAATGTCATATCTGCTCTCAGGACCTGATAGTTTCTTGGGAAAAAAACCACATGGATGTAAGGGCTTATCCACACCTAACATTTGGGACAGGATAGCACCTATACCTGTCTCTGAGGCGTCTACCTCGAGTAGGAAAGGCAGAGTCGTATCAGGGTGAACTAAAATTGGTGCAGAAGCAAACAGTTCCTTGAGTGTTTTGAAGGCAAGAAGGGCTTCAGTAGACCAGTTCTTAGTGTCAGCCCCCTGTCTGGTCATATTGGTAATAGGAGCTATAATTGAAGAGTATCCCTTAATGAAGCGCCTATAATAGTTGGAGAATCCAATAAACCTCTGAATGGCCTTGAGGCCCCTGGGTAAAGGCCAATCCAAAATGGACTGGAGCTTATCCGGGTCCATCTTAAACCCTTCCCCAGAAATCACATAACCAAGAAAGTTTATCTGGGATTGGTCAAAGCTGCATTTCTCCAATTTGCAGTACAGGCCATGTTGAAGAAGCTTGCGCAATACCCTTCTGACTTGTCTGTGGTGAGTCTCAATCTCTCTAGAGTGTATAAGTATATCATCCAGATATACAATAACGCAGTCATGTTGAAATTCCCTAAGAACTTCATTGATCAGGTCCTGAAATACTGCCGGTGCATTACAGAGACCAAAAGGCATTACTGTGTATTCATAGTGCCCATAACGGGTATTGAACGCCGTCATCCACTCGTGTCCCTGCTGAATTCTCACCAAGTTATACGCCCCTCTGAGATCTAACTTGGTGAAAATCTTGGAGCCTTTTAGACGATCAAAGAGCTCGGTAATCAAAGGAATTGGGTAGGCATTTCTAATGGTTATTTTGTTCAAACCTCGATAATCAATGCAAGGTCTTACTGTACCATCCTTCCTCTTAACAAAAAAAAACCCAGCCCCGGCAGAAGAGGAGGATCTCCTAATGAATCCTTTTTCAAGGTTCTCACGAATATACTCCTCTAAGACTAAGTTCTCTTTAGTGGACAAAGGATATACATTACCCCTGGGAGGCATAGTACCAGGTAGTAGATTAATCTTACAATCAAAAGACCTGTGTGGAGGTAAAGTATCAGCATTCTTTTTGTCAAATACTGCCTTTAAATCCAGGTACAGGGGCGGTATTTGTACCTCTGTAGAGTAGGTAGAATTAATCGGTGTGTTAACTGCGCAAAGCGGTGACACTGTCCGTAAGCACCTGTCCTGACAACCCTGACCCCATGAGAGTATCTCCCCTAACTCCCAATCAATAATAGGGTTATGTCTTTTTAACCAAGGATACCCCAGGACTATGGGAACAGAAGGAGACGAAATAAGCAATAAAGATATGTCTTCCTCGTGTAAGATACCAACAGTTAATTTAACGGGTATGGTTTCACGAAAAATAACAGGCTCAACTAAAGGTCTACCATCTATGGCCTCAACGGCCAAGGGTGTCTCCCTTAACTGGGATGGGATAGCGTGTTTGGTAACAAAAACTTGGTCGATAAAGCTCTCAGCAGCTCCGGAATCTATCAATGCCATAGTTTCTAGTACTCCCTTCTCCCAAGTTAAAGAAACAGGTAGCAGAAGCCTGTGATCTTTATAATTATGATTAGAGGACAAAATAGAAACACCCAAGGCCTGAGAAACTTAGGTGCGAGCGTTTCCCGAGCGATTAGGACAATTTAGGCGTAAATGACCTCTGACTCCACAGTACATACACAACCCCTCCCTTCTCCTGTACTGTCTCTCCTCTTCTGAGAGGCGAGTATTGCCTATCTGCATAGGTTCTGGAAAAAGTGTGGTTGTGGATTCAGAACTTTGAAATGAAGGAGCTAGTTTAAAGGAAGGTCTACGGTTTCTCTCTCGAGTGTTCTGCCTCTCTCTTAAACGTTCATCCATGCGAGAAATAAAAGAAATTAAATCCTCCAAATTTTCAGGAAGCTCTCTAGTAGCAACCTCGTCAAGGATTATGTCTGATAACCCGTTTAAAAATACATCTATATAAGCCTGTTCATTCCACTTAACTTCTGCCGCCAAGGACCTGAACTCTAGTGCATAATCCACAAGTGTTTGGTTATCTTGTCTAAGGCGCAACAGTAATCTAGCTGCATTGACCTTTCTACCTGGAGGGTCAAAAGTTCTTCTGAAAGCAGCTACAAAGGCATTATAATTATATACTAACGGATTATCATTTTCCCACAATGGATTGGCCCATCTCAAAGCTTTCTCAACAAGTAATGTGATAATAAATCCAACCTTCGCCCTATCTGTAGGATAGGAGCGGGGTTGTAATTCGAAATGGATACCTATTTGGTTTAAGAAACCACAACACTTCTCTGGAGAACCACCATAACGTACAGGTGGAGTAATACGGGAAGAAGCACCTACAGTGGCTACCTCTAGACCTGAACTCACAGGGGAGATAGAAGTATTACGCATCTCCTTTGGTTGATTACTAGAACGAGATAGTAACGCCTGTAGTGCTAGAGCCATCTGGTCCATTCTGTGATCCATGGCGTCGAACCTAGAGTCAGAAGGACCAACCTGAGTGTTTGTACCTGCAGGATCCATTGGCCCTGTCGTAATGTCAGGATCGGGACAGGGATCCAACACGCAGAGTACAAACAGGTACAGGGTACGTATACCGGACCTTAGAATGGCCGGACTAACGTAAGTAGTAAGTAAAGAATGGTCTAGAGACAAGCCGAGGTCGAGGGAACGAGAGAGCAGGTAAGCGAGAGACAAGCCGAGTCAAAGGGTAATAGAGGTAAACGAGGTAGAACAGACAAGCCGGGTCAAAACCAAAGAAACTAACAGAATACAAGAGCACTGAGTGACTAGACAGGCTAGAACCACGACAGGGCAATGAGCAGATGCCGAAAGCCTTACTTTATACCTTGATTCTAGAGGTTAATCACGCCCCCGACGAGTCCTGATTAGTGCTCGGGACTTGACTGACAGGTCGACCCGGGTTGGCGTCATGACGTCGACTACTGAGCGTCGCGTCATATAAGGAAGTGGATCCCTTACGGTCGGCTTGTAAATGGCCGAGAGGACCGCGAGGAACGGAAGAAACAACCCCTCTGGGAGGATAAACGTCTAAGTCTCTCACCTCCTCTGAGGTAGAGACTACAGGTACCCTGACAAAAGGTAATGGACTGGCCAAGCACCTAAACCCTATTGGTAATCTGTGGGGAATCCTCAAATGGAAGGTGAGGGAGCGCAAGGTCTCTAACATCCACCAGTCCGTGATGTTGCCATGGAGGAATGGAAGAGGACTCCAGTGGCAAGCTCTGGTGAACTCAATACCCATGAAGTTTAAGGCAGTGGTAGAAAATAATGGTGGCCAGGCAACATATTGACACTTTGGGCCCAATTTGGACATTGGGGTGTACTCACTTTTGTTGCCAATGGTTAAGACATTAATGGCTGTGTATTGAGTTATTTTGAGGGGGACATCAAATTTACAGTAATATACAGGCTGTACACTTGTGGTGGAATCTCGGTAAAAATAAATTTAGTAGGCCGAGATTACCACGTGGCATGTGTACGTGCATATGCTGACGTATCGATCAGTTGGTTGCACGTGGCAAGATACGATCAGTAGTGTACGGAGCATGTGCAAGAATACCGGATGTAGTATTCCCCTCCTCCATTGTGCTGGACAAGCCATGCGGTCAAGCAGGAAGTTAATTCTTATTTGTATTGATTGGTCAAGAGAATGTGCGGGTGGAGCTTAATATGGGAGGAGTTATGTGCCTATATAAGGAGCCTGCACTATTGTCCGGGGCTCAGAACTTGTTGTATTTTGGTGACATTAGTCCCTCTGAGTCCTGATTGGTGATCCGAATAAAGAATCTCTTCCTTCCTGAAGAAACCTGTGTCCATCTCTCTGTGCTTGGCTTCAGTCAGTTTCTCCGGTATCATTTGGTGCATTGGCCGGGAAGCTCATCGTTCAACGGTAGCTGAGAAGCAGAGGCGTGAGACGGTCTATCTTTGCCCACGTTCTCTACGGCTGCACCCCTGAACTTCTGCGTGGACCTCCTTTCGTCTCGGCGCCACTGGTCTGTTGTCCAGGAGATCATCGGCCTCTACGTCGGAAGTGCTGGGGTGTCCCCGTCGATGAGTGTGAACTCAGGTTCAGGAACGAGGAGGTAAGACGACCGCTGTTTTAGACGGCGGACCCACTAGGGGTATACCGATTGTGCGGTAGGCCCATAAGGGGTTAAATCTGTGTATGGAATCTGCCCCCTCTGTCGGAGGGAAGGAGCGAAGGCGCACCGCTCAATCGAACACTCTTTAGTAAGACCGTTTGGAGATTTGGTTTGGAGTCAGGCGGGGTTCTGTGTAAATAGCCCTAGCCGGACACCGGTGTCTTGTCTAGACTAGCGTTCTAGGGTGTACAATTTGTTCGCTAGGTCGGAGGGACCGGGAGACTAAGCGGCGTCTGTGTAAATTTGGTCCGCTAGATCTCAACCTATCTTGGCTAAGTGGGAAGGCGTGTACATTTGGAACCCACTAGACTTTTGATAGAGTAGAAAGACTAAAAGGGTTCTGTTGTAAATTCCGCCCTCTAGTTAGCTATATGTGGTGCTTGGGCAGTGTGGCTAACCAAAACGGATGTAGATAGTTTTAGGTAGTCCATCAAGGTACTGGCCAATAGTTTAGTTGGGATTGTATATGTGTTAAAGATTGTTAGTAACGTGTATATCTTGTTAGATAGCGCGAGCTCAGCCGTCTAGCGAGAGTGTTAATAGTGTGTTGCTGTATCAATAGTGCACGGTACCATAACCCTGTATATTTACTGACACTGTATATAAATACTAATAATTGTCGTCTATTGCATGTCTAACACCATAACCACTAATAATTGTATTGTGACCTTAAATTGTACTTTGACCTATGCTAACCGTACTGTAACTGCTGTTTGTAAAGACGATGTTACTGGGGTATGTTATAGACGGGTAATTCATATATAGAGAATTATAGCGTGGGTGACTGTATAGTTTCGCCAAAGGGCATAGTATCGATTACTTAGTGACTGGTGTAACAGCTGTGTGTGTACGGGAATTCCCTGAGTGATTATTGTGTTATTGTTTATGTTTCACTTGGTAACTGTACCACGTGGTGCTGTTGCCGAAGGAACGGGTGTGACTGTTGAATAGAGCGTGTGTATAGCATTCGTTGTCAACGACGCTCCATTGATAAGTATGGGCGCGTCGGAGTCGACGATTTTGGATCCCTTAGGTTGTATGGTAAAGAATTTTAAAAAGGGATTTACAACATGTGATTTTGGGGTTAAAATGTCTCCTGTACGTTTGGTCACTTTGTGCACTAGGGAGTGGCCTACTTTGGTTGCGGCATGGCCGCCACGTGGCAGTTTAGATCCAAATCTGGTACAGCGTGTACACGTGGCTGTATCAGGTAGGCCTGAACTTTACGGACAGTTTCCATACATTGATTGTTGGAGGCAGGCCGTAAACAACTCGCCAAGATGGATCCAGATATGCCACGAGGAGCAATGTCGCCTCATGGTGGCCAGGACTCGTTTGTCCACCAGGGCCATGGTTACGCCCATTTTGGACACGCCCCCTGAGTCCGAGATCCCTATGCCGCCCCCTTACTTCCCTGCAAGGGGAAGTAATACAAGTACAGGAAGTTCCACTCCCCCTCCCCAGTTGTCCCCATCTGCTTCCTCCTCCAGTTCAGAATCCACCCCCCGCCATACTAAACCTTCCCTTCCGGAACCAACCCCCGTTAAGCCTACCCATCCTGATTTGGCGCCACTTCAAGTTTCCGGTCAGGCTTCTTCTAGCCCGGCTCGGAATATTCTATTCACCGGCCTTCCCCACAATAGAGCCTCTACATCCCCACGTCTTATTACCCCCCGACCGGAACCCATAACCGACGCCCTTCCACGTAGCCCTGTACTAACCCGACAACTGACCGGTACCCAACAACCCAAACATTACCAGATGCCTCTTCGTTTAAATCCTGGGCACCTTACCTTAATGATGTAGGTCAAATGGTGTATGCTGACCCAGTCTTCGTATATGTCCCATTCACGACTACCGATCTCTTGAATTGGAAGACCCACAATTCCTCGTACACTGAGAAACCACAAGCTATGACCGACCTGTTCACCTCGATAGTTCAGACGCATAATCCGACTTGGGCTGATTGCCAGCAATTATTAATGACATTGTTCAATAATGAGGAGAGGACTAGGATTAACCAAGCGGCCATTAAAGCGCTAGAGGAAGAAGCCCGTGCTTTAAACCAAGCCAATCCAGCAGCATGGGCCGCAACACATTATCCTAATACCGATCCCGACTGGAATATTAATGGCGCAGATATGCTTCATCTAAAGACCTATAGAGACGCTATAATTGCTGGCATGAAAGCCGGAGGGAGGAAAGCCATAAATATGTCGAAGACAGTTGAGGTGATTCAGAAAAGTGATGAAAAGTGATGAAGTATACCCCCTTTAATCCGGAAGACACCGAGAATTCCCGAATGGTAAACTCTGCCTTTGTCAGCCAAGCCTACGGGGATATTAAGCGCAAGCTACAGAAGTTAGAAAGGTTTGCAGGAATGTCCATCACCCAACTAATGGAGGTAGCAAATAAGGTGTATATGAATAGGGAATCAGAAAGTAAGAAAGAGGAAGAGCGCAAGATGCGTAAAAAGGCGGATATGCTAGCGGTATGCTACCAGTAGATAATGCCGTATGTGTTTGTATAGTGTGTGTGTGTATATAATACAGTGTGTTTGTGTAGTGTGCATTATATACACACACTATACAAACACACTGCATTATACATACAAACACACAGAATTATATACACAGTGTGTTTGTGTAGTGTATGTGTATAATAATAGAGTGTGTGTGAGGGGGCATTTTTTATTAAATTTTTTTACAATTTTTATATTAAATTATTATTTTTTTTATATATTTAATTATTATTGCTTATTTTTTGTTGTCCCCCCTCCCTGCTTGTTGCCTTGCCAGGGAGGGGGGATATAGCAATCCCTGGTGGTCCAGTGGCATTGGTTAAGCTGGGGGAGGAGAGGGGAGGGGGGTGGGCAGTAAGCGTTTACTCACCTCCCAGCAGCTCCTCCAGCTCCCCAGTGTAACTCTCGCGAGATTTACACTGGGGAGCTGGAGGAGCTGCTGGGAGGTGAGTAAACGCTTGCTGCCCGCCCCCCCCAGGACCGCCGGGCTTGTAATGAGCCTGGCGGTCCTGGGAGGTATTATCGGCAATATCGGTATCCCTATTGGCCGATACCGATATTGCCGAAAATACCGAATATCGGCCGATTATATCGGTAAAACCGTTAATCGGTCGATCCCTACTAGATATATCTATGACAGTAGTTTTCATACATTCATTATGAGTTAAAGTAAAAACTGTTAGAAATTGAAACTGAAATTTATATTTAAAGCCAAAGTAGCCGTGCTGGAAGCAGAGCTGACTTGGTGAATGTGTCCAGTTCTCCAATTTTGGCCTTAAATTTGAAATTCACTTTGAATTCACAACAATATTCTGTTAGAGTCACGTGTTTGGAAGGACGATAAAAAAAAAAAAAAAAAATAGAATTCCTAATATTAATACATCCCACTATTTAATAAAATAAAGTAACGGTTACTTATAGAACATGGCGAGTCTCAGTATTTATAGTAATAATTAATTTTATAGGTAATAGTGTCCATTATTAAATGCATTTCATTCTTGGCGCCATACTAAAAAGAGAAAAGCAATCAAGTAATTTGGCAGGCCAGGGTGAGACCATTAAATTTTTATGTAGAATCTGTGGATCTCCTTTTGCTTTTGATTTGTTTGCCGTTCAGGGGAATTAACCTGATAAAAAGGACAAATGTCTACAACTTTTAACTTGTACGCTCGTTGTGGCAGGGCCTCTTCACCTAGTCTTCCCATATGTCCAACATGTTTTGTTATGGTTTACCTATTGTACAGCGCTGCAGAATATGTTGGAGCTATATAAATTATTGTAATTGTACTACAGTACATAAGCACATTTGATATATATGTAAAACTATTTCAAGAAACAATATGGAACTGCACTCTGTCTCATCACTCTGAGCTAGGGTGCAACCAAACCGGGACTCAGCACCAGGTCCCAATAATAGTATGTAGAAAGTACAGCTATACTCACACTGGGGATTGCTATGCTCTGCATACTGCCTTGAGCTTTAATCACTTAGCTCTTTTAAGAACTTGTTCCTGATACGCTCTCCATGGAGTAGAGGTCCTCCACACACGGTCCTGGAGGACAGAAGCCGATCCAGGGTGGACAGAAGACGGTGAGACTCCAGTTAAGCTACGGCGGTTGTGGAGTCTGTGGTGGTTGTGGTGTCTGGTGCGGTGCTTGTGGTCCTCGGCGCAAGCTAGGAAGCTTCCATTAACGGAAGGTACTCGGTCAGAGTACGGGGAGTTCGGTTACAGTCTTCTTTGTAGTTGATTCACTATATGGGACCAAAAAAGGCAGATAAACTGCAGCCATAAAAGAAAGTCTGACTATCCTGAATCTGAATAATTCTACTAATAGTGTTGAAACTCTCTTTGTATGGTCATAGTGCCCGCTAAACAGCGCACTTACATCTAGTGATTTGCTCATGGTGTGTTGCCCAGGGACATTTTCCTTGTGCCCCTGGATGTGAGTTATGAGAGCACAAAATGAGGGTGGTGGAGATAACCCTGAAATAATATGCAATGGCTGTCAGGACAGCACATCCAGTGCTAATATTATAGTGTTAGTGGGGAGATCTACAGATCTTCCTGCAAAGTTCTACCATTCTATATGTGAAAGCTGCAACTCCGGCTGGTAGCAGTTCTTTGCAGAAGGGCCATTTAGGTGCATGTCTCAATGGCAGCCAGCTGGACCAGCAGAAAAACTGCTGGAAGACCACTGGAATGAGGATTAGAGCTTCACTGCACGAGAGAGCTCAGCTTAATAAATAAAAAGATAATATATAAAAAAGAAAATTAGCAGGACTGTGTAGGAAGGACAGACAGAGAAATACAGCCTCCCCACACATAATCTACTAGCAGCCAGCAGTCAAATAGTTAAAAACTTTTAGTAATGAGAAGGTTAATAATGTGGCGGCTGGTCAGTGCTTGCAATCTAGTTGCCATATTAAAAAAGTAGAAAAAAAAGTGCAAAGATTGGGTGTATGTGTGTGTATGAGTAGGTCTGTGTGTGTGTGTCAGTATGTATGTGTGTGTGTCAGTATGTCTGTGTGTGTGCCTGTCTGTCTATGTGTGTGCAAGTATGTGTGTGTCAGTGTGTCGGTATGTCTGTCTGTGTGTGTGCCAGTATGTCTGTGTGTGTCAGTATGTCTGTCTTTCTGAGTCAGTATGCCTGTAACAGTGTGTATTTATGTTTGTGTGTGTGCCTGTCAGTGAGTGTATGTGTTTTTTAGTGTGTGCCAAATCAGCAAGTGTGTGCATGTCATTTCTGTTTAGGTGACTGCCCCCCACCCCCCTTTCAATCACATTGGAAAGGTGTTTTTACTCTCCTCTTGGTGCAATGGGCCACTTGACTGGATTTGCCCCCAGGCCTAAGGCTGCCAGCCCTCCCCTGATAGCCCCCAATATGTTAGAAATATTTTATTATTCAGTTGTGTTATTATCATATACTGAGAATATAAGTAATTAGCAAGTCAGTAGGTAAGCCAAACCTGGAAACATACTTTGTAACTCACCCATGAGAAAAATAAATACATGGCAATTAAGTAGGAAACAATCATTTGTTAAATGATGAAAGAAAGATCTGCACTTGGAACTGTAAAATGTCAGAAATAAATAGTATGCTTCTATGATGAAAAGTTTCTATTTTATGCCAATCGCCCCCCCCCCCCCCCCCCCCACCCCCCCCTAAAAAGTAGGTGGAGAAACAGTGTATAAATAGAGTGATGTGGATAGTTTAGTCCTTAGGTGTTTGGTTGGATATTCTTGTTTGAAGTTTGCTAACCAAAGATCTCAGCCATGAAATTTGCAATTGTCTTCTTGTTCCTGGGTATAGGAAGTTGCCTTGGTAAGTTACATTGTTCCTGTTTAATCAATATTGTGCTACCATTATTTCATAAATTTGCTTTTGCAGAGAGAAAAAAAAGCATACAATTTTAATGTTATTTAATATGTATTTATTCATAAATAGCAGAAATGGGGATTCACGATTCAGAGAATTTTGTAAAATAACTATCAGACCTCAATTAGACTTAGTCAGGTTGTCACATCTCACTGTTTAGTTAAATAATAACTTACACAGCTTGCTAAAGTCCGAATTCTAAGTGAATTTCAAATCTAAGCTAAAAGTAGGCAAAATGGAAACATTCCCCTGGACAACTATGCTTCCAGTCCAGCTAAAATTTGAAATTCACTGTGATTTATCACTTTAGTTAATAATCCTGTTAGTATTTTATATTTTGTTGTTGAGTCAACTGATTTTGTGAAAAATGGGGTATGTTTTAAAAGTTTGAAAGTGCCTTAATACAATACTAATACCTACACATTTTAAATGTTTAGTTCTAAAAATCAAAAACTTCTATAAAATGGAGAATTGTGATAGGAATATAGGAAATTATAAATCTTTCAATATAAACCATATTATCTCTAAAATACATGACTAGTTCAAGTAGGGTACAATATCATGTTTCAAAATCTCTCCATATAGTAGTATTCTCAAGCGTTAGCCTTCATTCCATACCACTTGTACCTAAATGTCTGTTTCATCATATTTTCTAAATGTTATTATGTATGATATTGTGCATTTTACAAACACCTTATATTTTCTATGACAAAATAATGGAAATTAAATAAATGTAAAATAGAAAAGTAGTGATGGTACTTAGTGCGAATTTTGGTCCCTGCTAAATGTATTAATTATAAATAAAACTAATGCATGTAATTTTTGCTTGCAGTCTCTACAAATGCCAATGCTATTAGGAAGAAGAAAATGACCGTAAGGATTTTTTTTTTAATTTATTGATATATGATCTATTACAGTTACTGTGAAAAATATAAAATAATTCATAATGAAACAACTTCAGCAGTCATTTATTTATTCCTCAAAAAGATGCACACACTAGCAAAATATACCAGAAATAAAGCAGGTATGCAGAAAATAGCATGCAAAAATAATTATATCTAAAAAGTAATATTTTTATAATTTTTGTAATTTTGTTTCCAGCGTCTTCAGTTTATAAGATTAATGTTTAATTCATACATTTGTTTTCAGGAAGCTGAAGCTATGAGCAACGGTCGTGGTCTTGCTTTCATTATGAACAGATATAGCAATTACAAGGTAAATTACATTTTATACCTTCTACAAATTATTAAAATATGTAACGGATAGAGCTGTATTCAAGTACAAATACAAAATGTGTGTCATAGACACATGCCTGAGTAAATGGTCTAACATTTACCAGCTGTTAAAAAAAACAACAAACTAAAAACTAAAACTATATACCAAAATTTGAATTGGCAATGTATTTTCTTGAATCTTAATACCATTATTTGCAAATAAATCTGAACTATACTATATTTTATCTAACAATGGATTTAATATTTTATTTATCTTTTACAGAACTGTGCAAGATGCTCCGACATTGAAAGATACTGCATGGAAAAAGCTATTGTAGAAGATTTTGTCTTGCTGATAGTAGGATATTTTTATTATACTTTTTTTTTTATTTCAAGTACAATATTGTACAGGGCAAATTTTTGATAAAAATATACAATAATCCCACTAGCTTCCCAAATTAGTAAAGAAACTTACTTAGATTATGCATGACATGTTTCATCTTTTATTTCATTATTTTGAATCAGAAATTATTACAATCTGTTAGAAAACAAAACAAACACGTTTGAAATGATTAAGGTACGTACAATCCAATACCCTTTTTGGTGACTTCTGAGGATAAATAATTTTAAAAGTTTTTTTTTTCTCTAATTTATTTCAAGACTTTCTGATTCAAATAAATTAAATTGAGGCCACAGTATGAAGATTATATGCAACTATAAAAGTGTGTCATTCACCTTTACTGCAAGTTATAATATATCCTTTCAAATATTTGTATTACACTATGTAAGTTTATACCATAGGGTACAATAATGATATTAATAGTAATAATAATAATAATAAATAAAAAATAACAAAATTAAACAGGGGATCAATGTTACAAATACAATCATCCAGTGGTATACAAAAATAACTTAGCAGTTATTTAACACTATATTACTAAATACTATTTGTTTCAAATGTGTACTATATGATCTCATTTATATGTGGTACAAGTTATATTATTTATTAAAAACATATGGGAATACTCCGACCTGACTTCAGCACCAGTAACCAATTTTTCCCAATACAATTGTTTTGATGGCTGGAGCCTCTGGGTGCAATTTTTTTTCCTTACTGGGTTAAACCGTTTTTGAGCAATTGAAAGTTGTCACTAGATACCTGTCTACACTGCCTTCGCTGTCCTCCTTCCTGCCTCTGCACTGATCCGAAAGATTTGTCTCGGGCACCGCTGATGATCTCAGCCTATCACTTACTGCCAGTTTAATGTAACAGTATGTACTAGCACACAAGCCAAACCCTCCATGTCATAAGTGTAGCAGAGAGGAGGACAGAGGTAGAGGTGTGCATGGGTGCTGGGCGCACAACTTCCTGGTGAAGCTGTTAAAAAAATTTTTTACCCCAAAAAGGGTAGAAGACACCCAGAAAATCCAGCCCCTTGCAAAGACTTCATCAAGATGAAGTTGTTATAGGTGGTGAAGTGGTCCTAGAAATATACATAAATGCACATATGTTAATACATAGATATGAGGAGAAACACGTTTTAACCATGTTCTTTGATGTTCACAAAATATATTTTCATATTTTTAGAAATTATTGGCTGGAGATATGGGATGTAGTCATCGTGATCTTCTTGGCAAACTGGTAAGATGATGCCAATACACCAAATAAAATTAATTTTAAATGATTAGCTATATTTTTTATTTGTATGCAATGCATATATCAGGTTTTTAAAAGTCTAACAGCATGAAGCAAAATAACATGTTTTGCAGACAAACGGTTCAGAGTCGCAGTTACAAATGTTATATTACACGTATTTAACCCCTTGAGGACACATGACATGTGTGACATGTCATGATTCCCTTTTATTCCAGAAGTTTGGTCCTTAAGGGGTTAATAAGTACATACTTATCAAATTATTTGCCTCCCAGCTGAGATACATTCTCTGTTTTATTGCACATCACTAATTACATTTTACAAAATAAAATATATACATTGTCAGAACTCATGGCTGGATAATAAAAATACATTTATCATAATAGATAAAATATCTAATTTATAGGAAAAGTGCCAGATATCATTAAAGGGACACTCCAGGCACCCAGACCACTTCAGCTCATTGGAGTGGTCTGGGTGCCAACTCCCACTACCCTTAACCCTGCAAGTGTAATTATTGCAGTTTTTTTAAAACTGCAATATTTACCTTGCAGGGTTAAGTCCTCCCCTAGTGGCTGTCTATTAGACAGCCACTAGAGGACACTTCCTGCTTCATAGCACAGGTTTTCTGTGCTAGAGCGTCGCTGGACGTCCTCACGCTGTGTGAGGACCTCCAGCGTCGCTCTATTCCCCATAGGGAAGCATTGAAATTCATTTTCAATGCTTTCCTATGGGGTGCGCTAATGCGCATGCGCGGCATTGCCGCGCATGCGCATTAGGTCTCCTCGGCCGGCGGGCGAGATCAGTCTCGCCCACCGGCCGACGTAACCAGAAGGAGGAGCGGCGGGGGAGGAGGAAGCAGCGACGTGGGACCTGTCGCTGCCCCTGGTAAGTGACTGAAGGGGTTTTCACCCCTTCAGCAACTGGGGATTGGGCGGTGGGGGGGAGAGGGACCCTCCAGTGCCAGGAAAACGGATTGTTTTCCTGGCACTGGAGTTTCCCTTTAATAATACAAACCAATGAACAAACAATTAGCTTTTAGTCAATACATTTTAAAACAAATGACAGTTTGTTTTTTCTAACATGAGACACCAACCAGGTTATTCAATTGCAATTAAGTACCATTCTATATATAAATTTTTAATAATATTATTTTAGTCTGATTGATATAAAGACTTAGGGATAAATGGTATTAAATATCATACTATGGTCCATTTATCCTAATAAAAAGAAAATCTCATACTTTACTGATTTTGGTTGACAGAAGATATTTTGTTTTTTATCCTTAAGTTTCTGGTTAGAATGTTTGAAGATTCTGTCATTGCAAACTCCTTTAGCACATTTACATGAAATGACCTATGTGTCTTGTCGTGCCTCTCTTTTGTCTACCTTTTGTCTGTCTGTGATATTAATTCTTAAGCCTTGCATCAGGTTGTAGTTAAACTCTGTATAATATCAGTTTTACACCTTCTGGGAAGGCCTATGTTTGCAAACTCACTGGATGGAGGCACTCTTGTAAAAGCTAAATTTAGGAATAAATTCAGCTTAATTAATGAACAGAACATTTGTGCACAATAATTTGTCTGACATGATTGTATGGCATTTTATTATAGTTGTATAATTTGTTATCTCAAACAAAAACAAAACATTGGCCTTCTCTAAACGGTTTAGTGCAACTTTTCAGATCTAAGACATTCTTTGAGTATCTTGTACAAATTAACCCTCTCTACTCCAGATACTCTAATAAGAATATATTTCTAGCAAATGTTATTAAAAATATAAAACTTTCCCTAACAATAGCTACTACGTTTCTAAAACACAAATAGTAAATCACATTATATTTTTATGAGTCATTGATCATTATTTACTTTTTTCCAGAATATTAAAGTGCATTTTGAGTATGTATATGGTGCTTTTGAGGTAAGAACATATATTCTGTATTGTATAAATATAACTGATTACAGTTAACACATTTTTTATAGATCCTCAGTAACGACCACTAATTTTTAAAGATACATAACCGAACAAACATATCAAGTCCTAATTTTGCAAGCAATATCTGATCCACTCCCTGAGTTACTTTTGTATTGTAGTTTACTTATTTGTGACCCTCGAACTTCACTGTATCATCTACTTCTAAATCAAGGTGAATTTCAAATTGAAGACCAAGGTAGCCAAAATGGAAAAAATCCTAGTTAGCTATGCTTCCACTTTAGCTACTTTGGCCTTAAATTTTAAATTCACTTCACATTCCTGGTAACTCTCACATTGACAAATATCCATGTTCGAGTAGGATTCCTCGACTCACTGACCTTATTTCATAATCACTTCTTGCCTTGCTGTGTTTCTTAATTATTTAACTGTCTGTGCCTTAGACTCTCATCCATATCAAAATCCTCCTTAGTATAGTAAATTTAATTCATTTAATTTCTGTTCAAATACAATACAATACTTCTCACTCCTACTTTAGTTTATCTACTGCATTTTATTTAACTCTTCTTTCCGTTTTAAGTATCATGTTAACACAGATCCAATGTTTTCATTCACAATAAACTAATAAAAAAAACATATTTGAGTAAGTACCTTAACTTTAAGCAGATGTAGAGACAATTGTTTCAAAAGTAGCAACCATCACAGCATTTTCAGTATAATGGTTGGAAGCTTTCACCACACAGTAGTCTGACAGATGGTCTATCTCCAAAGTAACAGCAATTAAAAGAAAAGCAACTGGAATCACAAATCCATCACTGTTAATTCAAAATACAAAAGTAATTTATTGTAGTCATCAAATAAGCATCAGTGACATGCAACAGTGTATAGTTGACAGCAAACCCCAACACAATGATCAACCCATATTGTGCTGAAAGGCACTTTCTCAAGACCCAGTGTTTTAATTTACAACAGCAACATTGAATTGGACAAGACAAGAACATAATCTTGAGTGCAAGAAGAGTAGAAGAGATCAGCCTGATATAGCAAAAACCCTACTTTGAGGAGGAAACCCTGGTAATTGGAATTAACAAAGAAAAAAAGGGGGATGGAGTGTATTTAACACAGGACACAAGGAAGTGAAAGTGTTAGAAGTATATTAAAACTTAGCTTTTATTAGAATGTTATGCTAAAATATATTCAAACAATACCTACAAACAAAAAAGAAGGGAGGTAAGTCACCATGGAGCTAATGTCTATGGAGCAGTCATAGTCTGTGAAGGAATATATAAGGTCAAATATAATCAGTGTAATGCCAATAGAATGAAAACTACAATAACAAGATGTATATAATTCCTCACAACTGCCACATCTTAACACAAGCCCTGTCTGTGCCTTCAAGGGCACCTAGAAAAATATCAAAGTGCTATCTATTTAACTCTGTAAGGTTCCATCAACGCTATGATTCAAGTCTTATCTGTGCCTTCGAGGGCACCTAGCAAAATATATCCCACTGTTATGTCTATAGCTGTGACTCCCTTCCTCCTAAAATATTAGCTAGAATGAAACAAAACATGAAGAAAATCTTGATTGCACGCATATTCAAAAAGCATGTTATCTGGTGTCTACTAAGTGTCACTAAGTGACATTGCCTTCTTGGTTAAAGGCCAGCAAGAAGAGAAAAATAGGGTGACGTTCGTTTAAAATCAGTGGGAATTTCCAAATCATATTGTAAAATCATATAAAAAATATGTCTTTACTCACCCCATCCATCTTTAAATTTGAATGGCATGGCATAATTAGACTGCTTATTTGAAAATAACAAAAACAGTAAATGTGTAGTCATTTTTGATACTTATCCATGTTTTTTATTGCAAACATTGCACCTCCTAGTCTGTAACAATAGGGAATGTGCCCTTGGAAGGTTTTCACAATAGTTCTGTACAAACTGCAACAATATACACTACAGATAGGACAATTCCTGCAAAGTGAAAAAGAAGTTAAAATCTTTGCTATTTGTATGGTATATGTTATTCTCAGTACAGTATTATTGTTCTTAATTCTTTCTTTAAACTCTTATACAGAATAACATGTAAGTGAACCAATAAATCCTTTCTTTATTTTTAGCGCAATGATATTGACACCTTCTGTAAGCATGTAAGAGCAAATGCACAATTCGATGCTTTGGTGCAAGGTCTATCTTCTATCCTGGTAAGTTTTTATCATACTTATATAGGTTAGTCCTCCTCAGTAAATAAGAAATAGTTGAAGAAAATTAAATTTAAATTAAAATTGCTCTTCCATATATAGATAATATTTAAATTATATTTATGTCAAGACCTTTATTGGTATTGATATGATTCTACTTGATGTTTTAATGACAATAAGCTGCATTTAAGATTATTGAATAGTAAATTGTAATATGTTTTTATTTTTATTTCTCAGGTTGAACCTTTGAAACAATCAAATGTTGAACTTGGAGGTGTTCTTAATTCCGTTAATGGTGCTCTGGTAAGGAAATCAAATTCTCTTTAAAACCCAAAAGACTTACATAAGAGCTAGTACAATGATTTTCACAGCCCTGGGCAAATTGCAGTTTCCACCATGTGTATCCCACATTTACTTTCCGCCTTTCCAATTTTGTCTAGTTTCTCCCTCAGCTGTGTATGTCTCTTTATATGTGTATTCTTCCAATTTTTATACAAACAACTTGTATCTTTACTTAGATTTTTATTTGACTTGATTTTTAATTAACTTAAATATTAATAATATTTACTTTCATTTACTTAAATAATATTAATTTAAAGTAATATTAAGAAAACTAAAACAGAGGGGGCAGAGTTGGTGACTAGTGCTCCAGCAGCGTAAAATTTAATTTTGCGCCTCTGTTCCTAAGGGTTAAATACCTTGAAAGAAAGAGTGAACAATATACAGTTGAATTATTTGTAAAGAATTGACAATGGGAATGCACATTTTAGCTGATGTTGGCAAGATTAATTTGAAGAATTCCGATATTTTGGACTAAAATATTCAATATTCTATATTGCTTTTTATAGATGTTTACCAAACATAATTCTAGAGACAATTTAAAGTCAAGATCTTGTAAATTGATAACTGGAAAATTATTTATAAAATTACTATAACAGCATTTGAATCTAAAGAATTACTTATATTTTCTTTATGTTGTATAATCATTTTTGTTTCAGAGCAACAAAACTATTTCAATTCCATAACATATTTCTATTCATTTTAGGGTGGTACACTTAACATAGCTTTAGGATTGGTTGATTCAGTTATCGGTGGACTCCTTGGTGGAACACTGGGTGCAGTCGGTGGTGTGGTTGGTGGTGCTGTTGATGCCATAAGTGGTGTTGCTGGTGGACTCCTTGGAGGTGCTACTGGTGTGCTTGGTGGACTTACTGATACAGCTGGTGGTCTTGTCGGTGGTCTTACTGGTGGTCTTACTGGTGGTCTTTTGGGAGGAGGAGGAGGAAAGAAGGGTGGCCTTGGAAGCCTTTTAGGTTAAATAAAGGTAAGATAACTATATACTTTATGCAGTATTTATCTAAGGTGTATATTTAAATGTAATATATATGTATGCTAAATATATCAGAATATATATCTGAATCAGCTGTAAGAGTCTTTCCATTTCATAACATTACCTTCTCTGTATAATAGCTTTTTTTTTGTGCCCCTCTCTCATATTGCCAATGCCAATCTATCACTTTGGCTCAAGATTCTGTTCAATATATATTTTAAAATGTAATTAAAAAGCATCCACAACATGACAGAGGGTATGAAACACTTGGAGGTTTCTCTGAGTGATTAGAAGAAGGGTCAGTAACTTACCAAAAGTTAAAGGGCTGCTCCAAGCAGAATGACAACTTCAGTGATTTAAAGTGACCAGGATACTTGGAGTCTGTAAATGCAACAATTGAGAAACACTTAACATAAAGAGTTAAATCAGATAATTGTACTGTTTTTTTGGTTGGAGTAAATTTTCAATGGGATTTCCTAAGATCTGAGAAGGAAATAATTAATATGTGCAAATCAAAGAGGCTCTGAAATATGTCATTATCTCTCACTTCCAGGTTTATATTTATTTATTTTAAAATCATAAACCGGGAAGTGAGATATAATGATAGATTTCAGCACTTCTTTGATTTGTACATATAAATTATTTCCTTCTCACATCCTAGGAAATCACATTGAAAGTTTACTACAATTGAAATCCCATTGAAAGTATATTGTTTTTATTTGGAATAGCCACTCTGTGTTCTGCAGTCTATTGCTCACCATTGCTGTACTTAAAGGTTAAAGTTATGTGATGCATTAATTTGAATAATTGCTTTTACATTTTTACTGCAATATTTACTATTGGAAATTCAATTATATTTTTAAATTTAAGGCCGAAATACCTGAATTAGGACAATAATACAGGTTAGCTGTTTTGGTCTAAAATGTTAAATTTGCATTAACTTTGAATTCTTGACACATCTCACATTAGTAAATAACCCAGTTAATCAAATATTATTTTAGCTTATAAGAGGATTGCATAAATTCCATATTCTCTTATCAAATGCTATGTTGGTTTTAGGCTGCATTGCACTGGGATTTGTTATAAGTGTATCCAATGCTCTAATGGGATCTTATAGATGATTGCTAATTGATTATATATATATATATATATTAAAAACAAATATGAGAGCACGATAGGAGACTATAATGGACTATAATGGAACATATTCTTCATTATTGATCAATAGGGACTTTGAGGTAAACTATGAAAATCTGCAGACTTAAAGTATCTTGAAGTAGTGTTAATAATGTATATATGTATATATATATCTTTCTTTTAGGTGACTTTCTGATTCATCTGAGAAGACAAAGAAATGATACATTCTTACTTTATAAATTCATCTGTGTGTCCTTATTTCAAATCTTTTTTTTTACTAATGCATAAAATTGCTCTATTTTCTCTAATTTAGACTTTTGATCTTATTTTGCTTGTATCACTCCACTCGATTTTCAATAAACACACAGCTCTAAGACAACAAATATTGTATTTTCATTTCATATGTGTGATATTATAGCAGGAATGCAAAGCCAAGAAGCACATAAGAGACTGGACACAGATTCCAGGAAGCAAACAATTATTTATTTGCAGCTGCAAAGTCCCAGTGTCCACTATGAAGTTCACAATACGTTATATGCCATACATGATGTATTCCATACGTATACAAAATTACACCCATACTGCAGCAGATTGTAACCAGTTAGCAAGCTATTATTTATCACTACACATATTAGCTACTTGTTGCAGGGGCGTACTTAGAGTATTTGGCACTCGGGGCGGATCCTTTGATTGGTATCCCCTCTTTAAAATGTAAAGAAACACACGCAATTGTTTTTTTTATGTTTTCAATAATATTTTATATATATATATATATATATATATATATATATATATATATATAAAAGCACCAAAGGAAAAATGAACTCCAGGGCTGCACTCACAGTCTTGATAATGAAAAAACATCTTTATTCCATAAAATGAAAGAGATCAAAAGCTTATCTACATGGCACCCGGTAAGAACAGCAAATGCTTTGATGCATATTGAGTTTGAGTGTGAGTGCATGGATTTGAATATTTTTTGTATATATAGGAACATGTTATATATATATATATATATATATATATATATATATATATATATATATATATAACATTTTCCTAAGTGTATTTTGATATTAATAGATATATTTATATCAAAATACATTAAGAATGAAAATCTGCTGCCCCCTGCCTTCTACAAAACTCCCTGCCCTTCATCAAAAAACCCTGCCCGCTTCTTCAAACCCCTACCCCCCTCTACAAACCCCTGCTCCCTCTCTCTCTACAAACCCCTGCCCGCCCTCTCTACAAATCCTTGCACCAAACCCCTTTGCAGCCCCCACAAAACCCCTGCTCCCCCCACAAACACTCTGTAGAGCCCCTATAAATCCTTGCTCCCCCACAATCCCCCTGTCCAGCACCTACAAATCCCTTCTTCCCCCAACAAAACCCCGGACCCCTATACAAACCCCTGCCACCCCTATAAATACATGCTCCCCCACAATCTCCCTGTCCAGCCCCTATAAATCCCTTCTACCTCAACATATACCCTGTTCAGTCCCTAAAAAAAATCATTGCTCCCCCACAAACCCTCTGTCCAGCGCATTACTATTACGTCAATTTAAAAGGCAAAAAAACATTAGCAGACTCACGGTTGATGACAGGCATGATGCCTGCTTGCTGCTCCCTGAAACTGTTGCACTGCCGCTGCATGCGCACCACCTGGCTCAGAGTGAAGCACTGTAAGTTTGAAGGAGGAGAAGGGCGAAGCCGAGCAGCGTTGCGCGTCTCCGCCCTTCTCCTCCTTCACATGAATATGTTGTGATGCTCCACCGCAGCTGAATGACATCCCCCAGAGGGAGAAGTCAGACTATAAATTTACCAGAAAGGAAAAGAACCTGTCTTACCTATAATTCAGAAGTTACTGGTTCCTGGACCCGGGAGTGTAGACATCATGGGGTACCCCAGGATGGGGACACAGGGATCAAGGAAATCTCCTAGACAAACAAGTCTAGTGGCATCAGAGAAACACAAGAATCCAGGGACCCTGTTCTGTGATGCCACCCACAAGTCAAGGGCAAATAAATAATCACCATCTCAAACTGTTACGTGCTTCCTGGCCAATGCAACAAATATAGCAGGAATTCAAAGCCAAGAAGCACATAAGAGACTGGACACAGATTCCAGGAAGCAAACAATTATTTATTTGCAGCTGCAAAGCCCCAGTGTCCACTATGAAATTCCTGATACACTGGGCACCTCGTGACAATCGAACATTATACATCATGACGTATTCCATACGTATACAAAATTAAACCCATACTGCAGCCGATTTTAACCAGTTAGCAAGCTATTATTTATCACTACATGTATAAGCTACTTGTAGCATTCATGGAATTCCACACATCCGCCCTGGTCCTAAGTGTTTATACAGCAATTTAACCACAAAAGTTCCAGAAGTTTTCTAGGTCATCCTGCAGCTTCTACCACATAACCCCCCCCCTTTGATGCTACAACACCTGGGTACAGGTGACTGACAAGCATCATAACACAATGAGTCATGTAGGGCTCATACCAGGCTAGAAAAGATGGGGCTATATAATGTCTTTCCATTGACCTATAATAGGTGCCCTTAGTTCCCTTTGGAACAGTTCATATACAGGTGACACTAGTTTCTCGCTCTCCCGTAGGGGGATTAGGAAGAAGGAGGTTTCAGGGTTCCCAGTACACATGCTCCCGACCAATCCTTTGGAAGTTCAGAGTAGGCCTTAAGGCCACAGATCAAATACATACAATTGGGTACTTTCAAGGTGGACCCTGCAGACAGATTGGGCTATACATCCTTCAGTTAGGAGTAATTCCCCAAGGGGCTAGGGATAGGTTAATGGACATTCGCTGCAGACCAACAGGAGGTGGTCCCATCAGAGGAATTATATGTTTGCTGCCCTAAACACTTGAGAGTACCTACAAAAGTCTTACATTCTGGACCAGATCTACCTATGCACTCATTGCCGATTATAGAGGTTTTTACAAGCCTTTCAGATTTGGGACGGGTAAATAATCCTCCCTCTTCACTATGATATAGTACCTGCAGGTCTGTCTCACATGCTTCCCACTGATCACACATATTGGTGCCACCAAATACCTAGCAATTAGTTACATTGAGGGATTGTGCTATGTTTTCAGCTAGGTCAGGAAACAAATAATGAGTGGTGTGGGAAATTTCAATCTCGGATCCCATTTCTTTGTATAAGGATTGAAATATCTGGTGGGTCTCAATATTTTTACGACTTAAGTTTAAATATTCAAATATATACTGACCAAAATTATAAATGCAACACCTTTGTTTTTGTCCCCATTTTTCATGAGCTGAACTCAAAGATCTAAGACTTTTTCTATGTTCACAAAAGGCCTCTTTCTCGCAAATATTGTTCACAAATCTGTCTAAATCTGTGTTAGTGAGCACTTCTCCTTTGCCGAGATAATCCATCCACCTCAAAGGTGTGGCATATCAAGATGCTGATTAGACAGCGTGATCATTGCACAGGTGTGCCTTAGGCTGGCCACAATAAAAGGCCACTCTAAAATGTGCAGTTTTATCACACAGCACAATGCCACAGATGTTGCATTTTTTGTGGAAGCTTGCAATCGGCATGCTGACTACACGAATGTCCACCAGAGCTGTTGCCCGTCAATTGAATTTTCATTTCTCTACCATAGGCTGTCTCCAAAGGCGTATCAGAGAATTAGGCAGTACATCCAACCACAACAGTAATGCAAGGGTGCGCCAAAATGTATCAATGTGGACTACTGATAGTAAAAAGGCATATAAATAAAACTTATATAAAAGTGCAAAATAAAATAAAATATAGAAAATAGCCCAAAAAGATTTAGAAGATGCACTGTGGCAATAGATGTCTTTTAAGGTGCTTTTGGTGATGGGGTCTCTTCTCTGTTTATAGTAGTCCAGTTGGTCTCGTGATATGGAAGACACAAGATAAGAGACCAATCGTATAGAGTGTAAGGGTCAATATATGTGAGATAAAGATATAATTATTCCACTCACATTTAAATGAGCTATAGCTAGCTCAGGTATAACAGGCGTACAGCGGAACAATCCCCGCTTATGGGATATATGGATGATTGTCCTCCAGAGGGAATGGTGTCCAACTCTCAGGAAAAGGGATATATAAAAACAACTAATAGTGCTCACTGTTTAACACAGTGTAAAAGTTGTTTAAATAAAAAAAATGTACTTACAAGTATAGTGAAGGTCAACTGCACTATGGTAAAAGCGTTGGTGGTATGATCCCCAACTCGGATAGGCTTGTAAGCACGTGGTAAAATCAATTAGATGCCAGGTAAAAATAAAATAGTGTGTGTGACGGAACCATCCGTCTGTCTAGTGCTTTAGTGGATTCGACTATTTTGGGCCATCCGTCTACATGACTGATTCGTTATGTTATGAAGCATGTTTTACCGTTCCAGCCTGTTTTCCAGCCGTTCACCTCATTTCGCACGAACTCCATGTCTAACATATGGGTGGCCGCCATTTTGGGACTTTTGCACGTGTTCGCGGCCATCTTGCGTGCGAACAGCGGTGTTTGCCTGTGAACGCGTGGAACTAGAAACGGATACCCAAACAGGCGAACACCGCTGAGACCTCCATACACCCAGAAATTCGTGTTGGAACTACCGAACGACGAGCCATTCGGTAGTTACTTGTAATCGGCTATGGGGAATCCAGCGAACTCGGAGATAGTTGTGGATGATGAGGATTTCGTATGATTCTAACCGGCGAACGGAGACCGACTGCAGGGCCAAAACTTGTGGAACTCTTTTCGGCTAGAAGATCCGTGCAGTCGGTCAAAACTTCAATCATCCATAACTCCCGAACCCCTTAACCGAATGGGCTGGGATTTGGACAGAGTGTTCCCCTAACCAAGACCTTTCAAGCGGTGCTGGACTTAACGGTGTACCCCCTGGTTTTGGGGTACATCCAGGACTGGGGTAAATTATTGTACAGTATAATTGTGTTATGTGGTTATCTGAGGGGAGGAGAGGTGGGGGTGTTACCCTGTGTATAATTGGTTATTTTCATCCTCCCCCTGGGAGTGCCCTGTGTGTGCCTTTTCCTAATAAAAAGCAGGCTGGATCTTCCAGTCCTCAGATCTTGTTTTGACCCTCAACACGGAGCTTCAGTCTCGTTATTGGGGGGATTCTTATTTACGCTTAAGGACTATTCTTGGGAAACTTATGCCATTTGGTGGATATCGTTATTCGAGAGATGACTGCTTCCCCTGGTTATGGTTCGTGGATTATACAGTATACGAACAAGGACTTGATACGGTGAGAGGGGAAGGTGGACTAAACGGTGATTTACTTATTAATACAAAAGGTGTCTTAACAATTGGTGGCAAGCGACGGGATGAATCCCACAACACAGAAGGAAAGAAATGCAGTATGAACAGTTAAGACGTGCTACTCTTAAGGACATAATAGAACGCCGAGGTCGATCAGCAAGCAATTTAAAGAAACGGGAAATTATTGCTTTGCTAAGGGAAATGGATGCAACACAGGGAACGGAGAGCGCTAATGTGCCCAGCAGTTTGGATTTAACACCCGAGGAAATACAATTTAACCGGGCAGTGCAAATAAGGCTGGCACACTTTGGCCCCAACCCCTCAGCAGACATTGTGGAACGTGTGCAAGCCGCAGTAGCAGCACACCAAGCGCTCCAAGGAAGAGGAGCTGCAGCAGCAGAGGTACCCAATAACGATTCCGGAAGGAAAAAGGTACCATTTGCTGCATTTAAAAAATTTATTGAAAATGAAGGAGAGATCGATGGGTTCCTGGCCGATTTTGAGAGGCAGTGTGCCCTCCACCAGGTACCCACAGACCAATGGGTCACCATCCTCTCTGGGAAATTATCCGGCCGGGCTAGTGACGCATGTAACGGATCGCCTGGCACCCCGACTTGGTACCTCCGTTAATGGATGCTCCTAGCGCTTCCTGAGGACTCCAAGCACTCTGGCAGACACCACAATCACCGAACCGATTCAGCATATGAACCTTCTCAAGCATATGAATGCTGTAGACCATTGAATAGGAACCATACGAATAGGCTTGTACTCCTAGCAGTCAACTGGAACAGCATACAATAAATCCTTCCCCCAATAATGAGACGACACATCACTTTGAGGGTAAAACAGGAACTCTGGACTGGCTCATCCAGCCTGGCTTTTATTTCCAACTCACACATACAGGCCACACCCAGGGGGAGGCATAAAATAACCAATCCGAGATATGGTACAACCCACACATCCCCTCCCCTTAGTGTGACACATAATCCCATTATGCATACAGTGTAAAATATACTTTTACACAACTTTCATAACTTTAAAACCATACATCACATTCACATAAAAATACATATCCACAATCAATCCATTCAGGGGAACAACATATTAAAAAATGGCATGAATCCGACCAGGGGTTCAAAAGTTACTAAAAGTATCTTTTGTTCCTTTCTGGCTGGCAGAAAAACATCCCCACAATGCACCCTGGTTTCCTCCCTTCTGCCCTGGAGTTAATTGGAGAAGTAATCCAATTACCCAGGACTAAAGGCAGACTCCATTAACCACATGGTTGCAAAACAACATAAAACACTTTAAAATACATAAAGTCACATTTACACATAACACACAGACATTTCACCTATCCCCAGATAGCTGGGATCTGCACGCACAAAACTACCGAATAGCGCGCAGATCCTACTCACACAGTACAATTGCCATGGAGCTAAAGTCTTTCCCATAGTCTTTCATTATATGAATAGGCTCCATGGTATGGCTATCTGGGGTATCACATTCCCATAAAGTCTGGTCCATAGTCCAAAGGCAAGAGGCGGGCAATCAGTCCCCTCCAAGGACACGTGGCGAGGTCGGTTTCGCCACACTTCTCCCCTTTACCCCCCAGACTAACAGGGTACTTGACCTCCTGCCGGTCAGTGCCCTTGTTAGTCCAGCAGCCCACCCACAAGACAGAAACAGCAGAGCAGCCCACCCACAATAAACAGTTACTACACCTGGGTGAGGGAGAATCTTGTCCAGGTTCAGGTGCCTCACCACGGCTGTGTGGGGGACTGGTAGGCTGTCTTGGTAGGTTGCTGAGGGGGCAGAGACCAGCGGTACTCTGTCCTGTTGCCAGCACTACCACGGGAGTAGTCTGGTTGGAGCCTGGTTGCTGGAGACCGACTGTCTCCCCTTTAAATACACCGCTCTGCTGCTGGAGACCGACTGTCTCCCCTTGAGTTACACCGCTCTGCTGCTGGAGACCGACTGTCTCCCCTTGAGTTACACAGCTCTGCTGCTGGAGACCGACTGTCTCCCCTTTAGTTACACAGCTCTGCTGCTGGAGACAGACTGTCTCCCCTTTGGCTAAACAGCCCTCTTGTGGGGGGGCAGGACCGACCGTCCCTACCCCCTGTGCTGGAAGTGCAGAGACCACGGTCCCATCTGCACAGGTGTGGGGCTTACAGTCTCCCCCTGGTACATTAAGCTGCCGCTGGGGAGAGGTGGTAACCAGCTCCTCTCCCATTAGAACACTCTGCCGCTGGGGAATGGAGACTGGGCTCTCTATTCCCTGTACATTAATGATCCGCTGCTGGGGAGAGGTGGTAACAATCTCCTCTCCCATGCATACTTCCCGTCTCTGCGGAGGGAGACCGACTGTCTCTCCTCCCAGCACAGAGTCCTGCTGTGGGGGAAAGGGGGCTGGGCTCTCTATTCCCTGCTGGATACTCTGCCGCTGGGGAATGGAAACCGGGCTCCCAATTCCCAACAAATCACACTGCCGCTGGGGAGGGAGGACGGCTCCTTCAGCTCCCTGTAACTTGGGCGCAGAGACCACGGTCCCATCTGCGCTGGTGTGGGGCTTACGGTCTCCCCTTGGTGGGTTAGGCTGCCGCTGGAGAGAGGGTGTAACAAGCTCCTCTCTCTGAACTGTAACCTGCCGCTGGGGATCTGGGCCGACTGCCCAGCATCCCTGTAGGGCCGGTAGAGAGACCTCGATCCCATCTCCACCTGCCATCTGTGGGTCTCTCCAGGACCAGTCTATGAGGTCCCCTACTTCTGCAACTGGTAGTGAAGCAGGGGGTACCTCTGCCGCGTTTTCCCAGCTATAGGCTAGCAGGTCTGGGTCTGCCACCCAGTTTTCCCGGTCTGCGTCCCTGCTCTGCGGCTGGCAGGAATTTAATAGTTCTACATAGTCCATCTCCAGCTCTCGTTCCATGGCAGCAAAACGGCGGAGGTCTTCTCCCAGTCCAATAGATCTCGGGCCCTGTATCATCTCACCTCGGTAATGAAAGATAGCCCAGTACCGTGACTCTGCTGGACTGCCGAAGTCGACATCCTCCACTAAGGCTTTCCACAACAGGCCAGGGCTTGTGTAGTTCTCCCCCTCTGGCTGGATGCCCTCTGCCCTCCACGTCTCTGGCTGGACAGTGCACCACCACAGTGCCCGGTATGAGGCGTCCAGGCTCAGTTCCCTTTCCACGAGGTACTCGAGTTGTCTTACCCGCTGCCCTCCAGGTTGATCTCCCAGAAGTGGCATCCGCCAGGCCATTTGTTCCTCCAACTGGTATGCGACACCAGGAAGGCGCTGCTGCCGTTGATACTGGACTTCCTCCAGGGCATCGTACCATAATTCTTTCCGGGCATTATCTCTCCATTCTAATTCACTCTCTTCCTCAGGTGTGTGTGTTGCCCAGGGGTCTACGAACCCCATTTTCCCAAATCTTTGTGTAGACAGGGACGCTGTAGGCACACTAGCGTCACCCTCAATTTGTAAATCCAAACGTACTGTGTCTCCGAGCTGCTTTACCTCGCACTAGGACGCCATCCCACCGCTTGCCACCAATGTAACGGATCGCCTGGCACCCCGACTTGGTACCTCCGTTAATGGATGCTCCTAGCGCTTCCTGAGGACTCCAAGCACTCTGGCAGACACCACAATCACCGAACCGATTCAGCATATGAACCTTCTCAAGCATATGAATGCTGTAGACCATTGAATAGGAACCATACGAATAGGCTTGTACTCCTAGCAGTCAACTGGAACAGCATACAATAAATCCTTCCCCCAATAATGAGACGACACATCACTTTGAGGGTAAAACAGGAACTCTGGACTGGCTCATCCAGCCTGGCTTTTATTTCCAACTCACACATACAGGCCACACCCAGGGGGAGGCATAAAATAACCAATCCGAGATATGGTACAACCCACACATCCCCTCCCCTTAGTGTGACACATAATCCCATTATGCATACAGTGTAAAATATACTTTTACACAACTTTCATAACTTTAAAACCATACATCACATTCACATAAAAATACATATCCACAATCAATCCATTCAGGGGAACAACATATTAAAAAATGGCATGAATCCGACCAGGGGTTCAAAAGTTACTAAAAGTATCTTTTGTTCCTTTCTGGCTGGCAGAAAAACATCCCCACAATGCACCCTGGTTTCCTCCCTTCTGCCCTGGAGTTAATTGGAGAAGTAATCCAATTACCCAGGACTAAAGGCAGACTCCATTAACCACATGGTTGCAAAACAACATAAAACACTTTAAAATACATAAAGTCACATTTACACATAACACACAGACATTTCACCTATCCCCAGATAGCTGGGATCTGCACGCACAAAACTACCGAATAGCGCGCAGATCCTACTCACACAGTACAATTGCCATGGAGCTAAAGTCTTTCCCATAGTCTTTCATTATATGAATAGGCTCCATGGTATGGCTATCTGGGGTATCACATTCCCATAAAGTCTGGTCCATAGTCCAAAGGCAAGAGGCGGGCAATCAGCCCCCTCCAAGGACACGTGGCGAGGTCGGTTTCGCCACAACGCATTTCGGGCCATCCCAGAGGAGGAGATCACCAGCTACCGGGCAGTGAAGGATGCGCTCCTAGCCAGGTATGCGGTGACCCCAGAAGTTTACAGACGGCGCTTCAGGGAAACCAACAAGCAAAGTGGCGATTCTTATGTGGAATGGGCTTGCAGAGTTCACCGTACTGCAGCCCACTGGATGGCGGGTTGCCAAGCAGTATCGGGGGAGGAGGTGCTGCAGGTATTTTTACTGGAACACTGCTTCGAGAAATTGCCTACCGGGGTCCGGGAGTGGGTCAGAGACAGAAAACCCTCTACCCTACCCGAGGCGGCCCGGTTGGCAGACGAATATACTGATGCTCGCAAACTGGACAATACCGTTGTTAAAGTTCCGACCAGAGTGGAATACCGACCAGCAGCCCCTCCGATTCCAACAACATACCAACCCCCAGTGCATCGCAGCCCAGTAGTACCACCGACCAATACTTATGTGCAGCCATCCAAATTTAATGCCAGGGATTATTCCCAACCCATCCGGTGCTTTCTGTGCAAACAGTTGGGACACAAGCGCCCGGAGTGTCCACTGAACCACGCCAACCAAGCTCAGTCCTGGAGGAAACCAGCCAACACGAATCAGCGACCACCACAGCCTGCTGCTCACTGTGTAGAGCAGGAGGAATTCTGGGGCATCTTGCACGAAGCCGACCCGGTGCAAGCCGCCCATCAGGACAATCGCCAGCAACACCGGCAGACTGTAAAACTAAATGGCCGAGTGGTAAATGGACTTAGAGACACAGGAGCCACCATGACACTGCTCCATAAGAACTTGGTCTCAGAACACCAGCACACAGGAGACACAGTGGCCATGAGGGTAGCAGGGGGAGCCGTATTCCGGTTACCTGTTGCCCGTGTTCACCTGGACTGGGGAGTGGGCGCTAGACACGTGGATGTTGGAGTTATGAAAGACTTGCCCGCTGATGTGCTTCTTGGGAATGATTTGGCCCCTTTGGTTTCGGCCTATGCTCCAATGGGCCCCTTGGACGTTAACCCAGTGACTACTCGCTCTCAGACCCGTGCCTCTGGAACCAGCCCACCTGCCGAGGAGACCCAGATGCTTCCATGTATGGACTGGGGGCTGTGTTAAGCCAAGTTGGGGAAGATGGAGGAGAGCATCCTGTCGCATAACTCAGCCGAAAATTACTACCCCGAGAAGTGAGTTATGCGGCAGTTGAGAAAGAATGTTTAGCCCTAGTCTGGGCATTGAAAAAGTTAAGTCCCTACTTGTATGGGCAAGAATTTTCCCTTGTAACAGATCATAACCCCCTCGTTTGGCTTAACCGGGTCTCAGGCGACAATGGGAGACTACTGAGATGGAGCTTGGCATTGCAACCTTACAACTTTACTATTAGCTACAGACCCGGTAAGCTGAACGGAAATGCGGATGGCTTATCACGGCAAACCGACATATCCACCACCTCTTAGTCCGGGCATCCCCAAGTTGACCCGCCACAGGGTCAAGCCGGGTCTGCCGGAGTGTTCCACAAGGGGGGAGCCGTGTGACGGAACCATCCGTCTGTCTAGTGCTTTAGTGGATTCGACTATTTTGGGCCATCCGTCTACATGACTGATTCGTTATGTTATGAAGCATGTTTTACCGTTCCAGCCTGTTTTCCAGCCGTTCACCTCATTTCGCACGAACTCCATGTCTAACATATGGGTGGCCGCCATTTTGGGACTTTTGCACGTGTTCGCGGCCATCTTGTGTGCGAACAGCGGTGTTTGCCTGTGAACGCGTGGAACTAGAAACAGATACCCAAACAGGCGAACACCGCTGAGACCTCCATACACCCAGAAATTCGTGTTGGAACTACCGAACGACGAGCCATTCGGTAGTTACTTGTAATCGGCTATGGGGAATCCAGCGAACTCGGAGATAGTTGTGGATGATGAGGATTTCGTATGATTCTAACCGGCGAACGGAGACCGACTGCAGGGCCAAAACTTGTGGAACTCTTTTCGGCTAGAAGATCCGTGCAGTCGGTCAAAACTTCAATCATCCATAACTCCCGAACCCCTTAACCGAATGGGCTGGGATTTGGACAGAGTGTTCCCCTAACCAAGACCTTTCAAGCGGTGCTGGACTTAACGGTGTACCCCCTGGTTTTGGGGTACATCCAGGACTGGGGTAAATTATTGTACAGTATAATTGTGTTATGTGGTTATCTGAGGGGAGGAGAGGTGGGGGTGTTACCCTGTGTATAATTGGTTATTTTCATCCTCCCCCTGGGAGTGCCCTGTGTGTGCCTTTTCCTAATAAAAAGCAGGCTGGATGTTCCAGTCCTCAGATCTTGTTTTGACCCTCAACACGGAGCTTCAGTCTCGTTATTGGGGGGATTCTTATTTACGCTTAAGGACTATTCTTGGGAAACTTATGCCGTTTGGTGGATATCGTTATTCGAGAGATGACTGCTTCCCCTGGTTATGGTTCGTGGATTATACAGTATACGAACAAGGACTTGATACGGTGAGAGGGGAAGGTGGACTAAACGGTGATTTACTTATTAAGACAAAAGGTGTCTTAACAGTGTGTAAAAAGATAGTTGGCACAGATAGTAACCCAAAAAATCTTTAATTATGTAGAATAAATAATTAATAAAACCATGTACACGTTTCGCCACTAGGGCTTTTTTCAAAATGAGATAACATTAAAAACCTGGCTGATAGGAGTATATATAGGTACATAATAAGTTAAAAATTGGCGCAAATAAAACCTGTCATTTATCAATAGCCAATAGAATCAGAGTTGTATATCACATATATTCTAAGTGAAAATAAAAAGGTTTACATTAAAAGTAACATTATATAGTGTCTCATGCCATTAAAATTATTTAAAAACGAGGTCTATAAACTTAAGAATGTTTAGTTTAAGCGCGTCGCGTGCAACATGCTTTGCATGTTGGGAAATGTAGTGCGCGAGTCACGTGACCGGCGCATTCATTAGTGGCAGTGTGAAGCGAGCGATATAGCTAGCGGAATTATGGGGAATGAGGTTCGCTAGACCGGAAGTGGTCATGTGATTCGCGGCACTTTGCCGCTTGGGATATGTAGTGCTGAATGAATCAGCATGTGTTGTCGCCGCTCTAGTGGGCATTGCTCACGTAGTGAGGGGTGGGCTCTATTTAGTGGCTGTGATGGGCACTTTGCCTCTTGGGATATGTAGTGTTGAATACATCAGCATGTGTGACCGCTGTTATAGTGGGCGGTGCGCACATAGTAAGGGGCAGGGCGATGATTATTATGGATTTTTATTTGGCTGAAAAAAGAAGATTTTAGAAAAAAGAAGACATCAAATGGTAAATGTAATTAATTGTTTTACAGGTACCTAACCATTAGTCCCCCCTCACATTTTTTTTAGGCTGAGGGGGGTAGGTAGGGGTTAATTTTGTATCTTTAGGGACCCCTAGTGATCCTGGGGGGTGTTTAACATTTTTCTAAGGCCCGCACCCGCTGCTAAAGGGTTCGGGGCCAGGAGGACAATAGGTCCCCCTTCAGGTTAGAAGCCCACACTTGCGCAGCACGGGTGGGGGCTCGGGAGGGGGGGGGGCAGGGTTTTTTTTGTTTGTTTTTTACAGGTTGCTCACTGTTTACTAGACATACCCCTACTCACGGTATAGCGAGTAGGGACATAATTTACAAATACTAAGTAATCTTTACTTATTATTAGTAAATTTGGCTGAAAGACCAATTTAGGTCTTTCAGCCTTTTAGTAGATAGCTCCCTAATACAGTGGGAATTAGGGAGTTATCTACTTATTCATTCCTGTCATTCAAGTGACTGGCTAAGTAACTTACATTTTATATGAATGTGTGTTACTTAATTGTTGTAAGTGTTGCAAATGCTTACAGCTGAATCCTGGCTATGTTTGTAGACTTTTTATTTAAACTTGTTTACAGTGTAACATTCTTCATTCTTCCACTGGGTAGGTATATTAGTACTTCGGCAATATTGTGCTTCGGAAATTCAGCAATTTGGATATTCGGCAATTCAGCAATTCGCAAGTCTCCGAATGTCTGCATTTCCGAAATTCGGCCGAATTGATATTCAAAACGAAACGAATTGCACATGTCTAATATGTGACCACCTTAATTGTATATATACAAACCTGTGTTAAAACATTACTTGTAGAACAGACCATAAAGGACTATGCCACAAGATCTACACACCACTGAAAGCAATAAACAAATAAAATACTATGTTGTAAAGTGCATTACAAAAAAAAAGCATATAAAAAAATATGTGCCTCTAATATACAGTAAAAATCCATACCAGGGTGCAAAAGATAGATATGCCAATACCAGTGCTACACAAAAGAAGCATGTTTAATATATTTCAAAAGGGCATAACCTTTTCTGGAAAGACAATAAAAGAGCTGATTACACAGAATATCATCACTGAATCTTTTAACAATTTGATAGACTTGTGCATGGTGGCAAAATTAGTTGTAGCTGAATCAAAGACAAAAAAAAACAAGTCCTGTGCTGAAACTCCTTGACGCGGCAGGTGGGCATTCCCTCTAATGGTCATTGTAGTAACTAAATAACCTCCAGTTTTTAAAATATACATAGTGATTTGGGAAAGAGCGCAGGTAACTTTTTTCTTTGTTTTTTACTGTATGTTTTGGGGCTGATATGTCCTATGGTCGTTGCTGTCGCCCAAGAGTAGTGGGAGTTTGAGCGCAGGACTTGTTTTTTGAATTTGTATACACGTTTGTATCACACAGCTATGTTACAATGCTGTAACATAGCTGTGTGATACAAATGTGTATACACACGTGTTTCACATTGCTGATACTTACCTTTACAGTTTCATGCAAAACCATTCATTTTTTTGCAACTAAATGATCTAAGGTAGTTCACTTGTTCTTGCTCATTCGTTAATTACCAAACTCCCGAACGGGAACACTGTTTCGTTTACATTTGCCTGTCATACCAGGCTATTACATTTGTGCACACAATCTCACGAACGGTGGTTCACAGCACGCTTACTACTGAACCCTACAGGTCACCCCCTCATCTCTCAGGATAGCACTCTCATTTAATTTGTGGGATCTTTTGCCGAACACTCATGGTTACAACCTCTGAGTGCGGTCACATACTCCCGAATGGGAGATAACCTGCTTTAATCATGTGACACATTGATTCAGCTATTTACAGCACGATCTCATATGGGAAACATTTTGTCAGCAAACACATGAAATACAGCAATCGTCAAAATACTGACACCTAGTGGTCAATAGCTATACAGCATGTTTCACGTATAATTATAAGGATATTTCGGTTAACCGCTTTATGTTTGAATTTCCACATATTCTTTTTGTTGACAGCTGCCAGTCATGTTTTACTACATTCGTGTCTCCCGGTATATATTTAAAACTCAATACAATACATAGCATATAGCTTTCTTGGCTTATACAATAATCAGGCACCTTATGAGAAGGGGGAATTTAGAAGCATACAAGTAACTTATTTGACAGAGCGCTTTGCTCTTTAACTTGTACATGCTGCACATATTAGGATAATATCCATTATCCATTATTTCATACGTTGTTTTATCTATTCAGGTTACAGGTACTACTAAAAACCTATACGGATTATCAGTTCACAAACCATACTACCAGGTACGTATGCCTGCTCATGGAATATATAATAGCATACTTTATGGTCCAAAAGGTATTTTTTTCCTCTTCTCTGCATTTATGCCTTTCGGTAAATGGTCCCGCGAGGCCAACACCCTGCCTCACCCTTTCGAGGCATACACCCTTCGGGCCACTCGTGAGCTAGCCGCCTTGCATAGTAACATAGAGAGGGCATCACCTGTCACTCCATTTCCTATTTTCTGGTTACAGTCACCGAGAGGCCGACATCCTGCCACTACGTTCGGTGGTAACACAAAAAATCCCCTTGCACCAACGCGTAGATAGAGTCTCTCAAGCCACTTGGCAACCAGCAGGGCCTCACCTCTCACAAAAAAACAAGAAATAATTGTTTTGCCATGCGGCTTTATCTAGCAAGCCAGTACAGACCCCTGTTGTTCAAGTAATAATGGCTATCTTCATGTTATTTAGTATGTCTCAAGAAGGTGGTGAGGAATTTTCTCTACCTAGCACTCAGGCTAGATCCAGCACACCTTCACATAGATCTGCATCTGTCAGATCCTGGACAATCCCATGCATTATTACGAAGCTAAGGAGGCGACAAATCCCCTACCCAGCTACAGCAAGGAAAGCAGAACTATTTAAGCTGCTCCGCACATCAACTGATAACATAGAGGCGGGGGAAGGCACCAGCAATACCAATTCGGGTGACATATATGCTATGTTAACATCACTCATGAATTCCATGAGCAAAGTGAACGACAGGTTGGAGAATCTCAAGTCTGTCACCACAGCGCTTACTAAGGCCGGGCCTTCTGCTACAGTACAACCTGCATCAACTGAAACTCAATTAGGGGGTTCAGTCACCTCTTCTGATGCTCAGGACGTTAACCCGGCCCATATGATTCAAGCTCATATTAAGAAAGATATCCTGGAAGGTAAAGATGTCAACCTTCTGCTACAGTACAACCTGCATCAACTGAAACTCAATTAGGGGGTTCAGTCACCTCTTCTGATGCTCAGGACGTTAACCCGTCCCATATGATTCAAGCTCATATTAAGAAAGATATCCTGGAAGGTAAAGATGTCAACCTAGCATCACTGCTAATTGCCTCCCAGGATATTGTCGAGAATAAGACATATGCGTATAATGATGTATCTGTGGTGGTCAGATCCAGGTTAAACAGGAAACTGACCATCCCTGAGTTTGTTTTGGCTTTTGGTATTTATAGAGATGTGATTTGTGCAATTTACCCTAACAGAAGGGAAGAATTTGACCTATACAGTTGCAAGAAAAAGTATGTGAACCCTTGGTAATGATATGGATTTCTGCACAAATTGGTCATAAAATGTGATCTGATCATCATCTAAGTCACAACAATAGACAATCACAGTCTGCTTAAACTAATAACACGCAAAGAATGAAATGCTGCCATGTTTATTGAACACACCATGTAAACATTCACAGTGCAGGTGGAAAAAGTATGTGAACCCTTGGATTTAATAACTGGTTGAACCTCTTTTGGCAGCAATAACTTCAACCAAACGTTTCCTGTAGTTGCAGATCAGACGTGCACAACGGTCAGGAGTAATTCTTGAACATTCCTCTTTACAGAATGGTTTCAGTTCAGCAATATTCTTGGGATGTCTGGTGTGAATCGTTTTCTTGAGGTCATGCCACAGCATCTCAATCGGGTTGAGGTCAGGACTGTGACTGGGCCACTTCAGAAGGCATATTTTCTTCTGTTGATTTACTTCTATGCTTTGGGTCATTGTCCTGTTGCAACACTCATCTTCTGTTGAGCTTCAGCTGGTAGACAGATGGCCTTAAGTTCTCCTGCAAAATGTCTTGATAAACTTGGGAATTCATTTTTCCTTCAATGATAGCAATCCGTCCAGGCCCTGACGCAGCAAAGCAGCCCCAAACCATGATGCCCCCACCACCATACTTCACAGTTGGGATGAGGTTTTGATGTTGGTGTGCTGTGCCTCTTTTTCGCCACACAGTGTTGTGTGTTTCTTCCAAACAACTCAACTTTGGTTTCATCTGTCCACAGAATATTTTGCCAGTACTGCTGTGGAACATCCAGGTGCTCTTGTGCAAACTGTAAACGTACAGCAATGTTTTGTTTGGACAGCAGTGGCTTCCTCTGTGGTATCCTCACATGAAATCCATTCTTGTTTAATGTTTTACGAATTGTAGATTCGCTAACAGGGATGTTATTATTTGCCAGCCACTTTTGTAAGTGTTTAGCTGACACTCTACGATTCTTCTTCACCTCATTGAGCAGTCTGCGCTGTGCTCTTGCAGTCATCTTTACAGGACGGCCACTCCTAGGGAGAATAGCAGCAGTGCTGAACTTTCTCCATTTATAGACAATTTGTCTTACCGTGGACTGATGAACATCACGGCTTTTGGTGATACTTTTATAACCCTTTCCAGCTTTATGCAAGTCAACAATTCTTAATCGTAGGTCTTCTGAGAGCGCTTTTGTGCGAGGCATCATTCACATCAGGCAATGCTTCTTGTGAAAAGCAGAACTAGTGTGTGTGTTTTATAGGGCAGGGCAGCTGTAACCAACACCTCCAATCTCATCTCATTGATTGGACTCCAGTTGGCTGACATCTCACTCCAATTAGCTCTTGGAGATGTCATTAGTCTAGGGGTTCACATACTTTTTCCACCTGCACTGTCAATGTTTACATGGTGTGTTCAATAAAAACATGGCAACATTTCACACTGTGAATGTTTACATGGTGTTTTCAATAACATTTGAATGTTTACATGGTGTGTTCAATAACTCACATGGCAATATTTCATTCTGTGTGTGTTATTAGTTTAAGCAGACTGTGATTGTCTATTGTTGTGACTTAGATGATGATCAGATCACATTTTATGACCAATTTGTGCAGAAATCCATATCATTCCAAAGGGTTCACATACTTTTTCTTGCAACTGTATATGCACAGGCTGGTAGATCTAGGCAACAAATATGGTGGTACAGCATTTTATGACTACCATAGGTCTTTTTCAGCCAAAGTGTCTGGCGCTCTCTCCCAATTCAGAAAGAGAACCAACTGGAGCAAACTGGATACAGAGATGTTCTGCAGGTCTTAAAACACCAGCTTGGAGGGGCGTGGCTAACTGCCGAGCTTAATGGTCGCTTGAACCTGAGCTCTGGCTATCAAGGCCGACAATCTATATTAATCCTAACGATTAGGACTCATCCACTTCCAAACATTGCCGAATTTAAGGATGGCACAAACTAAGGCAAAGAAAAATGCTGCAAAAAATGAAAAACTAAACTTCTTTGGCACCAAACAGCCTCTTGAAGCCACGGAACAAATGCGGCCTACTCAAAATGGCGAAGACGGCCCAAGCCCTCGAGACTCGCAGCAGGAGATAGACTCATCGGATAACCTCACTAAAAGCCACTTACAAATGGCACTTGACAACCTTTCTCAAAAGCTAATTATGTCCTGGCAACATTCTATGGACTCACTGAGGAGGGAAGTACAAGAAACCAACAAACGCACATCACAGGTCGAAGCCAAAATGGACGACTTCGCTGGGGCGCACAACGACCTCGCAAGCCATGTGGAGCAGTTAGAGCAAAAACTCACCTCAGCAGAAGCTAAGATAGCAGACCTGGAGGATCGGTCCCGAAGGAACAACCTGCGGCTGCGGGGAGTTCCTGAGTCGGTCACGCAGGAAGATCTACAAGCCTATGTAAGAGGCCTCATTCGGGCCTACGCACCGGATATACCGGGAGAGATGCTGCTCTTGGACCGGGTGCACAGAATCCCGAAACCAAGATATTTTCCAGATGATATACCAAGAGATGTACTCACGAGAGTACATTATTTCCACATTAAGGAACTCATACTACGCACGAGCAGGAATAAGCCTACGCCACACGCGGACTACCCGACAGTGAAACTGTTTGCTGATCTGATCTATCTACTACTATCTACTACTATCTACTACTACTCTGAAAAAAAGAAAAGAACTCGCCCATATCGCAGACAGTCTGAGAACAAATGGCCTGAGGTTTCGCTGGGGATTCCCGACGGAAATGATTGTCTCTCGTGAAGGGAAACTACATACCATAAACTCGCCTGATGAAGGTCTGAAACTTCTACGAACCTGGGGCATAGCAGGCAACATGACGGGGCAACCACCGACCACCTCCCGGCGCTTACAAGTGGAATGGTCGAGTACACCCCAAAACTGACCTGATTAAGACTACTTTTAGATGGAGGAATTGACCCGAAAAGTATACATCGCATCATATAGGCATACGATATGCCTCATACCTCTGGAGAGAGAGCCTTCCATATGCAGATCGTGTGACACTCAAGATGAGGAGAATTCCATCAACCACGACAGGCAGCGCAGCTGACACGCAAACTATAGGGACTATGAACGCTACGAATACCTCTTAACCTACAAAGCATTATGATGGACTGCTCAATAATTATTTCAGGACTGTAGGTATGACCGGGCAATACAGTTTTTAACACGAAAGAGAAGGAGAAAAGGAGGAAGCCCAGCATCAATGACATTGTCGACTGAGGGGCTCAGGTACCGCGCAAACACACACTTAGATATAAATAGTCTGTATACCTTGACTCAGCTTATTGAACACTACCTCCTCACATATACATATGGTATACCGGTGCAAACATACATCATAAGCGCAGCCTTAGAAAAAAGGCGATACTTGTAATGATAACGACCTAGGCTAGGTAAAATCTCTCAGTTGGATAGTAAAGCTCCTTTTACAATACTGGTAGAATACTAACAGGATATCCCGCCCACGCAGGCGATGGGGGGGGAGATAGATCAGGAGGTCACTTACGAAGGTGACAAATATAACCAATACATATATTAGGAAACCTACACTAGCCCACAAAAGCCGACAATAGGGGGAACACTTACTATAGAAGAAAAAAAAAAAGGAAATAAAAATAAAAATATATATTAAAAGGGACAAATAAAAAAAAAAAAAAAAAAAAAGAAAATACAACATAACAGTGCTCACGGAGAGATATATATAAAATCTTCATAGATCCGCACTACATAGCAGAAGAGCTTCAGGGTCGCAATGTCTCCTTACATTATTGTAATGACTGTTATAATATATACTAGAGGTAAAGGTTCACTTAAAATGTATAAGGCGATACCCTTATGTACAACTGTCATGCTGCATATTGACGTGTTTGCGATATTGCTGTGTTTGTGATATAATGCGACTCACCCTTTGGGTGTCGAGATTACAATCTGTAATTTGGGTGGATGTAGGGAAACTCTCTCCTAGACCACATATCAGGACAGACACGGGTCATCACCCCAAGTTCACAAGTCCTAATTTACATAACTATATCGTTAGGCCGTTAGCCACCCACACAGATATCTAGATATCTACCCCCCATGGCTCTGCAACTAGGCGCCATGACCCCTCATGGGGTATCGTGTACAGCTCCAAGTTATATCCCCCCGGTTTCCCCATCACCTTCCTATCCCTTTCATACTCCCGATACATATTCTGTCACAAGAGCTGAAGTTTTATATACCAAACTTTATAATATACCACACCAGATATGCTGGCAAGAAATTCGATTGCAACAAAGGACACTCACAGATAACAGGAGAACATATACTGGGCAACAGACAATAGCCCAAGAGAATTGCGTTTTCACTTACAGATGGGTGTGAAAATTCAATCCCATAATGTAAGGGGTCTTAATACCCCGCACAAAAGAAGAGTTCTGCTGGAAGCAGCGAAACGTGACCACATTGATATTATGTGTATTCAAGAAACACATTTTAAACACAACCGAATCCCAGAGTTTGGCACAAAAGACTTCCCAACTCAATATCACGCAACCCACTCCTCGAAATCCAGAGGAGTATCCTTTTTATTCCATAAATCTCTCACTTTTGAATTACTACAGATTAAAAAGGATGCTCAAGGGCGCTACCTTATAATTTACTGTAACATCAACACTGTCCTATACACCTTGGTGGGGATTTATAGCCCGAATGTGAACCAGAGGAATTTTCTCCTTAAAGTTCTCAACAAAGTCCCACTTCCGCAAAAAACATTGATGATACTGTGTGGAGATGTGAATCACGTATTGCACCCGATGGCAGACACCTCACTGGGGCAAAATACTCCCAGAACGAGATTACTCACGCGGCAATGTAAAAATTTAAACAAGGTACTTAGGGAACATAATTTATATGACATATGGAGAATACACCACCCGACTGAAAAAGGATATACATACTTTTTCCAGATTCACAAATCCCATTCGAGAATAGACATGATACTGATAACAGCCAATCTTTTACGTAATGTAGAACAAAGCGAAATTGGAGATATAGTGTGGTCTGACCACGCCCCGATTTCAATGACTCTACAGACCAACTTTGACCATAGGGGAAAAGCCCCATGGAGATTGAATGATACTTTATTGAACAATACAGAATTTTGCACACAATTAGACCAAAACATTGGGGAATACTTTAGTATTAATACGTTACCAGAACTAAAACCAACAACTACATGGCAAGCCCATAAAGCAGTAGTCAGAGGAATTCTAATTAGTAGGGCATCATACCTGAAAAAAACTAGAGACCAGAAATATACGGAAACATTGAAAAAACTTAGGGACCTACAACAGGCCCAATACGTCAATCCAACGGCGGATTTAACTCAGGAGATAAATCACATAACACGACAACTAAATGAAATCCTCTTAGGAAAAACAGCACATATACTTAAAAACCTGAAAATCCGCACCTACACACAAGGTAACAGGGCGGGCAAGGCTTTGGCATCGATGTTACGGCAAAAGCAAGCCCAATCCAAAATCCCATACCTACACACTCGTACGGGGGGCAAAATATATGACCCACGGGACATCCTGAAGGAAATGGCCAACTTCTATGACTCCTTATATAATCTTAGGCGAGATTCCCAAACACATCAACCCTCCACAAAAGAAATCCACGGTTTCTTATCTAAAATTTCTCTACCTGGCCTAACAGAGAACCAGAGTCGGGAAATTGGTGCCCCAGTCACTCTACCCGAAATTGAGCAAGTAATAAAATCATTACCACAGGGCAAATCACCAGGCCCAGACGGGCTAACAAACGCCTATTATAAAAAATTCTGCCATATTCTGGGGCCCCACTTAGTGGACACGTTTAATTATATAACTTCTACTGGAGCTATGCCTTCGGACATGTTGACGGCACATATAGTTACGCTGCCGAAGCCGGGGAAACCGCCAAATAAACCCCAAAATCTACGGCCCATCTCCCTGTTAAATACAGACACTAAAATCTTAACCAAACTATTTGCCACGAGGCTTGCAAAAGTGATGCCCATGTTGATCCACCAAGATCAGGTGGGATTTGTGAGTGGAAGACAGGGAGCTGAAGGCACTAGGAAGCTATATAATCTCCTATACCCAAAACACCAGAAGGGGGAACCCAGTGTATTTCTGTCACTTGACGCTGAAAAAGCGTTTGACAGACTACACTGGGGATTCTTAAAAGAAACACTGTTGAAGTTTCGATTTCCCCAAAAATTCATACATCTAATAGAGGCGATATACTCCACCCCCTCGGCTAGAGTGACAAACAGTGGTTTTGCGTCACCGCCCTTTGCGATCACAAATGGCACGAGGCAGGGATGCCCACTGTCCCCAATCCTTTACATTCTGGCCTTGGAGCCATTGTTACAAGCCATTAGGGATGAACCATTAATAACAGGCATCACAAAAGGGGGGAGTGAATACAAGGTAACGGCATACGCCGATGATGTGATGTTATCACTATCCAACCCGCACCGATCCATCCCAACATTTAATAAGTTATTACAGTCATACAGCGCTTGTTCGTACTACAAGTTAAATGTGGCTAAAACGCAAGCTATTAGTTTATTTTCAACGCCGGATGCAACCAAATCTTTACAACAATCCACGGCATTTGAGTGGAGGCAAGATCATCTCACATTTCTGGGCATCAAATTCACGACCCATGCACACAAACTGTTTAAAGCTAACCATATACCACTTCTACAATCTATTAAAAACCAGCTCTCGGGGTGGGCGAACAAATACATATCTTGGACTGGCAGAATGGCTGCTGTAAAAATGACAATTCTCCCCAAACTCCAATATTTATTTCGCACATTACCCATTTATACACCTCCAACATACATCAAAGAGGCACAAAAAATAATCAACTCCTTTGTTTGGGCAAAAAAAGGCCTAGAGTTGCTGCAAATATCCTATATATGACACAGGCTGAGGGAGGCATGGGCCTTCCTAATGTAGACAGGTACTACAGAGCGGCAATTGTTGGTGCATTAGCAGCAGCGTTCCACTCGCATACTAAACCCCCGACATGGATACAATTAGAGGCATCACATACAGAGGGATTTGAAATCACAACAATAGCAGGAATACCCAAACCCTATAGAAAGCAATTCCATGACATGCTTCCCATAACGTCCCTGGCCTTGAAAGAATGGGATAAATATATAAAATTCCTTAACCTCCACACCACAGTACTCCCAATAATGCTGCTACGCTCCTTTGAACTTTTGATACCGCAATTACATATCCGAACATGGGCTAACTTGGGTTTAACAAATATAAATCAACTCATGCAGGACGGGGAATATGTGACATTTACCTTGTTAAAAAACGAGTATAAACTACCGCCTACAGCGGAGTTTGCACATAGGCAGATACTTTCATGGATCCAAAGGCATAATAAGGTTTCGCAAATGGCACAGATAGCAGGGAACTGGGAAGCATTGAGACACCTGTGTACGAGAGTTGAACTTAAACCAAAACAAAGGGGATATGAACTTCATACAAAAATGGGAAAATGATATAGGGAGACAACTGCCAGAAGAAGCCTGGAGAGGGAACTTTGTGGCCCACAAAAAGTTAACACAATGCACATCCCAGATGGAAATGTCAAGGAAAATGCTCTATAGATGGCACATGGTGCCCATGAGGATGAAACAGTTTGACCCGGCGCAGACAGGTGCCTGTTGGCGCTGCGGACACATCAAGGGAGATACCATGCATATCTGGTGGACATGTCCGACTATAGCTACACTATGGAGAGAGGTTAGATCCATTATACAGAAAGTGGGGAATTTGGTGGTACCGTTGGAACCGGAGATTTTCCTCCTGCAACACTTTCCACGGGATCTCTTGAAATGGATCTCTTGCGTGCATAGCTAAAGCATGGTTAAAAAAAGATCCTCCACAACTAGCTACAATTATCTCTCAACTTGACACAATTAAAACATATGAGTGCGCCACTAGAGCGCTCATAGCTCCAAAAAGATTCTGGGAAGATGCATGGGAACTGTGGGCAGCATACAAGCATACAGACAAACAATAATGGCAACACGCAGATGAGAACAAGAAAAAGACAAATACAAAGAGGAGACACAAATACGCAAGATACACCAAAAGCAACTTCAGACAATGATGAGAAAGCAAATATTCCCCCCCCTACACCCCCCGCTTACCACCAACTAACCCTTTCCTTCCCCTATGTTAATTGTTAACTGTTAAAGTTTTACACATGAAAAGGAAAATGGGTGCAGACAGGAGGTTGCGAGAAACTAGGTGGTCCATACTTACCAAAATAATCCGAGACGTAAATTAAAACACGGGACCATTGCTAACTTGGCATTCTATGAGCACAGCCACTAAGACACTAATGAAGGGACATATGGATTCTCCACTTCACGAGGCCATTGAGATGGCAAGTAAAGGGTAGGATTAAATAAGGCTTGTAAGCAAGGTTATACTGATAGCATGTACATGTAATATAGATGGATGAAGATAGATATACAGTACAAGTCATGCGTGACAGGTGAACCTGTATAGTCATAAATATACAGATGCTTAAACCATCTTTGCTTCTTATGATAAAGAGGCTGCACATAATGGCGGACAGAAATGTATATACTCCTGAATGTCAATGGCTAAATGGATAAATTGTAAATTGTAAATTGTAACGTAATAACTGCATAAAACATCATTGTATACCGAATGTTTGTACCTGATAAAATGCAAATTAAAAAAAATTAAAAAAAAAAACACCAGCTTGTGCATCCTGCTCTTCCACTACCCACAAGACCAATTTTTGTCCCAACACAGCGGACGATCACTCTCATGCTCAAGGCACTAGCACCTGGTAGAATGGAGAGAACTACCAGAGACACATTGGGTCATCCAATTGATATAGATTATTTTAAGCAAACAAATATGTTTGAATGTCTATCTGTTCCTGTCCAAATCTGAGATGATTAAATTGCGTATACGCAGAAGTAAATTCACACTGACACACGGAGTTCAGGTTAAAAGAACTTCGAGAAAATTTAATGGCATCTGGTTAAAAAGCGGGGTCGCAGACCCTTATAAGAGCAATATTACATCATCATAGAATATCAAGATAACAACAAATAAAAATCATTAATTGGATTAGGTGTTAAGTGGTTATGTCAATGTCCACCCATCAATATTATTAATTGGCTCAAGTACTAAGTGGCTGGCTAAGTGTCCTCCCACCGGGAGGTGGCGTCATCTTGGACACGGGTGTGGACACGATGGTTCAGGTGCCATCTTACTTAGCACGAGGCTTTACTCGATGGGAGGGGGGCTTTAGGCGCCATTTTGAGTAGTTAGTGATGTCAGACTCGAGGTCAGGTTCAAGGCCTTTTTTGTGAATGGACATTTCATTAGAGCAGTTTCTCATGATCTGACTTTGGTATACTTTGTTTCATATTACAGGAACTTGATAATTCCGGTGTTAGTCATATTTTTCTAGAAAATACATTCTCTGTCTAATATTCTAAATGCTGTTAAGAAAATCTGTCATATAATGAAGTTAGATGGAGTTAATGCAGAAATTTAATACAGGTTTTAATTATTCTACATCAGTCCCCCCTATGAAATGTTAGACACTAAAAAGATAAACTTTATTTGTTAATATCAGAAGACGTGTTAGCCCAAAGGCACAGAAACCCCATGACCGCTAGCTAGGTGTTATTGCAAAGTGCAATTCTGTCCCTTCCTGTCCCTAATAGGCTGCAGCTCATCCGTCAATACGGTCAGGAACTTTCTTCACTCCGCTGGTAACCCGCGGTGGCTTGTCCACCACATCTCCGCACGGCATTCAATTCCATAGAGACGGACGCTGTCCCTAAGTTGGTTCCCTACCTAAAACTCTTGCACTTTATCAGTAAAAGGGATAGTTTGCAGCGGTATACAGGGTGAGTTGAAATCTTGGAAATCTTGGTCATCAACTGTCAGATGTGCAAAAGTTGGTGCCGCTTGGTCTGCAGTCTTCTGCAGGAATTTTCTTAGACAGGGGAGGACACAACAAACGAGAAGAGCGAAAATAAAAAGAAAAATTAGTAATGCCATACCAATATGAACTAAAGCTTTTTGCCACCCTGTCATCCAACCAAACCACCTTTCCCAGGGATCGTTTACCCCAGAATTCCTTTTTAACTCTTCTGAGAGCATATTTAATTTCTCTATGGCCATGGTGACTTTACCATTAGGACCTGTGTTTTCTGGGATGTACGTACAACAGGTCATGGTGTCGGGCAGTATTTTACATACGCCCCCTTTTCAGCTAGAATCATGTCTAAGGCCATTCTGTTCTGGAAGGACATTTGGGATGTGGCCTGCAGTTATTCGGCTAAACCCTGGAGGGCATCTCTGGTGTAGTTGACAAAGCGTTGTTGGTTGTAATAAATGTAATTGATCCAATTTAAATTCTTGTTTGCAGTAACTATGGTAAAAAGTGATTCAAACCCCGCAGCAACCTCATCTCTTGCTTTAAATTCATTAGGCACCCCCCTAGGCACCCCAATGGGGGGGTCAAAACTGCCTCTTACTGGGGCTTCACGCTTAACCTTGGCTGGTGTGTGTATGGACTCATGTATGTCAGGGTGTGTGTCAGAGATAATATGTATAGGCATGATGGCTTTAGCCAGGGTACACTCCCCCCACTATTCCTAGCCTATCCACCATCCGCTGGAATGTAGCCGGGGCATTTTTCATCCCGAATGGCATGACCTTGAATTGGTATAAGCCAAACGGGGTGACAAATGCCGACTTGGGGACGGCATCCTCGGCCAGGGGGATCTGCCAATAACCTTTGCAGAGGTCTATGGTAGAGAGATAGTTTCCCCTGGCTATGCGATCTAATAGTTCGTCTACCCGGGGCATCGGGTAAGCGTCAGTGGTCGTCTTTTCATTAAGTCGCCTGTAGTCCACGCAGAACCTGGTGGTTCCGTCCTTCTTGGGTACCAGGACTACAGGAGAGGCCCAGGGACTGTCTGATGGCTCAATGACCCCCAGCTGGGTAATTTCTCGTATTTCCTTCAGCATCCCTTCCCGGGCGGCTTCAGGAATACGGTAAGGGGGCTGTCGGAGGGGGGCCTGCCCTGGGGTTTCTACCTTATGCATGGCCAGGGTGGTGTATCCTGGTTCCTGGGAGAAGGTATTCTGTTTTTCCCATAGGGGCTGCCTAGCTTGTTCTAGCTCAGTGGAGTTCAATCGGTCTCCCAACTTCACTAAACTAATAGGATCGGTGTGGGTTTCTCTCTCTAGCAGATCGGGTAAGGGTAAACTTTCGGGGTCATCCGTAGCTGGGGCACAAACAGCGTGAATATCTTCCGGCCTTTCCTGGTATTCCTTTAGCATGTTCACATGAAAGGATCGTTGGATCCTTTCATCCGCACAGCTGGCAATAAGGTAGGTGGTGTTGCAGAGTTGGGCTAGAACCTTGTAAGGACCCTGCCACGCAGCCTGCAGTTTGTTGTCCTTTACCGGTTTTAGCACCAATACCTTCTGCCCTACTTGGAAAAGTCGTTGCCGGGCACCCCTATCGTACCATCGCTTCTGTCGCCCCTGGGCCGCCTGGAGGTTCTCCGTTACCAATAGGGAGAGTTGCTCCATGCGGTCCCGGAGTTCCAGGACATATGGCACAATAGGTGTCCCCTCCTGTTCGGTTTCCCCCTCCCAGTGGTCCCGAATGAGATCAAGGGGGCCTCGCACCCTTCTCCCATACAACAACTCAAAGGGGGAAAAACCCGTAGATTCTTGGGGCACCTCCCGATAAGCAAATAACAGGTGGGGTAAGAATCTCTCCCAGTCTCTGCAACCGTCCGTAAAGGTCCTCAACATTTGTTTGAGGGTCCCATTAAAGCGCTCACAGAGACCGTTAGTCTGGGGGTGGTACGGGGAGCTGAGCAGGGGTTTAATGTGGCATACTTTCCATAACTGTTGCGTGAGTAAGGCAGTAAACTGGGTTCCCTGATCGGATAAGATTTCCTTAGGGAACCCCACCCTGGTGAATATTTTAACTAACGCATCGGCTACCGTCTCAGCTTCAATATTCGACAGGGCTACTGCCTCTGGGTACCTGGTCCCATAGTCCACCACAGTAAGAATGTATTTCTTACCGGACGGACTAGGTCGAGCTAGGGGGCCTACAATGTCGACGGCGACCCTATAGAAGGGTTCCCCAATGATCGGCATCAACATTAATTTAGCCTTAGGGTGATCCCCCCTCTTACCCACCCGTTTGCAGGTGTCACAGGTTCTGCAGTACTGCCGCACGTCCCGGTTAAACCCTGGCCAGAAGAAGTTCTGGGTAATCCTATGGGCCGTGCGACGTACTCCTAAATGGCCAGCTAGGGGTACATCATGGGCAATCCTCATGATTTCTCGCCTATACTTTTTGGGTAGCACTAGTTGCTTCTGAGGAACGGGGTTTCTACCTGCTGCGGGTTCCTGAGGGATCCTGTACAGTCTATCCCCCACCCACTCGTAGCTTTCCCCATCTGTCCCCGGTTCCCTTTTATCAGCCTTATCCCTATACTTTCGTAGGGTAACGTCTTCCTGGGTCTCCCTCCCAAAAGTCTCAGGGGTATCCCAGTCTACAGAGGTCTGCCCTAATGTCACAGGCAGAGGGTTAGTTCTTACCTGGGTCTCCGCGACCGGCTGACCGATTCCAATGGCACGGGTCTGAGCACGGGTGGTGACAGGACAAGCTCCAGCAGGGCCTTGAGGGGCAAAAGCGGATAACAGAGGGGCCAAATCATTTCCTAAGAGGACTTCAGCGGGTAACCCCTTCATCAGGCCCACATTTACTTGGCCGGCCCCCACCCCCCAATCCAAATGTACTCGGGCCGTGGGGAGACGATGTACAGCACCCCCGGCCACTCTGACGGCCACAGTTTGTCCAGTATGTTCTTTTTCTGGGACCAGGTCGTGTTGGATCAATGTTAGTGTGGCCCCAGTGTCTCTTAATCCACTGACAACTTGTCCATTTACTCAGACTGTTTGCCGATGATGTTGGCGGTTGTCTACGGCAGCTGCATATAGGGGGTTGGCTTCGTGCAAAATTTCCCATTGCTCTTTCCCCATGGGCCGGGCTTCAATGCAATGGGCCCCTGAGGTAAAGGGCCGGGTGTTCCCCTCAGCGGGCTTCCTCCAAGAAGCTTGTCGAGCTGGATCTAGTGGGCATTTGTCTCTCAAGTGGCCCACCTGCTGGCACCTATGGCACCGCCGGCGGTCCGTGGTACTTGACTGGGTGAAGCGGGAGGAACTGTTGTAGGTAGGTTGGTTAGCGGGGGTGGTTGGAGTAGTGCTGACAGGGCGGCTTTCTACTCGGGGAGCTGTCTTTTGGACCGAGGGATCGGGTTTGCGGGCGTTCGCATACTCGTCGGCCAAACGGGCGGCTTCGGGTAGGGTAAGCGGTCTCCTATCCCGAATCCACTCTCGGATCTCTTTGTCCACCTTTTAAAAAAAATGCTCCAACAAAAACAGGTGTAATACCTCCTCTGCGGTGGTAGCTTGGCACCCATCCATCCAGTGGGCAGCCGTGCATTGTAATCGGCAGGCCCACTCGGTGTAGGAGTCACCGGTTTGCTTCCGAGATTCCCGGAAGCGTCTCCGATATGCTTCGGGAGTTACAGCATACCGGGACAATAGGGCTTCTTTGACCAAGCGATAATTTCCCACTTCATGGTCAGGAATCGCCCGGAAAGCATCACTGGCTCGTCTGGATAATTCGTCTTGGACCCATAAATATTAATTTCATTGATCTTTGTATCATTTTATATTCACTATTATTTTTTACCTATACAAATAAATTTTGTTTAAACCTTCCTTGGAGCAGCCCTTCTCTATTCCTATTATTTTGGTTTAAAGTGGAGGAGACCAGGAGGAGATTGAAAGAAGGTGTGGGATCTCCCCTTAAAGATCCAGAGGCGCTTTCCACCAGAGCCAAGTGTTTTATTGGCTCTACGTTTGTGAGTTACCCATCTATTATTTTCTCACACATATTTCTGTGAAAACCATCTGCACTAAGATTTGTTTGTCTATTGTTTATTATTTGCAGATTATTATAATAGCATTCTATCCAATTGTATAACACCATTGTCTGAAAGGTAAATTGAAGCTCCACTTATATTTCTGTTTGCATCGTCTGGATAATTTACCAGACAAAATTTTAACCCACTCCTCGGGAGGTACTTTATGTAGGGCACATTGACGCTCAAAGTCAGCTAAGTACTGGTCAATCTCCCCCTCAGTTTCCACAAAACTTTTAAAGGCGGCAAAGTGTACTTTCCTCTTTTCCTCTGGAGTTTGGAAAGTCCCAGCAGTTGGACTGGCGCTGGCTGGAGTCTGGCGCCGGTTGGCATCAACCGCGGCGATTACTTGTGTAACGATCCTAGGTGAGGGATTCGGTCCGTAGTGAGCAAGTCTTACCCTCACCTCATGGTTGAATCATTCGTCTTCCGGGGTTCGGACCAATGCGATCTCCGGTTCTGGGTTTAGTTCGACACCCAGTTCGCCATTTTGTTCGGCTAAATCCAATGCGACCAATTCTGCCAAAATGTCTCTTCTTTTTGTTGCTAGCCGAACGACCACGGCTCTCCAACAAGTCTTTCAGCGTAGATCGTTTCAGCCTTCCGTAGTAGGCTTCCATCCTAATAGCTCTCGGTAGCTTTCCTTCTGGGGTGAAAGAACGATCCCACCGCTGCCACCAATTGTAACGGCACCCCGGAGTAGTAGGGGTTAACGCCGCTAGGAAGGTGTCCTTTCCCCCAAGATGAACTCAGCTATAACAAAACACGTTCCCCGAGAATACAAATCAGCATAATAAATATCCCCTCCAAGCACGAGACGAGACTCTGTGTTGAGGGTCAAAAGTAGGAATAATCTTTATTCTGCAGCTCGGGCTTTTATGCCGTACAACAACTCCTCCCCGTATCCGGAGGAGATAATACATTTACAGTGGGAATCCCTCCCACTGTACCGGGCAGAATATTTCCCAATTATAAGTTTAATAACACACACAATATGCAACGGAAATACAATGTGCTACGTGTATTAGAGAACGTGAAAATCCCCTAGATCGGTTGGGCCGTTCGCTAGATACACGTTTGCACCATTTACTCTGGAACTACATAATATAAACGAAAACTCTCTCGTGGATCTAGTGTCTCTAGTTCGGTACTCTGGATCTGTCGAACAGCATGGGCGTAAGTTACCGGTAAGGTGGAAATTCATCGTGTGGAAAGTTCGTGAGTGTTTGGTCATTAGTTCTTGCGGTCAAAAGGGCCGCGACCCATTGTTCTCCCCACGTGGCTGCGTATACCGTACAGATCCAGAGAAGTCCACAATAATCCAGGTAAAACAGGCAATTCTTCGAGATGGTATCTGTTACTCCCAAAAGGGGTCTGTCACAATTAACATCATTAAAACCTGTTTCAGCGGCCATAGTATCTTCAAAAGTGGGGTTAGCAATGGCCATCATGTCTTTAAAGGACTGGATGTGTGGTTTTAATGGATTTGAGACCATATGGGTAGCTCCTTGCCACTCTGGAGAGTGGCACATGTCTTTTAGGTAGAAGTGTCCCAATTTGTTATAGGAACCTTTCTTCCAATACATTCCCATTACATACTGGTCTGCATCCGTTGGGCTGGGATGCTCTATGTTTAGGATTAATTTCATGGGTGTACCTCCTCCAGCCTTCCTTAGAGTCATTCTTTGGAGGAGGGATCTACCATGGTCATCTACCTTAGATAAGGCACTTTTGGGTTTGTAACCCCAGGCAGGCCCAGCATTCCACCCTGCAGCCCCCCAATGGTTACAGTTATGCCCCCATTGTTTGTCAACTACACAAACATAGGGGTCCTTTACATGAGGGATATCTCTATAGATGGTTTGAATTTGTGACATAGGGAATGGGCAGTCTACAATGTCACAATAGTCAAAAGTGTATGTAGCCACACGGGTACATGAGGAATTGTACCAGAAGGTATACCCACTGGCATCTTTAGTAATGGCTACTTGTTGGGCCTTAATTAAGCTAATTAAGGAGATGATGTACCAGAGGTACATGGTTGTGCGGTATCTGCTTCCTCTGGGGCAGGAGTCTTCTTGCAATGTGAAGCGTGGATCCAATGTGGCCTGCCGGCCAACTTGACGGAGGTTGAAGTGATAAGGAGAACTTGGAATGGTCCGTCAAATCTTGGTTCCAGGGTGTGTTTCCGCACAAATCTCTTGACCAGAACCCAATCTCCAGGAAGCAGGTTGTGGGTACCCGTATCAAAATCGGGATCTGGAATTGAAGAGAAAACTTGGGCATGTATTTTGTTCAAAGCACTTGCAAGTTCAGTTACATAATCTACTAAAACATCAGTTTGAAGCTGTAGCGGTTGAGGGTAATAACAACCTAGTCTGGGTGCAGTCCCAAATAGAATCTCATATGGGGATAGTGAGTGCTTCCCTCTAGGTGTGTGTCTAACGCTGAATAAAGCTATTGACAAGCTTTCTGGCCAGGGCATCTTTGTTTCTTGTGACATTTTTAACATTCTGGCTTTTAGGGTGCCATTCATGCGTTCCACTTTGCCACTACTTTGTGGGTGGTAAGGGGTGTGAAAAGCTAGGGTCACTCCCAGAGCAGTCCAAATTTCATTAGTCACTGTTGCTGTAAAAGCTGGGCCCTGGTCACTCTCAATAACTTCTGGAAGTCCAAATCTACATACAATAACTGCGAGTAGACGCTTTGCTCTTGTCTTGGCAGTGATATTGGCCACTGGATAGGCCTCTGGCCAGCCTGAAAACATGTCCACTATTACTAGTGCATATTCATGGGGCCCACTCTTGGGCATTTGTATGTGGTCAATCTGAATTCTCTGGAATGGGTACATAGGCTTAGCCAGGTGCTTCAAGGGCACTTTGGTTGGTTTTCCTGGGTTGCATTTTGCGCAAATGACACAGGCCTTGCAGAAGTTGTTGACCAGTGTTGTAATTCCAGGTGCTTCATAATATTTCTGTATGAGGGCAGCCATTAAGTCTTTTGACAGATGTGCAGGTCCATGTGCCCATTGGACTACTGCTGGATATAAATTCTTAGGGAGGCAGAATCTAAAGTTGTTGTAGTATACTCCATCTTTTAGGACTGCTCCTTTCTTCTTCCATTTCTGTATTTCTTCAGGGGCAGTTGTAGCTTGCTGTTCCCGTAGGATTCTTAGGTCAGTAGGAAGAGTCTGCAAGGTAAAAATAGGAATTTCTTCGTGTCCGGACACTCCTTCATCCACTTCCTGCAATTTTCTTGCTGCTTGCTTAGCAGCCTGATCAGCTAAGTGGTTGCCCTTTGCTTCATCTGTATCCAATTTCCCATGTGCTTTTACTTTCAAAATGGCCACTTCTTCTGGGAGTAGGAGGGCATCCATTAGTTCCTTGATTGCAGAACTGTGTTTGACTGGCGTACCGGCAGTGGTAAGAAATCCTCTTGTTTTCCAAATTAAACCGAAGTCATGTGCCACACCCAGTGCGTATCTTGAATCTGTGTAGATGTTGGCACGTTTTCCTTCAGAGATCTTGCATGCTGAAGTCAGGGCTTGCAATTTGGCTTCTTGTGCAGACATTGTTGGTGGTAAAGATGATGACTTGATAATTTCATCTGCTGTGGTTACGGCATATCCTGTGTGGTATTTTCCTTCTTCATCGGCATACCTTGAACCGTCCACAAACAGAGTGAGATCAGGATCTACTAGTGGATCCTCATGCACGGTTGGTAGATGTATTGTCTCCATTTTCATCTGTTCAAAACAGTCATGAGGTGTCTCTGGGTCATAGTCATTTACTATGACCAGATCTTGAAATTCATTTTCCAGGAAGTGGCGTGGCCATGCTTCCAGATGGTCAATTGTTGGGTATTTGACAATGCCATTTTCCTGTAGCTGTGATTCATTCATGGTGGCCCATAATTTTGCCATGGGCCCAAGATTATTCCATGATCTTGTTTTTAACTTGGTGACAGGGACATGTGGAATGGCAATGTCCCAATGACGATACAAATATTTGAGTTCTGAAGGTAGATGAATCAAGACCATGCTGTTGCCTTCAGAGTCACAGTAGAAGTCTTGTGAAGTAAGTTTCACCTCCACCAGATGATAGAGCTCATCTTCATAGCAAGGTTCAGGAGTGATGTTTGGCTTGTACCACATGGTACAGAAGGCATATCCAGCTCCCTCACAGAGAGGTGTTTGTCCGTCATAGGTTAACTTGGGATGCATCTTCTTGATGGTGCCAGCAAGAAGGAAAACATAGGTTTCATCCATGATAAACCCATAGTAGATACCCCCTCAGGTAGTGGGAGAAGAGTGGATGGATTGAGAACCTGACATCTTTGTATGGTGATGTTGTCAGGTAAAAAAAGATGACATTGAAGACGGAGGTGTCTGGCAGGAGAGACATGCTTGAGTTGTACTTGGTTGATGATGGCAGAAATGTCATGAGGGGCCAAAACAACTAGAGGGTGGCCAAGGACCAGGTCTGCAGTTCTTTCAATTAGTTATTTGGCTGCAAAAATGGCCCGAAGGCAGGACGGGGTTCCTCTGGCCACAAGATCTAGTTGGCAGGAGAAAAATCCAATAGGCCTCTGACGTCCTCTAGACTCATGTGTTTGGGTAAGGACTCCTGTAGCATGGCCTTGTCTTTCAGAGACAAATAACTTGAAGGGTTTGGTATAGTCTGGTAGGCCAAGGGCAGGAGCAGATGCAATGGCACGTTTTAAAGTGCAGAAGTTGTCATGGGCTTCTATAGTCAAGCAGAATGGGTCTGACTTGAGTGCATCATAGAGTGGTTGCATGAGTAGAGAGGCTTCTGGGATCCATGCTCGACAGTAGGAAATTAGGCCTAAGAAGGCATGTAGAGACTTTGAAGTCCTTGGAGGTGGAATATTCAGTACTGCTCTAACTCGGTAACGAGTGAGATGTCTAGTACCCTGAGATAGACAATGGCCAAGGAAGATAACAGTAGGTTGACAGAATTGAAGCTTGAGACGTGAAGCTTTACATCCTTGTTCTGCTAGATAGCAAAGGAGATTAATTGAGCATTCTTCTGTTTTGGGTATGTCATCTCCACAGAGCAGCAAATCATCCACATACTGGAGAAGGACAACCTCTGAATGGTCAGATTGTCATGGATCAAGAATAGAACACATGGCCTTTGCACATGGCCTTTCGGGTTTACACCGACATTATCCTCAGACCGTTACCAGCTTTCCGTCACCCCTAGTGAAAAGATTTCACTCCTCTAGATACCTGACGATCGGCTCCTAGAACCTGTCACACTGCAATCTACCACATTGGGCTCCATTACCCTGCGGCAGCATAGTCAGTTAAATAGACAGCTAAACTGTCCGATCTCGCCAAAAGAGGATACTGTTTAAACATTCACTGTGGGGACCAAAAACTTTGATATTATTTAATCGGAAAGACAACTATATACCGACTTGGGTATATATTCATGCAAACTATTTTACAGTGTACATAACTCTTTATCATTTACTAACTATTGTGCCGTCTCCCTGGCACTCTCTTTACTATAACCGGTGCCCATGAAGGCACTATTTCTTTTCCGGGTTTTTTCCTAACATGAATTGTCTAGTATGTGAACCAGACCTGTTAGTCTAATTGTTGCAAGGATCCTGACAAATCGTGAGCACAGCTGGAGGTCACACAGGACAGACGTTGAACTCAGGCAATTTGCAAGAGTTCACACTACGGTCTGGTTTCACTTTCCTATGTTGGGCATCGGGATAGCATCAGGCTAAGTGCCATAACGACAGACCCACTATACTTCACTGTGGTCTGACGGACACTAGTCGATGCACATACCTATATACACGCCAACATTGGACACTGCTGTGTCAGTGAAGTAGACCCGCTAACAGAACCGCTGTCAATATCCTGTTGAATTACAAGCACTATCAGATGCCTCAGAGGATCAACAGTGTACTAAAATCATGATTAAGAGTACATACCACTGAGGTGACAAACTCGTCACACTCTACTTGGGTTTTGTCCGATACCGGTTCAAGCCGTCAGTTGTATACTTATTTACTTTTGATACTATTGTATCAACCAGGCAAGCTTACCAGATTCGATACCTACTCTGGAGCGACCCCTAGTGGCCATTGACCACAGCACTGGTTTTCAAGTTAACATAAGGCTTAATACCATATGGACAGATTCGATACATCCGACTTGTGTCTGACAGCTACTGGTTTGAGCCGTTACCGGTGTACACACTTACACTGACTACGTGTTCGTGTCAACCCGGAGGGCTTGCCAGATTTGATACCTACTCTGGAGCGACCCCGAGTGGTCAATCACCATAGTACGCTATTAGGACACTGTAACAATAGTTTGCTCCCTGAGGCACTCCATTCTGATTAGCCTCGTTTCACTTCCCCCTTTCCCCTCTCCCCCTACTTCCCACTCGCCCCCCCTATCCTACTGCCACTGACCAATATTTTGGACTAACTTTTGAGCCAGGATAGGGTGGTTTTATTATTGTTTGTCCACTCTTTATTTGTTATTTGTTATTTCTTTATGTGTTTGGTATTATTGGTTTTTTAGTACATACTAAAACAATACCAACCCCCTTACCCTCACGCCCCGTTCTACCTTAAGATAGTAGGTCTGGCTGCCAGCCTAGAGGCAAACCAGTACCTACTACTACTCAGAACTGGCGTTTATCTACCCTATTAAAGTATGATATTGTTATACCCTTTGGGACAGGATATGACACCTACTCTATATTTCTTTTGATACCAATATCCCTCTATCAGGTTTTCCAATAAGGACAGTTGTTCTCTCTCTCTTTGCACCTTATACTTTGAGGGTTACCCCCTCCCTGTCCGGTCACACTTGACAACACTATGGGCCAACCCATCTCTCTATCACATGGCCTTTGCAAATTGACTTGGAGAGTTTTGTGCCCCTTGGGGCATGACAGTCCATGTATACTGTTGCTTTTCATGTGTGAAGGCAAACAGGTATTGACAAATTGGATCCAGGGGTACACTGAAGAAGGCATTGGCCAGATCAATGACTGAAGTATTTTGCAGAAGGTGGGACCCCAGAGAGCAGAGTGTGTGGGTTTGGCACAATAGGGGTGTCCAGGACTGTTGCCTCATTCACTGCACGGAGATCCTGGACCATTCTATACTTCTCTGGTTCTCCTTTGGATGTCTTTTTCTTCACAGGAAACAATGGAGTATTGCATGGTGATTCACATTTGACAAGAGCACCCTTCTCCAGGAGTGCTTGCATTTGAATTGTGATAGCTGCAGCTTGTGCTGGTTTCAAAGGATACTGTGATTTTCTTGGTAACTTTGCTCCTGGAATGAGCTTTACCACCACAGGTGGGACCTTCAGGTGACCTATGTCCTCTGGGCCTGAGGACCACAGTTTTGCAGGAACATCTGTTTTTAGTGAATCAGGGAAATTTGACCTCAGTTCCTTTGCATCCCCATGGGGTTCTTCTAAATGGAGCATCAGAGGCAAGGAGCACAAGGCTGAGGTGTCAGAAACAGATAGAGGGGTAGATAGTTCTACTTGTCCATCTGGAGTGAAGATGATAGATGCCTGCAGGCGTGAAAGAACATCAGCACCTAACAGGTTAATGGGGCATGTGGAGGACACCACAAAACGAGCAAGCAAACTAGGGTAGTTGCCAACTCGTAATGGAGTAGTTAAAGGACTTTGTCTTGGTAGGCCATCCACTCCTACACAAGAAACATCAATGTTTGACAGAAATGATGGGTCTGGCAGGTCTTGTTCTCGTAGAACACTTTGGGCTGCACCTGTGTCAACAAGAAATGTAGTAGGTTGTCCTTCAATGGGTAGAGTCACAGTGGCAAGTGGCCCCCCTTGATCCCCTGTAGACACTGCCATGACAGGGGTTAATGACACAGGCTTGCCAATTTCCTAATCATCTGGCTCCTCAACAATTGGAGTTGATTTTGGGGCCTTGGGGGCAGGAGCAGACTTGAACACCTTCTTGGGTTCTGGGCACTCATTTTTGAAGTGCCCTTTTGCTTTCAATTGAAGCAGAATCCATCCTCGGGTCTGATTGCCTTGGGAACAGTGCCAGGACGGGACACCATAAGGGGAGCTGAATTGGGCTTTCTTGGAGTCTGAGCAGATTCCAGTCCCCTAGCAACTTGAAGTAATGTATCCAGAAGAACAATTCTAAATTCAGGACGTGCAGCAATGATTCCCTTGCGTATGGAGTCTTTGATGCCTAGGACAAATGAACCAGACAGCATTTGAGAATGAATCTTATTAGTAAGATCAAATCCCAAATCTGTAAACACTTGAAACAGTCTTGCATGGAACCTTTCCACTGATTCTCCTTTTTCTTGTACAATATCAGTAAGGCCAGCAGCCTGATCTGTAAGTTTATCCTTAGCCCATTCCTTTAGCTGGTTGCAGAATGCTACTCCGGAAGGGTAATCATTGTCAGTTGTAAGCAAATCTGTGCTGAGGTGGTGGGCTATGCTGGGCCAGTATGCATCTCCGGCTTTAATAGCACAAATGCTTAGTAAATCTCGCCATGCAGCGGAATAAGTCTTTTGAATTTGAACTATTCCTCGGTAAAAAGGCATTGGTTGCTTTTCTGGGTCAGGGAGTGATTTCATCAGAGCACTAGCCTGAGTAGGATTAAAAGAAACATATTTAGGAGGAGCCTGATCTCCTCGGCCCATGTGTCCGAAAGGATCATCAAGGGAACAGCGAGGCTGAGGCTCCATGGCATCCGGTGAGCCCTGGTAACCATGAGAGCCGGCCTCTCCATACTCATCTTCGTATGTGACCTGGACCCCTCTGGGAAGTGGGGCCGTTTGAGGTGTCAGGACCGGGGGATATGCGGGTATTCCGGATGCCGGGGTGGCCAGTGGATTATGAGCTTGGGGTGAGTAATCACCGGGAAGTACCGGCATTAGGGGTGCTGGATTACTGGGGGTCGCCATATTGGAGGCGTGAAAGGAAGCTGCGATAGGGTCAAGGGAGGTAGTGGCGGCCATGTTGGATGTGGGCACATCCGGGGTAGACTGTACCGGGATGGGCGTGAACGGGGCCTGGGGAGTGGCTTGGGAAAGGAAGTAGGGATGGTTTGGATAGGGCAGGGCCATGGGGTAGGGGAAGGGGTATGGCCAGGCCATTTGGGCAGGGGCTAAGGCGGAACCTGGGGAGGGCGGGATAGCTGGGCAGCTATCCTGGGTAGGGAAGTGAAGGTGGGGAGGCGGGGACTTGGGGTGCGGGAGGAGTAGGCAGAAGGGAGGACGGAGAGAGATTAGTAGAGGCAGGTGTAGTAGGAGGGACCGAAGCGGGTGTAGTAGGATTGGTAATAGCAAGTGAGGAGGGGTTAGAGGTCTGGGTGAATGCAAGTGGGAGGGTAGGATTATTGACGGAGAGAGAGCGTAGAGAAGGAATGACGGATGGAATAGCTGGTTTAGACAGAGAAGATAGTGCAGGGGTGGATGAGGATGATGGGAATGATAGGGATGATGGGGGGGAAATAAAGATCCATCAGAATTCAGGACCGGACAAACAGGGGCGATGACGGGATGGGTGATGGGAGGATTAGGGGTGGGGCACATGGTCAGCTGAATGTCACTCATTGCTGACTGAACCTTGGGAATGGACATCCCCTGGGCGCCATTTTGGGGCGCTGGCTGAGGGAATGCCCCAGCAACATAATTATTATGATATACATACAATTTTAAACCTTTGTGATCTATTTCTTCCTCAACCCAACCTTCCTGCTGAATAGCTCTTGCTACTCTGTACCAGGCTTCTGCTGTACGAAGCAAATCATTATCTGTAAGCTTGCCTTTTTTCTCTGTTAGTAATCTGCGCCAGCTCTCTGGCTGTAATCTACCACATGAAGGCACAGCAATCCTACACACTTTAGCAATCTTTTCAACTCCTTTAACCATCTCTTCACCCTCTATGTCTTCAACTAGATCACACGCTAACCAGCCCTTACTGGGCTTTTCTAATCCCTGTCCCATTCCCCCTGTAAAAGGCATCCCAGATATAGAGGAAGAAAGGAAACAGAGTGTCTACAATGCTCGACTGCCACGTGAGGGGTGGGTCCCTACGTGCGTCTTCCCAAAACGTAGACTAATCACTTATTCCGCCTACCCGAGGTAGCCACGGATTGGAGTGAGGTGAGAAGTGTGTGACCAATCACTTCTCTCACAAGAGAAATAGGAGGGGAAAGTGTAAATAACACAGGAAGTAGAGTAAAAGTAAAAAGTGAAAGTAGAGACAGACACAGGAGTTTGAATGACTCCCAATTAAGACAACAATTCAATTGAAATACAGTGCATGCATCACAGTTCAAATAAATTCAACAGTAATCCCTTTCCTTTACTCATGTGACCAAAGCCACCTCCCTCAACCTCGTAGTGTCCCCGCTCGGAGAACGACTTTCGTAAGTCTCACTACCAGCGGCCACGGAAAACAGCTAACACCGGCCCGAGATCCGTATGCCTCCCCCGTTACAGCGGTCCGATAAACGTGACCACCACTTTCCTCACCCCCGTAGCGCCCCTACGGACCCACCCGTAAGTCTCACTACCACGTGGTGATGGAGACAGCAATGCCTGCCCGAATCCACGCACCACAAATAAAACTGGAATGCCACCAGCCTCAGCGCTCGAGGCTGGAGGATACCACCTCTCTGCAAGCAGAGCAATGTGCACGAGGCTAGCTAGGCTATCAAAGTGACACCATGGGTAATCCCCAGGAAGCAGTGAGTCTACACCCCTCCACACACTCCCCCCACCTCTTTTTCCTTACTGCTGCAGCTACCCAGCACCTAAAAGAGGTAAACAGGCAAAAGAAGACCCCCAGGAAAACTTCCACAGGTCCACCCCCCTTTTTCCCTACAGCCACAGCCACGTGGCTCCTAAAAGGGGTGAACAGGCAACAAAGGACCCACCAGGCAAACTACCACAGGTCCACCCCCCTTTATCCCAAAAGGGGCAAACAGGCAAACACTCCACCCGGGCACTTAAGCTAAAAACAAACCAATACAAACACACCCAGGCAACAGATAGGCAAAATGCAGGTAAACAGGTGGGTAACAATAAGGCACCGGGCAAGATATTACCTGTCTTTGATGTCCTCCCGGTAGCAGTCACAGACACTGGGATGGGTCAATCAAAGGGGCTGGAACATACCGGCTAGGCTCTGCAGTAGTCTCTACCGTGTACTGGGAGGTGATCAGTCTCCTTTCCTTCCCCCAGGATTCCTCCGTACAGCAGCGTCTTCATAGGACGGCTTACCGGCCAAAGGCCATAGCCCGGTGCCCCACGTTGGGCGCCAAATTGATATAGATTATTTTAAGCAAACAAATATGTTTGAATGTCTATCTGTTCCTGTCCAAATCTGAGATGATTAAATTGCGTATACGCAGAAGTAAATTCACAATGACACACGGAGTTCAGGTTAAAAGAACTTCGAGAAAGTTTAATGGCATCTGGTTAAAAAGCGGGCTCGCAGACCCTTATAAGAGCAATATTACATCATTATAGAATATCAAGATAACAACAAATACACATCATTAATTGGATTAGGTGTTAAGTGGTTATGTCAATGTCCACCCATCAATATTATTAATTGGCTCAAGTACTAAGTGGCTGGCTAAGTGTCCTCCCACCGGGAGGTGGCATCATCTTGGACACGGGTGTGAAAACGATGGTTCAGGCGCCATCTTACTTAGCACGAGGCTTTACTCGATGGGAGGGGGGCTTTAGGCGCCATTTTGAGTAGTTAGTGATGTCAGACTCGAGGTCAGGTTCAAGGCCTTTTTTGTGAATGGACATTTCATTAGAGCAGTTTCTCATGATCTGACTATGGTATATTTTGTTTCATATTACAGGAACTTGATAATTCCGGTGTTAGTCATATTCTTCTAGAAAATACATTCTCTGTCTAATATTCTAAATGCTGTTAGGAAAATCTGTCATATAATGAAGTTAGATGGAGTTAATGCAGAAATTTAATACAGGTTTTAATAATTCTACATCACTATTATCTTTTTTGGCAAATCCCACATTTGAAACAATTTTAATGTGGGTAAATGTTGTTACAGTGCATGTAGGCTATTGCATATATATTCAAAATGTTTCAGGGCACATGCTAAAACCAATACAATATACCCTGTTTGACACTGTTGCACAGAGAAGGCTTATCAATAAACTGCAATCTTTAAGTTTGGATTCCAATATTGTTGAATGGGTGAGGCAGTGGCTGAGTGACAGGCAACAGAGGGTTGTAGTCAATGGAGTATATTCGAAGCTTGGGCTTGTCACCAGTGGGGTACCTCAGGGATCTGTACTTGGACCCATTCTCTTTAACCCCTTAAGGACATGACGGAAATATTCTGTCATGATTCCAGGTTATTCCAGTTGTGTCCTTAAGGGGTTAATATTTTTATTAGTGATATTGCAGAAGGTCTTGATGGTAAGGTATGTCTTTTTGCTGATGATACTAAGATATGTAACAGGGTTGATGTTCCAGGAGGGATAAGCCAAATGGCTAATGATTTAGGTAAACTAGAAAAATGGTCAGAGTTGTGGCAACTGACATTTAATGTGGATAAGTGCAAGATAATGCATCTTGGACGTAAAAACCCAAGGGCAGAGTACAGAATATTCGATAGAGTCCTAACCTCAACATCTGAGGAAAGGGATTTAGGGGTGATTATTTCTGATGACTTAAAGGTAGGCAGACAATGTAATAGAGCAGCAGGAAATGCTAGCGGAATGCTTGGTTGTATAGGGAGGTATTAGCAGTGGAAAGAGGGAAGTGCTCATGCCATTGTACAGAACACTGGTGAGACCTCACTTGGAGTATTGTAAGCAGTACTGGAGACCGCATCTTCAGAAGATATTGATACCTTAGAGAGAGTTCAGAGAAGGGCTACTAAACTGGTTCATGGATTGCAGGATAAAACTTACCAGGAAAGGTTAAAGGATCTTAACATGTATAGCTTGGAGGAAAGACGAGACAGGGGGGATATGATAGAAACATTTAAATACATAAAGGGAATCAACACAGTCAAGGAGGAGACTGTATTTAAAAGAAGAAAAACTACCACAACAAGAGGACATAGTCTTAAATTAGAGGGACAAAGGTTTAAAAATAATATCAGGAAGAATTACTTTACTGAGAGGGTAGTGGATGCATGGAATAGCCTTCCAGCTGAAGTGGTAGAGGTTAACACAGTAAATGAGTTTAAGCATGCGTGGGATAGGCATAAGGATATCCTAACTATAAGATAAGGCCAGGGACTAATGAAAGTATTTAGAAAATTGGGCAGACTAGATGGGCCGAATGGTTCTTATCTGCCGTCACATTCTATGTTTCTATGTTTCTACCCCAAACCGTACTTAACGTATGTAAACATCAATGCATTTTCAGCACTACTGACTCATCATCCTTCCAGACATTTAGTAGATTTCCCAATCTCTGGATTTTCAAAGGGCTTCCATACTGGTATCATACAAATACCTTCAGGGAATCTAGAATGCCCTAATTTGCAGTCAGCACAGCAGAACCCAACAGCTGTAAACACACTCATAGCCCAAGAAATTGCAGAGGAGTTTCTACTTGGGCCTTTTCATTCTCCACCATTTACAGTATGGCGCACAAACCCCATTGGGATTGTCACAGGGAAATCTTCCCTCAAACAAAGACTAATCATAGACTTATCAGCACCACACACCTCTGTTACCCCAAGTCTCAACTCCCTCATATCCTCCAAGGAGTTTTCCTTACAATACGCCACCATTGATCATGCCATTACAGCTATCACTCAAGCAGGGGTTGGAGCCTGGTTAAGTAAGACTGATACCATTAATGCATTTAAACTGCTACCAATCCACCCTACACTCTGGCACTTACATGGCATTAAATGGGCATGTAGTTACTATTTCTTCTCCCGCTTAACTTTTGGGTCAAAGAGTAGCCCAAAAATCTTCAATATATTCGCTGAAACTCTTTTCTGGTTGTTATTAAACATATCTAGATACCCCACAGTCATACACTATCTAGATGACTTCTTGAAAAGAACACCTTTCCCCCTAGAAGCCTCAAGGAAGCCATTAGTCTGTTTGACCACTTGGGTGTCTCAGTATCCCCTAAGAAAACAGAAGGCCCAGACACTATCATCCCATTCTTGGGCATACAACTTGACTCTGCATCCATGCATGCAGGTTTACCACAAGACAAAATAGGGAACATTCTCAACAACATCAATCATTACCTCCTGCTTGGTACCTGCAAGAAACTACAATCCCTACTAGGTTCCTTAAATATTTCCATGCACATCATACCACAAGTCTGCGCTTTCATATCCAGACTACTTTGCCTTTTTCCACACTTCCGACATGACGTTCATTGGCCGTCCCTAGATACCCAAGCCACGGCAGACCTGTACATGTGGAAGAATTTCTTAACCACATGGAATGCTAAAAGCATGTTCCTCCCAGGATTGTCTGACACTTTACCAACCATATGGTCAGACGCGGAGTCGACCATGGGTTTTGCAGCAATATATGGGAACGAATGCCTTTGGGGTAGTTAGCCTGAGGAAGTCCAGGATTTGGGAGTTTTTTCCACTACCTTAGCTCTTTCTGAGATATACCCTATTGTGGCAGCTGCCGTGGCATGGAGTCATTTATGGTCAACGTCATCTGTCCGTTGTTACTCAGACAACCAAGCCACATGCCATATCATCAACAAGGGCCGCTCATCATCTCTAACGATCATGAGATTTCTAAGGAAACTCACTTGGTTGGCCGCATGTCACAATTTCTTTTTGGTTTGCTTTCATGTGCCAGGCGTTTGTAACATAGCCGCTGACAATTTGTCCTGATTTAAATTCCAGGCATTTCATCAAGCGCTTCCTACAGCCGCTCAAGCAGCCACAGCCACTCCTTCGTTCCAGCATCTAATCATGGATTAGACATACTCATGCAACATAGCAGAAAACTGTCCCAATTAGCACTTTCGTCCAATACTCGTAGGACGTATAACAGAGCCTTCACCTCATTTCTTGTAGTTGAATCCATTAAGGTTTCGAGGCTGACATTTGGCATCTCGAATCGTTGGCTACCTCCACAGATTTTCTATGGGATTAAAGTCTGGAGACTGGCTAGGCCACTCCAGGACCTTAACGTGCTTCTTCGTGAGCCACTCCTTTGTTGCCCTGGCTGTGTGTTTTGGGTCATTGTCATGCTCGGATAACCATCCATGGCTCTGCATCAGACACACACACACACTGCATTCATACACACACTGCATTCATACACACACACACACACACACACACACTGCACTAATACACACACACACACACACTGCAATTAAATATTCAATTAATATAATTTTGGGGGGAAATTTACTAGTAGCTGCTGCATTTCCCACCCTAGTCTTATACTTGAGTCAATACGTTTTCCAAGTTTTTTTGAGTAAAATTAGGCGTCTCGACTTATATTCGAGTCGACTTATACTCGAGTATATACGGTATATTGACTTATATAGTTTTAAAAGAAAAATGTGCTTGAAAAAAATATTTTTAAAACGTTCAATCAGAAAGACATGAAATAAACTCAGAATTCATCCATACTGAATTAAGATGGAGAGTAAGGATTACATCATGGAAACCTTGAGAATCTTGAACGATGAAACAATATACAAAGTATTGGTAAAAGATCCAACTAGCGAAATTAAACTCAATTATAATAAATTAATAGACAAAGGAAAATCATTAGGGATACTAAATAATAATAAAAAAAAGAATGTGAATTTCTGAATGTAGAACACCCTAAAACTCCTGTGTTTTATCACCACCCCAAAATTCATAAGAAAAAACCCCAGGCAGGCGAATAGTGCAAGTTATTTATGTTATCATTTGCCTTTGCAGTATCTTTTATGTAGGTAGGACTATCAGCACTTTAAACACTCGTGTTCAAGCAATTATTAGAAATATAAGAAATCGGTTTGAAAAACATAGTCTGTCACTACACTCCAAAAATACCAATAATCCAGACCCAAATCATTTAAAATGTATGGGCACCCAATTGGAAAGGTGACGATTTTTCCCCTTATATTTCAGACATGTACCTGCCTTGTATAGTTTTTCTAATATTTCTATATTTCAGGCCACGGTAGTCTAGTCATCATAAATATCTTGTGTTATCCTATTAAACTCCCTGTGACCCCCCCACCTGAATTCCCATTTCTCCCTCCCCCCCTGACCCTTGTTGATTTTATTATAGATTCTTATCTTTTGCTTTACTTTGTCCCTTTATGAGAGAGAGAGAGAGAGAGAGAGAGACTCTTATGCCCAGTGTATTTTTCTTATTTTCTTATTCTGTTTTTTTCTGCCCATTTAGGGGTTGAGATCTTTATCTTTTATTTTCCTCCCTCCTCTTTTCTGGCCCTTGACTCATTTAGTCTGGACCTTAGCTATGCCTGATTTAATTATTGAATGAATCAGATAGGGGGAAAATAAACATTATGGTATTTATTAGGTTATCATTTCCATTTAACATATCCATGTATCCCAGTCTTCTATTTGAGTAGATCGGTTTCCTAAGTTCACTAGGATACCCCTTTCCATTCTTGCTTGCCATATGACTTGAGATATTAATTCTTGAGTGTGTGGAATTATCCCTGTTTTCCAGTTTTTTGCTAACAGTAATTTAGCTGCTGTAATTACCGTATATACTTGAGTATAAGCCGAGTTTTTCAGCACATTTTTTTGTGCTGAAAAACCCCAACTCGGCTTATACTCGAGTCAATAGTCTGTATTATGGCAATTTGCATTGCCATAATACAGACAGGGGCTGTGGGGGCTGTCAGAGAGTTTGCTTACCTCTCCTGCAACTCCTGAGCTGATAGAGGTGCTGAACGGACCGGCGCAGAGGAGGAGGAAGCTGACAGGAGCTGCAGGAGAGGTAAGTAAACTCTCTGACAGCCCCCTCCTCCCCCCCACTGAACCAATGCCACTAGACCACCAGGGAAGGAGCCCCCCTCCCTGCTATGTATAAAGCAGGGAGGGGGGACGAAAAAAATAATAATAAATATTACAAATAAAATAAAAAATAAATATTAAAATAATAAAAATAATAATAATGAAATAAAATAAAATAATAACAATTAATCATAAAAAAATATTAAAATAATAAAAAAATTAAAAAAATTGCCCACTCCCCACCAAGGCTCTTCAACACACACACACATACACACACACATACACACACACACACACACACACACACACACACTGCATTCATACACACACTGCACACATACTCATACACACATACACACACACTGCACACATACACACACACACACACTGCATTCATACACACACTGCACTCATACACACACTGCACTCATACACACACTGCACTCATACACACACGCTGCATTCATACACACGCTGCATTCATACACACGCTGCATTCATACACACACGCTGCATTCATACACACACGCTGCACTCATACACACACTGCACTCATACACACACGCTGCACTCATACACACACGCTGCATTCATACACACACTGTAAATAAATATTAAATTAATATATTTTTTTTAGGATCTAATTTTATTTAGAAATTTACCAGTAGCTGCTGCATTTCCCACCCTAGTCTTATACTCGAGTCAATAAGTTTTCCCAGTTTTTTGTGGTAAAATTAGGGGCCTCGGCTTATATTCGGGTCGGCTTATACTCGAGTATATACGATATATGTAGAATTTTACCACATGACAGGAGGCTTTGTATTTTGCATATCTCTCTTTACTAACTCCATACAGCAGTAAAGAAACACATAGAAAAAAGAACCAATCACAGGAGAGCAGGATGTACACAAGGCAATGTGACCTTATCATTTCCTCTTTCTTAACTGCTCCATCAAGCAGACAGGTCAGAGTATTACTCTCCTCCATTACTTTATGTTTACAGTGCCTCTTTGAGGTTGTTTCTGTATTATATATTTTTATATACTTTGCTGTATGCTCTTGTTGTGCTTCTGTACTATGTGCAGTTGTGTTTTTTCTATGTTATTTCATAGATATTATGTAGATTTAATGTTATCCTTATTTCATAAGCGTTAGTTGTGATTAATATCACTTGTAATTTATCAGTTTTATAGGCATTTCATCCTTTGTTTTGATAAGTATTATATGTACTTTATATGTATTTCATAGATGTCATATGTATTTTACAACATGGATTTAATAGGTGTTAGTTGTAAATTTTATTATTGACTTGATAGGTTTTATGTATAGTTATGGTAGATGTACTTTATACCATATGTATCATGACTTTTCTGGCGATTTTCCTGGCCTTCTATACCTGGAGCATCTGGGGACCCTCTTTTCCCGCTTTCCTCCTTCCCCCCAGGGTCTCATGGGGATTCTGGGTCTGGCTGGGGCTTAACCCCTTCCCTCCCGCGGTTCCCGTCAGCTCCCACTGGCTCCCGGGCATTAACCCCTTCTTCCGGCCTATCTGTTCGACCCCTTCCTCCTACAACCCTCAGGGGGATGGCCGGACTCACTGCCCTCGCTCTCTCAGGCTGCCCCATACCGTGCACCCGGTAATGTGCTGGATACTTTCCATCATCCACTACCTTGGTGCAGGGCAGTCTGTGGCCGACGCATGACGCGGTGGCCATCTTTGATCCCGCGTCTACCGAGACTCCAGGGACCATGTTCCTTTACCCTCGATGACCATCTTTAATCTTGCATCTCGCGAGATTATGGGCGGACGTTTTTGCTACTCTCGCCCACCACAATTTCGATGCTCAAGAGTAACATATACCTGGGCTGTCAGTTAGCCTTGCTGCTCTCGTGGCTCACGATTCTCTGACAGACGTTGGACACCAGGGTCCCAAGTTCGAATCCAGGCAAAGGTAAGTATTCTAACTGGCCTATTATTTACAGATTTGAGTCGTACTCATGTATAGTGGTTCGAGGTACTGGAACCTTTAAGGGATATCTCCCCCCAAAAATCCCTTAAAGGGATAGAAGAAAAAGAAGAAAGGTGGAAGCTACAGGAAAGACACTCAAAAAATGGGGTTAACCCACAATGAACTACCAAGGTAGTAACAGAAAGAATGAGACAAGCTTAGAGTGCCCTTAATGGATCAAAATATCATTAAAAATTAACTTTTAATAGTACAAAAATATAAAACACTCAAAGGGAGAAAAAATAATATATAAAATAGACACGCGCGTTTCGTCACAACTAGTAATGTCGCGAACCCGAAATTTTCGGTTCGCGAACGGCGAACGCGAACTTCCGCAAATGTTCGCGAACCGGCGAACCGCGCGAACCGCCATTGACTTCAATGGGCAGGCGAATTTTAAAACCAACAGGGACACTTTCTGGCCACAAAAATGATGGAAAAGTTGTTTCAAGGGGACTAACACCTGGACTGTGGCATGCCAGAGGGGGATCCATGGCAAAACTCCCATGGAAAATTACACAGTTGATGCAGAGTCTGCTTTTAATCCATAAAGGGCAGAAATCACCTAACATTGACACCTGTCCTCAAAGCCCCTGATACACACTGACACAGAGCAGAATAGAGACTGTTCCCCCTACATAGGGTCACTTGGCAGGTATGGATTGACACCTGTCCTCAAAGCCCCTGATATACACTGACACAGAGCAGAATAGAGACTGTTCCCCCTACATAGGGTCACTTGGCAGGTATGGATTGACTTCTGTCCTCAAAACCCCTGATACACACTGACACAGAGCAGAATAGAGACCGGGGGTCTAGTAGCGTGGACACCCAGCACAGGTTGTTCTCCTTCAGCCTTTTTATACGAGGGTCCCTCAACAGGCATGACAGCATGAAAGACCCCATTTGCACAAGGTTGGATGCCGAGCTACTCATTTCCCGTTCCTCCTCCTCACACAGAGCAGAATAGGGCCTGTTCCCCCTACATAGGGTCACTTGGCAGATATGGATTGACACCTGTCCTCAAAGCCCCTGATACACACTGACACAGAGCAGAATAGAGACTGTTCCCCCTACATAGGGTCACTTGGCAGGTATGGATTGACACCTGTCCTCAAAGCCCCTGATACACACTGACACAGAGCAGAATAGAGACTGTTCCCTGTCCACAGAGACCATGATACACAATGACACAGAGCAGAATAGAGACTGTTCCCCGTCCACAGAGACCATGATACACACTAACACAGAGCAGAATAGAGACTGTTCCCCCTACATAGGGTCACTTGGCAGGTATGGATTGACACCTGTCCTCAAAGCCCCTGATACACACTGACACAGAGCAGAATAGAGACTGTTCCCTGTCCACAGAGACCATGATACACACTGACACAGAGCAGAATAGAGACTGTTCCCCGTCCACAGAGACCATGATACACACTGACACAGAGCAGAATGGAGACTGTTCCCCCTACATAGGGTCACTTGGCAGGTATGGGTTGACACCTGTACTCAAAGCCCCTGATACACACTGACACAGAGCAGAATAGAGACTGTTCCCTGTCCACAGAGTCCATGATACACACTGACACAGAGCAGAATAGAGACTGTTCCCCATCCACAGAGACCATGATACACACTGACACAGAGCAGAATAGAGACTGTTCCCTGTCCACAGAGACCATGATACACACTGACACAGAGCAGAATAGGGACTGTACCCCCTACATAGGGTCACTTGGCAGATATGGATTGACACCTGTCCTCAAAACCCCTGATACACACTGACACAGAGCAGAATAGAGACTGTTCCCTGTCCACAGAGACCATGATACACACTGACACAGAGCAGAATAGAGACTGTTCCCTGTCCACAGAGACCATGATACACACTGACACAGAGCAGAATAGAGACTGTTCCCCCTACATAGGGTCACTTGGCAGGTATGGGTTGACACCTGTACTCAAAGCCCCTGATACACACTGACACAGAGCAGAATAGAGACTGTTCCCTGTCCACAGAGTCCATGATACACACTGACACAGAGCAGAATAGAGACTGTTCCCCATCCACAGAGACCATGATACACACTGACACAGAGCAGAATAGAGACTGTTCCCTGTCCACAGAGACCATGATACACACTGACACAGAGCAGAATAGGGACTGTACCCCCTACATAGGGTCACTTGGCAGATATGGATTGACACCTGTCCTCAAAACCCCTGATACACACTGACACAGAGCAGAATAGAGACTGTTCCCTGTCCACAGAGACCATGATACACACTGACACAGAGCAGAATAGAGACTGTTCCCTGTCCACAGAGACCATGATACACACTGACACAGAGTGTCCGCGTGAAATAGGGCCGTGAGTAATGACGTCACGGGTAGCCTGCCCATAGTATCGCATAGGGTGGAAGAGCTGATAGGACATCTGAAACGTATTGGGATGGAGATGCTTAATTGTTCTCCAAAATGCTTGACACCACCCCATAGTGAATCTCTGCAAACTTTAATACCATCAGAGGAGGAAGAATGTGGCAGCCCACTGGGATTATTCAAAACATTTCAAATTGATGATTTTCCAGACCCTGGGGTTTACATTAGTCCAGATGTACATCTTGTGACCCATGAGGATGTTCCAGGCACTACTTGTGAAATAAAGACAGATAATAAAGTGAATGATCCTTCTCCTTTGGACTTGCACCCTGTCGTTGAAGGTGGAGTAGGCAATGGCAAGAGCATGCTGTGGGTAGTCAGTGCAAACACTCTCTTCCCGGTGAATAATGAGGAGACTAACTATGATGACGTTATTTGCGTTGAAAGTAATGATGCCAGAGATCTTTTGAAACCATATGGAAGGAACGAATTGGTTAAAAGAAAGGCAAGAGACCACCTGCATATAGACAAGAATACGCATAAGAGAAAGAAGAGAACAGGTGAAAAAGAGAAGCTGCAGACTGCCTATCTGCAAATAGTTGAGTTATGTCCTGAAGATGTCCGTGTTACCACAGTGCAGACTCTGTTTGATACACTACTGAGGAGAGTCAGAGAAACCCCAGATCTTCACGTATTGGATGAGTCGGTGCGTGGAGTTGCAGAGAACGTAGAACAAGAAATATTTAAACTTTTCCTTTGTACTGACAGCAGATATAAGAATAAATACCGGATCCTCCTTTTCAATTTGAAGGACCCTAAAAATCAGATCCTGTTCCGTCGTGTGGTCCTTGGTGAAATCACCCCACAGTGTTTGGTTCTAATGAGTGCAACGTAAATTGGCAATGTGCACTGGAACAGTTCTGCAGAGCACACTCTGAAGTAGGCCTGACACCCAGATGCTTGCAGACAACTAACTGATCTTCTATTACAGTGAAAAAAAATGATTTCTTTAAAATCTAAAGCTTAAGCTATTGTTAAAACAGATATGAGTGGTGGCACTGACTGTGCAAATGGGCAAGGCATCCAACCTGACACAGAAGCTGGCAGGCAGGCAACTGCTCTTCTATTACAGTGGAAACAAAATTTTGGTTGTAAAAGCACGCTATAGAGACACCAGATATGAGTGGCAACTGTCAAAGTACGCTGGCAGGGTTGTGCAGGGCACACGCTGAAGGAAGGCCTGACAGAGCCGCTTGAAGGACACTGACTGTCTGCTATTAGCTTACACTGGAAACCTTTTTTCTTTGTAAAAGCACGCTAAAGAGACACCAGATATGAGTGGCAACTGTCAAAGCACGCTGGCACAGGTCTGCAGAGCACACGCTGAAGTAGGCCTGACACCCAGACGCTTGCAGACAACTAACTGCTCTTCTATTACAGTGAAAAAAAATGATTTCTTTAAAATCTAAAGCTTAAGCTATTGTTAAAACAGATATGAGTGGTGGCACTGACTGTGCAAATGGGCAAGGCATCCAACCTGACACAGAAGCTGGCAGGCAGGCAACTGCTCTTCTATTACAGTGAAAAAAAATTATTTATTTTAAATCTAAAGCTTAACCAATTGTTAAAACAGATATGAGTGGTGGCACTGGGCTAGTGGGCACAGTATCCAATGTGAACCTCACACAGAAGCTCCCAGAAGCTCACTTCCTCCCAGCTCACTCTGCGTGGGTGGAGCGCCCGCCCGACAATGAAGATGGAGAGCCAGCCGACTGCCAGTCCCATCAGCCCCAGCCAGCCACCCTCCTGCAAAGACAAGGTAAGAAACAGGAGGTTGGCTGGAAAATGAGCTGTGTGTGTTTGTGTTTGTGTGTATGTCTGTCTGTGTGTATGTCTGTCTGTGTGTATGTATGTCTGTCTGTTTGTGTGTATGTCTGTATGTGTGTGTCTGTCTGTATGTCTGTATGTGTGTATGTGTATGTCTGTGTGCATGTGTGTATGTGTGTATGTCTGTCTGTGTGTATGTCTGTTTGTGTGTATGTATGTCTGTCTGTGTGTATGTCTGTGTGTATGTATGTATGTCTGTTTGTGTGTGTATGTATGTCTGTCTGTTTGTGTGTGTGTATGTATGTATGCCTGCCTGTTTGTGTGTATGTCTGTCTGTGTGTATGTCTGTGTGTATGTATGTCTGTATGTGTGTGTGTATGTCTGTTTGTGTGTGTGTCTGTTTGTGTGTGTGTGTGTGTGTGTCTGTCTGTATGAATGTATGTATGTATGCATGTATGTCTATCTGTATGCATGTCATTATGTGTGTATGAATGTCAGTGTATGTATGTCTGCATGTTATTATGAATGTGTGTATGTCTGACTGTCTGTATGAATGTATGTCTGTATGCATGTATGTCTACCTGTATGCATGTCATTATGTGTGTATGAATGTCAGTGTATGTATGTCTGTTTGTCATTATGAATGTGTGTATGTATGAATGTTAGTGTATGTATGACTGTATGTCATTATGAATTTGTGTATGTATGGATGTCAGTGTCTGTATGAATGTATGTATGCCAGTATGAATGCATGTCTGTATGCATGTATGTCTATCTGTATGCATGTCATTATGTGTGTATGAATGTCAGTGTATGTAGGTCTGCATGTCAGTATGAATGTGTGTATGTCAGTATGAATGTCTGTCTGTATGTCATTATGAATGTGTCTGTGTCTGAATGTCCTTATGTATGTTAGTATGTGTCTGTCACTATGTACGCCTGTGTGTCTGTATATGTGTGTATGTCTCAGTATGTATGTGTGAGTATGTATGCCTATATGCGTATCAGTATGTGTGTCTGTTAGTATGTATCAGTGTGTGTGTGTGTGTGTATATCTGTGTCCTTTTGTATCAGTTAATCTGTTTGTGTCTGTGTGTGTATTCCTGTGGGCGGGATTTGGAGGCGGTCTCTGTGGGCGGTTTTGGAGGCGGGCCCCCAGGGGCCCAGACCCTGAGCTCAGTTAGGGGCCCCAAAATTTCTGGTGGTGGCCCTGCCCGGACGGATCAACTCCTGAGGACTGTACCCATACTCTATCCAGCTATATCAGTGAGGCGCTTTTTCTTAAAAAAAAAATATTTTTATCCTATTGAACATTTTATCACTTGGATGGACTTTCTTTTATCTTTTTTCTGTTGTTTTAAGTGAGACTTTTTTATCAGTTATATAGGCCTACTTGTTGTTGTCTATTCATTTAGGCCATTTGGTCTGGTTTCTACTGTCATAGACTACTGTTTTTTAGCTTTCAGTGCAGCCCTTACCCCCTTAACTATTTTTGGATATGGGTGCCTAGGGCTGACCGCCAAGGAGCTCCGTACCACCTGCCCAGCCATCCTAAACTCATTTAGGATATGGAACATCACAGCACATAAATATGCACTCACGCATCCCACCTCACCCCTAACATCATATCTACGCAATAAAGCATTCCCACCAGGCATGACCCCTAGGGACTTCAGAGGCCTGAAGACACTGGAGTTCAACGTTATTATCACCTATTTCAGACAGGTACATTCCGCACCTTTAAAAACCTGCACCTTTAAAAACCCCAAAAGACGACCATACAGAAACCAACCTCCACCCTATACCAACACCTAATCACGGGATCCCTGAACACAGCCCTGCCTTACAAAAGACGATGGGAACAACTCACAGACAAGACATTTACAGACGCACAGTGGGACAAAATTCTAATTTTCCACCACAAATCCTCCATCAGCTCGTCCTATCAAGAAATGAACTACAAACTACTGACGTTCTGGTACAGAACCCCAGACCTCCTACACAAAATATTCCCCACCACCCCGGCGACATGCTGGAGATGTGAGCCGGAAGTGGGAACAGTAAAACACATATGGTGGGAATGCGCCAAAATCAAACCATACTGGACCCAGATCACAACCCGCATCAAAGACGTCTTAGGACCCACGACACATCTATCCATAGAAAACATACTCCTACACCACACACACAAACCGATTTCCAAGGCACTAATACCCACCCTATGGAAACGAACTCAAGTCCCCACGATGGAACAATGGCTCTCCAGAGTGGAAGAAATTAGAGCTGCGGAAGAAATACACGCGACCCTAATGGAAACTCTTACCAAACACGTAGACAAATGGCAACCATGGATAATATACACGGCAAGAAGGGACTGAAGGGGCGTGGCCGACGGAGGAGGGGGCTAAGAGAACGTAACTACACTCACTGTACCCTACATGTCCTACACCCCAACAACCCCCTCGCCCCGCTACACCACGCACAGACATCTACACAACAACATACCCCTAACCCCCACAAACACCCTCATCACACACACCCCACAAATATAGCATCACACTGAAACCACACAAACACACGAGCCAGCATTCACACGAGAGACACCGCAACCACACGCTTAGACCGACACGACACACAACACACCTAACAAAATCGACCTAGCTGTCACCTGATGAAGACTTACCATACACACACAGCTATTCTTTAGGACTCCACACCACCTATACAGACCGACACACAAACCCAGAAACCCAACACGCAACACCAACAGAGAATGGAGACACTACGCCCAGACTGTTAACGATACACTCACACACCAACCACACAAACAACAAAGTCTTAACTAATATTAACATTTAAGGATGCCTGCGAGCCTCGCTGTTTTGCAAAATGCATTGGTTATCAATTTATATTGTTCAGAACCATAACAACATGAACTAACGATACAAACAACTCCTCTAACAGAAAACTACAAACAACAACAAATAAAAAGAAATGAACCAATGATATACACACTTGCTCCCAGGCATACTCCCAAAATGCCAACCACAATCGAGGAGCAAAGTCACACCAACTCTCCAAAAATGCGTGTATCCCTGACCATCATCTCATACAGTCAATCGGCACTGTAATAGCGACATAGCAGTCGTCAACAAACCACCCCATCCAGCACCATCACGCAACTGACCATACCTGAGATATGAATACACACATTGGACCACCAGCCCCAATAACCTACCCCTCAGACTAAGCACCTAACCAATCCTAGGCCTAATAAGATAACTAGACTAAAGCAACTACCACAACATACAGAGGCGCCACGCGTACTGACGATGACATATGCCCTACCCTACCGATAGGTAACCGCCTGAGCCTCCCACAACAAACGTGCCCCCCCAGCGCATTTAATAGAGGCACAACCTACGTAAACACAATCGAGCGACAAACAATCGAAACCACAGACAACCCAATAGACACCAGGCAAAACACTTACCTAGCCGTAGTAGGGATCTTAAGGGTTACCGACTGGAAGACCCACAAGAAAGCCGTGGAGCACTAACCCTCCACACCCGATACCCTGCACTATGCAAAGCGCACCATATTAATGACAGATGGGAACCAATTGGCATGGACATACTGTAAATCTCATTACGTGTATAACAATGCTTGGATCTGCGTAGCCACACACTTTCAGATGATATGGGAGACCTGCGAGTGTCACTGCCGAATATGATCGCCAATACAATGTCGATAAAAACTCAATAAAAACATATTTACCTAAAAAAAAAAAAAAAAGTACCTAGAAGGGAAAAGTACTGGCCGTCTTTGGGAATATGGTGAAAGGGAGGCATCGACCGCACAAGTTTTACCTGTGGGTGGTAACAACGTGTTCCGGTGTTCCTGCTTTGACCCTTCACCTTTAATTTCAGCGGTATTTAAGAAAGATAAGGAACCAAGGAACTTTGAATTCATTTTCTCCGGTTGAAGAAGCCACGGTGAAGTGGTAAAACGTGTTCCGGTTTTAGAGGACATTGCTCCATTTTAAAAGGACATTGTTGCCTTTTTATTTTTATAATTGTTATAATAAATGTAGTTTTTATTTTATCTTGGTTCCCGAATTCATTCTAAACAGATGGGAGTGCAGTCCCAAACCTGCACAACGCTTTGGAATTGAGTCATTTATATTGACTCCAGTTTTGTAAGTACCCATTTGGGAATTTGTTTTATGTATTAAGGATAATATCAACAATACTGTGCAATCGTATGTGCTCTCATTCCCCCCTGCAGGACAAGAAATTTCCGTTCTGAAATAGGGGTGGGTCGCCTAAACGGACCCAGAAGTGACTCACACCAGAGCTGGGTCTATAGTTCTTTGTTTGTGAGTTTAAATATTAGTATATAATCCTTGTAAAATATATATACGATCTATACTATGTTTAATTGTCTTTTATAGATTTCAACACATTTTCGATATTCAAGGGAATACTCCTCAATTTTTTCAAAGGTGAATCATATAATTTTCACAATATAAAAGCGCTACATTCTTTTTACTGTACATTTTCTGTTTGTGATTTTAGAAGGTATCGCATGAATGAATAGCAGCTGTCTTTAAAATTTTTAAATATCTATACAAATTTAAATTAGAGAATTGATACATAAGCTCTGGTCCTTATTCAAATTTTCTTATTGCCTTATTTAAGGACACTAAATAAAGTAGCTATCTTCTAAATAGTTGAAAGATTAAACTTAGGAAAAACTTGAGAATACTGTGTGACGAATTGCACTTCGCCACTGGGTTTTGGAGAAGACTACTTGTTAGCCTTTTACCTTTTGACTATGGCCCTTGTGACTTATTTGTTCTAAGGCACTATTTCTGCCTATTGGGATTGTGGACAATGGCTCTTTAAACTTTCTAAGTAGTCAAAATGGCACTTTTGGATACAGCCGAAGTGTCAAAGTCGTCGAAGTGGCCGCCATTCAACATTCGAACACGTGGTGGTTGTGGCCATTTTGTTTAGTCGAACATGTTCAGCTGTGTTTTGTCGTCAAGTTTATGGAACTCAAATCAGACATGCGATGGCACGAACACCGCTGAACTTTACCTTCTCAGGGACTTCAACTCTTCAACGATTCAAACGCCACTTTAAACTTGGTTATTTGCACGAACGGCCTCCGTTTGTGCATTTGAACAGAACTTAGTATTGGAAATAGACAGGCTGCACAGCCAAATTCTCTGGAACTGTTTTGGGAATTAAATCATGCATGTGGTCATGAAATCATGCGTGCGATCGGTCAAAAGGGTGAAAAGGGTGAAAAGATCACCGGAGGTTTTGGGGGGGGGGGGAAATAACACCGGAGGTTTGGGGGGGGGGCGAGAAGAGCACAGGGAGGGTGGGTGGGTGTGAGAAGAGACTTCTAGGGGAGGGGGGGGAGAGGAGAGACCACTAAGGGGCACGGGAGAGCTCTATTGGACAGGGGGCAGGACAGGGAGCTATTTCACACTATGCGCACACACACACAATGCATCCCTATACATACACAGAAACACACAATGCATCCCTATACATACACAGAAATACAACATGCTTCCCTTACATACAGAGAAACACACAATGCATCCATTACACACAAAGACAATGCATCCTTTGCACACATACACAGAAACACACAATGCAAACCCTTACACACACATGCAAACACACACACTGCTTTTCTTACATATACACAGAAACACAATGCATTTCTTACACACACTCAATGAGACACACCTTCAATCCCTTATGCATACAAACACAGATTCACACAATACTTCCCTTATACACAAACACACACTGCTTGCATTACAAACAAATACACTGCATCACCTACACAAACTGGTATCCCTATACACTACATACCATAAGCACACACATTAGATCCTCTACAATAACACATAACACATCCCCTACACACTCCACTCCCTGTGAGCCAACTCATGGGTGGAACATGTAGGTGGACTTTTAGGTGGGCCTTATGGGCATACTCACTGGGTAATGGACCCCCCAAAAAATTGAGCTGCTTCCCATTCTACTAGAACTTTGAATTTTGTGACCACAGTTACAAGCAGCCTCCAGAGATCCTGTTCTACACCAGACCAGTGGAGCCAAACTGTAGCCAGAGCCCATCACCATCCTCATCTGGTTGTAAGTAGGCAATCTAGTATATTATTAGTGACACTAATCTATAATTTACCTCACATTAAAAGGACACTATAGTCCCCAGAACCACTTCAGCTTAATGAAGTGATTCTGGTGTCTATAGCCGGTCCCTGCAGGCTTTTTAATGTAAACACACACTGTGTGCAGAATTGACATTAGATCATATGGCAGATCATATAGGTGGGGCATTGTGATATCACATGGGGCGGCAAATTTTTATTTTACCTAGGGCGGCAAAAATCCTTGCACCGGCTCTGATCCTGGGCAGGTGCACCAGTCTACTGGTGACCCACAGGAGGGGAGTGCACTGATTGCACAGCACTCTCCTCCTGCCCAGATCCGTCTTTACCGCAGTGCAAGTGCCCCTCTGCCCCTGTGACTCACACTCACAACAAGCAGTGCCTGGAGCCCTTTGCGGAGACGGGAACAAAGAGGTTCTGCGGCAGCTGGCCGTCCTGCAAGCATTACATTAAACAGAGGAGGAGGCATGATTTAATCTTACAACAAATCCACTAAGCAAATCTTTATAAATTTGGGGGGATCAGCTCTGTTTCCACAGTTTATTGGTGTTTACTCTGATGTCTGTATTAATATTGAGGGATGTCTAAGTAGTAACGTCAGTGTGTGTCAGCAGGGCCAGCCGTTGGGGCCATGACAACAGAGGCGGCCAACACAGCTCACAGCATATTCAATTTAAACGATTCGCTGGTGGTCCACTGGTGCGCACCAGCAGTAGCTGCAGTCAGATTATATCTTCTCCCTCGTGGTTCCGGCGCTCAGTTAGTGAGTCGGAGCACAGGCTCAGAGATTCTCAGCCTGCGCTCTGACAACATTGAAAGTCAGAGCCGTGAAGGAGCGGGTATGGCAAAGAGCTACTGATTAGCATAACATCAATATCCGTTATAAAACCAGGAAAAGGTGGGCATGGATGGTGAAGTGATTTGGTGGTGCAATAGGCCACTTGACTGGTTTTGCCCCCCAGGCCTAAGGCTGCCAGCCCTCCCCTGGTTGTAAGGAACAGCTATAACTGCTATATCACTGCTAGCTCTTGTAAGAGCTCTCTTAAGCTAAACAGCTATACTCTCCTTTAGGAGAGGTCCTTCCCACACGGTCCTGAATCCAGAGATTGGAAAAGGGTGGGAAGGGCACGGCGAGACACCGACCAAGCTACGGCGGTTTGTGAAGTCTGCAACGCTTATGGTGTCTGGTGCGGTGCTTATGGTCCTTGAGAAGCACTAAGAGCATCCATCGCTGGAGGTACCCAGCCAGGGTACAGGGAGCTCCATCATACTTGAGAAAACATAATTTGATTTGTCCAAATAAAATAAAAATTAACAAATTTACTGGACAAAATTCAGACATAGCCAGTCGATCAATGGACACAATTTGGGTACTCTGGAAAAAAAAACATTTGGGGGACAAACTGGATTTTTTTTCATCTTGCACAAGTTTAGTAGAAAATGTATAGGGCCTCATCCAGATTGCAGAATGCATTTTGTAGATCTTATCCTGGACCATTAATGCTAGTGCATAATGGTAAATGACTAGTTTTTATTAACCCACAAGCTCCATAGAGTACTAAATTATTAATGTATTTGACTTTATCATGATGTGGGAGTAAATGTACAATCTTTGCACTTTGTATGATTACTAAACACATCTATAAAACTGTGTGTGGGAAGAGCATTATAGAGTTATGTTTGACACACATTGTGTTTATGACTTTGTATCATAGCATGGAAACTGGAAATGTGTCATAGAAGTAAAAAATCTGCTACTTAGTGAAGACTCATTAATCATCCCAAATTAATTAATCAATTTATTTTTTAAGAAAATTGTTGTGGGAAGAAATAATCAGCAAGTGATTGTGGTACATGTACTAAATGGTACAATCAGAACATTGAACATCTGTTGTTTCACTTCATTTTGAGTCATTAAACAGGCTCATGTGAAAGTTTTGTTTGAACAGCTTTTGTCAAGGTCAATATTGTTTCTAGATTCAAATGACCACTTAAATCAACTTAAAATTGTTTTAACAGACATCAGTAACTAAAATGCAAAGTTAACTAAAGATGATGACAGGGACGGACTGCCAACTCACAGGGCCCTTGGGCAATGGGAGACTAAGGGCCCCCTTCTGGAGCATAGTTTTTTGGCTACTGCTACACTTCTCCCCCTTCTTTGTGTGGCTCTCACACAGATATTATATACATGCTGCCCAGCACCCATAATGGCTATGTGAAAACCACACAGTCATGACTCCCACCTGGAATGCCTCCAAACAGTGTCAGATTTGCTTTTAGAGGTTAATCCAACCAAAAACAGTGTTTTAATAAAACACTGTTTTTGAATGAAGAAACCCTTACTGGCATGTCTCACCCCCACTCCCTAGGTCCCCCCCCCCCCCCCCCCCCCCCAGGTCCCCCCCCCTCCCCCATCACCATTAAAATGAATAAATTAAGCTAATGTAATTACATGCTTCCTCTCTGTTTGCTGGTGACATCTCAAGCAGTGTCCCCCACATTTGTTTTTATTCACACAAGTCCAGACAAGTAGCCTCCAAACACGTGTTTGTAGCCTACTTGTGGGGCTCAGTGTGTGGTATGCTGCTTGTGATGCTGTGTTCCTCTATTTCAACTTGTTGTGTTAGAATTGTTTGTCTTCTTTTACCTGTTGTACTGTGCTGCAGAATACGTTGGTGCTATATAGATGGTTGTAATAACTGTGTGTGTGTGTGTGTAAGGAGGCTGCATGTGATTTTCCATGTGTGGGGATGCTTGCATGCATACAGTAAGGCTCCTGGTGGGTTTGAGTGTGTTGATGAGTCTGTTTGCAGTGTAGTGGACGGTTGGGGCTGTTGTATGTGTGTGGGATAGTCTGTAGTTTGTGTTTGTTTGGATAATAGAGGCTCATATAAAGGCTGCAATTCGTCTGTGTGCGTGTGGGTATATGGGCTGTAGTAGGTCATGGGGGCAAAGGGACTGTAGTAGGTGCATGGGGGGATAGTGGCTGTAGTGGATGTAGAAGGTGTAATGGAACGCTGGTCTCTCACAGACTATTTCCGCTTGTAGTCCAGGTGTAGCTCAGCAACAAGTAGTAACCCCAGGAGAAACATCCACAGTAGTAGAATAATCCAACAGCGTAGCGAGCAAAATCAGCAGTACAATCCAATAATATCCCATCACCTTTCCCAATAACTGGACGACACACAGTATTAGGAGCAGAACTGAACTAACTTTTAATCACACAACCCCTGCTTTTATGCAATGCTCCCGTGCAAGGGAGCCACCCACAATAATTAGTACATTAACCAATAAAGTACAAGGTACAACCCACACATCCCCTCCCATCAGCTTATCTGTTAACAGAATTAAAATGTACATATTTTTCCCTAGTTCTAGATGTACCCCAAATACATAGGTTACCCCCCCAAATCCCCTGATAGCCCTGATCTGGGTGAATAACATATTCAAAAATCAGCCAGATCGGACCAGGGGTTCGGTAGTTATGGGGGTTAAAAAGTTAGGTGGAGTTCCCTTTAGGCCCACTGAAGCATGGCTTTCCAGCCCAAACTTTTCAGCCCAAACCAGTTCCAACTAGTCTGGCAGTGTGCCTGGGACAACGCCCTGCTGGAGAACAATGGGACAGGAAACGGGGGAGGGGTACACCTTCCTATACACAGTCTAATAGAAGTCCATACACTGTGCTTAAAGGGCCAGTAGCTGCATAATAAAAATCTATTATGCCCAAATACTGTCTTTAACCCCTTAAGGACCAAACTTCTGGAATAAAAGGGAATCATGACATGTCACACATGTCATGTGTCCTTAAGGGGTTAAAGGGCAATACCCCCAGGGCCATAGTCACATGGCAGGAGGCGGGCAAGCTAGCCCCTCCAAAAGCTCATGGCAAACTCTCTTAACCCTTTAAGGACACATGAAATGTGTGACATGTCATGATTCCCTTTTATTCCAGAAGTTTGGTCCTTAAGGGCTTAAAGGGGTGAGTTTACTACAGAAGGGATAGGGGCTATACTTTGTGCTGGAAAGTATAGGGTCTGACGTGGGTCCAGTGAGGGGTTGTGGTGCAGGCAGGGAAGGATAGTGGCTGTAGTAGGTGCAGGGAGGGATAGAGACTAGGGGGGTGAAGGGGGCTAGGGTGGGTAAGGGAGGGATATGTTCTGAACTGGGTACACAATGGGATACGAGCTGTGGTGGGTGAAAGGGGTAATGGGGAAGAGGAGGGTGCAGGGGGGCAAGGGGCTGAGATGGGTGACAGTGGGATAAGCGCTAAAATGAGTGCTGGGGGAGATGTAAACTGAGGTGGGTGCTGGGTGGGATAGAGGCTGAGGAGGATGCTGTGGGGAGATCGGGGCAATGTTGAGGGAGATAAGCTGAGGTTGCTGTGGGGGATATGTGGGCTGAGATTGGTGCTATGTGGGATAGAGGCTGAGGTGGGTGCTGGGGGAGATGGGTGCTCAGGGTGGGATAGGGGCTAAGGTAGGTGCTGGTGAAGATGTGGGCTGAGGTGGGCAAAGAGGTGCATGGGAGATAAAGTGGATGCTGGAGGAGATGGGTGCTGGGGGGAATGGGAAATTTACTTACCCGCTGTTTCTGTCTGGCTGCTCCTTTAGCCATTCAGCAAATTCAGCAGGAGAGGAGGGGGCAGGACGTTATGTAACCTCCCCTCCCCTAGAGCCCACCTTCTTCACTCACACGAAGCTCCGCACAGGATGGAGGAGACCTGGTAAGAGCATGATTGTTGTTGTGCTCATCATTCAATTTTATTAAGAGCAGGATTGCTGCCAAGTCACACTCAGTAGGTGAGAGGGACACTTCAGAGGCAACCTATCATGTAATGGTGCCTCTCTGGCTGGGGAGATTTCTAATCTCCCCAGCCAGATAGAGTGTATGGCTTTTCAGCCAGGCAGGCCCCTAACTGCCTCGGGCCTTCAGTCCATGACCAATCTGCCCGGGTTGTCAGTTTGCCCTTGATGGTTATAACATGCCGATATTTCTATCTTTTAAAAACATAAGCAAACTATATAATAAAATTCAGCAACATTGCCTTTGCTGAATTTCATCTTTCATTTCCTGCCATGTTTTATGGGAAGCTCTACAGGAAGTGCTAAAGAGAATGACTATGAAATAATTAATATCCTTCCCTGGGAATCAGTATTATATATTCAATGCAAAATATATATCTATTTTCTGACACTATTGCAATCCACAAGAAAGAAGATGCTGGTGACCAGGGGCGTATTAGCCGCGAGGCAAACAAGGCATTTGCCTTGGGTGGCATTTTCCAGGGGGCGGCAAAAAAAGCCGCCCCAAATGCCCAAGGCAAATGTCTTGTTAGCCTTGCGGCTAACAGACATGCCGGCGGGCTGCTGGGCGATCGGGCGGCACTGCCTGGCCCGATCGCCCAGCAGCCACTGGACCACCAGCAGGGGAGGGCTGGCAGCCTTAGGCCTGGGGGGCAAAACCAGTCAAGTGGCCCATTGCGCCACCAAATCAGTTCACCATCCATGCCCACCTTTTTCTGGTTTTATAACGGATATTGATGTTATGCTAATCAGTAGCTCTTTGCTATACCCGCTCCTTCACGGCTCTGACTTTCAATGTTGTCAGAGCACAGGCTGAGAATCTCTGAGCCTGTGCTCTGACTCACTAACTGAGCGCCGGAACCACGAGGGAGAGGATATGATCTGACTGCACCTACTGCTGGTGCGCACCAGTGGACCACCAGCGAATCGTTTAAATTAAATATGCTGGTGTACCCAACTTGTGAGCTGTGTTGGCCGCCGGGCGCCTCTGTTGTCATGGCACCCTGCGTGACCACACAGCTTGCCCACCCTAACGGCTGGCCCTGCTGACACACACTGATGTTACTACTTAGACATCCCTCAATATTAATACAGAGATGAGAGTAAACACCAATAAACTGTGGAAACAGAGCTGATCCCCCCAAATTTATAAAGGTTTGCTTAGAGGATTTATTCAAGATTAAATCATGCCTCCTCCTCTCTCCCCCATGCGCTGCTCTGTAGGCTGGGAGGAAGTGAAGAGTAATCACAGTCTCCCAGCACAACGCCATCTGTGGCTGCATGGGGAACAGCTGTTTAATGTAATGCTTGCAGGACGGCCAGCTGCCGCAGAACCTCTTTGTTTCCGTCTCTGCAAAGGGCTCTAGGCACTGCTTGTTGTGAGTGTGAGCCACTGTAAATTAGGGGCAGAGGGCACTTGCACTGCGGTCAAGACGGGTCTGGGCAGGAGGAGAGTGCAGTGCAATCAGTGCACTCCCCTCCTGTGGGTCACCAGTAGACTGGTGCACCTGCCCAGGATCAGCCGGTGCAAGGATTTTTGCCGCCCTAGACAAAATATAAATTTGCCGCCCCCCCCCCATGTGACATCACAATGCCCCACCCATATGATCTGCCATATGAACTAACGCCAGTGCTGCACACAGTGTGTGTTTACATTAAAAAGCCTGCAGGGACCAGCTATATACACCAGAACCACTTCATTAAGCTATAGTGTCCCTTTAATGTGAGGTAAATTATAGATTAGTGTCACTAATAATATACTAGATTGCCTACTTACAATTAGATGAGGATGATGATGGGCTGCAGTTTGGCTCCACTGGTCTGGTGTAGAACAGGACCTCTGGAGGCTGTTTGCAACTGTGGTCACAAAATTCAACGTTCTGGGAGAATTGGAAGCAGCTCCATTTTTTGGGGGCCTCTTACACAGCTCAAGGTCTGGGCCCCAGTGCCTGACGGTGAGTATGCCCATAAGGCCCACTCATAAGTCCACTTATATGTTCCACCCACCCATGAGCTCGCTCACAGGGAGTGGAGTGTGTAGGGGATGTGTTATGTGTTATCTCATATGTGTGCTTATGTAGTGTATAGGGATACCAGTTTGTGCAGGTGATGCAGTGTGTTTGTGTGTAGTGGAAGCAGTGTGTATTTGTGTATAAGGGATGTATTATGTGTTTCTGGTTGTGTGTGAGGGATGCATTGTGTGAATCTGTGTTTGTATGCATAAGGGATTGTCAGGATCGGGACAGGGATCCAACACGCAGAGTACAAACAGGTACAGGGTACGTATACCGGACCTTAGAATGGCCGGACTAACGTAAGTAGTAAGTAAAGAATGGTCTAGAGACAAGCCGAGGTCGAGGGAACGAGAGAGCAGGTAAGCGAGAGACAAGCCGAGTCAAAGGGTAATAGAGGTAAACGAGGTAGAACAGACAAGCCGGGTCAAAACCAAAGAAACTAACAGAATACAAGAGCACTGAGTGACTAGACAAGCTAGAACCACGACAGGGCAATGAACAAATGTAGAAAGCCCTATTTTATACCCTGGTTCCAAACAGGTAATCACGCCCCCGACGAATCCTCATTCGTGCTTGGGGCTTGATTGACAGATCGGGTTGGGTTGTCGTCATGAGGTCGGCTACTGAATGCCGCGTCATAAAAGGAAGTGGATCCCTCGCGGCCGGCGTGTAAACGACCGAGGGAACCGCGAGGAACGAGTGATTCAACCCCTTTGCGAGGAAGAACGTCCAAGTGTCTCACCTCCACAGAGGTAGAGACAACAGGTACCCTGACAGTACCCCCCCCCCCCTCAGAAACGCCCACCGGGCGGAAGGAACCAGGGCGAGATGGAAAACGGGAGTGAAAAGCCCTGCGGAGGCGAGGCGCATGCACATCCTCCTGAGGTATCCAAGACCTCTCCTCAGGACCATATCCCTTCCAATCGACCAGATATTGTAACTTCCCCCGGGAGATACGAGAATCGATGATGGAATTGATTTCATACTCCTCTTGACCCTCAACCTGAACAGAGCGAGGAGAGGATGCAGTGGAGGAAAACTTGTTACATATTAGGGGTTTTAACAAGGAAACATGAAAGGAGTTAGGAATGCGTAAGGCAGATGGAAGAGCCAGACGATACGCAACTGGGTTAATTCGAGTCAGGACCTTGTAAGGTCCAATGTAGCGAGGAGCGAATTTCATAGAAGGAACCTTCAAGCGAATGTTTTTGGTACTCAACCATACCCTGTCCCCTGGAACAAAGACTGGAGCCGCCCTTCTATGTTTATCAGCGTGTTTCTTGAACAAGATGGAATTATGCAGAAGAATTTGTCGAGTCTGATCCCACAACTTCCTCAAATTGGCAACATGAACATCAACCGACGGTACTCCTTGGGAAGGAGAAACCGAGGGAAGAATGGAGGGATGAAAGCCATAATTCATGAAAAAGGGGCTAGAACGAGTAGAATCACAAACGAGATTGTTGTGTGCGAACTCTGCCCAAGGAATCAGACCAACCCAATCGTCCTGGTGTTCGGAAACGAAACAACGCAAATATTGTTCGATCTTTTGATTAGTGCGTTCAGCAGCTCCGTTAGACTGGGGATGATAGGCAGAAGAGAAATTCAATTTGATACCCATTTGAGAGCAGAATGACTTCCAAAAACGGGAAACAAATTGGGAACCTCTATCAGAAACAATTTCGGAAGGTATCCCATGTAAACGAAATATCTCTTTAGCGAATATCTCAGCCAATTCAGGAGAAGATGGAAGTTTAGGTAAGGGCACGAAATGAGCCATCTTAGTAAACCTGTCAACCACCGTGAGAATCACAGTCTGTTTTTTAGAAACAGGTAAATCGACAATGAAGTCCATAGCCAAACAGGTCCATGGTTTCTCGGGAATTTCCAAGGGATGCAAAAGCCCACATGGAAGCGTCTGAGGTCGTTTAGTCTTCATACAGACCTCACATGCTTCGACGAAATCCCTAATATCTTTACGTAAGGAGGGCCACCAGAAATCTTTGGCTATTAAGGAGCATGTCTTACGAATGCCAGGATGCCCAGCCACCTTACTATTGTGAAAGCATTGTAGCAGTTCTAGTTGGAGTTCAGCAGGAACAAAATACCGTGACTCAGGACTCTGTCTAGGAGCCAGATGTTGTAGCTTCATAATCTCGGCAAGCAACGGAGAATGAATCCTGAGGCTAGTGTTGGCGATAATATTGCACTTGGGAACTATAGAAGACAAAACCGTCTCAGATATAGTAGAAGGTTCATGTTGGCGAGACAAAGCATCGGCCTTAGAGTTCTTAGAACAAGGTCTATAAGTGAGCACGTAATTGAAATGGGTGAGGAACAAGGACCAACGAGCTTGTCTGGCGGATAAGCGCTTGGCCTCCCCAATATAATACAAGTTCTTGTGATCCGTCAGAATAGTAACAGGATGCAAGGTCCCCTCCAATAAATGTCTCCACTCCTTTAAGGCCATGATAACAGCTAGTAGTTCCCTGTCACCAATATCATATCTGCTTTCAGTCCCAGATAGTTTCTTGGAAAAAAAACCACATGGATGTAATGGTTTATCCACGCCTAACCTTTGAGACAAGATGGCACCTATACCTGTCTCTGAGGCGTCTACCTCGAGCAGGAAAGGTAAAGTTGTATCGGGGTGAACTAAAATGGGTGCAGAAGCAAAAAGTTCCTTAAGTGTCTTGAAGGCAACGAGAGCTTCAGTAGACCAAGTCTTAGTGTCAGCCCCCTGTCTGGTCATATTGGTAATAGGAGCAATAATGGAAGAGTATCCTTTAATGAAGCGCCTATAATAATTGGAGAATCCAATAAACCTCTGAATGGCCTTGAGACCCCTGGGTAATGGCCAATCTAAAATAGACTGGAGTTTATCCGGATCCATTTTAAAGCCTTCCCCAGAAATCACGTAACCAAGAAAGTTTATCTGAGATTGGTCAAAACTACATTTCTCCAATTTGCAGTACAACCCATGTTGTAGGAGTTTGCTCAATACCCTTCTGACTTGTCTGTGGTGGGTCTCAATTTCTCTAGAGTGTATTAGTATATCATCCAAATATACAATAACACAATCCTGTTGAAATTCCCTAAGAACTTCATTGATCAGATCCTGAAATACTGCCGGTGCATTACAGAGCCCAAAAGGCATTACCGTGTACTCATAGTGCCCATATCGAGTATTGAACGCTGTTTTCCACTCGTCTCCCTGCTGAATTCTCACCAAGTTATACGCCCCTCTGAGATCTAACTTGGTGAAAATCTTGGAACCCTTTAAACGATCAAAGAGCTCAGTAATCAAGGGAATTGGGTATGCATTTCTGATAGTTATTTTATTCAAACCTCGGTAATCAATGCAAGGCCTTAACGTGCCATCCTTCTTATTCACAAAAAAAAAAACGGCGAGGATGATCTCCTAATGAATCCCTTGTCTAGATTCTCACGGATATACTCCTCTAAGACTAAGTTCTCCTTAGTGGATAAAGGATATACATTGCCCCTCTGAGGCATAGTACCAGGTAGGAGATTAATCTTGCAATCAAAGGACCTGTGTGGAGGTAAAGTATCAGCATTCTTCTTGTCAAAGACTGCCTTTAAATCTATGTACCGATACGGTATTTGTAAGTCTGTAGATTGGGTGGAGTTAACCGGTGTATTACCTACGCAAAGTGGTGAGACTTTCTGTAAACACCTGTCCTGGCAACCCTGACCCCATGAAGTTATCTCCCCTAGCTCCCAATTAATAATAGGGTTATGTTTCTTTAACCATGGATACCCCAGAACTATAGGAACAGAAGGGGAAGAGATAAGCATAAGGGATATACCCTCCTCGTGTAAGATACCAACAGTCAAAATAACAGGTATAGTCTCATGAGAAATCACAGGTTCAGATAATGGTCTACCATCTATGGCCTCAACGGCCAAGGGGGTGTCTCTTAGCTGAGATGGGATAGAGTGTTTAGAAACAAAAACTTGGTCAATAAAGCTCTCAGCAGCTCCGGAGTCTATCAATGCCATAGTCGTTATTACTCCCTTCTCCCATGCTAAAGAAACAGGTAGCAGAAGCCTGTGATCTTTATAATTGTGTATAGAGGACAAAATAGAAACACCCAAGGCCTGTCCTCTAGAGAAACTTAGGTGCGAGCATTTCCCGGACGATTAGGACAATTTAGGCGAAGGTGCCCTCTTACTCCACAATACATACACAACCCCTCCTTTCTCCTGTACTGTCTCTCCTCTTCTGAGAGGCGAGTATTGCCTATCTGCATAGGTTCAGAAAAAACTGGGATAGTGGTTTGAGGACTTTGAAATAAAGGAGCTAGTTTAAAGGAAGGTCTACGAATATTATCACGAGTGTTCTGTCTCTCTCTTAAACGTTCGTCAATACGAGAAATAAAAGAAATTAAATCCTCCAAATTTTCAGGGAGCTCTCTAGTAGCCACCTCGTCTAGAATTACATCAGATAATCCGTTAACAAATACGTCTATATAGGCCTGTTCATTCCACTTGACTTCTGCCGCCAAAGACCTGAACTCTAGTGCATAATCCACAAGGGTTTGGTTATCTTGTCTAAGGCGCAATAGTAATCTAGCTGCATTGACCTTTCTACCTGGAGGGTCAAAAGTTCTTCTAAAAGCAGCGACAAAGGCATTATAATTATAGACTAACGGGTTATCATTCTCCCACAGAGGATTGGCCCATCTCAGAGCCTTATCAATGAGGAGTGTGATAATGAATCCAACCTTTGCCCTATCTGTAGGGTAAGAGCGAGGTTGTAATTCAAAATGAATACCAATTTGGTTTAAGAAACCACGGCACTTCTCCGGAGAACCACCATAACGTACAGGAGGTGTAATACGGGAAGAAGCACCTACAGTGGCTACTTCTAGACCTAAACTTACAGGGGAGATGGACGTGGCTCGCATCTCTTCCGGTGGATTACTAGATCGAGATAATAAAGCTTGCAGCGCTAGAGCCATCTGGGCCATTCTGTGATCCATGGCATCAAATCTAGAATCGGAAGGACCAACCTGAGTGTTTGTACCTGCAGGATCCATTGGCCCTGTCGTAATGTCAGGATCGGGACAGGGATCCAACACGCAGAGTACAAACAGGTACAGGGTACGTATACCGGACCTTAGAATGGCCGGACTAACGTAAGTAGTAAGTAAAGAATGGTCTAGAGACAAGCCGAGGTCGAGGGAACGAGAGAGCAGGTAAGCGAGAGACAAGCCGAGTCAAAGGGTAATAGAGGTAAACGAGGTAGAACAGACAAGCCGGGTCAAAACCAAAGAAACTAACAGAATACAAGAGCACTGAGTGACTAGACAAGCTAGAACCACGACAGGGCAATGAACAAATGTAGAAAGCCCTATTTTATACCCTGGTTCCAAACAGGTAATCACGCCCCCGACGAATCCTCATTCGTGCTTGGGGCTTGATTGACAGATCGGGTTGGGTTGTCGTCATGACGTCGGCTACTGAATGCCGCGTCATAAAAGGAAGTGGATCCCTCGCGGCCGGCGTGTAAACGACCGAGGGAACCGCGAGGAACGAGTGATTCAACCCCTTTGCGAGGAAGAACGTCCAAGTGTCTCACCTCCACAGAGGTAGAGACAACAGGTACCCTGACAGGGATGCAAGGTGTGTGTCTGTATGTGTGTGCATTGAGTGTAAGAGATGCATTGTGTTTCTGTGTGTATGTAAGAAAAACAGTGTGTGTGTTTGCATGTGTGTGTAAGGGTTTGCATTGTATGTTTCTGTGTATGTGTGCAAATGATGCATTGTCTTTGTGTGTAAGGGTTGCATTGTGTGTGTGTGTGTGTAATGGATGCATTGTGTGTTTCTCTGTGTGTAAGGGAAGCATGTTCTGTTTCTGTGTATGTATAGGGATGCATTGTGTGTTTCTGTGTATGTATAGGGGTGCATTGTGTGTTTCTGTGTATGTATAGGGATGCATTGTGTGTGTGTGTGTGTGTGTGCGCGCGCGCGTAGTGTTAAAGAGCTCCCTGTCTTGCCCCCTGTCCTATAGAGCTGTCCCTTCAGTCCCTTAGAGCTCTCCCCTGCCCCTTAGTGGTCTCTCCTCTCCCCCACCCTCCCCTAGCGGTCTCTTCTCACACTCACCCACCCTCTCTGTGCTCTTCTCATCCCCCCTCCACCCTCCCTGTGTTCTTCTCACTCCTCCCTCTGTGTGTTCTCACCCCCCTGTGTTCTTCTTACCCCCCTCCTCCCTGTGTTCTTCTTACTCCCTTGTTCTTCTTACCCCCTTCTTCTTATTACTCCCCCCTTCTTCTTACCCCTTCTTCTTCTTACCCCCTTCTTCTTCTTCTTCTTCTTACCCCTTCCTTCTTCTTCTTACCCCATTCTTCTTCTTACCCCCTTCTTCTTACCCCCCTTCTTCTTCTTACTCCCCTCTCTTCTTCTTACTCCCCCCTCTCTTTCTTACTCCCCCTTCTTCTTCTTACCCCCCTCTTCTTCTTACCCCCTTCTTCTAATTACTCCCCACTCTTGTACTTACTCCCCCTTCTTCTTCTTACCCCCCTATTTTTCTTATCTCCCCTCCTTCTTACTTCCCCCTTCTTCTTACTCCCCCCTCTTATTATCCCCCCTCCCCTCTTCTTACTCCCTCTCTTCCCTCTTCTTACTCCCTTTCTTCCCTCTTCTTACTCCCCCCTCCCCTCTTACTCCCCCCTCTTCTTACTCCCCCCTCCCCTCTTCTTACTCTCCCCCCTCCCCTCTTCTTACTCTCCCCCCTCTTCCTACTCTCCCCCTCCCATCTTCTTACTCTCCCCCCTCCCCTCTTCTTACTCTCCCCCCTCCCCTCTTCTTACTCTCCCCCTCCCCTCTTCTTACTCTCCCCCCTCCCCTCTTCTTACTCTCCCCCCCTCTTCTTACTCTCCCCCCTCCCCTCTTCTTACTCTCCCCCCTCCCCTCTTCTTACTATCCCCCCTCCCCTCTTCTTACTCTCCCCCCCTCCCCTCTTCTTACTCTCCCCCCTCCCCTCTTCTTTCTCTCCCCTTCTTACTCTGCCCCTCCCCTCCCCTCTTCTTACTCTCCCCCCTCCCCTCCCCTCTTTTTACTCTCCCCCCTCCCCTCTTCTTACTCTCCCCCCTATTCTTACTCCCCCCCTCCCCTCTTCTTACTCTCCCCCCTCCCCTCTTTTTACTCTCTCCTCCCCACCCCTCTTCTTACTCCCCCCCTCCCCTCTTCTTACTCTCTCCCCCCCCTCTTCTTACCCCCTCCCCTGTAGGTGGCCGAGCTGCACTCGAGTTTCTGTTTCCTGTACCCGGCCGGACTGACAGGAAGGTGCACACTGAGCACCTTCCTATCACTCCGGCCGGGACCGCGGACCGGAGTGCAGCTCGGCCACCTACAGGGGAGGGGAGGGAGGGGAGAAGCTGCTGCAGCCGTCTGAGTGCTCTTTACAGAGCGCTCGGCGGCTGCAGCATTTAAAAAAAATGTGTTAAAAATAAATTTTAAAAAAGTGTTAAAAAAAAAAATGTGTTAAAAAAAATAAAAAAAAATGTGTTAAAAAAAAAAATGTGTTAATGTGGGTGGGTGTGTGTCTGTGAGTGTGTGTGTCTGTTAGTGTGTTTCTGTGTCTGTTAGTGTGTGTGTGTCAGTGTGTGTGTGTCAGTGTGTGTGTGTCAGTGTGTGTGTCTGTTAGTGTTTGTGTCTGTTAGTGTGTGTGTGTGTCAGTGTGTGTGTCTGTTAGTGTTTGTGTCTGTTAGTGTGTGTGTCTGTGTCTGTTAGTGTGTGTGTCTGTTAGTGTGTGACTGTGTGTGTCTGTTAGTGTGTGTGTCTGTTAGTGTGTGTTTGCCTGTGAGTGTGTGTGTATGTTAGTGAGTGTGTGTGTCTGCTAGTTTGTGTCTGCTAGTGAGTGAGTGTGTGTCTGTTAGTGAGTGTGTTTGTCTGTTACTGAGTGTGAGTGTGTCTGTTAGTGTGTGTGTGTTTCTGTTAGCAAGTGTGTGTTTCTGTTAGCAAGTGTATGCGTATCTGTCAGTGAATGTGTGTGTGTGTATTTAGAATGCGGGGCGGGGGGAAAGGTTGGGTGGGGGTGGCGCGGGAGGAGAGGGGGCGCCTGAGTTTTGTCCTGCCTAGGGCAGCACAAAACCAGGATACACCACTGCTGGTGACTCTCTAAGCACAACAATGTATACTCTTTAGCAGGGCTCAAAATTCCCACTCATGTAAACAATATCAACTCTGCTATGTACTCTCCAAGCTTATTGTACTGAATGTTAGGAAACCGAGTGGGTTTTAACAATGTTAGCATGGCATGAAACATCCTATTTAGGAGTATCCTAATGTTTTTGGTGAGGTCAATTCCCATTCATACCAGGGAGACCAAGGAATCATCTAAAACTTGAGACTTTCTTTTGTCAGCTGGGGACATATTTAGAAGCCACAGACTGACAGATGAGCTGTATGTAGTGCTCAAAGTGAGCACTGAACACTTCCTTTAAATCCATTAAAATCCATCAGGATTCTGACCCTAGTCTGAGGGAGTATGTCCCCTGCTAGGTTTCCCATTTTGAACATTTAATTCATACTTAATGTTGTGTGAAATATACATATAGGATAATAAGGAAAGCACTTTATGTCCTTTAACCCCTTCAGGACGGGTGACGGATGTGGTCCGTCATCCTGGGGATACCCTTAACGATGGGTGACGGACCTCGTCTGTCACGCGGTAAAATTAACCCCAGATCGCCGCAATCGCGGCGATCGTGGGGTTAATGGTGCTCCGGTCTGCCTCTGTATTAGAGGCAGACTGAGAGCACCCGATAGTGCTGCCCCAGCACATGTGCCCGCTATGACAGCATGTCAGAGCGAGCACATGTGCTCTGTATACTTACCTTCCGCCTCCCTGCACGTCCGGGTTCAGTGTGAAGTGCAGGGAGACGGATCAGTGCTGATCCTGCCGCCTAGTGTAAAAAAAATAAAGTAAAATTAAAATCCCACCCCCCTTTACCCATTTTAATAAAAAAATAACCCCTTTCCCTGCCAATTGATCACTGACTACAGTGATCAATTGGCAGGGATTACATTTTAATGTGATCTGATTTTTTTTTAACCCCTCAGGGTTAATTCTTTTTTTTTTTTTTTTTTTAAGACTCAGGGGTTAAATTTATTTTATGAATTAATTTAAATATTTTAAAATTTTAAATTTAGCTAGCTGGGAGGGTGGAAGTTAGTGGGGAATTGGGGGATTTGGTGTTAGGCTAACTAGGGGTTAACTTTAAAAAGTTAAAAATTAAGTTAAAAAAGTTTTAAGAACGTTTAAGTAAAAAATAAAAAAAATAAACCCTTTACCCAGTCCAAATAAAAATTAACCCCTTCCCTGCCAGTCGATCACTGCCTACAGTGATCAAAATACAGATCACAGTATTATACTGTGATCTAATTTTTTTTAACCCCTGACGATTAACTTTTATTTACTTTTTAACCCTCAGGGGTTAAATTTATTTAATTAACTAATTTAAATATTGTATAATTTAATATTTTGCTAGCTGTGGTGGGTGGGAGTTATGGGAAAATGGGGAATTTACTGTTAGTGCTGCTTACTGCTAGTTAGGGGTGAACGGTAAAAAAAAAAGCTTAGAAAAATGTTAAATCTGTAAAAAAAAGTTTTACGAAAGTTTAGGAAACTTTAAAAAAATTAATAAGCAAAACAAAAGTTTAAAAAATAGTTTTAAAAAGTAAAAAAGTTTTAAAAAGTTAAAAAATACATTTAATAACGCTCATTACCACTACACCTGGTACAAGCTAGCGGAAAAATTATCCCACGCTAAGGTTCAAAATATGCCTTTTGAAATACCCTGGGGTGTCTACTTTAAGAAATGTTAGGCCTTTGTGGGGTAGTTTGAATTTAAAACCTGCGAAGATGCTTGGAAATTGCACATAGGCCCAGTGTCAAAATTCAAAGTTCTGTAAAAACTGATATGGCTTGGTCTCCAATATGGCACTGTCTTTTTACTCAGAAGACTTAGCTGAGCATAATTTGGAGGTTTTGAACTTAGTGGCACATATGAAATATACAAAATGCCCAGCAAAAATGCAATCTGTATGTAAAAAAAAATGCCCAAAATTATTTTTAACCACATACTTTGGCATATATTGGTGAAAAAATGGGGGCATGCTAAGGCACAACATGCACCTTAAAATATACCCTGGAGTGTCTACTTTTACAAATGGTAGGCCTTTGTGGGGGGGTTTTGAACAGTCAAACTGTTATAATACCCCAAATGGAAGCATAGGCTCATTAAATCCGTCTCTCAAAATTCTACTGTGAATACTGAAAAGGACAGGTCTTCTGTATGGCACTGTAGCTTCACGAAACAATTGCATAGACAAAAATGCAATCCGTATGTAAAAAATGCACAAAATTATTTTTTACCACATACTTTGGCATGTAATGGTAAAAAAATGGGGGCATGTTAAGGCACAATATGCACCTTATGAGATACCCTGGAGTGTCTACTTTAACAAATGGTAGGCCCTTGTGTTTTTTTTTTTGAACAGTCAAACTGTTATAATACCCCAAATGGAAGCATAGGCTCATTAAATCCGTCTCTCAAAATTCTACTGTGAATACTGAAAAGGACAGGTCTCCTATATGGCACTGTAGCTTCACGAAATAGTGCCAAAGACATACAATGGGGGTACCGTTGTACTTAGCAGAAGTAACTGAACTCATAATAAAACTTTGTACAGGAATAGCACACACCAACTTTACAAAATACACATGAGAAGTTCTTTGTTATAAGTTTGTGTGCGAAAACCCCCAAAAAACACAATTGTACTCCAATATTTAGCAGGTTGGCGGTAAAATGGCTACGTAGAAAGTGTCAAAACAACCTTAGGTAAATAGCCTGTGGTGTCTACTTTATATAAATATATACTTTTGTGTGACAATTTTGTTTTCTTTTATGGCTATTAAGCTTACAAGACAAACATACCAAATTCTAAAATCGCTCCACATTAAAAGTTTATTTTACTCCTTGTGCTTTGTGACCTTTAACTACCAAAAACAACTTAAAATCCCAGACACATTATATATTCTGTAAATCAGAACAACTAAATGAATTTATTTTTAATTACTTTCCTTAACCTGCACTAATTGTGCACACATTATTATTGCAAAAACTGTAAAAAAAATCGAAATGTTTCTTTTTTTTGCATTTTTCTGTATTTTTTTTATAATAAATACGCATTTATGTAAATATATGTTACATCAAATTAAAGCCCTTTCTGTCCTTTAAAAAATGGTATATAATATGCGTCGGTGCAATAAATTAGTAAAATGCAAATTGCAGTTGAACGCAAACAGCAAAAAATGCAAAAAATGCCGTTGTCATTAAGTGAAAGACAAGCTTCTGAAGCTCTGTCCTTAAGGGGTTAAAAAACATTATGTAATATGTATGGGTGCACTTAAAGAGAAACACTTACATTACATTGGAACAAAGACAAAGCACAAATGACTTGAAAGCCCTGTAGTACTAAACATGTAAATACAGATATACATACACTGATAACAGAACTGACACAGGTGAGAATTGATCGACCCCTTTTCTAGACCTAACTATATTTTCTTTTACTCTCTTTTTAACTCGACATAAACACACTCATGTGCTGCCACTTAGCTTTTCGGTAGACTTGTCACCATATCCTACCTGCTAATTAGAGATTTTACTTCTGTGGTGTGCTAGATTCTTATGCTGAGCTTTCATCAACCAAGCTCTAATAACTGGGGCCACAAATGTGCAGTCATGCTATATTCTAGGGCTTTGTGCAGCATTTACTTATACAGAGGGAGACCGAGGTATCAAGAGATACCAGGATTTCACTAGTACTACCAGTGAAAAACACTTTGCTGCAAAACACCTGTATGACTGAATTATTCTCTACTGAGATGTTTAGTCCACAAAGACCAGGGTAGACGAAGTTCATTGTGTGGTAGGAAAGAGTTAAACACGAATATGTATGTTTTTTTAGTATTTTCAAATTGGTGATTCCTACTTGTCCTACACAGTCTCTACTTTTTTTTCTACAATGCCACTTTACTTTCTATGTGGTTTGAGACCATATAGTCCTGCAGAATATTGCCCTTCGTCTCTGTTTCTACCTGTATTTCCTCCATTGGTTTCATCCCCTTACAACTTGCTTTTTTTGCTCACTCAATGTTATACTTTTTTTTTTTACTTTACTTTTTTTTTTACTTGAACTTGATGTACTTGATGAGCGTGCCCCTAAAGGAAAGCATTGAATCAATGTTTTCCAATGGGAAGTTTGAATGTTCTGTGAGAAGCATTGGATTGGACATCAGCAGAGGAGATGGAGATTAAAGCGGTGCCGAGGGAACCTCAGCGCTAGAAAAAGGTAATAAAGTAAAACTTATTTCTTTCCATTTTCCTGTAATTGAGGTGGACCTATTTCTGATAAAGGGCAGTGACACAAGGAAAAAATTTTTTGTCAATATTCTGTACTTAGATTTACTGCCATAACTAAAAGGCAGACCCACTTTACCTTGAGTTGGGGGTTTGGGGCATAGCAAAAAGCACACCTGTTGATCTCAAGAGGTGACGCTTTGCATAAATGTGAATATACGATGTTATATGCACATTGATTTTACCATTGTTTTAAAGTATTCGCAGTGGTATATTTGGAAAGCCTGGAATTTATTTGAATGCAGTCAATATCAAAGGAAGAGGATTATATCTTTGGTTAAGGATGCAAGAGATGTACACTTACAAGAACACATATACACTGATTTATTTTTTATAAATTAATATTTATAATGCATTTCAAAAATTGGATTTAAATCCCACCATGGAGTGTTGCTTAAAAAGTTTTTCTTTTGGGTAGCTATTTTCAGAGAAATCATTTTGTTTGACATAGTGAGGTTGCAGATCAAAGTATGCATCATACTTTTCAACTGGACCATTTTCTTGATTATAAAACGTGTCCCAGATGTACACTCACACATTTATGTTGTGATGAAGTCATTATTATATCATGTACGGTGGCCAGATGTACATTCAGACAAATATTTTGTGATTAAGTCACAGTGTTTGCATGAAAAGTGGCCTTCATGCTTTATTTACTCTGCTATCAATATGCTAAGAAACATACCATAGCAGAATGACACATTTTTTAATTTTATGGTTTAAGGAGCAATGAGATGAAATCCGGTGAAACTTTGAAGTCTGGATTTTCACTTATCCATTCCTTTACAGATATCAACATCTTCCCAGTTTTCACATTTTTGATTGTGTGAACAAAAGGCTAGAAACTTGTGATAATTTTAACATCATTAAGGGAGAACTGACATTTCTCTGGAATTTACAGCATTTCATTAAACATTTAAAAACTCACATATAACTTGCTTTAAACTTTTTTCATAAGATGCTCCATTGTATTGAGAATTCATATAAAATATTTAGCTCAGGGTATTCAAAATGGAGTATGTCCAGTCGATTTTAGTAACCAAACTGCATTTTCACTGTTTATCTCATTATCCTTATATGTTTTACTGTTGTAAAACATGGGTATTTAGTAACCACTTGGTTACAAAACCTGGCCAAAGTTAGGTTTCACTTTGTGTTTCAATGATATGTTTAATTATGTGAATATTTCTCCAGCTGGGAGGGTGAGTTCCTTTTGCAGGATAGGAAATGGTTTGATCCCCTCTGTGTTGCAGAGTAAGCCCACTCTCAATGGCCAATTATCCAGCCCAATTATTTGACCAATTATCCAGCCCAATACCCTGTGATAGGGTGTTCAGGACACTGGGCGGAGCCATGGACAAGAGGCTGTTGATCCCCATAAGGAGTCTTGCCCACCTCTGCCAACTGGTGGTCAGAAATGTTGTACTTGGTAGGCACTGGGATTCCCTACTATTGTGTATATAGAAGGACCACAGCATTCCTCTGAGTTTGCAAGAGCAGATGCATGCATCTTCCAGAGTGGGAGCCACACTGGAGGCATGTTTTTTTTTTAATTATTGTTAATCCTTGAGCTACCACTGTGGCTTTGTAATATGTGGCTATGTTTGGGATTCCCAATCCACCCCTGCGATATGGCAACCAAGCTAATTTCTGGTGAAGTCTGGGGGGTTTTCACATCCAAATGTGGGTGTTAAGTGTTATGTATCAGGCCATTCTGTAGGGCAATTGAAATTGGAATATGTGTGAGGTAGAGCCATCATCTTAAAAGTGTGTGTCCTTCCTAGCCATGATATATCCAATTCTTTCCAGGCATCCAATTGAGTGTGCAGTTTATTTAAGAGGGCTGTATGGTTTTCCTGAATTAAGGAGGGCATTGACCTAGTGAGTTTAATCCCCAGGTAGTTCAAGGAGGTTTTGCAAGGTGCCATTTTGTAAGGTGCGGAGTGAGTTCTGAAATTAGTTTGATGTAATAGTAATTTGAAAAGCCATCTGGGCCTGGGGCTTTGTGTTTAGGTACTGAACGTATCGCCTGCCTAATGTTGTCCTCTGTGAATGGAGCTTCCAACTCAGTTGCCTGTTGTGTAGTTATTTTTGGCAGGCAAATTTCCCCTCAGGAAATGGTCTATATCTACTATATTTGGTTGAGGCTCAGTAGGATCATCCTTTAAATTATATAGTTTAGTGTAGAATGATGCTATCTCATTCACGATATCATAAGGGTTGTATAGTTTTGCATTTTGTGATGATAATATGTAGGGGATTTTAGTCTGCAGGTATTTGGTTTTGAGTATGTGTGCCAGCATTTTGCCTGCTTTATTTCCCTGCATGTAGTATTTTAGCTTGAGGGCCCTCATGTGCTTTTCTGTTTCCTGTATTGAGGGAGCCTTGCAGGGATTTGCGTATATCCTCTATTTTTGTAGTTGCGCGTTTAGTGGGTTTTGATTTATTTTGGGCTTCTAGAGTATTGAGTTCCTCTGTTAATCTTGTCGTAGAGTCAATGTGTGTCTTTTTCAGTGTGGAGCCAAGATGGATTAGTGTACCCCGTACAACTGCTTTGAGAGCTAGACAGTGTGTTGGAATTGAGGTTTGGTCAGTGAGGTTTTCCTGGAAGTAATTACTTACTGCACCTGCTATGGAGGGTATTGTTTGTATATTATCCAACAGGGCCTTGTTTATCCTCCATTTGCTGGAAAGAGGGACCTGACCATGGTACAGATATGTGTGTGGTCTGACAATGAAGGCATACCATTTTAAAAAAGTATTTTTAAGTTGTTTGGTGTAGTAACTTTATAATGGCTGTTCTCCACGTAAATAGGGACAGGTCAAGGTCAGGTGGCTCCAGACGTCAGACTACTCAATATACAAAGCAGGTAAGTCAGTACAGGCAGCTTACAAAGTGTAATCAAGGTAAACTGAGGTCAGGAATCCTAATAGTCTAACAAAGTCACAGAGTCAATCAATAGTTCAGCTCTGTATGGTGGAGTCTGAAGCAGTTTATTAAGCAGAGGCCAGGTAGAGATGGGCAGTATGGGCAGCAATCACTTTCAAACTCCTTTTTTTGCAGGAGCCTGTAACAAGTTATCCTAGACATTTCTCTGGAGTGCCGTTTTATTTGGTGTGGGTTAATCCTGGAAAAACAGTGCTTGCCACAAACTCTCTGGATGTCCTTTGATTCAAAATAGAGAGGATTAGGAGCAGTGGCAGATCCAGAATCTAATCTCGGGATGGGCACTGGCAGATAATTTAAAGAAACAATCCCCCCCCCCCCCAGATCTGCCACTGATTAGGAGAGTGGGCAATAAAATATTGTCCAAAAGTTTTAACAGAAAATCTAGAAAAGTGTATTGTAACGGACCGTTTTGCACACAAGAGGTTAAAAACCGTTTAGGCGATATTCCCCTTTTAAATACACGAACAGCTGCTGCAAGCACCAATCTCCCGAATTGCAAACACATGAATACTCAACCTCCCGAACCGGAAACACATGAATTCACCAACTCCCGAACCGGAAACAGACAAATTCACCAACTCCCGAACACACGAATACTGTTAAACAGCCGAACAGGAAAAAACATACGAACAGCTTACACTCCTGGCAGTTGCACTGTAACAGCATACAACCCAATTCCCCCCAAGAACGAGACAACACTTCGTTTGAGGATCAAGCAGAACTCACTTACTGGGGCTACCTGCCTGGCTTTTATGCAGGTCTCCCACCTGGTGGACACTCCCCTAGGAGACAAGATGGAAGACTGGGAAACATATTGGACATTGACCAATCACAAGCTTACAATCCCACAATGCATCACAATCCCTCCTCTCTGTCCCGGAGATAATTGGGAAGTAATCCAATTATCTCCAAGGACAGAGGCAAAACTCCATTGACCACATGGCAGACAAAGGACAATAAAAGACATAAAAATACATACTGTTACATTTATCACATAGAACATACACATTCTACCTATCCCCAGATAGCTTAGATCTGAGCGCACATTATTACCGGATTGCGCTCAGATCACATACATGCAGTTCAATTGCCATGGAGCCAAAGTCTTTCATACAGTCTTTCAGTATACGGCTGGGCTCCATGGCAAAGCTATCTGGGGTAGCATGGTTTAAACAGTAAAGTACCGAATGGACTGTTGTTCGGATAATTGACTGCAGGTAGGAGAAGGAAGGTCTGCGGCTCAGCGGTGTTCGTGACTTTAACAGTCCGCAGAAAGGCACGAACCAGCCTTTCTGCAGGGAAAAAGAACAGTGTTAAACATGGGGCCATAGTCCAGTGGCAGGAGGCGGGTGACCAGGCTCCTCCAGTGGCGAGCTTGGTTCCGCCACATGTATGGCTTCCATGATACTTCTTTCTTGTACAGCAAATAGGAATTAAAAATTGTAACCAACATTAAATAGATGGTATTTTTTTGTGCCTACAGTCTTTCGGTTAACCAGATAAGGCTTTTGATTAGTCAAATCTATTCGCCTCATATACTTGCTGTACTGTACAATGCACTTTTTATTTCAGCTGCTCAGTTCTTTCTTTGACAAATACTGGGACTGCACTTTCATTGTGCATTTGACACTTCATCTTGTACACATCTTTTCTTATCTGTGTACCAGAGAGCTGATGTCAAGCCTCTACTATATCTAATGCTTGTCAGTGTTTGGGGGAAGTCTCTGTATGTTTTACACACTGTGCCATATTATAGAGTTTCAAAGCAAAATTTTTTAACCCCTAACGCCATTATGGCATATTATACTTTCCTGCACTTTGTGGGCTTAAAGGCAGTTTCAGTGTACAGACTTCTGCGTCCTCATACTTACCATGCCTGGCAATCCAAATCAAAAAAGATGAAAGGAGATGTAATATTTGCATATGTAAGTTCTAACCAATCACATAGCAGTATTCAAATTGTGGGATGAGTGTTTACCTATCTAGTTTCAGTGGAGTCAGTTTCAATTATGCAGCTTCTCTGTGAGTAACATTTTTTTTTATCTCTTTGCTGTTTTTAACAAACCGACATCCGTTTTTTTTCTGGTACATATGCCACGACAACAAAATATTACATGGTGTTAGAAAGAAACAGACCTCTTCTATTGACGTAGATGCAACTGGAGTCCCTAAGACCACATTGAAATGGTAAGCAAGTAATTTGCCTGATGCATGGCGGAAGTTCAGACAACCCGCAAATCTCATGTTTGGCGGATGAAAAATGCAATTACCGTATATACTTGAGTATAAACCCCCACTCGACTTATACTCGAGTCAATGTCTGTATTATGGCAACTTACATTGTCTGTTGGGGGCTGGCAGGAAGCTGTTACTTACCTTTCCTGCAGCTCCTGTCAGCTCCCTTCTCTCTCCTCCGGTCCGTCAGCTCCCTTCTCCTCCACTGCAAGTCTCGCGAGGGTTACCATGGCAACGCTCCGCGCGGCCGCGAGACTTACAGTGGGAGCTGACCGTACCAGAGGAGAGAGAAGGGAGCTGACAGGAGCTGCAGGAAAGGTAAGTAACAGCTCTCTGCCAGCCCCCCTCCTGCACAGCCCATCCACTGGACCACCAGGGAATGAGAGCCCCCCTCCCTGGCCAGCTAACAAGCAGGGAGGGGGGACGAAAATAAATATAAATACAAATTGAAATAATAATAAAATAAAATATTAATAATATTAAAAAAATTATAATAAAATTAAAAAATGATAATATAACAAAAAATTAATATTAAAATAATAATAATTAAAAAAATACAATCAAAATGCCCACCCCCCACCAAGGCTCTGCATCACATACACAAACACACTCTGCATCACACACACACACTGCATTCATACACACACACACACACGCACTCATACACACACACACGCACACACTGCATTCATACACACAAACACACACACACACACTGCATTCATACACACACACACTGCATTCATACACACACACACTGCACTCATACACACACTGCATTCATACACACACACTGCACCTATACACACACTGCGCCCATACACACACTGCATTCATACACACACTGCATTCATACACACACACACACACACACTGCTTTCATTATATACACACACTGTAAATAAATATTCAATTAATATAATTTTTTTGGGATAGAATTTTATTTAGAAATTTACCAGTAGCTGCTGCATTTCCCACCCTAGTCTTATACTCGAGTCAATAAGTTTTCCCAGTTTTTGTGGGTAAAATCAGGGGTCTCGACTTATATTCGGGTCGACTTATACTCGAGTATATACGGTACCTTGTGCTATGGGTTGGTAAAAAGGGCAAAGACATTTTCAATAGATGGACCTTACTTGCAGATGATGTTATGTTATTAAAGTCATTTAACAAGCTTTTTGCAGCATATGTTGAGCCCAAAGCTAACATGATATTTTCACGATACAAGTTCCATGACAAAGTACAGCAGGCTCAGGAACCCTTTGACCAGTTCGTAACAAACTTGCGGCTTCTTACTCAGCACTGAAATTATGCTTAGAGCGATGATGATCTTAGACCACATTGTCTTCAGCATGCACTATCCAAGGGTGAGAGGGTAATTATTAAGCGTTAACGCTTGAGAAAGCAATCAATATCGCCAGATCACATGTACTGGCACAGGCACAGCTATTGTTCAACTCTAAGGGCCAAGGCTCAGACACTCCACGTGGTGACATCATTCATGAGGTTTCCTGCCATACTAGCAATGGTGCAGGTAGGAGGCAACATACCGCCCCTCGCAAACAGACATATGAACAAGTTTTACGATTTTGTGGCTCTGACTCAGCGCACCCCATAGAGTATGACTACTGTGAAAGGGGAAAATATGAAAATTTTGTGGAAAACAACCCCTTCACCAGAGTGTTTCACTCCAGCTGTGGGAAAAATGTCAATGCTGTAAACAAAGATGATACTGACCCAGAAGGGCGTGATTAATTATTCGTAGACTGTGACCCAAAACAATCATAGCCCAGAGTAAGCTTTTGCCAGTTGGCCCAAAGCAAATTGGAATATGATTCAAGATAGAAACTGGATCCTCAGCCAACTTCCCTTATATGAATACAATAAGCTGAAATTCCAGTGCACTCTATGACTGGCACATCACCACCTATATGGCTATGGTGGTGAACGCTTGGCAGTTAAAGGAAAATGCAACCTGACATGCTAGCACAAAGACACTCAAATGTTCCTGACATTCTACATCATCGACACGAGAACACATCCAATCATATGTCCAAAAAGCAGCATAGATTTTGGTCTCATCAAATTGATATTATCCGTCACAAATAGTGCGAGTAATGTACCAACCATAGAGAAATTTGCAGACGTCTTCAAAGGAAATTTGGAAGTTTATTCCCTGGTGAGTGTACCATATACTCAAACCCACAGGCAACCCAAAGAAGTGCACCCACCTAAGTGCATCTCTCTTGCATTATGGTTTTGCTCAAAATTACAACACAATTTAGCAGGTGCTGAACTGTTTGGCAATATTTTCTTGCAAAGTAAGCATTGTGCTTTAGGACAATCTTAATTTCTGGCACTTGTGCATCCAAATGACATGTAGCTGTCATCCAGGGCTGGTGCAAGGATTTTTGCCACCCTAGGCAAAGCCTCATTCTACCGCCCCCATTGGCTCCTCCCTAGACTCAGCCCCCTTCTGTATTGTGTGAGGACGGTGTGCATGGTGGATGAAGTGTACGTGTATAGTGGATGCAGCGTGTGTAGTAGATGTAGAGTGTGTGCTTATATAGTGAATGCAGATTGTATGTTTGTGTAATGGATGCAGTGTGTGCATTGTCTGTGTAATTTATGTAGTGTGTGTAGTGTTTGTGTGTAGTGAATATAGTGTGTAGTGGATGCAGTTTGTATAGTAATTATAGAGTTTGTGAAGTGGATACAGTGTGCACATAGTGTATGCAGAGTGTATGTTTGTGTAGTGGATTGTCAGGATATTTATATCGGCAGTGATTTTGTGCTATGATAGAAATTAAAAGTGTATATTGCCAGAGTCACTCAGAACAGAGCAGACTCCATTTTGGATTTCAGGCTAACAAAGAGACACATAATTGCCTTTTTGTAACTAAAAACTAGCCTGAACTAAGGAATGCATTATATGATCAAACCAAGTAATACAATGAAAAGGGGGATGGAATGCTATGTCTAAGTGTTAATGGAATAGAAATAATTCTAAACGCAGACATTAGTGACAGAGAGGATTAGTAATTAATTTTACTTTCTAAATTTTACAAGATCCCATTGTAAAGTAAAAGTTGAAATTAAGTTTAAGCTGTCAGTTTTAGAAATTACGACAGAAATTGTCGACGCACTGCCTGGAGAAAACCCAAAGAAACACTTTGAACTGACAAGTAAACTTAAGTTATAGGTAGCCATATAAATAAGCCAAATGACGTCAAAATAGCCATCAGGAAAAGTTAACTCTTTCCTGGATAGGAAAGTTTAGTGAGACGAGACTGCCCTCTATGGACCAAATACCTAAATTGCAATCTGCAGGTTGGCCACACCTTCAGTTTCCTATTGGCTTTATCACCTTATGACGTACAGAAAGTCCGGCCCTTTAAAAGTCAGGATCGCAGGCTAAGTGAGGAAGCAAGGAGTCAGAGAAGAGTCAGTCGGAGTTGAAAGAGAAAGTTGGGTTCCAGATTCGGACATGCAGAGAGGCCTATGACAGACATTCACTCTGAGGCTAACACTCAAGCAACACTTACATACTTCCATGCAATCAATCATACACGCATTTAAGTTCCTGGGACTATCTACTCATCTGATGAAAACATCTATTTAACTGGTAATTATGCTGGTTTCATTTAATTAATCCAAATTAATTAAAAATCTAATAGCATGATATATGACTGGATAAATCACGGTCAGATTTCGATATTTAGAAATCTTAGTTAACTAAAGAATATATAGTTATAAACATTCCATTCTGCAGGTGGAATTAAGAATAATTATATATATATATATTAGGTGATATTATCACATGTTAGCATACCGTTATTTTTATCCAGGATACTCTTACTCTTTTATCCAGATTACTCTTATTGGATGGTTCCAGGAAATGATTAATGAGCGGGTTTAAATGTTATTTGAAATAAAATTACATGAGAATAGGTATTATATGCTTAGGAGCATCTAACCAGCGTTGAAATGGTTACTCAGTTGATCTAACTGTTAGCCAAAGTTTTATGGCCTTTCGCTGCCCTGTGTGAAAGGAAACTTTGTTTGTATCTGTTTGAAGTACCCTCATTAATCTTACCAAGTGACAGTTGATGCTGTTAGCCATTGGAACGTGTATTGCCATTGTATTGCATACTATGTTATACTAAATATTCATTGATTATTATCACGCATGTTACATATTATTATTATTTTATTTGTCACAATAAATTGTATCTATTTTATAACAAATTGTGATTTTATTTATATGGAATACATTTCACTTACATAATAATGATCTTTGGGATCTAGAGAATTTAAATAGTGGGCAATTCTCGACTGTTTACTATTATCATCCCATAAATATCCCCACAGGATACAGTGTGTGTTTGTGTAGTGAATGCAGAGTGTGTTTATGTAGTGGATTCAGTGTGTAAATTGCAAGGTGGCAGTGCGTATAGGTGGCAGTGTACATAGTGCAAGGTGGTAGAGTGAAGTGAGAAGTGTCAGTGTGTATAGTGCAAGGAGCTACCTGGTTATGAGTCAGGATGAAATGGATGAAAGGGAAGCGGTGCAACATAGCATGTGATGAGAAGGGGCCCAGTCAGCACCATTTTGTCTTACCAGCTGCTTCTCACTGCAACTCTTGCAAGAATGGCCTGCGTTGCAATATTAACCTGTGGCAATGCTCTGACGGCTGCAGGGCTCGGGTTGTTTGGAGGGACGAGCAGCTGTAAAGAGAAGATGGCGCTGGCTGGTCCCCCTGCTGTCACTCCCTGATGGCGGCCCTGATTGGGGGCATCAACTATTTTATTATGAGGTTATGAGGACAGCATCAACATTATTAAACTATCAACAAAATAAAGTTAATGCTGTCTCCATAACCTCATAATAAAATAGATGATGTCCCTTAATCTCAGGTCCTGAGATTAGGGGACATAATATATTTTATTATGAGGTTATGGGGACAGAATTAACTTTATTTTGAGGTTAGGCCCTAACTACGTTTCTGCAGCCTCCCCCTCCAACCTCTAAATAAAGTTGATGCTGTCCCCTAGCCTGTAATTTACAAGGGGCATGTATATTAAGAATAAATAAAAATAAATAAATAGGTACAATACCTTGTCATTCACCCAGCCAATACACCTGATCCCTCTCCTACAGGGTATGGCTGGTGCTGGATCAGCAACAGGACAGGGAGCGTCTGCACTCCCCCCTACCCGTCATCCTTCCCTTTTAATAGATGGAGAAGGGAAAAACAAGGGGAGGGGGAGTCATGTGAGTGTGTCATATGCATGACCCCCCTACCCCGCATTGGCAGACAGGGCACCAAGCTAAATTGAATTCCAGCACCTCCTTGCAAGATGGAGGAGCTGAAGTGAGTGGGACCACAAAGCTTTAACATGCAGCCTCCCGGCACATAAACCAGGCACTGCAATTAGATTTCTTTCCTCTCTATTTAGTGCCGCGTGCGGCTTGCCAACGCCGTGGCACGTGTACAAGCGCTGTGTCCAGTTGGTCAGGCACGGCGCCCCTTCTTAATGTGCTCCCTAAGCTAGCACCTTCTTCGCCTTTAGGTGGTGCCAGCCCTGCTGTCATCATTTTCTTTTCTTTGTTTGAAAAGAAGATTGGATAGCATGGTGTGGTTTATTTTTTTTTCTTTGACTTGTCCCGTGTGTCTGCTATTTGAAGAACAGTAGATTAAACTATTTCAGATATGTTTTCTGGATTATGTTCTTTCGCAGTTTCTGTAAGTGCTGAACAACTAGAAGTCTCTGAAAAGTCCCCTGCTTTAACCAGCTGTACAAATTCATGGATGTTTATTGGTAAAAAAAAATACAAAACACTTTGGAAAAATACAGATCTTGCCGCCTGACTGCAAAAGATGCTGTTTTTTGTTTTTGTTTTTTATACAGCTCTTAAAAAGAACTTTTGAAGTCAGTCTTGGAGCAAAACGATTTGAACATTTTGAAACAGATCTCAGTAACTCACTGCAGAGGATGCTGTGTTTTACAAAGCCCTTAGAAAGATTTTAACGTAAATGCCTCAGCCTTAAGGTAAAACAAACACTTTAATACAGATGCCACTGACTGCAAAGGATGCTGATTTGTTCACAGACAGCTCTTAGAAAGACTTTAACGTGAGTAGGATTTTGGCTCAGTACTCAACCTGGCCTACATGTTGCTGTAGATGCTGTAGAACTAAAGCTACCATGATGCTCTGCCAGTCTTTAGAATATCAAACAACAAACAAAACAACACCGTTGCTAAGTGTTAATATCGTGTAAATTACTTAACTCCAATCAATCTGTAGCCTCCCAAGATCGTTATCCACCCAAAACGATCGTAATATATGTATAGAACCACAAGCAAAAATGGGATACGGCTATACAGTCTATAGAGGGAACATACAAAGAAAAAACAATAGTGTAATACAGTATATACAGTGAATAGTGCGCTTTAAATGGATGCACTCACGAGATAGTGGAGATAAAAGAGCATTCAAAGGTGCCTCCCCAGGATATGTGGGGGGATACTGGTATCCTTTGCAAATGTCGAGCAGCCAATGGGACACAGGACTCCAGGTGAGTAGTAGTAGAAAATATTAGTAATTTTATTTTCTTTAAAAAGGTGAAACAACACCATAGAAATAAAATTTAAAAGTGCAGCAATAGGTCCAACGCGTTTTGTTCAACACAGGAACTTCATCAGGGACCGCACAATAAAATAAATCAACAGCAGTATTACAGATTGTAAAAAAATAAATTTTTACACTATTGTTTTTTCTTTGTATGTTCCCTCTATAGACTGTATAGCCGTATCCCATTTTTGCTTGTGGTTCTTTAGAATATCAAAGCATCATGGAAGTTGGAGTTCTACAATATCTAGGTATCTTCCATTTGCCCATCCCTGGTATAAAGAAAGGTACTTGAACTTGGATTTGAAAATATCTTAAAGACATAACTTCGATTGCTTGTGGAATATTAGTAACTTCAACAAAAGTGGTTATGGAAAATATCACACACAGCAGATTTGTACCCCAGGATAACTCCACTATTTCCCTGTGGCTTAGAGAAACACTCTAACATTAGGAATACAAACATTCCTAATGTTAGTATGTTTACTATCTAAGAAAATTATTTATTGAGCCTAATCTAACAAGTAAAATAATTAGTCGCTCGGGTGCTGGTTTCTGTGCCACCGCTTCTCCTCCCCTGGTTGAGATCAACATTACAGATAATCTCAGCCAATCTTATACTTTCACACAGAGAAGAATTGGAGGGCCTAGTATGCATGAGCATCAATAACAGCGATACACCATTCAGCATCCCGTCACTAAGATGTATTAGATCAGTGCATCTTTATTAGTAGCATTCAGGGTTTTCTTGCACAGTAACTGCTTAGTTTCCTAGAATCTAAGAAGCAATGGTTGCCCAGTATTTAGTTTAAAACATTTAGTAGACATGCCCCTACCTGCCATTTATCAGGTGCAGGCATAGGGATACGTTAAGCTTTCCTCAATATAATATGGAATATTATTGACTATAAGAGGCTTTTTACTTATTTTATTTTTTTAACTCAGGTAAATGTATAGCGGATGGATGAATTGCATAGATGAGATTTCCTTCAAAAATAAATTCCTTCTTCACTTGCCTTGTTAGAATTGCAATTCGGCCGAAAGTCAGTAAGCTGTGCTAGTAAGTAGAAAAGCATTTTTGTCTGACTTATGAGCATAACATGTTATGTGCTACGTGAGATTTTAGAGACAGTAAATTGACCTGTTTATGGTTCTGCATATGATAATATAGCCTTAACTTTAGTAAACATCTAATAAACCAAAGGTTCTATTCTTATTTTTTTTTCATATGATTTCAGGGTTTTATTGAGTTTGTTTTCTAGACTTTTTCAATGCCTGCCTCTAGATCACTCCCACTTGATATCATTCCATGTATTATGGCACAGGTTTTCTGTTAATGTGTAACTCCTGTGTAGATATGATGTGGGTGTGGACACATTGCTTTATATACATGCTACCTGGCCAGTTGCTCTAAAACACATTTTGTTACTACTGCAAGTGTGAGAATATAACAAAATCAATCATGAAGCTTGCTGTAACCTTAACTTTGTTGATGGTTGTTCTTCTTTCCCTGTTTTCAGGTAAGTAAACTGTTTATTTGTATGCTGATATACTATGACCCTTAATTTGTAGCATGTTGAAAGGTGCTTACTACACTTTGATAATTAATAGGTAACTGAAAGAAATATTCATGGGGTCCATTCACTGAACAGTGTGCTGTTTTGACTTGAGAACCACCATACATAATTTAGGCCCTATTAGTCAAAGGAAACAATATACTCATATCATTTAAACAGAAGATTTATTTAACTTGGCTAATTCAGCCTAACACAATTGGTTTTAAGCTCATCACAGTTTACTGTTTAGTGAACAGACCTGAGTTATACACATAGTGTAGACTGAGCAACATAGCAAATGGGTAACAAAACTCATCCATACTAATAAACGGGACGTATGTATTAACTTTTACTTGTTACGAGTTCATTAAAAAATTTTATACCCTATTGATTAAACATAAAATCCCTTTGCCCGTTGATTTCACGTGCCAATTTCCGAACGATTACTTGCAAAAAGAAGTTGAAGTTACTTATCCAATTCACCTTCTATCAGATAGTTTTGAAGTCAAACTAGTTGAAATTCAGTGTAAGATAAATAGGTGAATCCTGTATGTTAGGATTTGCAGGTAAGAAATCCTGATTATAAATAGAAACAGAATAATACTGATTTGCCAGATTAGCATTTTGTACATATGAAAATTGCAAATTTGGTTGAACTTTAACTAAATTATGTCAATCTGAACCAGATATGAAATTCAGTGCATAACCTCATAAACTGCACTTCCGAAAATGTTAGTAAGTTTTTAGTTGAAACAACATTCTCTGTTTTCAGGATTTAGAATGTTCTGGGCTTCCACAATGAAAGTTAATTGCACTGCAGGGAAATATGTGAAACTGAAATAAGAAAATCAAGTATATTTCCAGTGAGTGTACAAACAATGAAAGATTATATGGTATATATTCTCCTGGGAGACGGTTTTCATTTATCTACCTTATTTTTAACGTATAAAACATTTCATATTTCTTAGTTAATTTACATTTTTGGCTATGTTGGCCTTTAAATTCACTATGTTTTCAGATTGTATCGAGGCATATATTATGGTTAACACACTTTTTTTTTTTTTACTCCTTAATTACAGGATATATAAAGGCTGCTGAAAGAGAGGTATATGACACACACCCACGTATATGTAAACTTGAACTAATCCTTGCTTATTTTAGCTAATTTATGTGTAAAACATTTCAATATAGCCATTTTTAGTATAACTATTTTATACTATCTAGAAAATATATTCTAGATTTGCATTGATAGTACATTTTAATACCGTAACATATTTTGTATTAATTCTTATTAAATTACATGAAATAAAAAATAAAAAAAAAATAAAGAATAATAGTTAAAAATCAGAAAACAATATTTTAAATGAGTCAAATTTTTGTATACGTAACATATTACTGCAATCATTCATTTGCTACAGGTTGTACACGCAAACAATTGTCCTCTCACATATGCTATTATTCCCCCGATAATTTATTCTAACTCTCCTCATGTAAGAACATTACTGTATCATTGCATTGTCCAATGTGTTGTCACCAATTTACCACCATAAATAATCTCACAAGTTATAGCACTGTCTAATACTATCCCTAATATTTTGTTGTACTGTCAAAAATATAATATGACATACAAGATTCAGTATACTCACTCAGTAAACACCAACTTCCAAGTTCACAATAAGCCTGCCACAATTTCAATGTACATGTACCCCATTTTTGGTTGGACATATTCTAGCAACTATCTTTATATATATATATATATATATATATATATATATATATATATATATATATATATATATATATATATATATATATATATATATATATATATACATACATATATATGTGTATATATATATGTATATATATATATATTTATTTATTTGTAAACAAACACACATTTGACCACAAATGCCACTTTGTTCAAAAATTGTACACTGCTAAATTGTCCAAAACTGTCATATTGCTCAGAAAAAAAAATTGCTCAGAAATGCAGCAATGGCTACATAGTGATGCAACATTGTACTGAAGTAAAAAGGTTACACCAACCATCATGACCACTTTTGCTTTTAGAAGTGATAGTGGAGGTGGAAGTTTGAATGTGCAGTCTTTCTGCGTGAAACGCTGCACACATAGAATAATCTGCTGTTTTGTGCCGTTAGTTACACTCCTGGCACACGTGACTTAGGACTGTCAGATGTCAGTTTGGTGCAAAGGTATGTCTGTCCTTAGTGCTCGTGACAGATGTTTAAAAAAAAAAAATCCCATCATTACCCACTCCCCCTTCCCCTTGTTGGCACAGAGTCCACACATGCGCTCTTAGCCGTTGAAACAGATTAGACTGCACAAGGCCTTTGGTGAAATGATATAACAAATAAAATGTGTTGCCAGGAGCTTCACCTGGTATCCTCCATACAGCAACAAACAAACACACAATGAGAAGCACAGAGGACAGAATGACAGGGAGATGTAATCAGGAACACAAAACTCACAACAACATTGATATCCACAACAGAATTCAAGCTTCTGCTCACATGAAAATAAACAATTCCATTCCTAAATTGAATTAAAAATACTGTGGACAATCTAAAATACAACTGTATTTGAATACATCTGTTGCCTCTTACTTACATATTTGTATATGTGCATATACTCACTCCTTTGCAAGAATCAGAAAATGTAATAAAAAATGACTACAAAATATTTATTTTGTAACAGTCTAACAATAGACTGCATTGTAATGCTTTGTTTGTCTTTAGCCAACCTGTGATGGAGCTGCACATGGCTGCCCAAGAAATTATGATCCAGTCTGTGGTACTGATGGAAAAACGTATTCAAATGAATGTTTGCTTTGTGTAGAAAATCTGTAAGTACAAATTTATAAAATTGCAATATTTTAATTACACTGTGCTTTGTCAACTCACAGCACAAGAGAAATATAATTAACAAGATGGATAGAGATAGATACAGTGGTGTATTCTGGTTTTGTGCTGCCTTAGGTGTGACAAAACTAAGACACCCCCCTTCTAAATTTCACTTCCTATTAAAAACCAACACGCACTTTACCTGACGTAATGCATACACTGTCAAACACTCACTGACAGATACACAGTCATTGTCACACACACTGTTTAACCAACACACACTTTCACTGAAACATACACACTCACTGACAGACAGACACGCACACTCACATTCACCGACAGACACACATACACCGACAGACACACAAACTGACACACATATTTACTGACAGATACACATACACACTCACTGACAAGACACATACACACTCACTGACAGACGCACACAGTGGCGGCTCTAGACTTTGTGAGGCATTAGGCGAAACTCAAACATGAGGCCCCCACTAACACCCAAATTGGAAAAAAAAATAGGGGTGTCATTTTGTGTAAGGTGCAGTAGTTGTATTGAAGGACAAGCTTGCAGCGCTGGATACAGAGAGCTAGTCTCTGTATTCATTGTTCAGAGGCTTGCAGTGTTGCGGCTTCCTGTGCCGCTGTGTTGTGAGCTATCTGACTGTAGTTATGGCATAATTTGCAAACTAAATTAATTTGCAATAAACAAATTTAATTAGCAATTATGCTAATCATTTACACATGACTGCGGGGTATGATTACATAGAGGAATGTCTTCAGTTTGTGACTGTGACAAGGTGAGTAAAGGGGTAACTGTGGAAGGGTGAATGTGACAGGCTGAGGGGGGTAAATGTGACAGAGTTGGGTAAGTGTGACAGAATGAGGGAGGGTGAGAATAATAGGGGGCAATTGTGACATGGTTTGAGGAGGGAGTGTGACAGGGCATGGGGAAGTAAGTGTGACAGGATTGGAGGAAGTTAATGTGTCAGGTTGCATGTGGAATAGTTGGGGGGTGTATCAGAGGGTTGGGGTGAATGTGCCATGTTTGGAGGAGGCAGTGTAACAGAATGAGGGGAGGTGAGTGTGACAAGATTAAGGGGGTTAATGTGGCAGAATTAGATTCATGTGGAAGGGAGTGTGTGACAGGGTTTGGGGTGAGTGTGGCACAGTTGGAGGACAGGATTGGAGGTGCTTATGTGAGTGTGGCAGGATGAAGGGGGTGAGTGGGACAGACTGATAGAGGATGAGTGTGACAGGGTTGGGGACTGTGTGCGACAGTGCAAGAGAAGGTGAGTGTGACAGGATTGAGAAGGGTTAATGTGATAGGGTAATTATGGTAAAGCAAGTTTGGTATGGTTGGAGAGGCTGAGAGTTACAGGATTAATGTGAGTGTGGGTGGGTGAAGGGGGAGACAGTTTGTGTGGGGGCTGAAAGTGTTTGGGAATGGTGATAGTGTATGTGTATTGGGTGACAATGGGGTGTGACAATGTGTGTGGAGAGGTGCTGTGACAGGTTGTGTAGGTGGAGGGGTGACAGGGTGTGGGTGGAGGGTTGACAGGGTGTGTGGGAGAGCGGAGGGCTGTCATCCCACAGCCAGCAAGGTGGGTTGTGACAGGGTAGGGGGGGACTGTGACAGGTTGGCAGGAACTGTGACAATATGTGTGGGTGGCTGTAACAGGGTGGGCAGTGACATGGTAGGTGGGCTATGAGTGGGTAAGGGGGCTGGAGGGGCTGTGACATGGTGTGGGACAAGCTCCCTTGATAAAGCCTTTTTTGCCGAAACATTGGGGGCTTATTGGTTGACTCTTGTCCGTCTCACTAGGTCTGGTATGCTTTTGTTTTCTTTGTATATAAAATTGTTTTTGGGTTTATAACAAATTATTTGGTAAGTCATACAGCTATTTTGGATACCTGTATTCAGTGATTTATGCATTGTGTAGTCTGCCTATAGGCTACTTTAGAACTTGTAGGTGTTATATTGTACTGTTTATTTGACATTGTATGTCTTTTTCATTAATTGACACAGTTAATGAGAGCCTATTACTGTGACCCATTTAATAAAAATCTTTTCATATACATTTGTGGTTGTGACCCTTGTTTAACCCCTTAAGGACCAAACTTCTGTAATAAAGGGGAATCATGACATGTCACACATGTCATGTGTCCTTAAGGGGTTAAGCAATAGATGTACTCTTTTGGCCTTTAGGAATATGGCCTTATATGAGTGAGCACCCATGACTAGTTTGTCCATTTTTGTTTGGCTATTTTCTGATTCTTATCAGCACTTCTGAGTGTTCCTGCTTTAATTGGTACATGGTGTGGGTAGTAACAGATGGTAGTGGAATGGAGGGGCAGTGACAGGGGGTAGGGGTGGTGGAGGGGCAGTGACAAGGTGTGGGGAGTGGAGGGGAAGGGGATAGTAAGGGGCTAGGGCAGTGGTGTATCCTGTTTTTGTGCTGCCCTAGGCAGGACAAAACTCAGGCGCCCCACCCGCCCGCCACCTTACGCTTCCCCCTTTCCCCACCTTCTAAATACACACACACACACACATTCACTGACAGATACGCATACACTAGCTAACAGACATAAACACTCACTAACAGACCACACACTGACAAACACACACACTAACAGACACACACACAGACACACTAACAGACACACACACTCACACTAACAGACACACACACACTAACAGACACACTCACACTAACAGACACACACACACACTCACACTAACAGACACAGACTCACTCACTAACAGACACACACTCACTCACTAACAGACACACACACACTAACATACACACACACACTAACAGACACAGACATTGCACAACCTGCTGCAATGCTCTGAGAGGCGGGAGATCGCGAGACACTTCAGTCTGCAGCTCACTCCCTGCGCAGCTTCAGACTGGAGCCTGGCTCTCTCCTGGGCAGACTGACAGGAGGGGCCTCGCACCCAGCGGCATTATGGGCAAGCCACCGGGCCCCCTCCTGTGTCGGGTCCTCAGTCTCTGATATGGTAGTCTGTCCTAAGGCGATTTAGGCGGCCACGATGCCCCCATCAGCGCGGGGCCTTAGGCACACTGACTGACAGATACACACTCTCAGTGACAGACACGCATACACACACTGACAGACATACACATTCATTAACAGACATACACACTCTCACTGACACACACTCTTTGACAGACACACATACACACTCACTAACAGACACACACACACCGACACTCTTACTAACAGACACAGAATTTAGTTAACTCACAGAATAATAAAATAACATGTCTAACTTTGACTAAATAAATCCTTATGTTATTAGAGTTTAAGAATTGTCAGGGGAGCATAACATTAGTAAGTATTTTAAGGGAGCTCATTACCAAATATTTAGTATTAAAACTACATTTTTATTTTGTTTTCATCAGATAATTTATACACAGATAGGGACAAGTGGTCAAGAGCAGGACTTAGAAATATCCCAACTAAATAAGGCAGTGCAAATGAGTAAGTGCCTGAGAAACATAAATATTATAGAGCCAACATCATGCAAAGTTTGCAACAGGAGGGATTGGTAAGTTGTTTTAAAGGTAGTATATATATCCATGGGGATGTGAAGAGAGAAGCAATATTCGGTTTTGATGGAAACTATTTATTTGATATCTGTGGTTTTATTTGAGAATTGTTTTATGAGGTCAGATAAGATTAAGTGAGATGGAATGTTTGTAGACTGGTCTTTTCAGTATATTATAAGCTAGGTTGAAGACTAATACATGGTGTTAGCTGGCTTTATAAATAGGATCTAGAGAGGTCTTCTTTAGAAAAGATTTCATGATGTTGATTTGTAGAAACATGCCAGTGGGAAGAGACACAGTGTGAGACAATGTGTGCTGAAGGTGTTAGAACAGAAGAGTAAAGAAAGAATGTTCATATTAATAAACGTCTTATTATATATTAAATGTCTTATTATATAAAATGATATTATGTGCTAGAAGTTATGTGTCACAGACTGTTTTGTCATTTCCAGTTGGGTAATGTATTCTATTTTACATCTTTAAAGATTCTTTATATACACTAATCAGCCAAAACATTAAAAACACCTGTCTAATATCATGCAAGTACCCCTTGTGCTGCCAAAACAGCTCCGATGTGCCAAGGCATGGACTTCACAAGACCTCAGAATTTTCCTGCAGTATCTGGAACCAAGACATTACCAGCAAATCCTTTAAGTCCTGCAGATTGCATGATTTGTTGTTCCAGCACATCACACAGATGCTCAATCGGATTGAGATTTGGGGAATTTGGAGACCATGGAAACACTTTAAAATCTTTGTCATGTTCCTCAAACCATTACTGAACAATATTTGCAGTGTGGCAGGGTGCATTATGTTGCTGAAAGAGGCTTCTGCCATCAGGGAACACCATTGCACCTTTGCCATGAAGGTGTGTACGTGGTCTGCAACAATCTCTAGGTAGGCGGTATGTATTAGAGTAACATCCACATGAGTGCCAGGACCCAAGTTTTCCCAACAGAACATTGCCAGAGCATAACACTGCCACTGCCGGCCTGCCTTCTTCCCATAGTGCATTCTGCTGCCAACTCTTCCCCAGGTAAACAATGCACATGTACCCTTCCACCCACCTGATATAAAAGAAAACATTATTCATCAGATCACGCAAACGTCTTCCATTGCTCCATTGTCCAGTTCTGATGTTTCCTTCTTGGCCCTTGTCAATGTCACTCAGATTTTTTTGGTTTCCCATTGTTCCTGCTTCCAACACATGAAATTAAAAAGCTGACATGTTGCCTAATATCCTGCCACCTTCTCATGGGGCCATTTAAATAATATAATTGGTGCTATTTACTTCCCTGTCAGTGGTTTTAATGTTGTGGCTGATCAGTGTATATTGTATATGTATTAAGGCAATTTGGCCTGGATTTGTGGGAGGTGCAGGTATCCACTCCTAGCCTACTTAAGGCACTCTCCTTACCTTGCTCCTTACAGTTCGAGATCAGCGTTGAATGACCCTCCCACCACACCACATCTTAACATTTATTTCCTTTTTATTTCTTTTTCCTTGGTAGGCCCTCTTCTTTCTCAGGCCTACCTCATCGTCGGTTCCGGCACACCACAACCAACTTGCCCTTTTTACTATCCTACATTTAATTATGGCATTTCACACTGTACTATCATAAGCACCTAACACAAATGTACAATTTATAATGTACAAAAACAAAATGCAATTTTTATAAAATTACTCTTGGGCTTTTAGATATACAGATGCATAAAACATGACCTTTTTCAGTTTGTCTCTATCATAGACTATATGTAATACATCAAAAACAGTATTTATTCACTGAATAAATTGTTGATACTACAGAATTAAAATATTATAGAAATTCTCTTATAGTAGAAACAAATCATTGATCAGCATAAAAGGAAAAATATGTATCTCTATGCTTGCAGATTATCTAGGCCTGGGATGGTCAACTATCAGATTTCATTTATTTAGTGTAAAATATCAGGATGAAACAATCAATTTAGAGCCTGGGGCAATATAAAGAAATCTGCTGATCAACTGTCCAGTAGAAGACAAAATAGTTGTATATCTTAAAAAAAAAAATGCATGGATTGTTTTTCACATATAATGGTGTATGCAAAAATACAGCAAATTATTGCTGATAAAATTTGTAAAATGCAAAAAAAAATTATATTATGTTTTACCATTTGTCCATGTATAAAGAAATATGAACTTTTTAACATGTGATTTGTTTTCGATTCATAGTGAGTTTTTACAATGTTTTTTAAATTACTTTTGTTTTTCTAAACAAATTAATGGTGTTACGAGCAGTTTGTACTCAAATGTGACAGATCCACTTTAACTCATTGTTAAAGTTAATCATCAATTATTATGCTTGCATGGGATGTATGTACATTAATATTATATTTCTATTTGCAGGAAAAAAAATATTCATACTCGCATCACAAAAAATGGAAAATGCTGAAGATTTTCTCTTTTTTTTACTTTATCGATGAAGTCAGAACATCAGCATCTTTTATTCTGACCAGATTTTGTCTCTGATGAAGTTACTTGTCTGAAAACAAAATAAAACAAATAAGAAAATCCATTTCACTATAAAGTGGATTTACTTTTAGAAATATACTATTCTGCATAAATTTGAATTAAATACTTAAATAATTCAAGTATACAAAGAACTTCTTCCTTCAGTAGATATTGCTAAGAATCGTTATGTGAATCATGGTTTTCTGGAGGAAATCTATTGACACTGATGTGCGGTTACATACAATGAAATATATTCATTTATATTTATACATGTGATTATATGTGACAAATATAAAGCGACCACTGTAAGATCTGTTGATATATTTTTATATGACAACATATGATACCGCACTCAATAATTTAAGTAATTGCTCTATTTAATAAATAATTAAGTTTGCAAATATGGTTATATTTAATTTGATATATGCAAACAAGTGAGAAGATACTACAACAATACGTTTTCAATTTTTGTTTTTTGTACTTTTCCAAGAAATCTTCCAGATAGCAATCTGGGCTCTCAAATATATAAATGCAGTTAAGCAGTATTACTATTAAGTAAGTCAGACTTTGTAGGGGTTTATTTATACATGCATGGATTATCGTTGGTTGTCATATATATATCATTTCCAGAAAACTTATTGTTGTAGTATCTTCTCACTTTTTTGCATATATCAAATTAAATATAACCATATTTGCAAAATTAATTATTTATTAAATAGAGCAATTACTTAAATTATTGAGTGTGGTATCATATGTTGTCATATGTTTGTTTTGAAGTAAAAGGGCTACCTTGATACCTTGCACCGATACGGATAAAAGAGTGCCTGTACATATAATTATTGTGATATATTTTTATAATTCCTACTTTCATAATGAAAAATATATAGAACACATTTTAGGAAAAATAGATATAACTGAGAATGAAAATAAACTATAATTAGCAATTAGCTACAACAAAATAGAGGCATATTCATAGATATAGACATGTACTAGTCAATACCATCGAAATTTGGTCATTCGGAAGAGTCCAAATTTCAGAATTCTTTACAAACCAAAAACAAACTAATTGGAAACAAATTAAAACAATTTACTTCTGATCCATTTGCTTTCATAAGGATAACAAATTAGTGACTTATTACTAAGCAACTGAAATAGCAATATAAAGAACAAGAGCTTTTTCTTAAAAAGCTTCCTAGTGTGGTATTCTTACTTGGGATTTTCATTTTACGGATACCAAATTAGGGGCTATCTACTAAAATGAACAGCTCTCTAATTTGTTACTTATTTGTGGGATTACCATTTTTAAGGATATTAAATTAGTGCGCTTTCCTATTTGGTGCGCTTAAATATAGCAATCCAAATTTGGCAATCCAATAAACAGATAACAAATTGAGGAGTTTTCTAATGAACAACTTAATACCAAATTAAGAAGAAATAAAGCCCTTTTATTAATTTTGATCTTTTGGCTGTGTTTAGTAGTTATATCCCTAATGTGGTACCCAATACATCGGGGAGCTATCTGCTAACTATGGTTCTAATTAGGTACTCTTTGGAATGATGGCAATAATGACGTCCGAATTTTGTTTGTTTTAATTTTGTCATTTACAAATTTCAGACAAACAGAAATTCGAACATTAACAAATTTAAACTCAGTGATCACAATGGGCTGCGATGACGTAATGCTGCACGCTACACTCCTACGTTAAATGCAATGCCGAGGAACTACGGGGATCCACCTTGCAACGGAGGTTTGCCTCATGATATTGGCACCTGAAAAGTGGTTAGCTGCAGTGACTCCGATGCCCCCATTTTATAAGGAGAAAACCAAGACTTGCAAAACAAGCTGCAAGTAATTAAAAAGGCTAAGGTCACAGAACTACAGCACACACAAAAAAAGTATGAATAAGTACTGACAACGTGAAAAATCTTTGGGTGTGTTCTGTGGTCGGGAGAGAAGCCTGGGAGTAGTATTAGGGGCATATGCAGATGTTTATACTCCGAGTAACCTAAAGGAAGGAAAAATCTCCCATAAAGACAATATTTGGTATAATACAACAGAGATTATTATTAATATTATGATATTTATATAGCACCATCAAATTCCGCAGCGCTTTACAATGGGTGGACGAACAGACATGTAGTTGTAACCAGACAAGTTGGACACACAGCAACAGAGGGGTTGAGGGCCCTGCTCAATGAGCTTACATGCTAGAGGGAGTGGGGTAAAATGACACAAAAAGGTAAGGATAGTATTAGACTAGTGACAATTGCAGAAGAGGAATCAGTCAGGAGCTATTAACAGTTTAATTGATACGCTTTTATGAATAAGTGGGTTTTTAACTATTTTTTGAAGGAGTGGAGACTGGGTGAGCATCTAACGGAGGAGGGAAGCGAGTTCCACAGGAACAGTGTAGCCCTCGAGAAATCTTGAAGGCAAGCATTGGAGGTGAGAGTACGGACAGAAGATAGACGTAAGTCTTCAGCAGATCGTAAGGGCCTAGACGGCATACTTGTGTATAAGGGAGGATAGATAGGTGGGAGCAGCATTATGTAGCGATTTGAAAGCAAGAACCAGAATTTTAAATTGAGCTCTATATTTTATAGGAAGCCAATGTAGGGACTGACCGAAGGGTGTGGCATGGGAGGTGTGGGCGGATAGGAAGATGAAAGTAGAAAGAAAGGGAAAACGAAAACTGAAGAGAAAATGCTCTAAATCACCAAGTGTGTATCACTCCAAATCACACAAATAAAATTGACAATAAAATATACAATATGGTGAGAGCAAAATGTATGGTGAATAAACCAGTATGTGAATAAAAAACATGCAATATTACCATGTATCTTTATATCCTAAAAATATAAAACACAAGACATAGTATAGCCTGTATAATGAATTAAAACAAGAATGGAGAAGAAATAATCTCACTAACAATTCGCTGAGCCTATGGAAGTGGCTCAGACTTATAGCGCCTTTTTAGATAATGTGTGGGACCAAAAGTGCTGGATGTAATGTAGAAGCTTCACTGCAAATCCTCAATTTCCCTCTTGGATGGTTAACATACGCCAAAAAAAAGGTGTAGGTGCAGGAACAAAATCTTTATTTGTACAAAACAGCATAAAAATGGATCTCCAATAGATAAAGTGCAAGTGGATAGGAAGATGAGCCTAGCTGCCGCATTCATTATGGACTGTAACGGCGCTAGTTGGGAGCACGTAAGACCACTGAGAAGTGGATTACAGTAGTCGAGGCGAGAAAGGACAGTGAAATGGACCAACACCTTAGTCGCATCTGGCGTTAAGTAGGGGAAGATGCGCGCAATGTTTTTGAGATGGAAATGACAGGATTTGGCGATAGATTGAACATGAGGCTTGAAGGAGAGGTCGGAGTCAAAGAGAACACCTAGGCAGCGAGCCTGTGTGGTGGAGATGATGGTAGCACCGTTGACTTGGAGGAAGACAGACACAGAAGTAACAACACTTGTGGGAGGAAAGACCAGAATTTCAGTTTTGGTCAAGTTTAGTTTAAGGAAGTGGGTAGCCATCCAGTTAGAAATAGCAGAGAGGCAGTCAGAGACACTAGTCCAACCAAGGTCTGTTTATTCTAATCTTTCTGAGTTTATCAGGCAATCCTCATCTCTGGCAGGTGCTGGCTTCTTCTTCGAATTGAAGAAAGAGGGTGATCTCAGAAACTGTATAGACTATAGGGATCTGAACAAGATCACGGTGTGGAACGTATATCCAATTCCACTTATCACGGAGCTTTTTGAGTGCCTAAAAGGTTCCAAGTGGTTCACTAAACTGGATCTCAGGGGTGCGTATAACCTGGTCAGAATAAGAGAACAAGACTAGTGGAAAATAGCTTTCAACACTCGTAGTGGCCACTATGAATATTTAGTGATGCCCTTCGGCCTGTGTAACGCTCCTGCTGTCTTCCAGGACTTTATCAATGATGTCTTCCGATATTATTTGCATGTATGTGCTGTAGTGAATCTGGACAGCATATTGGTATACTCCCCTGATATAGAAACATGTCAGCTCAGTACTAAAAAAATGCTAGAAAATGGTCTGTATTGCAAGTTAGTGAAGTGCCTCTTCGATCAGACCTCTGTGAAATTCTTGGGGTACATAATTTCTGATAAGGGTTTCAGTATGGACCCTAGGAAACTGGAAGCCATGAAAACATGGCACTTCCACAGGGACTTAACCCCTTAAGGACACATGACATGTGTGACATGTCATGATTCCCTTTTATTCCAGAAGTTTGGTCCTTAAGGGGTTAAGGCCATACAAAGGTTCGTGGGTTTCACTAACTACTACAGAAAATTCATGAAGAATTTCTCCTCTGTAGTAGCCCCAATAACCAAGATGACCAAAAAAGGGGTTAATCCCCATGCTTGAAGTTCTTAAGCTCTTGAGGCTTTTGAAACACTTAAAGAGGCGTTTACATGAGGCCTGTTTTGCACCACTCTGACCTGTTGCTGCCCTTTTGTCAAAGTTGACGCTTCTGAGTCAGGTGTCGGTGCAATACTTTCTCAGAGAAAAACCCACAACGATCCTCTTCACCCATGTTTTTTCTCCAAGAAACTGTCTGATGCAGAGAAAAAACTGATGTGGGGAACAAGGAATTACTGGCCATAGTTTTGGCATTTAAAAGTTGGAGACACCTACTGAAAGGTTCCAGATACCCTATCCTGGTGATAACAGACCACAAGAACCTCTCCTACATAGCCGAGGCCAGGCGTCTGTCTTCTCGCCAGGCTGGTTGGTCCTTATTTGTGTCTCAGTATACCATAACATACAGACCTGATTACTGCAATGTTAAGGCAAATGCTATATCCAGGCAACATGAACCACTGGAGGTCAACCCCTCCCCTCCAGAACCCATAGTCACTTCCACCAACATTATTGCAGCTACACACTTGGTTATCTCTTCCCTCTTTCTAGATAAGGTGAAGAGATATCAAAGTCAAGCACCGCCTAAAACACCTACAGGTTTTTTGTTTGGACAGGGAAGGGACAGGAAAAAAGTAATGACATTATTTCATAGGTCCAAGCGGGACACCCAGGCATCACAAAAATATATGCTAACATAACAAGACAGTTCTGGTGGCATTCTGTTAGGAAGGATGTCAAAGAGTCCGTTATGGCTTGTCAAATTTGTAGTCAGGCTATGTCTACCACAAGCAAGCCAGCAGGTCTCCTTATGCCCCTCTCAGTACCCAAGATGCACCTGTCCATGGACTTTATAGTGGACCTTCCCCCCTAGGAAGGTTACACGGTCATTCTGATGGTGACCAATAGGTTCTCTAAGATGGATCACTTTGTTCCTCTAAAGAAGCTTCCTTCTGCTGCGCAATTAGCGGAGGTCTTCGCAAAAAGAAGTATTCCAACTTCATGGCATACCCATCAATATTGTCACTGACAGGGGCCCCAGTTCATCTCACCTTTCTGGAGGGGTTTCTGTACTGAAATGGATATATACGCCTCTGTGTTCCGTCCATGAAGTTGGCACCGAAATATATTGGGCCTTATAATGTCTTGCACGGGGTTAATCCTGTCTCTTACACTCTGGACTTTCCTCCGTCCCTGAGCATCCCCAATACGTCCCCTTCTGAATTCCCTCCTTTGTAACCGGTATTCAAGGCCTCTTAGACGCCCCGGCCCTGTCAGTGCCGACTCCGGAGGAGCGTCCCTGGGTATCTGCCTCTGATTTGAACACCCTTCGTCTTGTTAGGGCCTTCCATGCTCATTTTCGCCGCTCGCAGTGACCTTGCTTACCTCATCCCAACGAGCGGCGTCATCTGGTCCCTGTCTTCAGACTGGCAGAGTGTCTGACGCTGAACGCTCCAGAGCAGCTTCCTTATATGTGTGCTGCACCCAGTCATGTGACCCTGCACACAGTGCTAACCTCAGAGACCACAAGGGAGGGAAGAAACTCCTCCCACATGTTGTGGATAACACTAATTGGAGGTTAGCCAATCAGACACACCCTGTGTGTATATAAGCTAACCCCTCCCTTGCCTCAGTGCCCTGTTGTGGTCTTTGGTTTACCATTGAGCGTTGCACTTGTTATTTGGATTTCCTGGTCACTGATATTTGGCTTTGTCTCTTGTTATTCCGTCTCTCTGTTTCCCTTGATCTCGGCTTGTGTTTTGACTATCCCTTTTTGCATAATCTGACCATGCTAAGGATCGGTATTGCAATTCTCTCTACTCTGTCCTGTCTGCATGAACATTACAGCCAGATTGGTTACGTTACCTTTGAGACCGTATGGTAGCCCATGAATGAGAATTACCCCCATGATGGCATACCATTTGCAATAGTAGACAACCCAAGGTATTGCAAATAGGGTATGTCCAGTCTTTTTAGTAGCCACTTGGTCACAAACACTGGCCAAATTTAGTGTTAATATTTGTTTGTGTGTGAAAAATGCAAAAAACAAATTTAAATGCCAATTTTGGCCAGTGTTTGTGACAAAGTGGCTTCTAAAAAAGACTGGACAGGACTGGACTGGACCCATTTGCAATACCTTGGGTTGTCTACTATTGCAAATGGTATGCCATCAGGGGGGTAATTTTCATTCCTGGGCTACCATATGGTCTCAAAGGCAACGTAACCAATCTTGCGAATGTTAATGTGAAAAAACTGAAATGCAAGCCTTATATTTGGCTCTGTAACTTTTGTAAACACCATAAAACCTTTGCATGAGGGGTACTGTTATACTCTGGAGACTTTGCTGAACACAAATATTAGTGTTTCAAAACAATAAAAGTGTTTCAAAACAATAAAACGTATCACAACAATATCATAGAATTATTATATATCTTGAAAAAGACCCGGCAGGGTCGAAACGTCGATTGATTTTTGTACACCATATATGAATTAATAAAGAACCAATTTTTCTACTAGCACGAAGACCTGTGAGTGCATTTTGATTTTTTATTTATCTGCCTGTATATTTGACGCCAGCAATTTGCACCCAGGCATATTAGACACAAGTAATTGTCTTTGGAGGAGAGTGCCAAGCTTCCACTTGTGTATATATATATATATATATATATATATATATATATATATATATATATTATTTTTTAAATGTATTTACATATTTATGTATTTTATATTATATATAAATATATATAATTATAATTATTTAATCAATATCATTCTACGTGTATTTTGATATTAATATATATAATTATATATATATATATATATATATATATATATATTAATATTAAAATACACTTAGTGTATGTGTATGTCATGCCAATTGTTTCCAAAAAAACGGGTGCAATACCAGGGCTGTTTATCCATAAATACAAATTGATGTGGCTGCACTCACGGATGTTGCTTTTAAAACTTAACTTTTATTCGGTTCCATCAAACAGATCGACATTTCAGTCCAACATGTGGACTTTCATCAGGATCATATGAACGTTACCAAAATTATCACATATGTATGAATGCATTAATTGTAATGAAAGTGATTAACTCACCCCTGGTGCTGTGAATGTGAAAAACCGGCGTCCTTCCCGGCGGAGTGCGCATGTGCCGCGGTATCTCCGCCCATTGGTGTGACGTAATCACGCACGTTGCCGTCGTTGCCATGGAGGCGCGGCTTCACTAAAGTGTAACCATGGCAATAATAGACGCACAACAAACACCCCGTGTGAATAAAGACAATTAGAATAGCTGCTGCAAATTCAGTAGCTGTGGTTCCATCTTAACTAGATCGAAAGTAAAAAGATTGGTGTAGTGTGGATACAGATAATGTATACTGTCATTAAAGTGACTAGTGACATAAGTGTCTCATTATACTATGTGGTCAATATAGTAAGGCAACACATTAAGGTTGCTATTAAAGTGACAAGTGCATACTTAATAGAGTGTCCTATATACAAATCACAGTGTCTTAAAGTGCCAATGTGGTTAAAAACAACGAAGTGCAAAGTGCCATAAGTGCAAACCTATTAACATTCTATATATGCATATTAAATACTACATATTAAAAAAAACCTATTGAGGGCTGTGAGGAATCTGAAACATTCTATATATTTTTGATTGCTTAATCCAACTGCAAAAGTCCAATTCTATGTCCATAGTAGTGGATACTGCTAATAGGTATATCATACCTCAATATATCTTATTTCCATTTCATTTTGATTCTACTCTATACTAGCCCACAACTGTATAAAAATAATCTATATACATGAAATTATCATACACTATATACACTAAAACAAATACCTATCAAGTATAATGCAAGCAGGGCCTAAAAGCTCTCAGGTTCACAAAAAAGAATGCAGAGATAGTGATTCATTAAGACCTCTTGGGGAGACAGTATCTAGTTCGTATATCCAAAATGCTTCTTTATTTAAAAGCATCTTCCCCCGGTCACTTCCTCTTCTTGACAATGGGATGTGGTCAATTGCCACAAATAAAATAAAGCGTCCATTAAATCATTTTTGTCAGTTATGAATAAAGACGCAGTGAGGTATATGCAACAAGACCATAGCAAGAGACAAAATATCTCAAGGCAGCAGAGGAAGATCATCAAAGATTTGGCAGAGGATCCAACGATCATAATACGGTCAGCGGACAAAGGTGGCGGAATTGTGATAATGGATTACATTCACTATACCACGGAGCTGAAATCACAACTATCATATCGGAACACCTATATGCCGTTGAATGGAGACCCTACAAGAAGTATCCAGATCAAAATCGATGAGATCTTAACTATGGGCCTAGCAGCTGGCTACATAGACTTAGAGCTGCGCCATTACCTCACTAAACCTTATCCACGAACACCTATAATCTACACGATTCCCAAAATACACAAGGATCCCACTAGACCACCAGGACGTCCTATAGTCTCGGCAATAGGAGGCATCCTAGAGCCCATCGCCAAATGGTTGGACCACCTATTTCAAGGTCCAGTAAAGCAACTGCACACTTGCATTAAAGACACTCCAGCACTTATCTCCAGTATTAAAGGAATACAATATGAAGAACAGAAACCCATCCTCATAACCATGGACGTACAGAGCCTCTACACAATTATCCCACATGATGACGGTGTGGAGGCCATGCGGCAAGTCTTGACAAGATCAACGGTATACCAAGGCCCGCCTATAGAGTTCGTATTAGAACTCCTCACTTTGATTTTACAAAACAACTATTTCAGATTCGAAGACACATGGTACCTTCAAGTGGCGGGTACATCCATGGGGTCAGCAATGGCGCCTATGTACGCCAACGCGTACATGTTCATTTATGAGGAAAGTCAAATACTGGAGCGATACAACAACTGTATTAGAGCATACTACAGATTCATCGATGATGTGTTCATCGTATGGAATAAATCAGTGGAAGAGGCACAGGAGATGGTCCAACATCTTAACCGATTAGGTTCAGGGCGGACATAAGTGCAGCCAAAGTACACTACCTGGATCTTCAGATAGAAGTGGGTACCACTAGCCTCCGATATTCACCATATACCAAGCCGATGGATAGAAATACGATGCTACATTATCAAAGTGCACACCCCAAGTCACTTAAAGATTCCTTACCGAAAGCGCAGTTTCTGAGGGTTATCAGGAACAATTCGGACACATGTGTTATGGAAAACCAGATTACAGAGATGAGAACTAAATTCTTACAAAGGGGCTATGATAGCCGAAACCTTGAGAAAGCGCTCCAAGAAGCAAGTAGTGCACGCGCTCACGAAGATAAGAAGCAGTCCTCAAAAAAAGTTGCAGCTTCAGTTAGGAAAAATTGGAAGATTTTAACAAGTGATGAAACACTCCCAAGTGAATTCAAAACAACACCACTGGTTTGCTACAGAAGAAATACAAATTTAAAAGACCTTTTTAAATATTCATTTATAAAACCATCTTCCTTTCTACATTTCGGTTTCTCAGACTGTCGGTATGCACAGTTTATTAGGTTTATCTAGGGGCATATCTTGCACATCACTTCATCTAGACTTCAGATCGTCTTCCAATTGGTTTTAAATCTTTTAAGTTTCACTTATTTCCACGCACGCGCACTTACTGGAGGTTTCCATGGTAACTTGACGCTCACTCACTACCTCTATGGGTCGCGCACTTTTGACGTCATCATCTAGCTACGCACGTTGCACGCTACACCGCAATCATCACACAGCGGTTACACATGACTCTGGGGCAGCACGGTCACGTTAGGGTAAGTAATCACCTCTTAATTACCTTTGTTATAGAAAGACACTGTTTTAAGTTTTACGTCATCTTGATAAAGACCTGCGGGTCGAAACGTCGATTCTCTTGTACACGGATAAATAACCTTTTTTCACCAAGACCTTTGGAGTGCTCTGTCTCATCATTTCCTTATATATATATATATATATATATATATATATTTTTTTTTTTATTTTTTTTTTTATTTTAAACAGTTTTAAAACTTTTTTTTTTTAGGCAGCAGGGGGAGTACCTGTCATTCCAGGCACTCCCTCTGCTGGCAATGTTGTGGAGAACCTCGCGATCACATGGCCCAGGACGGCCGGAACGGCAGCAGGGGGACTCCATGGGATGCCAGGTGAGTCCACCCACCACGATTGCCGGTGTGGGATCGCCAGCAAGCGAGTAAGTGAATAGGATGGCCGGGACATGCTTTTCACGTTAGGGTAAGTAATCACCTCTTAATTACCTTTGTTATAGAAAGACACTGTTTTAAGTTTTACGTCATCTTGATAAAGACCTGCGGGTCGAAACGTCGATTCTCTTGTACACGGATAAATAACCTTTTTTCACCAAGACCTTTGGAGTGCTCTGTCTCATCATTTCCTTATATATATATATATATATATATATATATATATATATATATAAAAAAACCCAATAATCTTGCACTCCACCTGATCCGTAGTCCAATGCCCGGTGCTTGTCAGCCAAAATACAACGGAAGATTCAAAGATAGCACTCCAGGGACTTGATAAAATGTAACTTTTATTTTACTCACTAAAACATCAAAGGTGTCAACGTTTCAGCTTGATCCCCTCAAGCTTTCGTCAGGACATACTGTGCAGACAAATAAACCCACATATATACCATACAGATAACGATAACTCACCACACTTGTGAAGCCTCTGACTCCATGGTCATCACCATGGTGACATATATCAACAATAATAAAAGTGCAACCATACACATAGATCGTGCAATTAAAAAATATTCAATTAGACTATTTTACGCTAGGGGAATCAATTACTTAAACATTAGTCACACTGGCAGCATTGAATAGTAACTACTGCAATGAATATCCTTCATAATGTATAAACTGGACTCATAGAAAGCAGGGCTGAAAACCAACAGGAATACTAGAGACTCTGAGAAAGTTCAGACAAAACTAATCGAAAAACATTCAATTAAACTATTTTACGCTAGGGGAATCAATTACTTAAACATTAGTCACACTGGCAGCATTGAATAGTAACTACTGCAATGAATATCCTTCATAATGTATAAACTGGACTCATAGAAAGCAGGGCTGAAAACCAACAGGAATACTAGAGACTCTGAGAAAGTTCAGACAAAACTAATCGAAAAACATATTTAAACATCATTATAAGGGCATATGTCCCACTGGAATTCACTCCACAGAAGATTGCTAGGATAGGGGTAGATCGCCTAACTGATTCCAAAATAGACTTCACAATTAAACTCACTGGAGATTGGCCAGTTATTAGATAATAATAACTACTAATGATCTCAAAATTGATCACAATGGCCACATAGAACGGTAACTGATGCACTATATTCGATTTCTTAGTATATACAACGGACTCCAACAAAGCCAATACGAGATAACAAGATAATCTAACAAAAGGGTGACACACCAATGCATGAGCACCTGTATCACCAGAGTTAACAAAATCAAAGTTGTTTAAGATAGGGGTGGATCACCTAAGTGGTTCCAAATAGACTACCCAATTAAACTAATACTGACTAGTGTAGTTACTAGAAATAAACTAGATACTCCTAATATGAAATACTAAACAGAGCTGCAACTGTCTCATATAGTAAAAACCCATACATTTCAAACCTCTGTATCATCATCATAATGAGTTACAATTCTGAGGCACATGGAAACTATTAAGATTTTTCAAAGTAATGAAGGTCCTGTGCCAGTGCCACTATGGACAAAAGGGAGGATTGCCTATCCCCCAGGGTGGGCATCCACATCCCGCCCCATATTCGTGACATATTCCAGGATCAACATAGTTATGAGAGAAAACATGGTTATGAGAGAAACATAGGTATGTATGCCTATCCCACAGGGTGGGCATCACATACCCCATCTCCAAAAAAGATTAATTGGATAGCACAGAAAATGAAAAATTATAAAAATGCAGTCAAGGTATATTTCTCATTCAGACCCTCAGGGTATACTGTTCTCAGAGTTCTGATCCAATATAGTTCACGTTGTAGTAACATTTTCTTGCGGTCCCCTCCCCTCCTGGGTGGAGGTACATGGTCGATTGCCATGAGTTTCAGAGTCGGTAGAGTGTGGCCTCTCTCCAAGAAATGTTTGGCCACCGGTAAGTCTGATTTCTGATCCCTATACGCCACTCGTATGTTGGATCTATGATTGCGAATACGTTCGCGCAAGGGCAGGTCCGTCTTGCCAATATAAGTAAGTCCACAGGGACAAGTAAGCCTGTATATTACATAATCAGTGGTGCAGGTTAGCCGATGCCTAATGATGTACTTTTTTCCTGTATGAGGATGAGCAAAGAATTTTCCCGATAACATGTGTCCGCAAGTGACACAACCTAAGCACTTATAACAGCCCAGATTTATAGAGCCTTGTTTCTGCTCGTAACAGTGTATAGGATCTGTCTTAACTAACAAGTCTTTCAGATTTCGATTTCTCCTATAACACATCATAGGTGATTGGCGAAATGGTTCTGGTAAAGAAGTGTCGTTCCTCAAAATTCTCCAATTTCTATCAATCATCCGTTTGAATTTTGGAGATGCTGTAGTGTAAGTGGTTGGAAAAACCAGTCTCCTTGTTGATACAGTGTTTGACTCGACTTGTGTTGAGTAGCACCTATCTAAGGCTTTATGGAGTGTCTGTTCACTGTAACCCCGTTGGTGAAACTTATCCCACATTAGTTTCAATTGTTCCTCCGCTTTACTGGGATCTGAGTTGTTCCTCATCACCCTCAAAAATTGTGAATATGGTAAGGATTGTTTGAGGGCATTGGGATGGAAACTATTCGCCTGAAGTAAAGTGTTGCGGTCCGTAGTCTTGGAGTAGAGTGTATATGCCAACTTGGTACCTTCTCTAATGATCCGTACATCCAGAAAATCCACTGAAAGCGGGTCTGCTGTCATAGTGAGTTCTACATTCGGTGTACAAGAATTGATATATTGGACCATAGATTCTGCAGTGCTGTTGTCTCCCTTGATGATCATGAAAATGTCATCGATGTAGCGACCGTATAGTAAAATAATATCTTGAAATGGCTCCAATATATATTGAGTTTCAAATTCAAACATGAATCCATTCGCATACATTGGAGCCATGGCCGCTCCCATAGATGTTCCTGCTGACTGCCTGAACCAATCAAATTCAAAACGAAAATAGTTCTGAGTCAGAACCAATTCCAGAATTTGCATAACGTATTCGATTGGGGGGCCCCTGTATTTGTCTGAAGATGAAAGAATCCGTTCCATGGCTTGGACTCCCCCTGAGTGGGGTATGATAGTGTATAAGCTCTTCACATCACACGTAACTAGTGATGTCAGCCCAACTGGTAAGGAAATCTTGGAAATCATATCAATGAAACTTGGAGTATCCTTGATGTATGTTGAAAGGTTTTGAATCGTTTCCTTAAATAGGAAATCCAGCCATTTAGCCAGTGGTTCTAGGATGCCTCCCACCGCCGACACAATTGGTCTCCCAGGAGGGTCCTGAAGGTTCTTATGCACCTTGGGGAGTGTATAGATTACTGGGGTCCTCGGGTTTGGTTGATGTAAAAATTCCCAGAGGTCCTGATCGATAAAATTCTGTTCCAGACCCTTCAGTAGAATGGCGTCAATTAAAAGTTTCACTTGAAGCGTAGGATCGCCTTTCAATTTCAGATAAGTCTGGGAATCAGATAATTGTTGGATAATTTCCAATCTATATTTAGCATAGTCTTGAATAACGATTCCCCCGCCCTTGTCTGCTGATCTAATAACAATGTCTTTGTCCATAGCCAAAGACTTAATGATCTGTCGATCCATTTTGGAACAATTTGAATGGTAGGAATGAGTAACTTTTAGATGGTCCGTTGTTTCCTTTTGTACAGACCTTAAAAAACTTTTTATAGAGGCTTGATTCGGCAGGGGATCAAAGGTACTTTTCCTCTTAAACCTTATTTCATCAGAGGGAGTGGTTTGGTTTTTAAAGAAATCCTTAAGTCGCAACGATCTCCCAAACTTATACAATTCAACTTCCCAGTCTAGTGGGTTAGGTTTGGCAGTGGGGACAAAAGACAAGCCCTTACTCAGCAAAGTAATTTCAGCCACTGTCAATACTCTGGATGATAAATTGAAGATAGGTATTACCTCCTCTGTCGTGGTGGTCTCCCTCTTGCCCCAGAAGGTGCGTCCCTTCTGACCTCGTCTGGTGATTGTCCTCCTTCTGACGTAATACCTTTGCTCTGATGTCTGGTTTGTATCCCCTGACTGGCAGGGTTTGGAACCTCTAAAAAAGATTGTGCTTGAAAGTTGTTGGCCCCCCTATCCCAACTGCTGCGATCAGATTCCGAGCTGGAGTTTCCTGAAGTTTGATCAATAGTATAATGTCTAGGTTTGCGAATAGGTCTTCTTTTCCTCGCAAATCTAGGTAGATCACTGGTGCCGCTAAGCCACCTATAAACTCTGTGCTCCTTGTAATCTGCTGCCACTTTATCTTGCTTATCCTTTTTGAATCTAATAAGATCCGTCTTATAACTCTTTACATTATTTTCCAATTTTAGCAATGTAGAGGTAGCTTCTGAACTTGCCAGCAATAATGCCTGTCTTGTTTCCAATTCAGTAATCCTCCTTCTGATTTGAATCAGATCTTCCTTCACATCCTCAATGATCACTAGCATCAAGTCCAATGAACATTTGTTTAGGACTGAAATCCACTTTTTACAGACAGCTGGTTTCAATCTACCAATCGTGGGTACATTACTAACCCTGAAGCCTCTCGGAATCTGAAGTTTCCGGTGGTAATCAGATAAAAATAAACCGTGAAGGTCCAAATCTGTTTCTCTCTTTTTTAATTTCAACAATTCAAAATAAATATATTAAAGATATTATTTTACTATACGGTCGCTACATCGATGACATTTTCATGATCATCAAGGGAGACAACAGCACTGCAGAATCTATGGTCCAATATATCAATTCTTGTACACCGAATGTAGAACTCACTATGACAGCAGACCCGCTTTCAGTGGATTTTCTGGATGTACGGATCATTAGAGAAGGTACCAAGTTGGCATATACACTCTACTCCAAGACTACGGACCGCAACACTTTACTTCAGGCGAATAGTTTCCATCCCAATGCCCTCAAACAATCCTTACCATATTCACAATTTTTGAGGGTGATGAGGAACAACTCAGATCCCAGTAAAGCGGAGGAACAATTGAAACTAATGTGGGATAAGTTTCACCAACGGGGTTACAGTGAACAGACACTCCATAAAGCCTTAGATAGGTGCTACTCAACACAAGTCGAGTCAAACACTGTATCAACAAGGAGACTGGTTTTTCCAACCACTTACACTACAGCATCTCCAAAATTCAAACGGATGATTGATAGAAATTGGAGAATTTTGAGGAACGACACTTCTTTACCAGAACCATTTCGCCAATCACCTATGATGTGTTATAGGAGAAATCGAAATCTGAAAGACTTGTTAGTTAAGACAGATCCTATACACTGTTACGAGCAGAAACAAGGCTCTATAAATCTGGGCTGTTATAAGTGCTTAGGTTGTGTCACTTGCGGACACATGTTATCGGGAAAATTCTTTGCTCATCCTCATACAGGAAAAAAGTACATCATTAGGCATCGGCTAACCTGCACCACTGATTATGTAATATACAGGCTTACTTGTCCCTGTGGACTTACTTATATTGGCAAGACGGACCTGCCCTTGCGCGAACGTATTCGCAATCATAGATCCAACATACGAGTGGCGTATAGGGATCAGAAATCAGACTTACCGGTGGCCAAACATTTCTTGGAGAGAGGCCACACTCTACCGACTCTGAAACTCATGGCAATCGACCATGTACCTCCACCCAGGAGGGGAGGGGACCGCAAGAAAATGTTACTACAACGTGAACTATATTGGATCAGAACTCTGAGAACAGTATACCCTGAGGGTCTGAATGAGAAATATACCTTGACTGCATTTTTATAATTTTTCATTTTCTGTGCTATCCAATTAATCTTTTTTGGAGATGGGGTATGTGATGCCCACCCTGTGGGATAGGCATACATACCTATGTTTCTCTCATAACCATGTTTTCTCTCATAACTATGTTGATCCTGGAATATGTCACGAATATGGGGCGGGATGTGGATGCCCACCCTGGGGGATAGGCAATCCTCCCTTTTGTCCATAGTGGCACTGGCACAGGACCTTCATTACTTTGAAAAATCTTAATAGTTTCCATGTGCCTCAGAATTGTAACTCATTATGATGATGATACAGAGGTTTGAAATGTATGGGTTTTTACTATATGAGACAGTTGCAGCTCTGTTTAGTATTTCATATTAGGAGTATCTAGTTTATTTCTAGTAACTACACTAGTCAGTATTAGTTTAATTGGGTAGTCTATTTGGAACCACTTAGGTGATCCACCCCTATCTTAAACAACTTTGATTTTGTTAACTCTGGTGATACAGGTGCTCATGCATTGGTGTGTCACCCTTTTGTTAGATTATCTTGTTATCTCGTATTGGCTTTGTTGGAGTCCGTTGTATATACTAAGAAATCGAATATAGTGCATCAGTTACCGTTCTATGTGGCCATTGTGATCAATTTTGAGATCATTAGTAGTTATTATTATCTAATAACTGGCCAATCTCCAGTGAGTTTAATTGTGAAGTCTATTTTGGAATCAGTTAGGTGATCTACCCCTATCCTAGCAATCTTCTGTGGAGTGAATTCCAGTGGGACATATGCCCTTATAATGATGTTTAAATATGTTTTTCGATTAGTTTTGTCTGAACTTTCTCAGAGTCTCTAGTATTCCTGTTGGTTTTCAGCCCTGCTTTCTATGAGTCCAGTTTATACATTATGAAGGATATTCATTGCAGTAGTTACTATTCAATGCTGCCAGTGTGACTAATGTTTAAGTAATTGATTCCCCTAGCGTAAAATAGTTTAATTGAATGTTTTTCGATTAGTTTTGTCTGAACTTTCTCAGAGTCTCTAGTATTCCTGTTGGTTTTCAGCCCTGCTTTCTATGAGTCCAGTTTATACATTATGAAGGATATTCATTGCAGTAGTTACTATTCAATGCTGCCAGTGTGACTAATGTTTAAGTAATTGATTCCCCTAGCGTAAAATAGTCTAATTGAATATTTTTTAATTGCACGATCTATGTGTATGGTTGCACTTTTATTATTGTTGATATATGTCACCATGGTGATGACCATGGAGTCAGAGGCTTCACAAGTGTGGTGAGTTATCGTTATCTGTATGGTATATATGTGGGTTTATTTGTCTGCACAGTATGTCCTGACGAAAGCTTGAGGGGATCAAGCTGAAACGTTGACACCTTTGATGTTTTAGTGAGTAAAATAAAAGTTACATTTTATCAAGTCCCTGGAGTGCTATCTTTGAATCTTCCGTTATATATATATATATATATATATATATATATATACTTAGATCATATATATATTTTTTATTTTAAACAGTTTTAAAACTTTTTTTTTTTTAGGCAGCAGGGGGAGTACCTGTCATTCCAGGCACTCCCTCTCCTTGCAATGTTGTGGAGAACCTCGCGATCACATGGCCCAGGACGGCCGGAACGGCAGCAGGGGGACTCCATGGGATGCCAGGTGAGTCCACCCACCACGATTGCCGGTGTGGGATCGCCAGCAAGCGAGTAAGTGAATAGGATGGCCGGGACATGCTTTGCCGCCCGCCGGTGTTTAGAGCCGGGACCCCAAGGACAGCATAGCACACCCGCCGTCCTTAAGGGGTTAATATCTGTTGAAATATTTTTAAAATTTCCTACTTTACCAAAGACAGTGCATTCTTGTCTGAGAAATTATTAAAACACATATAGGAATAATAGTAATTATGCACTGTAATATCTAGATATAGTTGAGCAAATCTGGAGCAAATTAAAACAAACTATTTCTGTTTTAAATTAGTGACTTATTACTAAGCAGCTGAAACAGAAATAAATAAAGAACAATATTTTTATTTTTTATTTTGCTTTATCAGGTGTTTAGTAGAAAGCGCTCTAATTTGGTATTCCTTTGTTGTATTGCCATTTTAACAATTCCAAATTAGGGGGCCACCTACTAAACACAAATGCTACCTAATTTGGTTCCTGTATGTGGGATTTCCGTTTTACCATTTTGAAGGACATAAAAAGAGGGTGAACAGAAATAAAGAGAAAATAGAAGTGAAAGAAATATAGAACAGTTATAAAGGAAAATAATTGACCTTGTGCTCTAAATATGGTTTTGGGTTTTTTCACTGTATGTTTTATTTTATGCTGGTCTCTAAGTGATCATGGTATTAATATTTATGATGCTGTATATTGCAACAAAATGTTTAATAAGTCATGTAATTATTTATTTGTCTGTTGTATAATATACGAATTTGATTCTTAGGTCCAGTATATTTGTTGTATATTGAAAAAATTGCTTCAATAAAAATCTATAAAAAAAAAAGAGGGTGAACAGATAGCTTTCGCTGTTTGGCATACTTAAATATGGCAATCACAAATAAGGAGTTATCAAATGAACAGCTGAAATACACGACATTAGGAAATATAAAGCCCTTTTATTAATTTTGTCTTTTCAGCTGTGTTTAGTAGTTATCTAACTATTTTGGTACCCTAATGTGGGATTAATGGTTTTAATAGTATCATTAAGGAGCTATCTGCTAAACAATGGCTTCCAAATATTGGTTTGTTTTCATTTCATAATTTACTAACTTCAGATGAACATGCAATTCTGAAAACAATATAAACAGTTTATCTATATCAGCATTATTTGCTTAAGTAAGAATTGTCAGGAATTTAGTATAGTTAAACTGCAACATTGTGCTTCCATGTTGGCTACACTGGGCTTAAATATGACATTCACTTTGAATTCTTGAAAATTCTCACTTTAATAAATAACCCTGTATGTTAGCAAATGTAACATAGATTCATTACAATTGGTATAAGTCAGCTCTTTTTCACTGAGCATTACAGGCTGAGTGCCAAAAGCCCGTTATAGCCACCACTCCAGCCACCTTGGCAATCCACCAAGCCTTGGACATTTAGTCTATCAGCGTCTTACATAAAATAGGAGTGTGAGGTAAGATCATGTTCTCATGGTGCATTATGTTAACATGTTGATATGAGAGCATGCTTGCTTAGGTGGTACGTGCTCTCATATATTTAAAGATATTCTCTCTCTCCCCCTCCTCTATTATACATACTTACAATAAAGAGACACTATGTGTCCTTGTGCTCTCACATTGTCCATTTTACAACTTTTTTTTTTCTACAATTTTATTTTCTGGGTTTGTGGTTATCTCTGTAGCCTGATGGACTTGCTGAGCTTGTTATTATAATGTCCCATGTCTTACAGCATGTTTTGTTGACAGTCTAATAGATTCTTCTAATTAAACCAACAAATACCAACGGTGACATACATTCTTCAATATTCTAGGCCATAGGGCAAGGGTAGGCAACTATCAGCACTCCAGATGCTGTGGACTATAATGAACTTAAAGCAATATTGCTGGTAACACATCAAAGAAGATGTCCATAACATATGGAGTGCTTAAAGTTGCACTAAGATTATTATCAGAATGTAAAACAGGTTTTACCAAGCAAATAGTTCATTGTCTTTTTAAATAACTAGTAAAGGTTCTTACTATATACCCATTGGCTTTTGTTAAAATTCATTAGTTCTCTATCCAATCTCAATTTACTTGTTTTCCAAATGCAATAACTATCTATAGTAAACATTAACCGTTTGCATTCATTTTGAATTTTATCATGTGTAAGAATCAATTAATTAAATGCATTTATAGCGAGAAATTGAGAAACAAATTTCTTATTGGATGAAAAATTGTAGTCATTTTCTATTGTACGTTCATTCATTATTCGTTTATATAACTAAAAGGAGGGAGGTACAAGCTGCAGCTCTTTGTATTAGCTTATTTGAGAATAGAATAGTAAAGTGTACCAGGTCTTTATTATAGTTCAACAGCCTAAACAGAAAATACTTGATCATAACTAAAAGACTAGAAAATGCAGATAGCAATGCAACTAAATAATTTCAATGATCCATATCATAAAACCAATTAAAAACAAGGATTTATAGGTTAATGGCTTTGAACATGATTCATAGAATCACTAACTAAATAATACCCTATGCAAAAGGCATGTCAGTTTACTTTAAAAAACGAAAAACAAACTCACATAATTATCCAACAGCAAAGCTGCAAAATATATAAAGTGTTTCAAAAGAAGTAAGCTTTGCTGCACCTGAGACCTAAATCAGAAAACCATTATGGGTTAACGGACACTGGTATTTAAGATGGATCATAGCAGGACCACCACATTTTTAATACATGTATTTTGGTTGTTTAATATGGAGTGTATTCCCTCCATATCTAATAGAGCACTTACAGCTTAAAATACCTTAAGGACATATACCCTTTTTTTCTAGCTAAACAAACAATTTTGAGGAATATCATTTTTTTGGAAACATCTATGGTGGAAAAATAAAAGGAATTATCCCTTTATGAATGCCACTGTAGATCAAACAGAACTCCTCAATGTTCTTAGAAAACTTCACAGCAAAGACAGAAATCTACATGTGCAGGAAAGAATCAATACATAGAGTAGCACAGTTTAAATTATCCGCAAGAGAGATAGTTAATGATTGCACTCAGTTGCTGTTTAGTAGATAAGGGAGTGCGCTGGATTTTCATTTTTACTGTATTAATTGGCTCCCAGCAGCACCCTATTTATGCATGTTTAGGTGAGTGCAGCCAGCCCCTTGTTTTATCTCTCTATATATATTTGGGAGTCTAGCCAGCTCATTGGTTTTGCACCCCTCCCTGTCACAGGTGCCTCATCCCAGGGCCCTATTTAGCCTTGTACTGCAGAGAACTCGAGATGGAATTTTTCCCCCAAGTAAGTAGTTCATTTAGCAGATATTTGGCTGTTAGAGTAGGACCTGCTAAATATGGGGTACATTGACGTTGTGGCAGGCTTATGCAATGTATGAACATATAATGTAACTAAACCCCCATTATTTTTGCCTAGATTACATGTTTGAAAAAAAAAATCTGTCCACACCAAACTTGCTGTTTAGTAGTTAAGGGAGTGCGCTGGATTTTCATTTTTATTTGATAGTTAGGAGTATCAGGCACTTCATAGGTACTTGATCCCCTTGAAGATTCCTCAATGTAACATGGAATATATATATGTATAAAAAGGACACAAAGTGTGGTGCAGTATATCAAGGGTTAACAAACAATTTATTAGTAGAAAGCTTACAATCAGGACAATTCATGCAAGCCCATCAATAAGAACGGGAACACTTTGTCACTGGATACAAAGTGCTGGTGTGCAAAAGTTCCTACTATAGAAAGTGCTATTGCAGGCAGTCCTTAGGTAAGTATGTTAAATTCCAAAATGGAAATAAAATCAGTTTTAGAATGCATACAATAACTACTGCAAGCCCGTTTCACTTTGCTGGCTGTTGTGCTTCATTCAAGTAAGTAAACTGTTTATTTGTATGCTATATATACACCAACCAAATGACACTTGCCATAGTATATTATGATACTTGGGGACCTATATGTTAAGAGTTTTTAATTAAATTGTAGCTAATAGGGTGGCGGTACGCATTGACGTGAGACGTCACACGTGCTAGAGGTGGGTGTGTCCGGTACGGAGATGAAGAGGACGGGCGTGGAGACAAGTTAACCACGCTGCCGTGTTAATATTGTCCGGCTGGGTGTTGGGGAAACTTGGAGGATTGGAGAGCTAGCGTGGCAATACAGTGGCGCTTGATGCGCATATCGACGGGCGCTGACGGGTGTTGACGGAGTGGAGATCTGCTGAGCGCAGAGCTTCTTTATACATAGAGCAGGAGGGGTTTCCTTTCGGACAAGTGAGGAGAGAAGAAAAAAACCCTCAGAAATCTTTTAAAGAGATACAGGAAGAATTGTGAGTATCACTGAATATACTGCAACATATCAATATATCAACATATCTGCATATAAATATTGGCTTGAGATAAAGCCTGCATATATAACAAGAGGTGATTGGTAATAATCCACAGTTGAATTTTTTTTTTTTTTTTTTTTACCTGGTTGACTGTTTAATTGCTGAAAAAACAGTTGGAAAGAATTTTTTTTCAAGCCACATTTAAGGCATATAATCAATCTAACCAATCTAATCATTTTAAACAAAAGTGACATTGGATAACAATAAGGTGGATTATTCAATTAAAAGTCCGTATGAAGTAGTTGTTAAGAAACAAAATGGCAACTAAAAAAACACTACGGAAAAGAAGAAAGAAACTAAATTAGTTCAGCAAACAGAAAATAGGTTGTCTGGCTTTTTTACAACTCCCATTAAAGATGTGCAGGAACAGAAAATTGAATGCACGACACACCCGGCTAATCCCTCCAATATTAACTTGGAAACTCCAACTGTCCAAATGCCATTACAACCTCAAGTAACTGCTTCAATCAGCATACAAGACCAACTTAAACAATTGTTGGAGCTACAACTCAATATATTAAAACAAGATATGCTTGTAAGCTTTAATGACATTAAACAAGACATCAAAAATGTTACAGTATCAGTGGTAGAAGTAGAAAAAAAACTTGAAATGTTTGGGACTCAAATAAAAACAATCAAGATAAAAATGCAGTCTTTAACAAACAAAGCTGATAACCTTGAAAAAAAATAGCAGCTTTGGAAGATAGATCAAGAAAAAGCAATATAAGAATCAGAGGGGTTTCTGAAGAAATTACTAATGAAAAATGTAAAGAATATCTATGCAATTTATTTAAAGAGGTTCTTCCTGAAATGCCTACAGTTGACCACCAAATAGAAAATTTCCATCAAATTCACAAACCTAATACAATTGCTTCACATCTTCCAAGAGATGTGATAGTGAGCCTTTGCTCAATATCAGTAAGAGACAATCTAATGAAAGCCAGCCGCATAAAACCTCGAACAAACCTTATTTACAAAGATATTATTTTTTTGCAAGATCTATCCTATTTTACTAGGACTTGGAGAAGATCCTTCTCAACTTTCACAGACTTTTTAAGAAAAAACATCAGATTTCAATGGGGCCTTCCGGCATCTTTAAAGTTCATCTGGAAACAAGAAAAAAAGAATTTTTCGGACGTAAATGAAGCAAAAAGCTGGTTAACCAGTATTAAAGAAGAAAGATAAAAAGACTGTTGCGAGAGAAGACATAAAGTGTGTGTGTGTATGTATATATATATATATATATATATATATATATATATATATATATATATATATATATATATATATTCTTTTTTTTTTGTGTGTGTTTATTTATGGGTAAAGGGATTCTCTAATTTAGACACAATGAATTAGTAAGATTTGAAAGCTTCACTTGTAAAACTTCACTTGTATAGCTGATAAGCTTACACCAATATAGAAAACAAACACAAGAGTAATTTGCTGTGATAATAATTTATTAAAAGGTTATGCAAATAATAAAGGAAGGGAGGTGTGAAAAGGAAAACACACATATAGACATTAATACAAATGTGACAAATGTGATACAAAACTTATTTTCACACAGTTAAAATGAATTAAATAAACTCACATTCTAGTAATAGATAATAAGGCTGAATACACTTGTAATCGAAATTATGGTAAATATTGATGACATTTGTCTGCATCTTTGTTGAAATATGTATAACAAATATTTTAAGAAGAAACACGTTTAAAAAAAGGAAAAAAGTGGGGTATAATGTGTTCAAAATATTATTTTTTTTTTTGGGGGGGGGGGTAAAATCTCAAATAGTACCATTTCATTCTGGACATACCTACTTAGTGTCTGGGTTAAAGACACAGTAAAGACTGATTTTCTAAATGAAAATATACAGTCTTTGTGCTAAGAAGGGAGGATTTCCTCCAACGATTTTAAATGTATGTTTTTTGTGTTTGTTTTTGCAGCAAATTGATTCCATACTTTTTACATTATGTAATATATATTTTCCAAATTACTCACCAGCTTCCTATTTAAAAACCATACTAGAAAAAGTAGACGAAATTAAAGCGGGAAAGTTAATATTAGCAGGTGATTTCAATGCTGTATTGGATCCACAGACAAAAAATTAATGAAAGGAAATAATTTAAATCAAATGGTGATAAAACAAGCTAAAGCTTTAAGGAAGATTAAAGATGAACACAACTTATTTGACATTTGGAGAATTTATAACCCTAATGAGAGAGACTATACGCATTTTTCCAACGTTCATTTTTCTTATTCAAGATTAGATATGATTTGGGTGGATCCAAGTATTATCGATACGATTAAAAAAAACAAATATAAATGAAATAGTATGGACGGATCATAATGGTGTGCTGTGTGAAATAGGCCTTTGCATAACCAAAAGAGAAACATATACTTGGCGCTTAAGTGATAACTTGCTTTGCT